>NC_068296.1:33019630-33679630 GCF_025860055.1 Xyrauchen texanus
TTCTAGCGGGAAGACTAGCAGCTGTACATCATCGCACCATTAGCTGGGTAATTCCCAGCCTATCACATGTAAGCCATTGATTTATAAGTCTGCTCACAATCACATTGCTTTTTCAGTGTGCTAACACAGCAACCTCCGCCACCCCACCACCACCAGTTGAGTCCCGTCCTGCACAGGGTAGGCTCCTCGCCCCTGTCTCCTATCTCCGGCAGGAGATGACGGTTCCGAGTACTACAACTTCAGACTGCCAGACAGGGGGCCTACACTAAAGAGAGACATTACTTTTCTGTTTTATATTCATCAAATAAATGTCATCTTCAATTTCACTCAAGTCTGCGAGTCTTCCTGATAGAAAATATCTTCTGCTATATACAAATTATCTAAATGTTTCTTCTTATTTTTAGATCTTGCACTGTTAATATCTTGCAGTGTCATTTTTATCTCATCATATTTTCGACAACAGTGTGCTTCAATAAAATAGTTTAAATATCATCATGATGCACCTTTTTTGTCTCATCTTCATTATCATTTACAAAATAAAAAAACCCTTCAACAACGAACGTTTTCGTCAGTAATTTCATTGACAAGATTAATACTGTTTGGCAACCACAAACTGCTATACATACCAATACAATACCTTTTTTCTTTGCTACTCTTCCTTCCTTTTATGCACTTTTCCTCCCTTAGCAGCGGTTTTGAAAATCTCATAGCAGCTGTGGTAACTAGAGGTGTGCAGCAAAGCCATTATCTGTATTTGTATCTGTTCATGTGACAAAATTATCTGTATCTGTCTTTGTAATCAGATTGAACTGGGTGTGGGCGGGGCTTAAACCGGAAGTGCGTCAAAATACATTAAATGTTATTCTTACATTTATGGTTTCTATTAATAATACAAGCCTTGTATATGCCTTTTCATAATAATAACCTATTATTAATATTATTACAAATAATAATAATGATTAATTCCACATTGAACCGCGGCCGAGTGAACAGTGGTCAAATACGCTTACTGTCCCCTCTCTCTCTCCGCATGGGAAATTCAACGTGTATCGGTTCATTAGGAGAGTTCAAGGTAACGAGTCGTTTAAAATAAATGATTAACCAATTCACTTACATGTAACGTCTGGAAGTTAGATACATTTTTATCAATTGGATCGTTTGGATAGTTCAAAATAAATGAACCTTTTTAAATGGAAAATTTATTATTTAACACCGGGAGCAAAGTTTGTATATACCACAGAGGCCCGGGTGAAAAGGGGGCCCACGATGGCCAGCACTCTTTTGTTTCTCCACAAAACCTTTTAAAAGATTGCATGTTAATGTTAAAATAAATTGTCCTTCTTCACTGACATGAGATGGGGATGGGAAGAAGAGTGGGATTGGGTCAGGAAAAGGTTGATCCAAACTCGGGCCGCTCGCAAAAACACCATAGTCAGACGCTCTACTGATCACACCACTTCTTTGGTTACAGTGTTGTGGTTTTCCTTAGTTTTGTTTGGCTCCAGCTGAATTGGAGCACAAATAAACTGGCTGTGTGGGCGATGTTATTCTTACTGCAAATTATTACACAAAAATAAATACATTAAATGAATCATATATCGTAGGCTAAATGGGGCTCCTCGGGAGAGAGTACTGTCCCTTGCAAATGGTGTCCTTACAGGTCAATGAAGGGACCAGGTCCATCAATCGTCAACAGAAAGAGTTGCCTAACCTTTGATTCAGACAGAAAGCACAGGTCACATCCGAATGACCAGAATGCCGTCACCTAGTGCCTCGCTTGATTTATTTAGTTCATCTTTTCCTTTAACCTTCCATTCTTTCGCTTTCCTTCTCTCACTGCTTTTGTACACAACTCCCTTAAAAAAAAAAAAAAAAGTAAAGATGCTTTGTCCCCACACTAGTTCAACCAAGACCCCATGATTCAGATGTATATTAAATTATTTTATTCAAACCTGTACTATTTAAGTACTGCATCAAAATCCTGTACCCTACTTGATCCCTATTATACTCCCAACCCAACAAAAATGCCAAATACTTATCTTTTGAACTTTTTTATTTAAATATAATATGAACTCTACTCTTCATATCTACTACATTCAAATATTACATGCTCAATTGTTTCTTTTCCTCCACAATACTCTCATGAACCATTTTCATGTACTCCAATCATATACAGTGATGAATTCAAACCTGAATGCCAAACCCAAGTCTTAACCTAGTTATTATAACCTCTTCTTTCCTATTTCTTCCACAAATATATATTTTACTCTCTACCTTTATGTCTACACTTACAATCATTACTCCAAACCTCTTGCCATTCTTTAACAATACTTTTCCTTATAATGGATTTAATATCACCTTTACCAAAGGAACGCTAACATTCACTTCTTTCCTTTTTAAAGCATTTTTAGCTAGCTCATCTGCCACTTTGTTACCATAAATCCCTACATGCGCTGGTACCCTACAGAATCCTACTTCACCTCCTTTCCTATGTATTTGCCACAGCAACATACATATTTAATTAATCAGATCTTTCCTTGATGACTGCTGGGTAGAAAGTGTTTTTAAAACAGATGCAGAATCAGAACACGCCACCACTCTGTCTGGTCTTCGCTCCTCTACCCATATAATCCTTTAAAAATAGCAACCATTTCTACAGCATATATTGACAACTCTGATGTTAGTCTCTTTGATATAGTTATATCAAGACCTGGAATATATACTCCCACTCCTGTAATCCCTAGATGTGGGTCTCTAAAATGCTATTTCTAGCCATTTTACATGCAAATGTTACCAGCCACGATCATATTTTTGGATCAACACACGTTGGATCATAATTTCTTTTTTTCTAGTAAGACCTTTGATATTAGGGCAAAAATCATATTCTTGATAATAATTTTTTGTATTGTTTTCCTGTAAATATCCTTAAAACAAGATCAATTTGATGTGTATTTTGTCTTACTGTACTGGCAGAGTTTTTATAGTCAAAACAAGTGAAAAAAATCTACCAGTGCTGAAGAAGTAATCCAAAGTATTTAGAACACGTTCCTGACCTTGAGTAATCTAACAGAATACATTACAAATGACATGTTGCTGCATGTAATCTGTAATACATTTCAAATGTAACCTTCCAAACCCTGCACAATATACCAATGGCAATTTTGTTCTGCCTAAATTAATTTGCCTTTCATTTGCCTCAACTAACAAAGCATGAACCGCTGTCGAATTAACTGCTCCTAGACATATTCTGAGGGCTCTTTACTGTATTTTATCTAATTGATTTAATAACATTATTGAAGTAGCACCATAAATCTTGCATCCATAATCAAGCACAGACCTTATCATGGGTTGCTATATCATCAATAATGATGTTCTTTATTCTCCCCATTCTTTCCCCACTATTGCTCACATCACATTCAAAATTCCCAGACATTTCTTATCTATTTAATTTGTTTCTTCCTTGTATAATGGGTATCAAACCACATACCTAGATACTTAAATACTTTCACATGTTCTATTGATTTTCCATATAGCAATAATTCTAAATTATTGAGAATTTATTTTTTCCAAGTATAGTGCATACAATACGATATGCTTGTTGACAGTTTAAATCTGTGGCAAGTTTGTGTCGTTATCTTATTTGCATAATTAATTTAGCATCAGGTGCTAAAACAACATAGACAGTGTGTGTAAATAAACAGTGTTATCAGATTCCTATTCTTATTCTCAGATCTATGCTTAGCAAATAACCCAACAGAAATAACGGGAAGGCAATCACATAGCTGTAAATAGAATATGTGTGTCAAATCCTAAGGCTTTTCATGCCTCCTTGTCTTACCATGTGAAGGTGTGGCTGATTGTAATGTGATTAGCTTCTTTGCCTGAAATCTCCAGGTTTTCTTGTCAAAGCTATGGTGTGGGACTGTTACTTCCCCTACACTGTTTGGACCTTTGCCTCCTCAAGATCTTTAACACCATGTTACGCCAATGTGAGATACGTCATATTTCTAACATTAAAGTCGGATATTACTCAAGCCCTGAGATGAGAGTAAATACTGTATAAATCTCATCTGTCACAGTGACCGCACTGCAATCAGCCTTTAAACATGTGAAGATAGAATGCCAGTGCAAAATTGTATAACACTATGACATATTCAATTGTAGAGCAGTAGAGTAAATATATTCAGCATAAAACTACTGTATAACCTTCAGCTATAAAATGGAAAGCTAGATGAAAAAGGTCAGATCTCTTTTCTTTGACTGCCAAAGACAAGTTTAAATATAAAAAAGAAAACTCATGCATTCAAATACAGAATGTTAGATATTGCATATTTCTTGTCATTTCAGTTCTTCTTGACACCACAGTATCTTTTAAATGGATGTTAAAAGCAACTGTTTGACTGAACACATTTACACCACCATTAATGAAAATCGTTGAATACTGAAATTATACTGTATAAATCACATCACACAAATTCAGTTGGACCATTTGAATTTACCTTGGTCTAATGAATGCATGAGATTAAAATGTTGCATGTGTTTATTGCAAGCTCAAATGGGTTGAATGTGTCCAGAAATTAATCAAACGAAAAGCTGTATGTGTCCTGTAATGTCTTGCCGATCATAATGTAGTATGCTAATAGTATGTGCATTTTTACATTGTGGGGAAGGGAGATGTTTTCAATTGTTTTCGTCATTAAATAAAAAAGCTTAAACTCTGGTATTATGGTGTAAATAATAATAATAATAATAATAAAAACATAATGTGATTACACTTTACTTGATCTTATGAGTATTCATGTGCATTTTAACATAAAGTGTGGTTCTAGCACATGCAAATTTGCTTACGTTTGCAAAGACACTGAAACATACCATATTGGAGTATTCACAGCATCTAAAACATAAATCAATGTATGTATAATCAACTTCAGAGATATAGAAATATTGCATTAAATTAATAGAATAATTCTGCAGATTTTATTGTACTGATAATCAATGAGTCCATCACATATATTTAAAGGTGTCACGCATTGCATTTTTTATTTTATTTTATAATGTTCTCTGAGGTCCACTTATAATGTTAGTAAGATTCATTCATCAAAAATACTCATGATTTAGAAAAAAATTGTCAATTTTCTATCCCGTTTTTGGCCCTCTGATTAAAAAGCTCAATTTCCAGGTTGTGTCTCCTTTAAGACTTAAATTTAAACGACCACTGCTATAATTGGGTAACATCTTTCTATATGAAAGAAGTGTCAATGGCCCCATCTTAACATGTGGAATTGTTTTGAAAAATTCGGACGGTTAAAAAGTGGTAACTGGAGGAATTCAGCCATACATGTTTGAGCCAAAGTCTGAAGAAAATGAACCCCCCTCCACAAACACCACGGATACTGCAGTCTGTGACAGCGCAGTAAGTAATCACTCTAATATATATTTATTCATTGTTTATTTGTGTAATAGGTATTACTTTTTATTCTTCTTTAAACAAAGACACAACATAACTGTGTTTTTCTTGATACATACTGCAGTTGGAGCATTTTCCAATGGTGAAACATTTCCGTGATTTACAAATGCTTTGTAATGAATGACAGTGCCAACTAAAGTTGAAATACTTGGTGCTAGCACAATTATAACTGTCAAATTATGTACTTACCATGCAACATGTAAACATATACAGAATAAATCTCACCAGTGTTTGTCAAAAGGCCAAAGAGGTGATGATGAATTAGGCTTTGACCTGTTTATGCAGAGGCAGAATTGTGTTAATGTATTCATCTCTATTACGTAATACTGACGAGGAAGTAGAAAACGAGTTGTTCAGGAATATTGGTTTCAATAAAGCCTCTTTTTTGGAATAACAAACAAGTTTTGAGTTCTGAAACGTATAGTACGTTTTTATATTACTATGACCTCTTATATGTCAAAAGATCAAGGAAAACTTGGTTTCTGAGTTCATGACCCCTTTAAGGACGAATATACTGAATTTGACATTATGGTTTTTACGCTGTTCTGAAATCTGGTGCCATATTCAATGCTTTTCAAAGGATTATATCACTTTAGCCAAGACAAAACTTTAAAATGTTAAAATGAATAAAAATCATGTAATCATTACTTAATCATTTAATTTAATTTTGTTTTCTGTGGGACCCAAAAGTTGTTTTCTGAATATGCTAAGACCATAAAATACACAGATGAGGCAAAACATCATGACCACTCGCAGGTGAAGCAAATAACATTGGTCATCTCGTAACATGGCTACATGTCAAGGTCTCGGTAGATTAGATGGTAAGTGAACAATCAGGTCACTGCTGCATATGGGACTGCGTAGCCACAGACTGGTCAGAGTGCCCATGATGAACCCTGTCCACCATCGAATGTGCCTACAATGGGCACGCGAGCATCAGAACTGGACCTTGGAGCAGTGGAAGTAGGTCGCCTGGTCCGATAATTTCCTTTTTCTTTTACATCACGTGGATGGCCATGTACATGGCTGCCTAGGGAAGTGATGACACCAGGATGCACTGTGGGAAGATGACAAGCCAGTGGAGGGAGTGTGATGCTCTGGTCAATGTTCTGCTGGGAAACCCGGCCATTCATGTGGACGCCAATTTGACACGTGCCACCTTCCGAAACATTGTTGCAGTCCAGGAACACCCCTTTATGACAATGGTATTCCCTGATGGCTGTGGCCTCTTTCAGCAGGGTAATGTACCCTTCCACACTGCACACATTGATCGGGAATGGTTTGAGGAACATGATGAAGGGTTTGTGGTGATGCCCTGGCCTCCAAATTCCCCAGATCTCAATTGGACCAACAAGTCCGATCCATGGCGGCTCCACCTCGCAACTTACAGGACTTGAAGTATCTGCTGCTAATGTCTTGTGTCAGATACCACAAAACACCTTCAGGGGTCTAGTAGAGTCCATGCCTTGGCGGGTCGGCACAGTTTTGGTGGCACGCGGAGGACCACAAGCATATTAGGCAGGTGGTAATGTTTTGGCTCATCAGCTCATAAAAACATCTCTGGCAGATATCTGCCTCCCCTACGAAGGAGGACGTGAGATCTGGGTGAATAGTTCATGGAAGATTAAATTAGACACATTTTTGCTTGGATACAACATAAAACTGCTTTTCAGCACACACACGCTGACACACACACAGCTCTGTTGGCTGCATGTATCTTTTATTCTCTCTCTCTCTCTCTCTCTCTCTCTCACTGGTGTCTCCAGCTCCTCTTTATCCCTCTTCCGGCTGATTGGGGCAATTCAGAGGCATTCGCCCATCCTAATGGCCCGGCCACACCCTCCTCGTCACACAATTAACTAGATAATCCATTCTATATTTGCACTATAATCCAAGTTTTCAGAAGCCATATTATAGCTTTGTGTGAGGAATAGACCCAAATGTAAATATTTTTTCAATGATCATCCTCTCCATACGCCGTAGCAGTCATAACAGTCAAATCCTATGCTTATTTAAAATTCAAAATTTTCCGGCTCACGAAGCATTACAACACACGTTTTACGTCAATGATGCCAAATGCTCATTGGCTCTCATGCGTTTCATGACTGATTGCAACATGCCATATTCTGTGTGATGTATTTGTTTAAATGAGATATTCCGTCTTCACAGAGTGGATCAGGATAAGATTTTCAGCAATTAGCATCTCAAATTTTACTCTACCTATTGTATGCAATAGAACTTTGAATGCTGCATGTTGTCATTTGGACTACTTTTGTGCATTTTGTAATTTTTTGCAATTCATTATTTTAACTACAATCTGCAAGTTAAGTTTTTTTATATTGTTAAAAAATTGTAGGTTTAGGGTTGGGGTTAGGTTATTGGATTTAAAATGTCTATAGTACAAATGCAACTTTACAAATATATTTATACTATAAAGTATTCATACATATTTTTCCATATTGTGTGTTCCAGCATCTTTCCAAACCTACAAAAAAGTACATGTAAATGTTACACATGGAAAACAACAAATATTAATGAGATCAGGCTAGATTAATTCATTTGTCACCCCCAACACTATTTATATATACACACACACACACACACACACACACACACACACACACACACTACAGTTCCCTGTGATGTGACTCAGCATGACACTGCAGCTCTGAGATCTGAGCTGTGCCCTATAATGGATTATTTGAGACAGAGCATTCCTGAGTAAATGCCCTGTGTGTCTCAAGAGGATCTCAACCCTGAAGCTCAACCAAAAACGGATCTGGCCAGGCTGAGAGATTAACGGAGCATCTACAATTGTGGGCTGAATAAATGTTAAAGTTCTGCTTTAAATTCACTAGCAGTGGAGGTAATATACAGTGTAAGTATCAAGACTTGTTATTTTCATTTATATGCTTCTGTTAAAGCTCTCCTATCTATGCATTATTGTAGAGGTCCTACATTGAGAAATGCATGATGGAGGAAATGGTTTTTAAATTATTCCCCCCCAATTGCAACCACATTATAGCACAAAGGAGTACTTCCTCTTCAGCAAAGCTGAACCCAGAGGAGCAGGTGAAAAGTAGAGGGGAGATTGCTCTTTGAAGTAAATTACAAAAGAGCGGCTGATTTGGGCCTTTTTTACATCCTCTCCACTTTTTTCCATCCCTTCATTACTGAATGAGTGGCAGATGAGATAGATTGAGAACCCACAATTCATTTAGCAGATGCACAATTTAAGATGCACAGATACAAAACCGCAGAAAATCCTGATTGATGAAAGCACAAGAGGGAAAAATAGAAGTAATAACTAAAGAAAATAAATAAATAAAGGTGATGCTCATAAATACTAAATCAAATGTAAAAATGATTTCTTTTATAGTCAGTGAGCTTGGGCAAACCCACTGATGCCAAGCGCCACAACAAGTTCTCAAAATACGCTGAGAAATTCTCACCTATCTTGTTTTCCACATGGGTGGATAGCAATAGTCACCTAGATACTGATTAAAATAGTAAATTTCCCTGCACACCAGCAACAAAGCCTGGTGACAGCCACAATCGTTTATCTGAAGATGTTTCTTGGCTTAGATGCATTCACAAATAGACAAAATAAATTAAAATGAAGACTTACAGAAATTGTTCACCCCCAAAAGACTTGTTTTTTAAACTGAACACAATCTTTAGTAGTAATGTAGCAGCAATATAGAAGCATTTCATCTGGAAAGAGTACCACCTACTGTATGTCATAGGTGGTACTATTCTTTTACAATAGATACAGTATATAGTAAACCCTTCATTTTGAGTGAAAAAAACAAAAAAACAATAAGAGATACAAAAACAGAATCATATTTTTTATTTCATAATATTAATGTCTGCCTGGAAGACAAAAAATACATAAATAAATAAATAAACCATTTCCGTTGAAAATGTCCCAAAGTTATCTAGGAATCAGGATAGCATATAGAGTTTTTTGACTTGGGCCAGTAAGCAACCATTTAGAAATGCTCTAGCTACCACCTAGCAATCTCCTAGTAACCACCAAAAAAAAAAACCTGACTGTGCATAAATTTAAATAATTGATAATCAGTGAATCTGCATCGAGTTTGCGTAATTTGCATGGCGCCATCTCCTGGTGGCCATATGTAACATTGTGCTTCATGTGGATTATCTAATGATCTATGCATCCGATTACCCTGTGTGTGGGCTCGTTTGAAAGATAATCACCTCCTCTAAGTAATTGTATTTTAGGTTCCATTTATTTTTCGTGACTTTATAAGAGAAAACGTTTGAATATCAGGAATGGCATTTGAGAGCTGCAGCAGAGGGTAAAATTTTCCTTGAAGAACAACCTAAATTTCGGTCTGCTCCACAAAACTATTGTATAGCATTGGAAGACAGAAGCACACAAGTCATGAACTGCTTTTATTGTGCTTTATTCATGTTTTTTTGTCCTTATTGGAGCATGACAGCAGTGGTCACTATCAGTACATAAACTTTAAAAGTTTGATTTTAATCAGACTAAAACAACAACAAAAAAATTATGTAAACTGTTTTAAAATGTTATGTAACTGCTTTAGCCTGACAGACATTGTACAAGTCCAATTTTGTGAAGTCATACTAAAATGCCCCACCACACTCATGGATAAGTTCTTCTTTGTTCTTCACTCAGAGCCAAAAAGAAGTTCGAAATAGCTGAGCGACGGTTTAATGTTTGCGAACATTCAGACACTGGCCACACCACTGGCCTCAGCATTATGCGCAAGCATGCTCCGAAAGACAGGTTGCAAGCGACTACAGATGCCAACCATCCCATATAATACAGAATTGTCCCACATTTAAGGGAACAGAATTGCATTCTGTATTAAATTCATACAGGACACAGTTTGTCCCATATTTTACATGAACATTTATTCATTTTGCAGAAGATTTTATCCAAGTCGACTTACAAATGAGGAATAAAACTGAAGCCATTCATCCTAAGGAAGCAGTAATACAAGACGTGCTGTAATACAAAGTTGCACATTTTAGAGAAGCACAAGTTTGAGAATTTTTTGTTTTTTTTAGAAGAAGAGAGATAGTACATTAGTAAGATTGAGTCAAGTGCTCGCAAAAGAGAAAAGTGTCTTTAGATGTTTCTTGAAAGGTGGCTAGAGAATCAGCTGCTCGGGTGTAGTTTGGCAGGTCGCTCCACCAGCGAGGAACAGATGAAGTGAAAGTCTGGGAAATGTATTTTGTGCCCCTGTGAAATGGCAGAAAAATCCAGAAACCAGTAAAGGGTGACACTTCAGCTGAACCCTCATCTGCAGAGCCAGTGGTTATTCTGTAAGCGAGCATCAATGCCTTGAACTTGATGCGAGCAACCATTGGCAACAAGCACAGTTCGATAAAGAGAGGCATGACATGCACTCTCTTGGGTTCGTTGAACACCAATCATGCTGATGTGTTTTGGATCAACTGCTAAGGTTTAACTGTACTTTCAGTACAGAGTTTAGCATCTTACACATAAACAGCTGAGTGCTTTTCAGTATTTGTTTGCATCTGAATGATTTTCACATTAAATTGTCAATGTTAAATTAGTACAGATTAGAATGGAAAACAAATCAAGAGAAATTTACCTGAAACACTGCAGGGGAAAAGATCATGGAAGATCAATGACCATTTGTGCACATCTTTTGTCATTTAAAATAATCAAACAAGATCATTAAAACTGCAGAGTTTTTCCATAATATAACATTTGAGGATATGGTTATTCACATAAAAATACAAAATGGAAAAGAAATGGCTTGCTTAATGCTCAACGGATGACAATTGTCTTTCTCCATGGATTGTAGTTTTATTCTTCTGGGAAAAGATGGTAAGATTGAGATAATTTTGGTTTTGCCTGTGTTTAAGTCACAGGCAAAGACATTAAGTCACATTAAGAATTTTTCATGTTAGCCATTTTAAAATGTCCTATTCATCAAGTCAGGGAATAAAATGTCTGTAAAAATTAGCTAAATAAAATGTCTCATATTTGGCTGGTAGAAAGTTGGCAATCGATGTGCGACATGTATTGAACCCAAGGTATTGTCAGTGCCATGTACTGTATACAGGGCCAGCCTCTGGGTTTGTGGGGCCCCAGGCAAAATCATGAAAATGCCCCCCCTGGTGTGAAAATGGTCAAATCTTTAAAACATCCATTGAACCACTACAAATGTAATCAGCAGATTTTTTTATAGAAAGCACAAAAATGAAAAATAAGCACTACACAGTATAGCTCAGCAGATGACAAATAACATGTCCAATAGCTTTTTTTAAATGTTAGGTTAAAATGTACATGTAGCATAAGGGAATATGTGTATTTTAGATGATGTGACAAGTCACCAATTTGTCGCCTTTCAACTTTTTCTAGAAGCACAAATAAACCAATGCCTCGAATAATATCAGGTCATGGAAACTACAAGTATGATAATTACTGGGCACAATTTTACAACAATGTATGCATTAGACATCATTAACAATGTATAATACAATTTTCCAGCATTTATTAACCTTGGCTAATGTCAATTGATAAAAATACAATTGTTTATTGTTTGTTCAGATTGTATTAACTAATGTAAAACAATGTATGTTACAAATTGAGTAAAATGTAGAAATAAAAATTAACCAAGAATATTAAGTATTGTTCATTGTTAGTTAATGTTAAATTAATGTAGTTAATCAATGTTAACAAATACAACCAGAAGTGTTACCCATGAAAGTAACACAAAATAAGAACTACTGATGTTTAAAATAGTTTTAGATATAGGACATCCCATTTGAACTACTCACATGCATAAAACTGCATTAAAAGTTTATTTAGAGCAACAAAATCAATGTAAACAAAAAGTTGTCCAGAATGTGTTCAAAAGCGAATATAAGGTAAATCATCAGTAACGATCAGGTAACTACAACAATGTGGGGGAAAATGATGTACAAATGTAAAGAATAAACACAAACCTCTTAGAGAGCAGAGATCTTTACAGATAGGAGGGTTTGCTCATTTTGCAGATTAATTGCTCATATTTTCACTCTATGCGAGTTTTCTGCACCTTTATATTGGCAGTGTTTTAATTCCTTCTCCAGGAGATTATTCTTTAGAACACGTGAAAAGCCCTAATGATTTGACAAGCGCTGTTTCTGCTAGCCTAAAATAAGCCTCAAAGAATCAAAAAGCCACAAAGAAATATTTTTCATAACTTATTTCCTGCATTTCTGTCAGGCGTGTGTATTATTCAGCAAGGTGAGCGTGCGAGTTGTCTCTAATGATACTGTTATAAGACGCTGTGCTCCAGTTCCAGTAATGTTTTGCGTTATAAATAAACTATGAGATTAGTGTGTAATGCTTAGCTTTACTTCTTGACGATTTTAGATACACTGCTGTCATTTTATTTGTTGTCAAATTGCACTTTTTTGTGTTTATTCAGATCTCATTTTATACTTAATATGTTGTTTTTAGTTTTCACTCACATTGTGATTTGTATGCTAAATGATCAGCTCCACCAGTATTGCATGCTCTCTTGAGTGTATACCTGGACAGACAGATGAAGAATGTTGCTCGACTAGGCAAAAAGCAGCTGGATCTTGTTTATAATTAGACATATACATGTACTGTACATCATTTATGGACAATAGCTGCATGACGACTCCTCAAAAATTATCATTTTGTGTGGCACTGCAAATATAACAGCATACGGGTTCGGAATGACAAAGGGTGATAAATAATGACAGAATTTTTGGGTGAATGTGGGGGCGAGGGCATGGCCAAGCGGTGAGGGCTTTCACCTGAGATGAATTGCTGCTAATTGTGATTTCTATGTTCACAATGAGAGGCGGGGAGAGAGGGAGAGAGAGAACCCAGCTCAAAAGCTGTGTGTGTGTGTGGGCCGCTGTCGGCTGCTGTGAAGCTTTACCGTCACGCTTGAGGCAGACGTGTTTGATTTATAAATAAAAGTGACACACCTGAGTTAGAATCGCTGTTCCCCACTTCCTCATTTCATTGAACCTTTACAGTGAACTATTCCTTTAATTTCCTATCTTTTATGATCCAGAGGGGAGTACTAAAAGTGTTCCCTTTTAAATTTCTCATCAAATATGCAGCGTAAATGTACAGCAATGCAAACTAAAAGCACATATCTGAGAGTTTAGATGTACTGTATCTTAGATTTATGTCTATTAATACAGACCGATACCCTTTCCTTTGCAATCATTCTGTGTGGGCACACATGTGACTGGAGACCTAGCTTGTTTTATTGAGTTTGCTTCTCAAAGCTCCACGCTCTCAATAGATGGTTCAAAAGCCAGCGCCAGTCACTCTGTTATATTCCGTATTGCATAAAAGATGCATGTTTTGTGTACTGACACTTTGCTTTTATTTTAATAACTAGTTTATGGTGGAGTGGCAAGGGAATTCAACATGTTTCAAAGGCTGGGAACGTTTTTTGGGGTTTTCCTGACCCACCATAGTTGTTTTGTTTAAGTCCATATAGCCAATGTGCCACACAGAGGACATTTTCTGTGTAGATTAATCAGAACATTGAGTTTATACCATATTTATTTTCTATTCTCCAACCCATAGCAGCATTTCCTGGCCTAAAACACAAAGAAAAATTAGTAATTGCAAGCTAGTCTATGGTTATCAATCACCCAGCTGTGCAAGAGCCACTTGTACTGAGAATTTACAAAGTACCTGGTTGCTGAATCATCCAGAATAAGTGTTAGAAATTAGAGTTATTGGCTCTCTGGCTGAATGAGATTAGCCATTTTTTAGATACTCCTCACTCTGCCATAACTTGATCAGTGTCTGTGAGATGAGAAAATATTTTCATACATGTCAAACCCAATACACCCATCAGTGCGAGAGCTTTGGGTTGCCAGTTACCTAATCTAGTCACAATGAGAACATTAATCGCCCGCTATCTCAATTACTGTTATTTTCTACAGTCTATCTCTCAATTTTTATACCCAGAATTAAGATAAACTTGCTAGAGTTTGAGAAAGAGTTTTTGAGAGCTCATATTGTAAATTAAAATACATTTATCTCTCCTAGCTGTCCATATTTCCAGTGCTGTCTGAGGCCACAGTGTGGATAAATTAATTGATCTACTTCATCTTACTTCCTGTCACATACTGTAAAAGGGTCACTGATCAAAAAGCAAAAGCATAGCATAGTAATAAGCAAATAAGTAGATAAAAACTGAAATATTTGGTATATTTACAATATTAGACTGCAAATGTGTGCCTATGGATCAATTATATATTTTTAAATAATGCACTATAAAAAGTACCAAGTGGTGTCATGGTTCCATAGTCTTATAAAAATCTTCCATATGACTATCTCGGTTCCTTGTCCATTTAGAGCTTGACAGCCACTGGTTATTGTATGCTTACAGTATATTGAATGGAAAAGAGCAGAGACAGCATTCCATAGAATTCCATAGAAGGCAGTTCCCATCATTACATATTTAATTGATAAAATTTGAAACATTCATCACTACCTCTTTTTCTGTTAGAATCCAAAAACCAGTAAAGGTTGACACTTCAGCTGATCCCTCATCTGACATCACCTGGAGGGTAGTTTGCTATCTGAATGCAATACCTGGTTTATTGAACAAATATACAGTATATCCTCCAGGGATATTTCAAGAGGATTCAATTGTGATGAAATCAGTTTCCAATGTAAAAGTTCATGCGAAGATAATTGAGTAAATGTCAAACAAAATAAAGTCGGACAATATCATCGTATGTCGCCAACATTACATATGGGGCAGAAATGTATCGTGTTACATATGTGATCATCTGAAACTAATTATTCCCCACAAATGGCTGTAATTTCCTGCAGTCGTCAAAACACATGTAAACATTTACTCACATCACTTACAATCTTCAATCCATCAATAAAACTTAACAGCAGATGATGCCACCATTGTGATTTCTTTGGCTGTTTAGGAACTCAATTGCTTCCCATCTAAATTCATAGAGGGAGATTATATGAGTAATCAAATGAGAAGCTATAAATAAATGTGTTTGTATGGAATTTCAGAAAGTGCTGATCTGAGATCAGAGTGAAAAAGATCTGAACTATAAGGCTGAGCTGTGGTGGAGTAGAGAAAATGAGCACCTCAGGTCTTTAATTAGGACAACATTATGAGTGTCAGTATTTACAGTCGAGAGCACATGGGCACTGAAACTTGCAAGAGAGAGAGAGAGAATGTATCAAACATATGGCATGTAAAGAAACATTAACTAATCTTGAAAGTGTAAAATTACATCACAAAAAAAATTAAGTATACCCATATTTTCCAGAAATAAAGTCATTTTAAGTTGCACCGGGTCAAAATCGCGTTAGACACTAGGATCTGGGAGGAGCCACCCGAGTCCCAACTTCCCTTACGAAAATCTGTCTGGCACCAACCATGCCACGGTCCAAATCACAGATATCACATTGTTTCCCCATTCTGATGGTTGATGTGAACATTAACTGAAGCTCCTGACCCATGTCTGCATGATTTTATGCACTGCACTGCTGCCACATGATTGGATAATCACATGGAATGATGCAGAGACCACCTCTCGCCATCACAACATTCAGAGGTTGCCAGGTTGCAAAATAATTTCTCTGACGTGTTCTCGCCTTTCCCCGGCCACACTAATCTCATAGAACACCACATCGAGACAACCCCAGGGGTAGTGGTTTGTTGTCGTCCCTATCGCTTACCCGAAAAAATTAAACAAGTAGTACGTGAAGAATGAAAAGGCCATGCTCAATATAGGCGTAATAGAAGAATCCCACAGCAATTGGGCCAGCCCAGTGGTTCTGGTGCCAAAGAGCGATGGCTTGGTCTGGTTCTATGTGGATTATAGAAAGGTCAATGCGGTGTTGAAATTTGATGCTTATCCAATGCCTCGTATTGACCAACTGCTCGATCGGTTTTTTCGGTCCCTGGCTACATTTCAGCATCTTATGGACCGGGCCCTCAGACCGCACGCTGCTTATGCCGCTGCTTATTTGTATTATATTTTATTTACAGTAATGATTGGCAATGGCATTTACTGCATCTGGGGGAGGTTCTAAGGTCGCTGCAATGAGCAGGAGTGACAGCAAACCCAAAGAAGTGCGCAATTGGGCAGGTGGAGGTACGGTATCTGGGATTCCACATGGGTAACAGGCATAGGCAACCCCAAATTGATAAAACTGCAATGATCGTGACCTGCCCGAGGCCCAATACTAAACAGGAGGTGAGACAGTTTCTGGGGCTGGCCAGCTACTATCAAAGGTTTGTGCCTAATTTTTCTGACGTAACCAGCCCGCTGACTGGTCTCACTAAAAAGGAGCCCCAGACCCAGTCCAGTGGACAGAGTCGTGCCAACAAGCTTTCAAGCAGGTAAAAGCTGCACTTTGTGGCGGGCAGTTTCTGCATTCAATGATTTTTCTCTCCATTTTGTTTTACAGATGGATGCATTGGAATGGGGGCAGGGTGCTGTTCTGTCCCAATTGGTGGAGGGAGAGGAGCACCTGGTGCTGTACATTAGCTGAAAGCTCTCTATGAGAGAGACTAAGTACATCACTATAGAGAAGGTGTGTTTGGCCATCAAGTGGGCGGTCCTCACTCTCCGCTACTATTTATTGGGACGAGCATTTTGTACCACGTCCCACTCCAATGGCTCCACTGCATGAAGGATGCCAATGCCCGGATATCCCATTGGTATCTGGCACTCCAACCATTTAAGTTCGAGGTGGTCCACAGACCGGGGTTACAGATGGCTGTCACAGACTTCCTCTCCATAAAAGTTTTGGGAGTGGGTAGTCTGGATGGTTCCCCCTGCCTGAGTCAGGTAGTGGGCGTATGTGGAGGTGAGGGCATGGTGAACTGCCTGTCTGGGGAGAAAGAAAGCGGTAAGGACATCCAACTGAGATGAATTGTGACAAATTACCATTTCCATGTTCACACTGAGAGTTGAGGGAGATAAAAGACGGCCAGTCCACTAAAAGGAAAAGAGAGAGCCCGGTTGAGAAGCTGTTTGTGTGTTGGCTGTCCACTGCAGTGTTTCAACATCTAAGTGTTTGACTTGAAGCTTGACATTGCACTTTAAGCGAATGTGTTTATTTTCGGTTCCGGGATTTAAAATTACGTCAGTAATAATGTACTTCCAATTTTAAATGTATGCGGAGGAGTTATGAGCTCATATCTGGTACCATTTGAAAGCTTAGAATGTCTACTTTCTTGAGATATGCATCACTTTGGCATTTGTTTTACACTAAGTAACTTATTTACAATAAATTACATAGTTCCACCCATCAAAAGTCGAGTCATAATTATGTGCGTTTTTGAATACATATGTCTCATATCGCTCAAATATGACGCACATGTACAAACCATGTATCAAATGAAAGCTCTCATTGCCAGTAAGAAGTTCCAATAAGTCTTTTTATTGAGGTATAATCACATATCTAATACACTTCGAATGAATCATGAAGTATACAATCATACAAGTGAAATTATTGAATATTTGCCGTGCTACTCGCACTAGACAGCACAGTTAGCCACAAATGCTACATAATCCTTTACCTTAGGTTATTCTCTGCAAAATGAGCCGTTTTTCAGTGTTTTCTGTGGTTGTGTGCCCAAGTAATCCCTCGATATGTCACACGAGTGCAGAAACACCACAAAGTAATGTTATATGATATTCAACAATCCAGGAAAATATGTAAACATCCGATCCGGATAAAGCATATATTGCCGTAAAGCTTAGACCCTCCGCTTTCCGGCAATGTCTCTGAAGATCAAATAGACCAATCAGGGGCTGTGATATTGCATCCAGACTGTGAAGTGATCACTGGGTAGGTTACGTGCCCAAAACACACAGACGCGTCTCACCAGACACCTGAGCGCATATTTACCACTTTCAACAGTGTTTTATGTAATGACAAAGGGTTTTCTGTAAAATTACACTGGGATTTTGCATTTATAGCACTGTATATGGGTATGGGGAGACTTTAGATTTGGGTAGGCGGAAAGTACACCAAAAAAAGGTAATATTCCTCTCTTCAAATAAATTGAAATAGATATTAAATAAAACATGATACAGACAACATTCCTTTTTCAGGTATTTGCTGACATCTAGTGGAAACAGCCAAAACTGTCTGCTTGCTGCTAGGGTTTACAGGGCTTGAGTTATACACTTTCAAAAATGAATTTATATAAAAAAAATCAAAAAGCGCCTCTTTTTTTAGGAGGGTTATTACTGTTCAGACAACATATATTTAATTTTTTTTTATTTTTAGCAGTGTTTTATGCAACTTCAAAGGGTTTCCTGTAAAATGACACCAAAACTGTGTATTTAGGCCAAAGTATGTGGGAATGGGAAGCTTTTTAATTTGGGTAGGCCAAATCCAGGCGGAAATCCCCAAAAATGGCAAGGTTCTTTATAAAAATATTCCTGAGTTGGAATCACCGTGTCCCGCTTCCTCCTTTTGACCAAAAAATGAACATCTGTTACAATGACTTTCTGCTGCAAATTACAACGTGGCACCTTTTTAGCAATCTCAAAATTCTAAATCAAATCAAATTCGGGGAAAAAAGACTGAGAGCGAGAGAGATAGAAAGAGATACCTGAGAGAGTTTCTTAGGTTATCAGTTCTCCACTGAGTGACCTGAGAAAAGAGATTGACCACAGCTGAGCTGTCCTTAAATTTGTGCTGAAATATTATTTCCATGCCTGGCTGCAACATCCACTTAAAAAAAAAATGCTAGCCTGTCTTCCCTTGAGTCGATTATTATTGATTCTGTGTTTGCAGAATCATGTGGATCTCCTCAGGTGGAACCAAATTACTCTAAATCTCCAGTACTGCTCAGTTCCTCCAGGAACACAGCACAGCATTACTGGTCTGCCTGCGATAATAAAACAAAATTAAAGAAAATAAAAAGAAAGTAGTCAGATAGCTGTGGAGGGGATCAGGTTTACCTGACTGCAGCACAGCTGAGCCTAAATCAGGCGCGTCAAACTCATTTTAGATTGAGGGTTGAATTGAAAAATGTCACTTTAAGGGGCCGTTTACTTTTCTTTTTTTTTTTTTTTAAGTAATCTTGGCAAATGCATTCAGAGTGCATGCACAACACGTGCGATTTTGGAGGTAATAAAGACCTGAGTCAACAAAGGAAAACACATAGAATTGACTAATTTCAGTGACCAGATGCCTTTTTAAAGTCACTGTTTTTGCATGGATAACTAAAGATATAATAATAATAAACTTTATTTTATATAGTGCCTTTAAAGAAGCCTCTCAAGGTGCTTTTCACAGAAAGGAATACAAATACAGTAAACAATGCATCTTGAAACAGCTAATGATAAAATGCTGTATAAAAATGAAAATAATAAATTAATTGAAAACAATAGGATCAAATAAAAGCCTCCTGGAATTTTTATTTTTTTTAAGATATGATTTAAATTCACTAAAAGACTGAACTTCTCTAAGTTCAGAGGGTAGAGAGTTCCATAGTTTCGGAGCATAAGAAGAGAAGGCTCTATCACCCATAGAGCGTAAACGAGTCTGAGGGACAGTTAAAAGACAAGATTTAGAGGAGCGGAGTACCAAAAATAATTCTAAAATCGAACATTAATAAAAGATTGCCATAAAGAAGAAAACTGTACAGCTCATGGTAATTAAACTCTGAGAGCATCAAATCAATTTTAATGCATCATATCTAATAATTATTCAGTGGAGTCTTGAACATGAATGCACAACGATTGCATTAGTGCGCTTTTGCGACAACTTCTGATACTTTTATTTTTGCGATGTTGATTCACACATGTAACTGGTCTGTTCTGTTACCACACATCGATAGCATTTGTAATGTCAAAATTGCCACAGTACAAACATTTAAAGTGCCTTTAAATGGCAAAGTAGCCTTGAAGGATAGACTTACAGTCTATTCAATGGGTTGGACCGTTGTTTAAAGTGTTATAGATCGTTCTGCTGATAAAACAAGAAATTACAAAAAACTCCATAAAACATGAGAAGTGAAACATTCGATGTGTTTTGGGAGCTTTAAGCTATACAGTGCATCCCATTGAAGATATAATTTTATCTCTCACAGCATCATTTTCTTTCAGGCAAAAATTCAAATATGGCACTGCTGTGAATAAGGTTTATAACATGCAACACCAAACAACTAAGAGTTTATTGGCCTTTATAGCTAAAATATATATAATTGTGTCAAACAGATATAATAAATGGAAATATATGTTTTGTAGCATTTTACTTTCATAATTTTTTCCTTAAACCACCTGCTGGGCCGAATTTGAATCCTACGTGGGTCATATTCAGCATGCTCTGAAATCAGTTTGGTTGAAATTGGCTCTATTATGCTTTTTATATTATAACATCTCTGCTTTGAGCTCTGTGTGAGCTGTTTACAGAGATAGCCTGCAGCAAATTACCCATTATGTATGCCGACTGTGAATAATTCATTCACCTTCTGTAGAGTATTGCTGAAGGAGACCTCATAGTTTCACAGTCATACATCCAGCTTTTGGGTCTCTGATTTATTATTCCTCCCATTAAGAAAATTATTGGAGGTTTTTCATAATGTTAATTTCCCAAAAACTGGAAATTCTATGCTATCCAAAGCCATTACTGTATGTTAGCAATTTACTGCCTAGATTGTGCAAGTCCCTCATGCCACGGTTCTTGCGTAATTCCAGTGTTTGAGGTAAGCAAGAATAGAAAAAGCTCCCGTTGAGGACTGGTTAGGCCCATTTTGTTTCATGTCTCATATTGAGTGCCAACTATTGAGGAGGAACTAGCATGTTGAGGCCCAATTCCCAAGCGTAGGTGTTCACTTGCTACTACTTCATTTGACTTAAAATAAATAACCACACATTATTCACACATGCAGCACAAGTAATTCAGATGGGTAAAAATGAGCATTTTTAGATGACCTCCAGCTGAGAAGCTCAGACCTTCAAAGAATTGACCTCCCACTGTAATCCAACGGTGAAATTGGAGTCAATTTGCAAATCTCAAAGTAATTATGACACTTCCATCTCTGCAAATATCTGCCTCACACTCTCAGGACAGTTCTTATTCACGCCTCGCCTCGTTGGCCAAATTGAATGCCATCGACAGAGGCAAACAAATGTTTTTGCATCATACAAGTGGTTCTAATGATTGATTGGAGGCCTACATTTGCATGAGACAAATAATCAGGGATTGAGACATCTGGCACAGCCACAGATCAGACCTGAAAACAGTGATAAATCATAGCACACAGAGAGCTGTCCTGGAGGACCTGCAACCTTACCACTGCTATAAAAGTGGCATACTGGTACTGAGGCTGTCTTGATTTGCACTTGTGAGATGGACCTCAGATATGCAAAGTTCTCAACTATTGCAGAGAGATGGAGTGGAGAAAGATGGACCAACAGCTGCTCTTTGAAATGCTGAAATGCCTGCTGACCATTAGAGAGTCCTGCAGAGAGAGACTGAAAGACAGACACTGGGATAATAAGAAGACTTTGATCACTGTAGCATGATCGAAAGAGTCTTTTCTTGGATGTATGTTTGTGTGTTTGTATGTGTGTGAATGTACACCAGTGCATGCATTCTAGGATGTGTGGTTGTGTGTGAGAGTTGATCATTTGATTAAAAAAATATAGTTTTAAGGGTTAAAGTCCATGCTGCATTATGTTGAATGCAAAAGTAGATCAATAAACATATTAAGCATGAGTGTTGCACAGCAGAGGCCAAGGACAGGGCATGGATGTTTATTTAAAAAAGATTTGGAGTAAGGCCAGACACTTACTCTATAGTACGTAAGTATGCAGATGCATATGCTTGGCATATTGTCATAATTAACTCACCCTCATGTTGTTCCAAACCTATATTATGCAGAACAACAGAAAAATAAACAGATATTTTGAAGAATGTTTACACAAAAAATTATGAAAATAACAAAATAAACACATAAAAGCACCATAAAGGTAGTCCATACTATTTATGTGATATATTACAAGTCTTCTGAAGACATACAATAGCTTTGTGTGAAGAACAGACTGAAAAATGAAATTATTATTCACAAATATCTTCTTTTTAGTGAATAATAACAGACAATTTAGCAAAGACGGGACACTTCTATTTAAATGATTGGCCGAAATTGAAATGCCCAAAAGTCAACGGATGTAGAAAGAAAGTCCCACCTTAAAAGTAAAAGAGCCAATCAGCTTTACAGACATCGCCTGTCAACCAACTCGAGAATGTGCATGCCCATTAGCTATACAAGCCTTTTTTTTTTTTTAGCATAATCTTAGGCAAAGAAGCACAATTTATGATACCAGTGTCAGATTTTACTGCTGATTTGAAATATGTTCTTTGATTGTAGATCTAACTAGCTGTTTTTGAGATTTCTGTGTTCCCCATTTAAGTAGATAGGAGCTGCACTTTCATGACTGGAAATAGCTTCCCAAGAGCATTCAAAGATGGCTCGCCTCCTGCCCAGTCTGCTTACTCCCTCGAGCCCCCCGAGCTGGATGATGAGTTCGCCAAGACAGACGACCCAGGGAACGAGACGTTTGCTCTGGAGCTGGTAGACAGGCCAGGTGAAGGGCCGGGAGGAGAATCTTTATTTAAAAGGTATTTTCTTTGCCGTATCCCCTTCGGGCTGCGGTACCCACATTTTCAATAATAGAGCAATTTCCACTTTCCCTGGCTCACCTGGCCTGCAAATGCCATTCTCAAGGCAACCCGGTGCCACACACGCAGAACTCTCGCCTCCGGACCCATGACTGCTTCCCCCTGCCCGGCCGGTTCTGACGAGTCCAGAGGATGCCTGCACGGGACCTCCTCCTCAGTCACTAACCCGCCCCCTGCCAGGTGTGCGGAGCAAGGTAAGTGCTTCGAGACTTCTCCCAGCACCAAAGCCTCAGGACGCGCGTCTGCCTCCCGACGCCACACTACCTACTCCGCCACGCTGCAAAGCCTCGCCAGGTACGTCAAAAATTATCGTCCCCATAGTGCCCCTCGCACGGAGCTTAGATGACGTACCTGGACTCAAGATGGCGCCGAGTATGGCTGCTGCGTTGCAAGCTCCAATACAACACTGTGGTTTATTGTTTGTTCTGTTTACAGTTCTTTGTTTTTTTGTCTTGGATGTTGTCTGCCATATTGTTTACGACAGACAAACACTTTTGGACATAGGTTCTACAATTAAACATCAAAAACCGGACTACAAATTCCTCAACGCCGACCCGCTGTTTACAAACACGCCGGCGGAGCCCTTTGTTTTGGGTGCCCGGCCGCAGAAACGCAGAAGGAAAAGGGGAAAAAGAGCCGGCGTTCTCATCAGAGTAAGACGTCGTGCAAATCGACCCCCGCTACCCAGTATACTACTGGCAAATTTTCAGTCTCTGGACAACAAACTCTGCGAGCTGAGAGCGCGGATCTCTTTCCAACGAGAGTCGAGGGACTGCTGCATTATATTCCTTACAGAAACCTGGCTGGCTGCGGAGATTCCAGACTCGGCCATCGAAATCACGGGCTTTTCCGTGCACCGAGCGGACAGAGCAAAAGACCTCTCAGGTAAAAGCAGAGGTGGTGGTGTATGTTTTATGATCAACAAATCATGGTGTGATCAGAGGAACGTACATTTCATCAAGTCTTTCTGCTCTCCTGATCTGGACTATCTCATGCTTCTGTGTCGACCATTCTGGCTACCGAGGGAATTCACAGCGGTCATTATCACAGCTGTGTACATCCCCCCACAAGCCGACACAGACCGGGCACTCAGGGAACTGTATGGGTGTATAAGTGAGCAGGAAACCGCGCACCCTGAGGCTGCGTTCATTGTTGCCGGGGACTTCAACAAAGCTAATTTTAAAACAATAGCACCAAAGTACCAACACATAAACTTCAACACACGAGGGGACCGGGTTTTAGATCACTGTTACTCTCCTTTCCGGTATGGCTACAAATCCCTCCCCCGCCCCCCATTTGGCAAATCGGACCACTCTTCCGTTCTACTTCTACCTGCTTATAGGCAGAAACTGAAACAGGAAGCACCCACCCTCAGAACGATCCAGTGCTGGTCGGACCAATCAGACTCTGCGCAACAAGACTGTTTTGATCACACGGACAGGGAGATGTTCCGGTCCGCCTCTGATGACGACATCGAGGTTTACGCCGACAGCGTAATGTGTTTCATCAGGAAGTGCGTAGAGGATGTTGTTCCAACCAAAACAATACGGATATACCCCAACCAGAAACCATGAGTTAACGGCGAGGCTCGCGCGGCACTCAATGCGCGGTCCTCCGCTTTTAATTATTCTAACACGGAGGAGCGTAAACAAGCCAGTTATGCCCTCCGTAATACTATCAGTGCAGCCAAATGCCAGTACAGGCACAAACTTGAAGGTAAGTTCAACACCACTGACTCTAGAAGTATGTGGCAGGGAATTAATACCATCACGGACTACAAACGGAATAAAGACTCTGCCATGAACACGGCTGCATCTCTCCCGGACAAACTTGATACATTTTATGCTCGTTTCGAGGACAACACCACCGCCCTCGCGGAGAGAGCACTCGCGGCTGATGCTACAGAGGTTGATTCACTCTCCGTCTCTGTTGTGGATATAACCCGATCCTTCCGACGGGTGAACATCCGTAAAGCCGCGGGTCCAGACGACATTCCGGGCTGTGTCATCAGAGCGTGCGCGAATCAACTGGCTGGTGTTTTTACTGACATTTTCAATCTGTCCCTCTTCCTGTCTGTAGTCCCCACATGCTTTAAAACATCAACCATTGTGACTGTACCGAAGCAAGCCACAATCACTTGCTTAAATGACTGGCGTCCTGTTGCTGACCCCCATCATCAGCAAATGCTTTGAGAGGTTAATCAGAGATTACATCTGCTCTGTTCTGCCCCCCTCTTTGGACCCATTGCAGCTTGCCTACCACAACAACCGCTCCACTGACGATGCCATTGCATCTATACTACACACTGCTCTCTCCCACCTGGAAAAAAGGAACACATATGTGAGAATGCTGTTTGTAGACTACAGCTCAGCATTCAACACCATAGTGCCCTGCAAGCTTGATATGAAACTCTGGGCTCTGGGCTTAAACAGCTAGCTGTGTAGCTGGATCCTGGATTTCCAGTCAGGCAGACATCAGGTGGTTAGAATGGGCAGCAACATCTCCTCATCACTGACCCTCAACACTGGAGCCCCGCAGGGCTGTGTTCTCAGCCCACTCCTGTATTCCCTGTACACACATGACTGTGTGGCAACACATAGCTCCAATGCCATCATTAAGTTTGCTGACGATACGACGGTGGTAGGTCTGATCACTGACAATGATGAAAGAGCCTACAGAGAGGAGGTGCACACTCTGACATGCTGGTGTCAGGAGCACAACCTCTCCCTCAACGTCAGTAAAACCAAGGAGCTTGTGGTGGACTTCAGTAGGAAAGACGGAGAACACAGCCCCATCACCATCAATGGAGCACCGGTAGAGAGAGTCAGCAGTTTCAAGTTCCTCTGTGTCCACATTACTGAGGAACTCACATGGTCCGTCCACACTGAGGCCATTGTGAAGAAGGCTCACCAGCGCCTCTTCTTCCTGAGACGGCTGAGGAAGTTTGGAATGAACCACCACATCCTCACACGGTTCTACACCAGCACTGTAGAGAGCATCCTGACTGGCTGCATCACCGCCTGGTACGGTAATAGCACCGCCCACAACTGCAAAGCCCTGCAAAGGGTGGTGCGAACTGCCAGAAACATCATCGGAGGTGAGCTTCCCTCCCTCCAGGACATATACACCAGGCGGTGTGTGAAAAAAGCTTGGAGGATCGTCAGAGACTCTAGCCACCCGAGTCATGGGCTGTTCTCACTGCTACCATCAGGCAGGCGGTATCGCAGCATCAGGACCCATACCAGCCGACTACATGACAGCTTCTTCCACCAAGCAGTCAGACTGTTGAACACTTGATCTATCAGGATCAATAATTAGCACTGCACTTTATTAATCTATAATCTCACACTGGACTGTCAACATATTCTCCTCAATATACTACTTCATATATATATATTTCATATACTCCTTACTTATTGTATTTTATATTGTGTATTCTATACTGTGTGTATTGTTTACTGTACATTGTATATAATTATTGTGTTGTGTAAGTATGTGTACATTTGATATGTAAATTGTGTTGTGTAAGTATGTTGTTTACTGTAATTGGTATATGTCTCATCACTGTCATGACTGCTATGTTGCTCAGAACTGCACACAAGAATTTCACCTACTGTTGCACTTGTGTACATGGTAGTGTGACAATAAAGTGATTTGATTTCATTGATTTGAGATGCGTGGCTCTCACTTCAAAACCCGTTGTGCTGGTTGGCCAGAACCATCCGACTTGGCTACATGTTTCGGTTCGTCAGACCCCCTTTCGGCACAGTCAGCTTTACTTCGGTGCACGGCGAATACGCCAACACCCTGCGTGCAGAGATCGCGACCCTTTTACTCAAAGACGCAATAGAGCCTGTCCCCCAGCAGAGATGAAGAAGGGTTTCTACAGCACTTACTTCATCATACCAAGCAAGGCGGCGGCTTACGACCGATCTTGGATTTGCGAGTTTTCAACCGGGCCTTGCACAAATTCCCTTTCAAAATGCTCATGCATCAAGATTGTTTTGCCACGGTAGAGCTGAAGGACGAGCACTTTCATGTCTCTATCTTGCCTCGACACCGACCCTTTCTACGGACAGGTGTATCAGTACAAGGTCCTCCCCTTCGGCATGTCCCTATCCCCTCGTGTCTTCACGAAGGTTGCAGAGGCAGCCCTTGCCCTGCTATGTGAAGTGGGCATCTGCATACCCAATTACCTCGATGACTGCCTCATCCTATCCCACTCTCGAGAGTTACTGTGCGCCCACAGGGACCAGGTGCTCAGGCACCTCAGCCATCTAGGGCTTCAGGTCAACTGGGAAAAGAGCAAGCTCATCCCGGTTCAGAGCATCTCTTTTCTCGGCATGGAGTTAGACTCAGTGTCAATGACAGCATGCCTCACCAATGAATGCACGCAGTCGGTGCTGAAATACCTCACCTTATTCAAGCCAGGCACTGCGGTTCCTCTAAAACAATTCCAGAGCCGCTAAAATCAATCGAGCTCAAAGCCCTCTCCTTGAAGACAGCCCTCCTCATTGCATTGCTTCCATAAAAAGGTTTGGGGACCTGCAAGCATTCTCTGTCAGCGACACCTGCCTGGAGTTTGGTCCGGAATACACCCATGTCGTCCTAAGACCACGACCGGGCTACGTGCCCAAGGTTCCTACGACCCCCTTCAGGGACCAAGTAGTGAAACTGTAAACGCTGCCCTGGGAGGAGGCAGACCCAGCCTTTTCGATGCTGTGTCCGGTACGTGCTTTGTGTACATAGATAAACCGCAATCAGAGCTATAAATGTTCTGAGCAGCTCTTTGTCTGCTTTGGTGGACAGCGTAAAGGGAATGCTGTCTCTAAACAGAGGCTTTCCCACTGGGTTGTTGATGCGTCGCATTGGCCTATCACAACCAGGCCGTGCCCGCCCCTTGTGGGTTCAAGCACACTCGACAAGAAGTGTGGCATACTCGTGGGCACTGGCCAATGGCACCTCCCTAGCAGACATATGCAGAGCAGCGGGCTGGGCAACACACAATACGTTTACGAGATTTTACAATCTCAGGGTTGAGTCTGTCTCGTCCCATGTTTAGTCTAGTTGAGCCGGTAGAACACGGTAACGCGGAACAACTGTACCGCTAATACCTAGTGCCTTTCCCCTCCACTGAGGCGAACACGTGCCCTCTTATCCCAGGAGATCCCATTAACTCGGCTCCATGGATGACTCCTCCCTATCCCTCTGGTCCGTGAAATCGGCAGATGAATCCCCCGACCAGACCCACTAGGGGTACTACTCTGTACTGGAATAGGTGCTCCACAGGATGGGCCCTTGTGAGGATTAATCCACCTGTGTGTATTTTCCCCAGTACGGTCCCCCTACTAGCGGACCCGCGTCTCACTTGGGCAGTCCCCGCTGCCCCAGTCACCGTGTTTGTAGCAGCTCCTTCCTCGCAGCAGGTAGGATCTACCCACATGTGGGCTGAAAACCCATTTGATGTATTCCGCCATTCTTTACCTCCCCCCAGCCTGGGCAGGTGGTTGTCTCCGTGGGGTCTTTTCCCCCTGAAAGAATAGGAGTTGGAAAAGAATGCATTCCCCAATGTGTGTGATAGCGTTAAGATGGCCCCAGCCTCTTTAACTTTATGCCAGAAACGAGAGAAAAAGGCACGGCTGGCGCGGCCTGCTCCTATGCATGGCACGTCACTTTGTTTCCCCCTTCGGGGTGCCGTGAACCTAAAATGTTTATGGGGCATTGGGGAAGGATATGTGCAGTCTGACGCAGCTTGTCGCCTTGGCACGCAACTGCTTGCCCGCACCTGCATCAGCAGCGCATGTACACGTTTCAGTGCATGGCGTGATTGAATAGGGACCCGTAGTGTTGCTTCATTCGGCACAACGTCGAAGTGAGTGACAGATGGGTAATGTCTTGGTTACTGTTGTAACCTCCGTTCCCTGATGGGGAAAAATAAACTGACTGAAACCCAATGTCCAATATATATATATATATATATTTGTTATTTTTTTTCACATCACCTAGAGTGCTTACAGAGTCAGTAGCTTTGTTCGAGGAACTAAGACTTCATGGAAAGCACGACTTCCCCAAAAATATCATAAGAACTTCAATAAAGTCATTATTGCCAGATTTATTATGAAAGTTTAGGGTAAGTATTGTTTTCTGTGAAGTCTTACTTCCTCAAACAATGCTATTGTGTAACTTGGAAAACAGCACACAAATCACATAAGTTATATGGTGCTTTTTTGTTGTCATTTTTGGAGCTTAACAGATGTTGTCAGTCACTATGAACTGTCCTTGTACAAAAAAGAGCTTCTTGAAGATTTTCCAAAATTTCTCATTTTGTGTTCCACAAAAAACATTAAAAAAAATTATAGCATACGAAAATCGAGAGTTCTTGACAGATTTGCCGCAAATTCACAGCGGTTCATTTTGTAATGAGCCATAAATTTGTGGCAAGTTTGCAAACTAATTAAAATTTTTTTGTTTTGGAATCACATGAGGCTGAGTAATTTATGACCTAATTTTCATTTCTTGCATTATTGTGGCAGTAACAAACCTGAGTACTCAAGGGGGCAATGGAGTTACCTTCAAATTCAATGCCATTAAACAGGATGTGTCATTATTTAGAAAGATAATACAATACATTTGTAAAGGGGTTATAAGGGAAAGGAGGAGGTGAGAACCAGCTTGACAGTATAAATAAAGTTTAATGATAAACTTAAACAAAAACACATACAGGACAGCTGCCTGTAGTTCTCTCACTCTCGAATTGCAGTCTTCTGTCACCTTTATCCCTCGCTCGCCTCATCAGGCTGATTGGGGTCCGGGCATGTGTCATTCCGGCCTAGCACAGCCCTCCTCCGCGCAACAGTATTATTATAGACAGTTTGACAAACTTGCTCAATAGGATTCGTTTTTAAACGAGTAAAATCACACATTATACTGCGAGCAGTTTTCTGCACTCTGTTATGGGACAGCATATGGAATGCAGTTTTCTGCAAACATTCCCTTTACGGGCCACCTGTATCCTTGTATTGGGCAGACAGAAGGGAGGATGGAACAGATACAAGCTTGAAGACTTTGTGTTGTTGCCCCAGAGTTGTCCTTCAATTAATAATGTCCTTGTTCCTATCCTTGTTTCTCATAAAGTACAAACCAACTGTTTCTGATTCTGCTATAATGCTTATCACAGGTGCCTCATGGCTATAAAGTCTGTGTTCACAATCACTAAATTGTCTTTGACAGAACCGGTTGTACTGTATGCATCTCCTCAAACCTTAATAAAGCTCTCATGCATCATTTTTCATGTCTTTCATGTCTCTCTGGCCATCCTACAAAACTAACTGTAGCATTTCTTTCCGGAATGCTATTTGTGTTCTGACACTTTTTTTAAATGAAACAATGTCTGAAATCAAGCTTGCGTAGCTACAAGCATTTGTGTTCACCAGTGGCAATTTCTCAGGGCCAGCAAAGGCTTCTATGCTGGCGTAACATGCCTAATAAATAAAAATGTTTTCATACTTTCATTCTCATTTACATTTTTGCCAATTAATTTCCAATCGCTTTCCACTCCTAATCATCTAAATACAAATAGCAAAAAAACTAAAAGTCTATCCAATCAGAATTTATTCCTTGATGCTTACAAGCAAAGTGTGACAAATGTTTCACAAATCGCATGCCCGAAGCCATGCTCCTTAGCCGAAGCAGCACTTGAGTGTGAGCTCCACCACATTAAGCCTTCAGAATTCAACACTGCAGTGAATAGACATCTAAAGTCATATAGTCAGTTTCATCAGCCAATCAGATTTGTTCTTAATGGGTGTGGTCTTTAAGATATGTCCCAGTCCAGACCTTCTAGCTGGCCTTGAGTGACACAATCACACTTTAATGATGTAATTTGAAAGTGAAGCGTGTGAGATCTTGTTGACTAGTCGGCTGTCATCACTACTACATCACTATTGAGAAAGAGTATATGTATATGGATTTAAAAACCAGAGATGTTCTGCATGATGGTGCGATTGATTAATTAAACAGGAATTGAGGGCTGATTTTCACTTCAAGTAATTGGTAAGTGCTTTTTGTATTGTTATAGCAACATCAGGAGTTTTCTAAGTGTAAATTAAGCTGCTTGAGCATTCAGTGTCGGATCGAGTTTTGAAAAGTAACCGTGTACCCTGATGAAACAAAATTTATTGCGCAAATATTTTTTTTAAGTAAAATTTAAATTGCAAATATTTTTAGAGAGCTTTTTCTTGGTATTAGACCTCCTTGGTTCTGGCTTTCGTGCATGGACGTGTTTTTAAAATGTCACATATACATATAGTGTCTTATTCAATGTGAAACTGTGTCTTCTTAATAGCATGAATCACACTGGTGGCCTAAACATAAAACGCACGGGCTGTGGCTGGTGTTCACGTACTTGTTTAGAGTGTTTAAGTCATTACTCTTACTGATCCTAGCTCATACTGCTTTCATTAAAACGTACAACATCTCTGGAGAAGCAGAACCTATTTATAACCACTGTGTCTTTGTAAATACGTTTCTGAGCCTTTGTTGATATATGGAGCACAGTTATCCCTGAAAAGCAATTAAATGACTAAATGACAACAAAAAAACAAGCTAATTAATTTAACAAAACATTTTAACATTTTTGTTCCACCAAATTTCATGAGTGATACCTAAGAGGCAAACGTTTATAGAACAAAAGCATCAAAGACTGAAAATGTTGCCAAATTAAAGGCATTAAAGAAATAGCACACTTGATTGTTTGCTTTTATTTTCTGTAATTGTGATGACGGCTGAGTTGCTGTGGTGTTTCGAGGAATATATTTACTGTTAACAAACCTGAAACTGCACTATCCCCCCTTATTTCCACGTGGCCTTGTGGGGCAGCTGTCTGATTTATCTACACAGTGCAGACTACACTCTTCTTGGGGCTATAATTAATCCCTCATTCATGAAAAATAAAAGTTGGTTGCTGGTAAGCCAGTATGGTCAGGGGCTCTTTTCTCTGTAACCTCTGCATCGTGGCCTTCAGGCCTGCAGTCGTGTCAGATTTGGCTCACCCAATCACAGCGCGTTGCCACACCGCCAGTATCAGTCACATTGAAGGGCAGCCTTGCGTCTTTAGGTTTCTGCTATTTGCTCCATTTGGAGAAGAAGCCATGTGGAAATGAAGGAGTGCATCAATCTTAAGAGATATTAGTATTGTTAAATATTGCAGTGTTGCTAACTATTGCGGCATTAATGCGTTTTTAACCTTCATCACATTTTCATGCTGCAGTGACTTCTGTGATTTACTTTCAGAAGAATTTTTCTAAAAAGACATAATAAATAGATAAAAAACATTACAAGGGTCTGTTGTCTCTGAAAGATGTAGTGGTGGTGGGTAGAAGGAACTGCTCCTTTTCCACTGACCTGATGCTAGTGCCCAATCTGCGAAGATTATGCGAGTTTCCACCGCAGAAAAGACTGTGCTGGTAAAATTGGCTCTGCACACCAGCACTTTAAAAGAATAGTTCACACAAAAATTTTAATTACCCATGTTGTTCCAAACCCATATGACTGTCTTTCTTCTGTGGAACACCAAAAGTGATATTTTTAAAAAGTTGCTGATTTCCATATAATAGCCGTATATTAATAGCTCACTTTAAAGGAGACATAATTATGCCCCATTATAATATGACCTATTATATTTTTACAAGATGTAATATAAGTCACAGGTGTCCCCAGAATGTGTCTGTGAAGTTCTTTTGAGTGAAATTTCACACTGATTCCGTGTGTGTCTCTTTAAATGGGGGTGTTTGCTGTCCTTTTCTGTGCTGTTTTGTGGTCCATTCTGCATAACACAACGTCTCGTTTAAGCTTATCGCGGCCCATTCGGCCTGTTTCATGGCCGAACCACCGGCACGCTCAGTTCTCTCGTCCCCAAAGTGCGTCGTGGGCGAGGCCTGCTCTAAAGTGACATCATTTAAGAGCAGAAATTAAACGGTTCATTTTGACACAGTTTTTGATTAATAGAAATATAAGAAAGAGGAGTGGGTGGACTTTTAACATTGAAGGGTGGTTGTGTACACACACTGCCGACTCACATTTATGTATAAACATCATGTAAAAGTTAATTTAGCATAATTGGTCCCCTTTAAATCTTAATTTAAAAAGAGTTTAATAAAAGTAGTCTATGTGAATCATGCATTTTTAAAAACTTTTGAAGGTATGTGATCACTTTTTATGATGAACAGACCAAAATGAACGGTGTTATACACTCTAAAATCAATATCTATCTATTTCTAAAATCAACTCATGTATTCAAAGCCAAAATTCTTCGTCAATCTCACATCAAATATCAAATCTCACTGGTTCTTGCTCATCTTGTTGCCAAACGTTATGACCAAGAACATGTGAGCTTTTATGTTATTGACACGATGACATCAGTGTTGGGTAAATTATTAAAAAAGTAATCCACTACATAATCAGATTACTGACTACTTCATTGAAAAAAATCACATTACTACTTACATTATTTTAAAGTTAGTTTCTAAAACTCTTTTCTGCTCCACAAATATAAAAAATATCTATATTTCTTCCTTGTACAATTGCTAATGTTTTTCCCTTACAATGACTTTTTAAGAAACGCAAATATATATATATATATATTTTTTTATATGTGAAACCCTGGCAATGTTGTCTACTTAAAAGTAACTAAATTGTAAATCAGTAACTGTATTCTGATTACAAGAATTAAAAAAATAATGTGTTGCACTACTTTTTTAATTTGAAAGTAATTATATTACAGTAAATAATTACCTTGTAATCGGATTATACCCAAAACTTGTTATCATATCTGATTTGAGTATTTGTGTAGAGTGCATTTCAGTTACTGATCCCAGTTCATATTGATTTCTTTAAAAACTACAAGATCTCTGGGATTGCACAAACTACTTATAACATCTTTTTGAAATAAATGTATTCTCTATTGTTGATGTATTACCATTATTTGGATAACAATTTCTCCTGCACTGCAATTAACTTACAAATTATATATACATACATTCTATTAAAGGTGCTGTAAGTGACTTTAGCCATTCTAACTTCCAAGAGAATGTACCATTGAATTAGCCACTCCCCCTCTTTCCAAAACACCACATCAATACAGTTGAAAGGACACAAAGCATGTTCCCACGGTCAAGCACAACAGTAGCGAAATGTGTCACAACACAGTACATTGCACCCTGCTGCGTATATGTTGCTGCGTAGCCTCAGACTGGTCAGAGTGCCCATGATGACCCCTTTCCACCATCAAAAGTGTCTACAACATGCAAGTGTCGGAACTGGACCTTGGAGCAGTGGAATAAGGTTGTGTGGACCAATGAGTCCCGATTTGTTTTACATCACGTTAACAGGCATGTACGTGTGCGCCGTTTACCTGGGGAAGAGATGGCATCAGGATGCACTGTGGGAAGATGACAAGCCAGTGGAGGGAGTGTGATGCTCTGGTCAATGTTCTGCTGGGAATCCCTGGGTTCCCATTCATAAGGACGCCAATTTGACACGTGCCACCTACTTACACATCGTTGCAGACCAGGTACATTTATGGCAATGGTATTACCTGATGGCACTGGCCTCTTTCAGCAGGATAATGCACCTTGCACACATTTTTCGAGAATGGTTTGAGGGACTTGATGAAGACCTCAAGGTGTTGTCTTGGTCTCCAAATTACCCAGATCTCAATCCGAATGAGCATCTGTGGGATGTGCTGGACAAACACGTCAGATCCATGGCAGCTCTTCCTTGCAACTTACTGGACTTGAAGGATCTGCTGCTAATGTCTTGGTGCCAGATACCACAGGGACAACGTCAATGGTCTTGTGGAGTCCATGCCTCAGCAGATCAGCATTGTTTTGGGCATGCCAATCTGAAAACAAATATCATATTTGTAAATGTATTATTTTGGATTTTATTTAAATAACTACTAACCATTACATTAAATTAAATGACATTAGATGTTGAAATATGTTTTCAAAACTAGGAGTAAGACTGGTAAACGAATACTTTAATGCTCCATGTTGGTGAACAGGTTACAGTATGCATTAACATGATCAGCTACATCATTATTTGTCTTATTCAATAGTCAATAGAAGCACAGGCTGGGTTCTGGACAGACTGGGAATCCCCACCCCGGGCACTGCCGACTGTGGGAGTGGGTTCATTTCTCACCCTCACCCTCTCGCTCCTGCCCACTGATCCATTCTATGTGAGGATCAACTGAAGCAGAGGAGCTCACCTGATAATGTATGTTTAATAAGTATTAGATTGGATGGCAGATGGATATGGTCTGAGCGCTGTAAGAATGACAGTTTGACTTTTCATGCCATTGATGCATGGGTTGACAGCCCGCATGTATTAGCTAATGGTGCGGTTCCACTAGCATCTGTTAGCGATGGTCCAGTGAGCTCACAATTATCAAATGCCATGGATCACTGCAGGGGCCCATTACAAACAAGTTTATGTGTGTGTGCATTCCACTGCATTAGAATGCAGGTTCAGTGTCTCTTGAGAGTCGATTGCATAGAAATTATTAGTTTATGGTTGCAGTAAAAACTACGGTAAAAGAAAGCAATGTGCTTCGTTTTCAAATGTTTTCACATCCTTGATTACCGAGGTACATCACCACAAACAGGATTACCCAAAAACAGAGACCATTGTTTTCTTTTCTTTTTTTCTTTCTTTTTTTTCTGTAATGAGCAGGAGGGTATTTTTGGATACATCACCAGTGATACATAAAGCCCAAGCTAGCAGATTCAATATATTCTAATATTTTTTTCTGTGAAAGCATTTGGTTTGCTATCCCAAGGGGTTTATATTCTAACACAGCATGTCATATGAAATATGAGGTGTGGATGCTTCTTTTTTGGACAGATGATGGTTTATTAGATCACGTTACAGAAAACTCCCCATGTCTCCTTATGGTTGTATTATTAAATATAATATAAGGGCAATTTACGAAAGAAGAAATATTTGCTTTGGTGTGCTTACTGTATATCAGGGGTCTCGAACTGTATTGTGAGTGAGAGCTGCCTGAAGGGATACAATTTATTTGGAGGGCTACTTGTTTGACGTACCCAAAGAATATGTATAGCTGTTTCTTTCCCTTATGCTTCAGGCAATAGAGCTGTTCAGGTTTTTGTCCAAAAACCCGGAATATAATTAGTATTTTCGAGACATGGGTTCCCTGAGGATTTCCTATGGGTTTTGAGAATGGCAGTTTTGGATTTATGAGCAAAATAAGGTCTGTGGTAAATATTACTTGAAGATATTAACATATTTTGTTCCATAATATAAATTACACACAGTCAGACCCTGTACTGTTTCTCAATAGTGGATGTTCCTACTGCTGTTGCTCTAACATTATGGGTGGACATCACATCTGGCCATATCTTTGGAAAATCTGAAGTTTTTGTTTATGTGGTCAAGGCTGTCCAACCAATCTATATAGTCTATAAACACTTACCGATCACTTTATTATGTACACCTGTGCATCTACTTAATCATGTGACTATCTAATCATCCAATGGTGTGGTAACAATACAATGCATATAATCCTGCATATACGGGTCAGGAGCTTCAGTTAATGTTCACATCAACCTGGGGAAAATATGTGATCTCAGTGATTTCAACAGTGGCATGATTCTTGGTGCCAAATGGGCTGGTTTGAGTATTTCTGTAACTGCTGATCTCCTGGGATTTTTCATGCACAACATACTCTAGAGTTTACTCAGAATGGGGCCAAAAGCAAAAAAATTTATATCAAAATTGCATTGGCTGACAGAAGTGGGACCTGACTTGGTCTTCTGCTGTTATAGCTCCTCCGCCTCAAGTTTTGACATGTTGTACATTCTGAGATATTATTCTGCTCACTGCAATTGTACAGAATGGTTACCTGAGTTACCGTAGACTTTCTATCAACTCAAACCAGTCTGGTCATTCTCTGTTGACCTCTCTCATCAACAACACGTTTCCATCCACAGAACTGCTGCTCACTGGATGTTCTTTGTTGTTGGCGCCATCCTGAGTAAACTCTAGAGACTGTTGTGAGTGAAAATCCCAAGAGATCAGCAGTTATAGAAATACTCAGACCAGCCCGTCTGGCACCAACAATCATGCCACGCTCCAAACCACTGATACATTTTTTTTCCCATTCTGAAGGTTGATGTGAATATTAACTGAAGCTCCTGACCTACTAATGATTTTATGCATTGCACTAATGCCACACAATTGGCTGATTAGATAATCCCATGAAAAAGTAGGTGTCACTAATAAAGTGCTCAGGGAGTTGTTCATTGTTGCATCCAAGTCATACACACGTTTCTTATCTCACTATGTTTCTAGTTAGGGACATAATTAATGTTTTTAATTTCTTCTATATTAATAATACTATTTTAGAATTTTTAGCAGTTTTATGTTGACTGCATTACAGCTCAATTTCACAGAGCTGCAGTGCTACCATGCAGTGGAAATGCGGTCAATATAAAAGTTCAAAGCGTGAATACCGCTGAAGTCACGCAGCAGTGCCGCACATGCAATATTTATGAACCAAGAGTAATCTGACAGAACTGCACCCCAAAAAACAACAATGCACAAAAAAGAAAGATGGTGAGTCTCTCACACAATCGAAACATCTGGTGAAGAACCTGATGCATTTCCACCACACCTCAGGTATTTTTGAACATCCTTCATGACTTGCCAAATAAACACACTAAACCTCCTAGTGAGCTCCCACTGGGACCAGCTGCAACCTCCACCCTCACCCCTCACACTGCACCGCAGGACCCATGGAGAAACAGCAATGGTGGAAAAAAACATTCACCGGTACCTCATGCTTTTTTCTTACAGTCTCCCAACAATCCCATAAGCCATCCTTCCTCCCTACCCTTCTTTCCAGAGCTGCAATCGAATCTGCTTTACCTGATTAAATGTGATTAAGCAAAGATCATTAGCAGCTGCATGTGCTGTCACTAATGATTAAAGTGATGAGGAAGTCATATCCAATATGCACACTCGCAGCACCTCCTGAGACCCACTCTCTCTCCCTGGGAGACATTGTTCACCAATCGACTTGGACGCTGTGAGCTTTTCAAGATATTATGTTTCATTCTTCTTGTTTCTAATTGAGAAAATCTCCTCTGATCTCAACTAATACATGTGCACTTCAGTTGACAGGGTGCTGGAATTATATTTTGATGTTTGTTCATGTTTATAGTAAATTAGTCTTTTTTTTATGCAAGCTAAAGCTCATTGAAGTTCTGTATTATGTCATTTTTTCATGGATCACAAAAGGAGAAATTGTAAAGATTTACATTTTTTAATTTTCATACAGTGACACTTTATCAAGTTCCCAAAGGGAAAAAATAAACCAGAAATTCACAATAACAGTCCAATACAACTTGTGCAATATATTTCAAGTCTTCTGAATCCATAAGATTGCATGCATTTTAGTGAGGATCAGACTGAAATTAGTTTAATCTCCACTTCCGCCAAATCAATTAAATCTAATTTGTGTCTGTGTTCAGATTCATACAGTACATTGATGCCAAAATGCTATTGGTTCCTGTTTTTGGCAGTTTTAGAATGTGGAATGAAGCGTTAAAGGTAGGGATATATCAGTATATTGATTATTGATCGGCACGTTATTTTATTGATATATTTTTGAAGCATCAATATATTACATTTAAATTAGAAGCCTAATTTACGTGCATTCTAATACACTCAGTTGGCCTTTGTTTAACAGTCTGGCACAATAGTGTTGGGAGACCACAAGACAGTGATATAAAATCTTCTGAAGCAGTCATGGTCACGATCACACACACACACACACACACACACACACACACACACACACACACACACACACACACACACACACACACACACACACACACACACACACACACACACATGTTGTGTTTCCATGTTTTATGGGGACTTTCTATAGACATAATGGTTTTTATACTGCACAAACTTTATATTCTATCCCCTAAACCTAACCCTACCCCTAAACCTAACCCTCACAGGAAACTTTCTGCATTTTTACATTTTCAAAAAACATAATTTAGAATGATTTATAAGCTGTTTTCCTCATGGGGACCGACAAAATGTCCCCACAAATTTCGGGTTTTACTATCCTTATGGGGACATTTGGTCCCCACAAAGTGATAAATACACACTCACACACACACACACACACACACACACACACACACACACACACACACACACACACACACACACACACACACACACACAGAGGACAAGCTGAAGCACAGCAGCAGATGACAGTTCAAAGTTACAAAAGATTTGTACTTCTTCAAAAATGAACAAAGTGACATTGATGAGTTTGCAGGTTAGTGTATGAAACTGGTGTAACTGTGCAAAGTAAACGATTTGAAATGGCAACGTTTATTATGCAATTTCTGTATGTAGCATTGATAGGTCTTTTATTGAAGCTGTCAAACTTCAAAACTACATACTTGTAACTCAAATTACATTGTGTAGGCTTTATGAAAAATAAATATTCACAATATATCATCCAGTGATGGTTAAAATAAATATCCTTTGATAATGATTTTGGTTGAATTAAATGGAAAACTATGCGGGTTGCGCTCTGTGGCACTTCAATACGTTGACTGTGTGTGTGTACCTTTGTAGAAAATATTTTAGATTCATATTTTAGAACGTGCCAGAAACATCCGGTGTGCACCCCCTTTAATTTAGCTGCCGCTCACACTTTACCAAAGTGTGTTGAGAAAAATGTTGGGGAAAAAAACCTATTGTGCAATGAGCAGCCCAATTTATGTCTGAAAGAAATTCTGATATATATCAATAATCATCAGAAAATCTTCAGATTATCGATGCATGAAATAGACATTGATCCCAAGACTAATTAATGGGAAAGATTATTTAATGAATAATATCCTACATTCGGGCCGGTTCCTCACACAAAGCTACTGAATGACATCAGAAGAACTGAAATAAGGTGTTATAGTCTACTTTTATGGTAATTTTTACATTGTGTATTTGTCCCTTTTAGAGCTTGAAAGTCACTACGAACTGCCATTGTATGGAATTGGATTTTCTAATATTTGCCTTTAGTATTCCTCAGTAGAAAAAAAAAGTATGGATATGTATTGCCCGGCTTTCATTTTAGTGTGTTTTCATTTTAGTATGTTATTCCGTGCACCGGCAGATTCAATATAAAGTGTTTTCACAGTCTCATTTCTGTAATTTTCACCCTCGAACTCCTTTATGTTAATGCAACTAATAAAATGTGACAAACAATACAGAAAGGGTTTTATTTCTTATGTACACACAGGATATATTTCAGCACATCTTGGAAAATAACCTATAAATGGTTACACCCTGTAAAGCCAAAAATAAAAACTTTTTGAAACATATCTGAGAGTTGTGCTCAAATTGAATATTCTCTGGATATAATTAAAGAGTGAAGCTTTTTGGCTCTGGACCTAGGAATAACAGGATTTGAAAAAGAGTATAAATGTCAATATCCAGTACAGCAGAAAAAAAAGGCTTATGCAAAGGCTTGTGTGTGGTGCTAAAGCCTATTATCTTGACCTAATCATCAGAATAGAGGGAGATTATCTGAGACCTGGTAATTTAAATATTCCAGCTGTGGAAAACTACAAACATCTGTGACAGATCCAATTTGACACCAGTGGTTAAAGTCATAATGGAGACATTTGGAGATTTACTTTGGCAAATAACAAGCACAGGAAACAAGCCCATAAATATTTACCACAAATTAATTACAACAATATCACACACTGCACAGATTTGCCAAGATCCCAAAGTTGGTAATCATATTTCAAAGAAAATATGCCAATTTACATTGAACTACACTTTAAAAAGTGGTAAAAATAAAAGCAATTGTTACTTTAAAACTAGTTTTTCCGATCATTCAGAAAGGACCTACATATTTTCTTCACTGTAAACCATAGATATTCCTTTATAATATATTTTATTAAACATTTTTACATTATAAATTGCTTAAAAGTGCAGCGCTGCCCGTATCCAGCATTGAAATCTGCTGCACAAAATAACCCACTTTGCCTGCAGTGTGACGTCAGATATTTTTTATCTATATTCTGTCCTCCCTATACTCTCACAGATGCAAAATGGCCAAAAATAAACCCAAAAGCAGATTTGGCAAGAAATCAAAGTGAAAAGTTTAGCTTTAAATTAAATTATGAAAAAGTATTTGGATTAACTACAGGCATCAATAGAACCTTGAATTAGATAATAGTAGCTTTCTGAACAATTAAATGACTTTTTAGAATTTTAAAGTAGCCTATTCCATGGCTTGATGTATTTAATTCACCAAGTAAAGGAGTAGCTCAAAAATCAGGACTTTAATGGCACTGACAGACAGACTGTTGCGTTTCTATACTTGAATGGACTCATTAGGGTTCGACCCTCCTAATTCCTGTTCTTGGTGAAGGCTAAACACTTGAAGACATGGTGAGATTTCTTACCTTTATTCACTGCTGATCTGAATAAAGGAAGTGTTCATTAGAAATGCCTAAAGAGTGGTGAGTCAGGTAGAGAAACTGATGTTTTTGAGTGTGTCTGTTTTACATAAGTACACATCAAAAAGATGGCAAATCAACCCTGGAAGACTTGTCTGGAAGTTTACAATACTAAGAAAAAGATTTTTAAAGATAGATTACACATGTATACATGTGCAGGTCAGTGCTGGTGAAGCTATTTCGAAGCTAAGATACAAGCTACTTTGAAAGTAGTTCAACTACAGAGAGCTTACTATTGAAAAGAGTCGCTAACTACACAAGTTACTAGTAAACAGTAGCTGCATAGGTACTTTACCACAGTAAAGATAGTTTGCGGTTAGCGATCCGGGATGTTTTTCTTTACTATTTTAAAGACAACAAAGCAAAGTCCTAGAAAGTGACACATTTTCTTAGTCATGATTTGTGAAATCAGATAACGGCACTTAAGATCTCTAAATCTACCGATTTTACAATTTGACGTTTTATCCTTTAATGCATATAAAAACAAGACACTATATGCCAGGAAAGTGAAACCAACCTTAACTTAGCCAGGCTGAGTTTTTGTCTTGTCAGATGTTTGCAAGTTGTTAAATCAGGAAGGTGGTACATGTGCATTTTTACGAATAATTACTATATACTGTGACGAGGAGGAGGGTGTGCATCGTCACGGCCTGGCCACGCCCTTCTCCTCATCAAATATACAATGAAGTACAACTTTAAAAAAAAAAGAAAGAAAGAAATCTACCTGACAGGCCATTTCTGATAAACAAAGTACCAATAACCATGCAAAATCACTCATTTCAGGCTCATCTTGATTTGTGAAATTTTCACAAATGTCTTTTGGCTACATCTTTTTCTCTATCCCTTTTGCAATGTGGAAAAGACAAATTTCTATAGGTCCAAGCATACAACAAAAACATGAATCAACAGCCAACCTGTGAAAGTAATCACTTAGATGGATTAAACTATGCTGAAATTGACCACCCTGATAGTTTATTCCATCTGGTCCCTGCAAGTATGAATATCTGAAATGTGGAAATAAAGGTTTGTGAAAAGTTTCTCAAATGCCATTTTGCTGAATTCAGCATATTGTGTTTGTCAGGTTTTCATCCAGAAAATACTTAGAACTCTGAAAATGAGAAATTAGGAACAATTCCATCTTGTATATTAAACAATAGAAAAACCAATGGGACAAAATATGGCTTCAAAATCGAAGGTACCATTCACTCCCATTATAAAGCTTGGAGGAGCCAGGATATTTTTTAATATAACTCTGATTGTGTTTGGCTGAAAGAAGAATGTCATATACACCTAGGATGGCTTGAGGGTGAGTAATTATGGGATCATTTTCATTTTTGAGTGAACTAACCCTTTAAGTTAAGGTTAGTTTCACTTTCCTGGCATATAGTGTCTTGTTTTTGATTTAGAGAGTTTAAGTGCCGTTATCTGATTTCACAAATCAGGACTAAGAAAATGTATCACTTTTTAGGGCTGTAATTTCTTTGTTGGCTTTAAAAAGCATAAAAACACCCGAATCTCTAACCTTTACTGCGGTAGCAACTTTAGCTCCTAAAGAAAGGGGGAGGAGAGGGACTTTATTGGAACACTTTTCTGTGATGAATCATTTGCATAAGTGAATATATATATATTTTTTTAAACCATGTCATTGTATTTAACTACCTAAATTAATAAATTTGCTAAAACATGCTGTCCAAACCAACCCGTTGGGTTTAAACATGTTGGATTATTGGCTCATCCATATTAGTCGCATGGCTGCAATAAAATCAGACAAACATAAATCAATTAATAAATAAATGCAGTGAAATGTTTTTCCAAGTTAGCTTCTTGCCAAAACAACTGAACTAATTTAATGTTACCAGTGTTGGGTAGTAATGGATTGCACGTAATCTGGACTATGTAATAAAATAACAAAAAATAAGTATTGTAATTAGATCAGAATTATTACAGTTACATTTGTGGATTAAATAATTACATAATTGATTACAATATCAATCAATCAATAGTAAATTAGTCAACTAGTGGGTACTAAGATTGCATTACATATTTTAAATGTGTGTAAATAGATTACAGTTACTTTTGTTGATTACATTATTACATATTTGATTACTATACCAATAAGTCAAGAATAATAACAGTGCGTAATTAAATTGCATTACATTTTTAAATGTCTCATCTTACACTCACCTAAAGGATTATTAGCAGATATCACAATCTGCTCAGTTACTGGGATTTTTCACGCACAACCATTTCTAGGGTTTACAAAGAATGGTGTGAAAAGGGAAAAACATCCAGTATGCGGCAGTCTTGTGGGTGAAAATGCCTTGTTGATGCTAGAGGTCCGAGGAGAATGGGCCGACTGATTCAAGCTGATAGAAGAGCAACTTTGCCTGAAATAACCACTCGTTACAACCGAGGTATGCAGCAAAGCATTTGTGAAGCCACAACACGCACAACCTTGAGGTGGATGGGCTACAACAGCAGAAGACCCCACCGGGTACCACTCATCTCCACTACAAATAGGAAAAAGAGGCTACAATTTGCAAGAGCTCACCAAAATTGGACAGTTGAAGACTGGAAAAATGTTGCCTGGTCTGATGAGTCTCGATTTCTGTTGAGACATTCAGATGGTAGAGTCAGAATTTGGCGTAAACAGAATGAGAACATGGATCCATCATGCCTTGTTACCACTGTGCAGGCTGGTGGTGGTGGTGTAATGGTGTGGGGGATGTTTTCTTGGCACACTTTAGGCCCCTTAGTGCCAATTGGGCATCGTATAAATGCCACGGCCTACCTGAGCATTGTTTCTGACCATGTCCATCCCTTTATGGCCACCATGTACCCATCCTCTGATGGCTACTTCCAGCAGGATAATGCACCATGTCACAAAGCTCGAATCATTTCAAATTGGTTTCTTGAACATGACAATGAGTTCACTGTACTAAAATGGCCCCCACAGTCACCAGATCTCAACCCAATAGAGCATCTTTGGGATATGGTGGAACGGGAGCTTCGTGCCCTGGATGTGCATCCCACAAATCTCCATCAACTGCAAGATGCTATCCTATCAATATGGGCCAACATTTCTAAAGAATGCTTTCAGCACCTTGTTGAATCAATGCCACGTAGAATTAAGGCAGTTCTGAAGGCGCAAGGGGGTCAAACACAGTATTAGTATGGTGTTTCTAATAATCCTTTAGGTGAGTGTATTACAGTTACTTTCATGGATTACATGATTACATATTTGATTACAATACCAATCTGCCAACAGTAATAACTAGTGCGTAATATAATGCTAAAGATAGACCCTGTCAGGTAGCACTACATATATTGAAGACATTGCTGTCCTTGACCACATACAAAAATAACTTGATTTTCAAAAAGACACAGTAGAAAATATAACTGTGCAATCCAATCTATGCCTTCCAATATATATATATATATATATATATATATATATATATATATATATATATATATGAATTGGAAAAGACTCCACATCCAATCAAGATTTTGTTGTACTGAAACAATATTGTTCTATGAACAAAACAATACACTTAAAATTAAGGATTATATTTAGCAAAACATGATTAGATTGTTACTGATTTGAGTTTTAGTCCTGCAATTTGTAATCAGTATTGGATTACATTTCAGAAGTACAACAATGAATGTTACTGAAAAATTTATACTTTTAGTTACTCCACAACACTGGCACAGATGAACAATTGTGGTGCATGTTTTCAATGCACATTGTTGTTTTATGATGACTTTGCTGTTGTTTGACCATTAAAAGATGTCCATTTGAGTTTAAATCTCCTAATTAGGAGTTTTAATCACATCTGTGCACCAGGCAAATAGAACTGGGTGTGAAAGACAAGACTGTAATGGTCAATTGCTGTTTTAGAGTCTATGAAAAAGAATATTCTCCATTTAAATGGTATAAAACACTAAGAGACATCTGAAATAATTAACTTTACCTGCCAATTGCTTTTATCTGACAAACTGAGCCCAATGGCCAATTATTTCCTTTTGCCAATTAACCTTCCCATCAGCCTTTGCTCTTCCCCCCAGTGGCATACTGACTGCCAAATATCTTAGCTGAGCTGATGACATGGTACTCAGTACATTAGCTGAAGGGTGGGATAAATATTAACCTGTCTTTACATATGGAGCTCTGTGTTCAGGTGTGTAAACTGAGTCCATCCACAGAATAGAGGATGAACTCATTGAAGGAAGACACATCTTCATGCACCTATTTTCAAGTCTTCTAAAACCACATGACTTCTTTGCCTGAGGAACAGACTGAAATGTATTATTATTCACAGAAAATCTTCCCTCTTGCCACAACTCCATCCCACATATTTCCGCATTTGTGTCCCACGCAAATTTGACATCATTGACACACAAAACATAATTGGTTCTTGAATGTGTCGCAAATGTGAAGCACCTGTTTACATTTTTTTATACGAATGCTAACACAAATAAGATTTTGCTGTTTCCGCAAATAATACCAGTGTATAAGAATTTAGATTTCAGTCTGTTCCTCTTAAAAAGCTTTTGCATGGCTTTATATGACTTAGTAGTAATTGTGGTTACTATGAAGAACAGTTGTATGAAAAATAAAACAGCATACAGTATGGGTTTGGAATGATATGAGGGGGAACATTTCCATTAAAGCTTTAAGGAGGACTGGAGCTAAAATTACACAATTGGCCTCACTGTACTATTGACATTTTTTTATTTATTTCTTCCCTGATACATATAAAACGAAACATTTGCGAAAATCTATTTGTGCAAAAAAAAAAAAAAAAAAGACTCTGGAAAGGATAGCGGAAAGCAATTAAAATAAATCAATGCCCGGAAAATGAATAGGTGATAGATTACGAAAACCGAAAAATAAGACTCACATACAAGACACTGACATTCTTGACAGCTTCTCTGCTTCACCCGTAATTCTTTTGCACCTGTTCTCACCAGGACTGTAGCTCATATATTGCCTTCACACAAATCTAAAAACAAACAGAAAACTTTAGCTTTAACTCCCTTTCCCACTCAGTATGCTGTCAGCAGCGGTGAAGCCCCCTCCCCATGAAACTCCTTCATGGAGTCAACTGCGCTACCTCATGCAGGTGACACATGCATTTAGACAGGGGACACTCGAGTATCCGGCCACCGCTGTTTACACAGCTGAGGCAGCAGCCTGTCACTTCTCTGATGTTGTCAGTTCGCAGACACAAGCTCTCTCTCTCTCTATGGCCTTTAAGGCTTTCAAATAAAAATATGTCACTGTCAGCCCTGTGTACTGTATCACTCTCTGTCTTTTTCTTTTTCTATGATATCTAAAATGAACTGTACAAACAACATGAAATCAGAATTGACCATATGTATATATTTGTTTATATATAGTATAAGTATTTGTTCAAATTTGTTAATGGATGGTAAAAACTCATTGGTAAAACTTTATAATAAGGTTCTATTCATTAACATTAGTTATACCACGCGTCTTTAGAATGCATGATTCTGAATGGTTGACGGACGTTCTAAGGTTTGAAATTATTTTTCCAACTAAACGCAACCTACGAAGTTGTTCCAGGTCTTGACCACATAATTTCACTTCGTCAAATTATTTCAGTTATTTAAAAGAAACGTACAGGCAACCACAACAAAATAACCAAATAAAACATAGACATTGGTTAAATACATCGGAGAATGACAAACAATGTATAATATACTATATTTAAATGCACAGCTGTTGTAATAAATTTATATAAAAAAAAAGCATCCATGGGCCCCTCTCTTTCTCTCTCATCTCAACACACACACACACACACACACACACACACACACACACACACACACACACACACACACACACACACACACACACACACACACACACAAACAAACGTTGTGTTTCCATGTTTTATGGGGACTTTCCATAGACATAATGGTTTTATACTGTACAAACTATATATTCTATCCCCTAAACCTAACCCTACCCCTAAACCTAACCCTCACAGAAAAATTTCTGCATTTTTACATTTTCAAAAAACATAATTTAGTATGATTTATAAGCTGTTTTCCTCATGGGGACCGACAAAATGTCCCCACAAGGTCAAAAATTTTGGATTTTACTGTCCTTATGGGGACATTTGGTCCCCACAAAGTGATAAATACATGCTCACACACACACACACACACACACACACACACACACATTGAGACTCCTGTTGCGACCAAATAGAGCCTCACCCCCCGCGGTTTCATCAATACAACAGTTTATTTTATCCGAAATAACTTTTAATATGTGAAACTTTTTACGTTTCAATGTATTTCGACCTAATCAATCTAACATAGCTATAATGGATACTCCGTTGCTAGTTCTTAAATGACGTTTTCGAACTAGCAAGGAAGGCTTGAGCTATATCGGAGCAAGATACACTTGATCAATAAAACTTCTACATTATCTGAGATATCTGTGGGAAGAACTCCCCAACACAATTTACGAATTACGCACACACTTACTCGTGAGCGATACAGAGCCATCATGTAAGTGCACTTCTGAATCTCAGTGGGGTTGAAAACAGTTGTTAAGTTTTACAACGGAAATATGGTGAAACTCACTGCTGCTGAGAAGTGCTTAAAATTACATCTTGGCAATTTTGAAGTGATGTTACAGGGATGTGAGGAGAGCTGCAACAAATAAAGGTAATCCCACATGCGATCTTTCTCCGTTTCTGATCTTCTCTCTTTTGATCCCTCAAAAACAAACTCTCACTTACAAACACACAAACTTATTACTCCAGTAAATGCTCCAGTAAAGCATCACAAGCCTCACAATCTTCCGTTGCTAGTTCTAAAGAGACATTTTCAAACTTCCAACGAAGGCTTGAGCTGGATCAGAGAAAGACGCTGAATCCATGGCGGAAGAAAGTAGTTCTACTCACAAGAGTTTTAGGGTCAAAATACTGAAAATGTCTTGAGGTAAAACCCTGAACGATGTCTTAAGGTATGGTAACTGTGGTTTAAGTGGAATAATTGACGACGGACAGTTGAATTATTGAAAAATAATGCACACTCGTGGTGCAACTCTAGTTGCGTGTCATGACAGCATTACCACCTCGGTGTGCATTATTTTTCAATAATGGGGAATTAATTATTCCTTACTTAACGTATTAGGTATCATAAACTAACAATGAACAATATTTCTTTTTACAAAGTTTATTAAGCTTTGTTAATGCTAGTTAAAGGGATTGTTTACCAACAAATGAAAATTCTCTCATCATTTACTCACTCTCATGCCATCCCAGATGTGTATGACTTTCTTTCTTCTGCTGAACACAAACAATGATTTTTAGAAGAATCATACAGCTCAGTAGGCACGTGAATGGGGGTCAGAACTTTGAAGGTCCAAAATCACATAAAAGCAGCATAAAAGTGATCCATATGACTCCAGTGGTTATATCCATGTCTTCAGAAGTGATATGATAAGTGTGGGTGAGAAACAGATCAATATTTCTGTCCTTTTTACTGTAAGTTCTCCTCCCTGCCCAAAAAATGCAATTTGTCAAAAACAAAAGAAGAAGATTTTGGAAGTGAAAGTGGAGATTTATACTAAAAAGGACTTAAATATTGATCTGTTTCTCACTCACACCTGTCATATCGCTTTTGAAGATATGGATTTAACCACTAGAGTCTTATGGATTATATTTATACTTCCATTGTGAGATATTCCAGTATTCCTCACAGTGTCTTCTTTTGTATCCTGCACAGTTTTTGAAAATTTTTCCAGCTAAATATTCAGTTTCATTCAAAATATGTGTTCATGTCAAGTTGAGATATACCAAGTCACTGTTTCCTTTATCAACAGTCTTCCTAATTGGAAAGTAGTTCTTAGAAAGAGCTGGAGGGCAGTGTTTAGTAATTCTCTAAACAGAGTCAATGTAAGGAACTCACACAAGAAGCAATTTAATTTGATGTATAGAATTCATTAAATAAATGTAATGTAGCAGTGAGAATCTCATTTGTTCATACACACTAGAGTGAGCCTTATTTTTCTAAGAATTTGTTTTAATGGTTTCTGAATTGAATGTGAAATACTTGATAGAATGTCTTTTTAGCACATTCATTAAAACATACCTGAGCCAACATGCTGGCCTCATCTTGCTTTTAAATTCCTCTGCTCAGCACCTCTGACTTATCTCACTAGAGCATCATTATTTTTCTTTAATATAATTTGAGGTCATTCATAAAATGCACCCTTCAAAGTACTAAATCGAGAGAGATAAGCTCTTGCCTGCTTTGCTTATGGCGAAAGAGCTGCAGCATTTCAAAATCAAATGTTCAAGAGGTTTGTAAATACTTGTGAATGTTCCAATTGGCCGTGTTTTGTGATGCGATTTTTTGTTGTAAAGGGTACACCATATATATGTATACAATAAGGGATGGGCATTCATCAATAATTTGGTATTCGAATATATAAGCTCATTAAAAAACTAATATCCGAATATTCTATTATTTAAATGAAGGTAATTAATGAGAAAGTGATGATGTAAAATATTTTTTTAATCATAAAGGTTTTTAGGTTATTCACCATTAAAAATCAAGCTTCTAATTATAATCAAAACAAGCTTCTATCATGTCCTGTGTTTATATATATATATATATATATATATATATATATATATATATATATATTTTTAAGCAATGCGTGAAAACAATAAAAGAATAGAATGAAAGCATTTAAGCTCGCAAAGAAAAAGAAACCAAGTAGACTGACGCAGTTAACGTACAAGATAAGTATAAACACACACACATATATATATATATATATGTATATAATAGTTATCATGTTTATATTGTATCTCATGTCATGTTTTTGTTGAGAAAAACAAGCATATCCACGTGCTCAGTAAACTATACTCATTTATACACCAGTTTAAATGATGGTATGTCCCTTACCTCAGCTAGCATAGTCTTTCTCGGATGCCATGTTTGTTGTTTACAGAAGTGTCGCGTGGATTACGTCGCTACGGGGACGCTGCTTTCTGACGAGCTGCACATATATGAGAGTAAAGAGTACATCACTTATCCAGAACATTTAAACAGGAACCCAGCTTTCTCACAGTACGTTACATTCTCAAAAGAACCAGTTTTTTTGGTGGCCATCTGAACGTAATGAGTTACTGAACTGTTTGCTCAACAAATGTGATCAACTTGTGTGCACACTCAAAAGCACTACCCAGTGCATTCTGTTATAACTGCCAGTTTTAGTTTGTGTGTTCAGCAAAGCAAAACTATATATATATAATATACACACACACACACACACACACACACACACACACACACACACACACACACACACACAGTATCAAATAATTAAATCTAGGGGCAGAAAAAAGAAAAGATATTTCAAGGAGTAGTATGATGGAGTGATCCACGAAGGTACTAATTTACCAAGAATAGCAGTCTGGAGTATAAATACTTTATATTCTGTGCTAAAAACCACTTAAATTCACCTTCAGAACTGTCGATTACTCCATATATTAATTTTGACTTGCCCCCTTATTCATCCTTGAACTTTTTGCAGCACGACAAAATGATGTGGTTACTTCACAAAATGTTCTTTTCATGTAACATTTGCTTTAAGAACACTATCAGTTAGGTTTTGGTGTTGGTTTTAGTTTAGGGAGGTAGTTTATACTCACAAACTCCATCTAGCATTCACCTTAAAAACTACATCTAATTATGACACCATTTCACTCGCTTTTGGTTCCCCCTACAGGACATTTCACTGGGAAATTGCAGCAAAATGTGTAATGAAGCACTTCATTTCATTTTGCAAAAATGTTGCTATGGTCACATTATTTTCATGAAATCAGGCTGGACAATACATAACTAGCGCTGATTTTAGTGACATTCTTGTAAGTACGCCTTAATTTCCAGGTGGATGCTGTACCTATGAACTCTTGGAAGTTGCTTAAAGTCAGCCAATCAGATTTGAGATTGGGATTTAAAAAAGCTTTCACCATTTTTGTACACAATTTGTATACCTGTCAGTGTTGGTGTGCCATCTGAGGCTAAAACCAATGTGACCCAGACTAATGCGACTCATTATCCACAGCCTCCTAGAGCAAAGATTTAACAGGGAAATGTCTGAAATCCCACATGAGCAGCTAGCCTGTGTGTACAAGGGAGAACAGGACTCAAGGTGATTTATTCATTTTGACTCCTATTAAAGCTTCATCAAAGTTTTATTTTTCCTCAAGTTTTATTACCAGCAAGCAAAACAGAGCACACAACTGAATTACACGAGGAAAAACACATGCACACACAAACCCAACACACTCAACTTTAGCCCCTGGATAGTATCAGTTTGGGTACAAAGGAGAGCAGTTTCTGTCAAAGAGCAAGACCCAAGTGCAGAGGAACAGTTCAAATAATTTATTTACAGAAAATGATAACTTCAGATTTGTGAGGAATCCTCCATGATAAGCGTGCTTGTAAGTTATTGCATGCGCTGTGGCAGCAAGGAGCAAACCACAATCCTCCACTGAAGAACCATTTATGAAGAAATCTAGTGCACAGCAGACTGGAGGGTAACCACTCTCTCCAACACGTGGGCAGAGATGAGGTCTCCTCCATAGAGGATCGGCTGACACACAGCAAACTGGAAGGCAACCACATAGCCGACAAGTGGGAAACGGACATATACACGAGACAGGACCACCTAGGCAGAGAGAGTGAGGTTAGTTAATTCACATCAAACACTCATCAACACTTAACATTCCAACATTCACTAAAAAACATTCAGTCAACACTGAATTACATTAAACTACATTCAACAATCCAGCAAAAGACATGACATATGAGGGCATGAACAAACAAGGAATAGGTGCCGCTCGCAGCTGAAAGATGGCATAATCATTGTTCATTGAAACACTCAGGGTTCCCATGGAAGAGGGCTTTGAAGCGAGGCCTTCCGCATGGCAGATTTGTGACTCCCGTCACATGTTTGTGTTGTAGCGCAGAGAAGAGAAGGGCTTCCTCTGAGCTTTTCTCCGAGCCTCCTTGGATTTCTACATGGTATGAACTAGATCACCAGAGCGAGACTGGAAGCCACGAGGGCAAGAGTGCAGAGCTGAAGAGCAAGAGAAGATCTAAGAACTCAAACTCAGTACTCAAAACCCAACTGGCCATTGTTCAAGCTGGACTTTTAAGTCATTCAGTTTGTTCACACCCCAAAGAGACTCTAAGCCAATCAGAGGCAGCTTGTCAGAGTCATATGGTCAACTTGTCTGTCGATATACATTCCTTTGAGTAAAGGATTCTTAAAAATTCCAGCACAAAATAGTACATGTTTTAACCATACATTTTATATCTTGGATACAACTGATTCTATAAAAAATTATTAACATAAACATTTCTGAAATGCAGAAAGAAATTCAACAATAGTAACATGAGGTGTTTTATCCTGAATAGTTACCATACTTAGTAAAAATGATGTGAATATTAAAAGATTAAAGATTATAATCATCAATTTGTGAGTTATAAGTGATTACAAATAAGGTACATCAGGCTATAATCATTAATATGTTATAAAAAGTGATCACAGGTCATAACGTCATTTTCAGGTTTATCTAGCAAGGCAAGGTATTGTGTACATTTTGGTCCAAGCACATTCTGTACATTTTATAGGGTGAACTCAGCGAAGAACTGTGACTTTGTGTGAAATGTTCCAGGATTAAGATGAGATGTCCTGAGATATACTTGTATTGTAAAGTTAATTTGTACATTTGAAGTTTTAAGCATTAGTTTATCCTCCTAAAGAAAAGTTCAACAGTTCAGATTCAGTCTGATCAATCTCTGTGTCTTGAAAAATGACAATAGTCATTTGATAGAGGAAATGTCTAATTTGTTAATTTGGCCATGGATCGAACATGGAGTGGGGTTTCTCTAATCCAGGAGCTTGGGGTGCTTAAGATTAAGTCTGTTTTTACTGTCCACTGTTTTTAACTCTTAAATTGGTCAAAAATTACCCAAACCTGACAGGAAGGTTAAGACCATTTTTTTGTGAAACATCTTAACCCTTAAACAGGCAAGAGTGGAAAATGATTAGCAAAAAATAATTAAATGTTACTTTTTATATCATTTGGACTTAAGTAAAACACATCAAAAGGAATTATTGATATATTTATATATTTAGGATTTTAAAATAATAGATAATTAATTATCACAAAGTCAGCATGTCCTGCACCATGTTGGTTTAGGTCAGGCTGACTTAACGATCACAGAAAAGTCATGTAACCCACATACTCAGTCACAACAATGATAAATGATAACAATATTGGGTGAGAAACTCTTTCTCATACCACCTACTGTATAAGAAACTAAATAGAAACTAAATAGAATGTATCTTGTGGTGCACGTTGCTTGTTTAAGAGCCTAAAACTTTTGCACAGTACTGTATATAGTAAAGCACCAAGAAACTTTACTGTTTATATCACTCTGCTTGTGTTCATGGCGCTCCAAAATAAAGATTATGAGCAGTGCAGATGTGTTAGAGCACCTGTGACATTAAACAATTGTGCCAGCAGGTGGCAACAAAAGACCATCAATGAACTGAATGATCTGATGTTGACAAACTTGATAGAAGTTTCCAAATTGGAAAAATAAAACTTTCAACATGACGAAGGAGAGAATGCTTTCTCTATATATAAATATGCAAGAATGAAACTGGCTTCCTCCATGTTTTCCCTCCGACAACAACCCAGCAAACATGCGACGTCAGATAAGAGGTTCATATCGTGTCTGTATAACGTCTGTCAGTTCAGACCCGCTTTTGTATGTCAGTGGACGTGCAAAACAGGTTAAAAATCTGAACGTCTGACTAGGGACATCTATGGAACGTTAGTGGACGTGCAAAACTAGTTCAATATCTGGACGTCTGACTAGGACCATTTATGGACGTCTATGGACGTGCGAAACCGGTTCAATATCTGAACGTCTGACTAGGGACACCTATGGACGTCTGTGGACGTGCAAAACTAGTTCAATATCTGGACGTCTGACTAGGACCATTTATGGACGTCTATGGACGTGCGAAACCGGTTCAATATCTGAACGTCTGACTAGGGACACCTATGGACGTCTGTGGACGTGCAAAACTAGTTCAATATCTGGACGTCTGACTAGGACCATTTATGGACGTCTATGGACGTGCGAAACTGGTTCAATATCTGAACGTCTGATTAGGACCCTTTATGAACGTCTGTGGACGTGCGAAACTGGTTCAATATCTGAACGTCTGACTAGGGACACCTATGGACGTCTGTGGACGTGCAAAACTGGTTCAATATCTGAATGTCTGACTAGGACCCTTTATGAACGTCTGTGGACGTGCAAAACTGGTTCAATATCTGAACGTCTGACTAGGACCCTTTATGAACGCCTGTGGACGTGCGAAACTGGTTCAATATCTGAACGTCTGACTAGGGACACCTATGGACGTCTGTGGACGTGCAAAACTGGTTCAATATCTGAACGTCTGACTAGGACCCTTTATGAACGTCTGTGGACGTGCGAAACTGGTTCAATATCTGAACGTCTGACTAGGGAATCCTATGGACGTCTATGGACATGCGAAACTGGTTCAATATCTTAACGTCTGACTAGGGAATCCTATGGACGTCTGTGGACGTGTGAAATTGATTCAATATCTGAACGTCTGATTAGGACCCTTTATGAACGTCTGTGGACGTGCGAAACTGGTTCAATATCTGAACGTCTGACTAGGGACACCTATGGACGTCTATGGACGTGCGAAACTGGTTCAATATCTGAACGTCTGACTAGGGAATCCTATGGACGTCTGTGGACGTGCGAAATTGGTTCAATATCTGAACGTCTGACTAGGACCCTTTATGAACATCTGTGGACGTGCGAAACTGGTTCAATATCTGAACGTCTGACTTGGGAATCCTATGGACGTCTATGGACGTGCGAAACTGGTTCAATATCTGGACGTTTGACTAGGGACCCCTATGGACGTCTGTGGACGTGCGAAACTGGTTCAATATCTGGACGTTTGACTAGTGACCCCTATGGACGTCTGTGGACGTGCAAAACTGGTTCAATATCTGGACGTTTGACTAAGGACCCTTACTGTGGATGTTTGTGGACGTGGAAGTAAGCCAGGATTCCTTTAAGACAGATGACTATTTCAGTATCTGAACGACTCTGAAACATGTCATTGTGAAATGTATAAGAAATAGAAAATTTCTGGGAAATGTCTGAAAAATTTGTATTTTGGAAATTTTGCCCAATTTAAATTGCAAAAGTGCAACACATTCAGTGCATGTACATGTAATTTCCAGCATTAAAAGCAATTCAGTAGAATTACAATCAAGCGGTGCAGAGCACACTTCATGATTCTCTGGATCTTGGGTTGAGCCCACAATAGGTCTAAAATTTTACAGATTTTTGGAGTGAGATCATATGCATTTTTTTATTCAATGCTTAGTACATATCTCACTATTTACCACACTGCAATTATTAATATTAGTTTGACCATGTCATTGGAGGACACGGAATCATGTACTGATGAACAAATATAGCAAATGTTTATGTGTGAGATTAGGGTTAGGTTAACCCTAACCCTAGCACAAAATATTTCATTATACAGCAAAGTTACAGCATACAGCAAGTAGGAAAATCAGAAGCTAAATCGATAATAAAGAAGTTATTAGAATGTGGCAGGAACATTGGAATAGAGGAAAGGGAAATTAACTATTTTATAAACTCAGGTTGGGTAAAGAGTGTATGCAGAATTGCAAGATTACGGTTAGGACACACTGCAAACTCTGCATGATACTGGTTTATTTAAGAATTTTAATGTACCTGATCAGCAGAGCATGTTGTTATGATGTGCAATAAATATGATAGTCAAGAGGAAAATTGAGCACATGGGAGAGACTTGCATTTCAATTTGCATACAGATTGCATATAGCACTTACAGGCTATAGCACTTTATAGCTTGCATGTTGCATAGCTTGCATATAGCACTAGCATAGCTTGCATATTGCATAGCTTGCATATAGCACTAGCATATAGCTTGCATATAGTATAGCATATAGCTTGCATATTGCATAGCTTGCATATAGCACTAGCATATAGATTGCATATTGCATAGCTTGCATATAGCACTAGCATATAGCTTGCATAGCACAGAACTTGCATATTGTTGTCCTACTGTTAGTTTATTGTTCTCATTTGTAAGTCGCTTTGGATAAAAGTGTCTGCTAAATGAATGTAAAGGAGACTTATTATAAGACTATTTATTTAATATTTATTTTTTATTTTTTATTTAAATAAAGGATAAATAAAAAAGAAATATTAAATAAATAGTCAGGCCATAAAATAATTAAATATTTATTTGAGTTTCTGATAGCTACCAAGCTGGATATATATATATATATATATATATATATCATAATAATGATATTTGTAAGCAAGAGATCATTCATGGGGGTGGCGGTAATGAACAAAAACAGTCTGCAACCGCCGTTAAAAAAAAAAATTAAAAAAGAAGAAGAATTGCCACGTCACACTGCAACGTCACCACAGGAAAAGTATCCTACCGATGCTGCAGATCGACACGTGGAGATCGAGACACTGCGTGTACGAAAACAGGTAAGTTAAAAAAAAACAACCATCAATTTAATATGTTATTCAGTTAAGTTTAGATCACATCAGATGAAGTGAATTATCTAAGTCTCATATGCCCCTTAAAACCTTGAAATACTTGCGCGGGGTCGACAAATGCGCGGGCGCGTTTGCTGGTTTCCCCCACAACCCACATAGCAAACAGACTTGGCCCAAATATGGCCTCATCATGGCACTGCTGGCGTGTTGCCGGCACAGGCATGCATCATGTCAGCCAACTGTGGGCCAAGTGTGGCAATGATGGCACTGCGTGCATGACGGCAGACAACATTTGGGCCGATTGTGGATGGGAGGTGTGTGGCCCAGATCATGTCAGCCAACTGTGGGCCAAGTGTGGCAATGATGGCACTGCATGACGGCACACAACATTTGGGCCGATTGTGCATGGGAGGTGTGTGGCCCTGCAGTGTAGCGATTATGGGCCATACTTTGTGTACTGGACAATTATAAGCCTGCTACTATATTTTCAAGGCAAGATTATCACAAAATTATGTTAAAAACTTAATATCTATATTTTTTTCTAAATAACAGTTTATTTAAAACAACTGCAGTCAACTATAGTTTTTTTATTTTTTTGGCGCGATCTCCACGGTAACAGCAGCTTTTCTGGTTGGCGAATGAGGTTCACGTGATGCGTCGGTTGAAATTTCTCCCGCTGAAGCCGGTTGAAGAAGACATCTCAGACAACCGCTGTTCAGGTAAGTGAAGTTCACTCTCTTTTTGGGCGCTTTTTTCAATACTTCAAACTCGGATGCCACTTTTTTCTTTATTGAAGTGAACTTTTGCCTATATGGTAGCTGATTCAGCTGCCCCCGAACATGAGAATGCCAATACAGACGCGAACGGGCTGCTATAGACCGGCCTGCGGAATGTCCGAGGCGCGGTGCTTCATGTGTGCGGAACGTTAATGCTGTTAAAATGATAGCAACCGCAATTGACTTATAAAGCTGAAAGTGATTCAATGGTTGTATAATCAGATTGTATGATATCTAAATCTAATCTTTGACTTAAAGATGACTTTTCTTTTAGCTAAACATTCTTAAAACAATAAGAAAGCAATTTTTTTTATATATTATTTTTTAGCATTTTGCATCAGTCATGTTGAATCAAATCTGGATTAATCATTGTTTCACATGAAAAGGACATGCTCCATGTTTTTTTTATTTGTGATCAATGTATTTGCTAGTCATGTATTGCTAGTCATTCCCATGTGTGCCATATTTGTAGGCGATTGAGAGAAAAATAATTATACTGTACTATAAAATATCTACATTGAAAGAATGAAATTGATCACATAATTCTTTTGTTGTCTAAAACAATAGTTCTCAACCTGGGTAATGTTTAGAGGTCACATCTAGGAATGCAATAAACAATTGGCCACTTATGGCAAAACTGAACCATGAGCAATAAGTAAGCAACTGTTTAAGATTATTAAATTATTTTTCTTTAGGTGAAAATAAGATGTTATGCTTTGAATGCGTTACATTATCAGTACTTCAACCGTTCATTGGTTACTGTTTACACCACAGACATTCATAAAGGGTCCTAGTCAGACGTTCAGATATTGAACCAGTTTCGCACGTCCATAGACGTCCATAGGATTCCCTAGTCAGACGTTCAGATATTGAACAAGCTCCTTGCCAGCAGTTTAAACCAACATAGAGGCTTTTACACATGTGGTACTTTTTGTTTTCAGAGTTTCAGAAAAAGTGCTTACTAAATTAGTGGATATCCACATGGAGGTCAGAAGGCTGGCAAGAAGCGAGCCTCCCTGTCATCTGCCCATATAGAGCAGCTGGAGACGATGGAGGAGTTTGACAGAGAGGAGGAACGCCTCAAGGACAAGGACGCCTTTGAGTCCCTGGTATGCACAATCTAGAAGTGATGTAATTTTAAGGCATGCTCTGTTTTATGTATATATAATATTCTGTGGTATATCGGTGAAACTTGTTATATGCTATTGTTTTTCTAACGTGACAATATTACCCCCTCTCTTTAAAGGTGTTGCAACTTGCCAGAATTGGAGGGAAAGATATAAGGGATTGTGTCCACAAAATTCTTGACAGGTATTTTTAACAGGATCTCTACATATAGGAACATGTAACATGCATACAACAAAACATGTTACATTTCTTGTCACAGTTTGCCGGTCAACAGAGGATGTGACATATCTAAACCAACTTATACTATACACTTTATTCACCAGGCCACTGTCTGAAACAATAAAGCTGTGGAAAAATAGGAAGAGCTCCAGAAAACAGCATTGACTGCTGCATTTTTATATTTCATAAAATTGAAAATTGATAAAAAAATCTGAGCAGACCTCCTCTATCATCCGCTCATATAGAGCAGCTGGAGATGATGGAGGAGATTAAATGCTATTTAATTATCTAAAATGCAATCATGAGACTGCATAGAAACTTGACGTGGAAGGTTAGAGGAGGGAATTCGACAGGTGCAGGGACAGGTAAAGTATGTCATTGGAGCTATCAAATGGTCACGTCTCTGTTGTTTTCTGGAATCGATTAAACAGAACCACATCTCTTTAGTCTACTCTTGACACTCTCACCCATGCTATAGTAATCCTGTAGATTACCACACACATGTAATTTCTAAATGGTGAATTTGTTTCCTCAGGCTCTTTACCAACCGGCTGATGGCAAATTTTAATATGAAGGGGAGGGGAAGAAGCAGAAACTGCCTCTGGAAACAACTAAAACCTTTGAAGCAATTAAAGGTACACAGCATTTCCCCACATGACATTTAAGTTTAACACCAACTCACTTGTATTCAATACCTCAATTTTCTAGTGTCAGTGTTAAGAAAAATATTGCAGTCTTACACCTTCCTAACATACAGCGATGTGAGTTTACATAACCCATCTTCAGTCATGTGTATGCTGCCACATACCACACCAGTCACCATGGGTCTGTGCAGTATTGCCCCTAAATTGATATTTGACAGGAGGAATAAGGAACTTCAAACCTGGATGTTTTCACATACTGCAATGTAACACTGGTTTTCTTTACATATTTATATATTTTTTGTTTTTGTTTAACTCTTGCAGCTGCAGTCTTGAAATGGGACAAAGAAGCTACAGAGGCTACAATCAAGCTTCATGCAGCAGAACACCTCAAACATGCGCCGGGAAGGAAGGGAGGTGGAGGGCATACAGGGGTGTAGGAATTTTTCATGAGTACTGTATGTGTGTAGTTTTAGGGGACTCTATATTGTTTTTTGTTCACTTGCCAGTTCACTGTAACCATATATTTGTTTTATTTATCAGCCTGTTCATGTTGCTGAAAACCATTAAAGATGGAAAAAAAATATATTGTCATTTCAAACTATTGTTAATTTTTTTGTCCTTTTTAATAGATCAGAGGTCTCTTATTTCCAATAAGGCTACTAAAATGTATTTGCATGTCTTAGACAGGTGTGAGGATAGGTCATTTATTTACTATGCTTTGACTAGGGTGAGTTTTATTCAATACCATGTGGTCATCCAACCTTGGAACAATAGCCTACCTGATGAAGGTTTGTTGACCAGAACATGGTGGTTTAATAAATCTAATAGTAAGACAGGATTGAACTCTGGCGTCATTAACAATTAAAATAATACAGTTTATTTTTGATATCTGAAATCAATTCAAGAAATGTCAAAAAAGTTGTATGAATGTCCTTTAGACATCTAAGTGACATTGAAATGACGTCGTAAAAAGGTTCATTTAGAACCGTGTAAAGATGTCACTTGGACGTCAATAATGAACATTTAAAAGACGTTTAAAAAAGATGTCTAATGAACGTTCACTATGTACGTTAATAGTGAGCGTTAAAAAGACGTCTAAAAAAGACGTTGCAAAAACTTTCATTCTGGCTCTTCACTGGACGTCTTTTAAGCATTCATTTTTTATGTCACTTGGACGTCAAAAGTGAACGTTAAAAAGACGTCTAAAAAAGACGTTGCAAAAACTTTCATTCTGGCTCCTCAGTGGACGTCTTCTGAACGTTCGACAAAGACGTTAGAATGACGTCTTTTGGACGTGTCTTTGCTCAGTGTTAAAACATGTGCACATGAGTGAAATATTTGTATGATAAATCCAATAGCACAAATGGCAGCATCAGTCCATGATCAGAGCTTATTACTATCACACTACTGCTTACTACTACACTATAGCTGAGGAATAGTTAAACTAACAGCTGTAGTTAATCACATGCTTAGAATCTCTCTCTCATACATGTCCTTGTTCTCCAATAACTTGTTAGAAACAGCCCAAGCTGGCTTTACAGGTAAAGTGTGGTTTTCGAATTAGTAACAGATGCTTGGGTGCATCTTTCAAACTTGCAACAGCAGATCCTGAATCCGTAACATAAGAAAGTAGTTTGGTACTGTCCTTAGTTTTACCCTACTTATTTATTTACTTGTTTGTTGAATTGTTGTATAAAAGCAATATCAAACTCGCAGATGTGCTGCATTGTCCATCTGTCAGCACGGCTGTGATTTCCTTTGGTACTAATGCTGATAGCTAGACATACAACACTTGCTTGTATGGAATGTCATATCTGTATCTAAAAGGTGAATGGCTCTTATAACTGTAAGACTTGAATTCATTTTTACATTTATTGACTGTTGGGCGCTCAGAGCTCCTTGGTTGAATGTTCCAATTTCTCCAGTTCATTTAAATAATCTCTGACTCAACCCACAGCATAATGTTTTGGCATAGTACAACATTAAAGTATAGCCGCAAGACATAAGCATTATCCATGTTACCATGATTTTTGTGTGATAAAATTAGATACTAATCTTATAAGTGTAAAATTATATCCAATTTTACAGATTCATTGCCATAACCATGCACAGGTAAACCCTGTAAGAAATTGTATAACATAGTTTTTGCTTATTCTTTAAAAATATATACAGTATATTCTAAATACATTTATGTGGTAATAAACATGCCACAAATACTGTCAAATGAGCTTAACTTCTATTGAACCCGGAAAACACTTTTAAGAGAAAGAAAATATATTAATGTTCCCTTTTCTTTATGAAAAAATATAATTATTCCCAATCTTCAATATTCTTCAAAATTATGTATATTTAAAAAGTTGCAAATCAGTCTTTTAGGATAGAAGATCATGGTCAATATTCCAGAGGCACATGGTATATCACCAATTTTATCAGACATGTTAAATATATGTTGTCACGAATAAATAAAATAATAATAATAAAAAGCACAATGTCATATAAAGTGGACAGTCATATAGAATTATGGATACGGGACAAAGGTAATCAGCCATTGGGGTTTGGATATAACCCTGGTGGTTTGGATCAAACCCTGAGTGCATAAAATGATTTAGTTTTTTTAAATGAACTGTCCATTGGAATGGATGTGTCATTAAAAACACAGCACGTTCGATTTTTTGAAACATCTGAGTAGCAATTATACCTCTAACTCAAACCCTGCCTCCCTCTGAAACTTTGTTGCACAATGTTAATTTTGACAATATTACTTTAGAAAAACAAGTGCTTTACACACCAGTGCTCAACATTAAGCATTGTCATGTGCTTATTTTTTTAATACAATAAAAGTGAATTGAGACTGAAACTAACATTCTCCCTAACATCTACTTTTGAGTTCCACAGAATATAAAGTCATCAGGTTTGATAACACTTTTCAATAAGGTTCCATTCATTAACATTAGATAATGCATTAGCTATCATGAACTAACAATGAACAATATTTTACAGCATTTATCAATCTAAGTTAACGCTAGTGTAACCCGCACACACACACACAAGATGAGACAGTCACAATGTCGGATGAAACTGCTTTATTAATAGAAAGCAGTGCAGGCAAAAGTATAAAGGGCAAATCCAGTGAAGAGTTGTCGAGGGAAGCGTAGGGTCAAAAGCCGGGGAATCAAAGTATCGTAAGGGGCAATTCCGGGAGAGAGTGGTAAACGAGAGCGGGAGGTCGAAGCCGGGAAAACAGTTAACAATTAGGGCGAAGAACTAGACGGGACTAGCGGGATCAAAGACAGGGGAACAAGGAGAGCTGGCAAGCTAAGGGGTAAACAAGAGGAGGTCAGAACTAGACGAGACTAGCGGGGGGCAACGATACGGGAAACTAAACACAATAACCAACACCCGTGAAACAGATGTGTTGTGGTATTTATAGGGGAAGGTGCAGGTGTAAACAATGAAAGGTGATGAGACGAGTGCAGGTGAAACTAATGTGCAGGAGGATTGGAAGCGCGTGAGAAACTCGAGGAAGGGAGATAACCTACGAGCATGTGAGCGAGTAGGAGCAAAGTGGGCGTGAGGGCTCGAGCGAGCAAAAAGAGCGTGAAAAGCTCGAGGGGGCAGAGCGAGGGAGTGAGGTCGAGGGAGTGAGTGTGTGTGCGACGAAGCGGGGATGGGGCAGAGGAGCGGGGTTCGTGACAGCTAGTTACTAAAAAAATAAAAAATACAATTGTTCATTGTTAGTTCATAGTGCATGAACTATGGTTAACATATACAACTTTTTATTTGAATGTATGAAAATGTATTAATGTACTGTATGTTGGAATTAACACTAACAAAGATTAATCAATTTAATGAAAGTGGTGTTTATTGTTAGTTCATGTGAACTGATGTAGTTAACTAACGTTAACAAATTGAACCTTTGGTAAAGTATTACCAAATCGCTTTGAGAGTACAAGTCAGTTATCACCAGTTGCATTAAAAACGTCTGTTTAATATTGACAAAATGCATTGAAAATGTTAACAAATGTTTAAATCCTAAAATAACCTTGCTGCTAAATATGTTATGATGTATGTTCAAAACAAATATGTCTAATAAAGATAATGTTTTCATTTTGTGTCATTTATAAATGTTGTAGTATTCATTTTATTATAATGTATATTGTTATATACTTATTAAAATTGACTGATTCGCATGGCAGAGAAAATACCTTGGATACATACATTAGATGGAACTCTAGAAAGATGAGAGATGCAATGGGTGCATAAGTCTGTTTTAAGCGTTTCTATTTACTGTAAAGATGATATTATTACACAAAGCATTTTTGCAATTTTTGCCTTGCTATTTTACGAGGGAGCGCCACGATGTGACGAGACTAAATGAAGAGAGCTTTGTCGTATCGTTCGCTTACAGAGATGGTACAACACCATTCGCATGTCCAATTAACAGGTTTATACCAGTTTATATGTGTAAAACCTTAAGTTTTTGCCCACTTCGCCTGCTCTCAAGCTGCAGAAAATTGCATGAGTGAAGGTAAGAGGGCGATACGATGGAGGGAATTCTCTGCATTTTGAAAGTGAAACATGTGGGAATGATTAAAATTGTGCTCAATCCACGCAATCCCACGCTATTGAGCCAATAATCGTTATTCAGGCTACTTGTCCGGTCAGGCAAGTAAAATTCTCTTTAAATTACCTGTTCAAAATTCTATTTGTCCCAGACGAGCATTAATGTCAAGCCCTGCACACTATTTGATTTCATATTTCGCAATATTTGTTTTGTTTAATCTTACTTTTTTAACTGAATATTTTAAGAAGGCATAGCTACCCCTGTGTCCTCTGAGAAAATGTACACGTCTTCGACCTTTTATTTGAAAGAACATGTTTCACAGTATGCACTACACCTAATTTTTAAATATGTATGCTGGGAAAACGCATACATTTCTACAGCAACATTCAGATATTCATGTTCTGTTGTTCCTAGAGGGCATTTTCTTAACAAAACACACTGTATTAGTGTAACCTACTGTACATACTGTACTCATTATTAATGCTGTGTGTTTGCTCACAGACCCATCTCCACTGTTACATAATGCAGCAGATCGGATCCAAGAATAGCTTTGCAGTGCTTCAGGGAGAGATTGTGCATAAGTGTCATACTGTATAAAATAACATGAACCAAAAAAAAATAAATAAAACAGAAACTGTGTCAACCCAATTCTCAAACAAAATGGCCTTATTTTGAAGGATGCACTTATTTCAAGTCCTATATGCAGCAGGGACACAGAAACCACTACTGATATCATTCAACAAACAGGACTTGAAGTTCTTCAGAGCCATCTCTTGAGAACGATGTTCAGTGCAATGTTGCAACAACTGCATATATACGGCATACAGTAAGAACAGCTGAGGTTGACAGTGTTGAACCAATGCAGTGCTGGCTCTGATCTGAGCTTAAGAGTTTATTGCCAGCACTGAGTCATTAATCGATGCAGCTCGGCAGAACCATAGCAGCGTGAAGCTTGCCCATCCAGAATGATGCGGCACTGCTGCGAGGGAGCCAATTGACTGTAGAGGGCTGAAATTGTTTTTCCTTCAGCATTTGAGAGGTGCTCCTGTGGGACTGAGAAAGGGAGGAAGGGAGTGGGGTTCTATGTGAATTACTGTGATGTGATGGCAAGGTATTCATTGAGAGCGTCGCTGATAGGATCTGAAGAGTCTGGAGACGAGAGATAGGGTGGCAACTGTAGTAGGATCTACCCGCTGACAACTTTCTGTCATTCACTCACCTCTGGATGCTCAAAGCTACAGCTTTCCACCACACTTTATCAATAATGACATGAACAACATTTCACACATCTCTCATAAACTTTAATAGCTTTTCCAATTACTCTGACTGACAAATTTAGAGCAGGGCATTAAAAAGCCTGGAAATTAACTATAATTTGCCCGCTCATGTGCATCCACCCATACGATTGAATTTGTTTCCCATGTTAATCGTGAGTTATATAGAACTATGCAAAGTTCTGAAGGACAGAAAGAAAGAAATGCTGAAAGGATAGAAAAAGCAAGAGGGCCTGCAAAAGAGGTTTGCTAGTCTTAGCTGGTTTGACCAGCGGTCTTCAAACCTGACAAGTGCCCAAAACCCCTATAAAACCAGGGACTAAAAACAGTTCAATGAACAAAAACTGAGAACATAAAGTCTTTTGATTCTGAAGCAGTAGTCTGAAGTGAAAGGGGTGCCCAAGACAATTGCTCAACGACAGTGGGCCCATCGTGCTATAAATACATCTGAGGAAAGGGAAAAAACGAATGAGGCGCATAACTTAGCATAAACTTATATGGACTGAATTTTTTTAAACCTTGGTGTATCTACAAAGAGCGCATGCACAAAGCATGTTCTTCTGGAGCTAATGAAGTACTGAATCAACTTTGTACTGCCTTAACATTGGGAAAAGGAGAACACACTCATTGCTCTTTGATCTTTAGCTGTAATTAGTGAAGCTGAAAATGTTTACAAAGTAAGGTGTAAATAAAAAGAGGGCTTACCTTTTAATTTGAGAGATGGGCCTGCGTTGCACTGCCTTAGTAAATTTAGCCTTGGCAGAATGATGGAAGAAAGGCAACCCCTTATGTCTTTTTCCAGTTTCAGTCTGGCTTACTGTCATAGCAGAATACGATTCCTCAAAAAGATAGGTTGTCGGAAATGGCAACACAATTGCAGGGTTGTCTTGGCAAGTCCTAGGAAGTCTAGCAAGTCCACAAAATGCATTTTAAGTTTCCAATCACAGAATAGTCCTGCTAGTTTGAAAAAGAGTTTGCATATGACAGCAGGTTGGGTCATGGACCAAGTGCCATTCTTTTGTGTTCATGTAACGTTAGCCAGCTGGTATGCGATAGCTGTGTAGTGAGTAAACCTCACTCTCCTGGCCTGAAGAGATGTACTAGCGACTGAGGCTAGAGGCCATAGCTTTTATAGCCTCCTTGCTAGCGCGTCCAACTCCAGTGCCGGGATCGGCGGTTCGAATCCTGCTCAGGGCAGGTCGAGTAGGAATGGTGATACTGGTGCCATGGCCTGGACGGGAGTGAGGTCTAGGGGCATGAGTGTAAAGGTAGCCAGCAGGTATGTGATAGCTGTGCAGTGTAAACCTAACTCTTCTGGTCTTAAGAGATGTACTAGTGACCGAGGCTAGAGGCCATGGCTTTTGTAGCCTCCATGCTAGCACATCCGACTCTCACGCCGGGGTTTGCCATTTGTTCGGGCAGGTCGAGTAGGACTGGTAACATTCATATCCAAAAATACAAAATGGCAAAATGGACATGCAATGCTGAATTTACAGACATACTGTTTGTGTCCAAAAACTGTCAACAGAAGAAACATATTCGTGAGTAAGTTTACTTTGAGTGCAATTATAATCGAGCTTGTAACACTTTCCACTAAGGAAGGGACAGGAAACAGCATCAAAGGTAAGGCTTCTTTTAATCTTTTTTTTACTTTCACACAATATTATCACACAATTCGTTTCTCTTGGCTTGGTGTCAGGCTCTACCTCTCGAGGCTCTCCGTTTGCTGCTTTTTATGCCGCTCTCCTCACGCTACTGCAATTAGACACCGGTGTTAGACATAATCTAGCTCAGGTGTAAGCGCCCTTACCACTTTTCTCTCCCAGACGGGCGCTTGACCACGCCCCCGCTGCCACAGAGCTACTGCTGGGTTTTGTGTAGTCAAGCGACATTCTTCATCTCTCTGTCCCAGCAACATGTCACCATCAGTGTAGGGGTAATGCAATAAAAGTAATGCATGTTACATAATGAGATTACTTTTGAGTAATGAGTAAAGTAATGCAATATTATTTAAATTTTAGACCATAATATCTGAGTTACTTTTTAAATAAAGTAACACATTGCTTTTGTACACCTCTGCTGTCCCTGTATTATGATAAATCAGAAGTAAAAGTGTGTAAACTTCGGGAAGGAGACGTAGTGCATGATGAGCATTGTAGTTCTATAGAGTGTGAGGCCAGAGACAATTTAGCAGATATGAATCACTTCTATTTAAATGAATGGGAAGAATTGGAATGCCCAACAAAGAAGCTCTAGCACCCAACAGTCAATGGATGTAGAAAGGAAGACACACCTTGCAGGTAAAGGAGCCAAACACCTTTTAGATACAGACATCGCCTGTCAATCAACACGCTAACACGCATGTGCAGTTCAGATTTTAGAGTAATATGAGGTCAATATTTGGTTGAGTTGAACACAGTTGATTCATGTGTTAATGCACACTGCATTAAAAAAGGAGTCAGTAAACGCAGTTTAGGCAGAGGGATTATAAGACTAGCCTTCCACTGGCCATGACACTGGCTTATGCAGCAGAAGTGCTCAGTGTTAAAGCTCCCTGTAACTGGGAGAATGGGATGAGAAAAGACTCTGGATCATTGTCTCCAGGCAACGTTCTACATCGATTGTGTATGCAGAGAAAATGTCTAGTTTGTCTAATGTCTAAAAAGTAGTTTGATTCATGAAACAAAACATTTTTATGACATTTTGGTAGCATTAAAAACTATTCCATTCGAGTTGTATCAAAATGCACCTTTGTGCCTTTGTACGCACCGTGGATCAAATCAAAACAAGCATGAACTTTAATGACTTAAGAAAAAATATTCATTTATTCATCAGACTTATTCCTTGAACATGTTAGACTGGCATTCCCCACTGAATTTTATCCTCACTTTTGAAAAAACATCTGAAGTTGATTCTGACAGTGTTGATGGGCACAGCGCATGATGCAGGATCAAGTGTTGGACTTTGCTGCTTCAGGTAAGACAGTGGTTATTCTTAATTTTTCATGTTGGCTGAAATATTGATGGAAAAACAAATTATGCATATTCATGTTATGTATTCTTTATTATAAATATGACGTGAAGTCCTACTTTCCAAATATCTGTTTGGTTACTATGTTGTTTTGACATGAATGTTGTACAGTAGATAGTGTAATGATGGACAGCTGATAGACAGCTGTGCAATGTGTATAAAACCTCACTCTCCTGACCTCAAGTCCCTACAGCCCCTTGCAACTGATGCTAGGGGCTGAAGCCTTTAGCCTACTTGTTAGCGCATCCACCTCCCATGCCAGAGACGCTGGTTTGAGTCCTATTTGGAGCGGGTAGAACAGGAGCATCACAATGGTACCATGACTTGGATGGGAGTGAGGTTTAGGGGGTGAGTGTAATGGGAGCCAGCTGATAGATAGCTGTGCAATGTGTATAAACCTCACTCTCCTGACCTCAAGAGCTGGAGATGCCAATTTGAGTCCCGTATGGAGCGGTAGAACAGGAGCTTGTATGCAATGCATGGCTTATTTGTATGAAATGCATAGCATAGCAGAAGAGAAAGTGGCTGTGAGAAAAAAAGTAATGCAAAAGTAAAGTAATGCTTTACTTTCCATCAAAAAAACACTTTTTAATTTATTAAGTTACTTTTTTTAGGAGTAACGCAATATTCAAACAAGTTACTTTTAAAAGTATCGTTACCCAACGCTGGTCACCATGTGTAATCGACAGGGTGGGGGAGTAACAGGATTTCATATTTAAATACAAAATATAAGTAACTGTATTCCACTAGTTACAATTTAAATCATTGGTAATTACAATTAATTCAATTAATATTTTATCCTTTCAGATGGAAAACATTTATACATATAAATGATGCGATCCAAAGTGCATTTGAACATCGGTGAAACATTTATGATGTGTTACATTCATACGAGCAGAGAGAGAAGTGAGTTTGAAGTAAGTTTGGAGCAGAAGAAATAGAAATAAACCTTGTGTAAACTGTGTAAAAAGCTAAAATGCTATTTCTAGCAATTTTACATGCACATGTTACCAGACACGATCATATTTTTTTTTTTATCAAGAAAATTCACATTGGATTATCAATTTTTTTTTTTCTAGTAAGAGATTTGATATTAGGGCAACAATCATATTCTTGATAATAATTTTGTTCTTGTTTTCCTGTAAAAAATCCTTAAAACAAGATCAATCTGATTGATCTTGTTTTAGAAACAACACTGCATAAGATGTTTAGGGTTTTCAGAGAATGTATTTTTAACATGTGTATTTTGTCTTACTGTACTGGCAGAGTTTTTAAAGTCAAAACAGGTGAAAAAATCTACCAGTGCTGAAGAAGTAATCCAAAGTATTTAGAATACGTTACTGACCTTGAGTAATCTAATGGAATACTTTACAAACTACATTTTACAGCATGTATTCTGTAATCTGTAGCAGAATACATTTCAAAAGAAAACCTCCCAACCCTGGTTTGTGTTTGGTGTTGTGACACATTTCTCTCATAACCATCATTAAAATGTTCTGTGACTTGTGCCACAGTAGACCTTCTTTCGGTGTTCTGTGACTTGTGCCACAGTAGACCTTCTTTCGGTGTTCTGTGACTTGTACCACAGTAGACCTTCTGTCGGTTCGGACCAGACGGTATAGCCTTTGTTGCCCTCATGCATCGATGAGCCTTGGGTGCCCAACACCCTGTCACCGGTTTGTGGTTTGTCCTTCCTCAGACCACTGTCAGTATGTACTCACCACTGCTGACCGGGAGCACCCCACAAGCCTTGCTGTTCCAGAGATGCTCTGACCTGGTCATCTTGCCATAACAATTTGGCCCTTGTCAAAGTCGCTCAGGTTTCTCCTGCACTCAACACATTGACTACGAGAAGTGATTGTTTACTCACCACCTAATCTAACTAGACTTTGACATGTGGCCTTGTTAGGAGGTGATCAACATTATTCGCTTCACCTGTGAGTGGTCATAATGTTTTGGCTCATCAGTGTACAGTTGTGCTCATAAAATGTAGTTTGTTTGCTACTTAGTGCCTCAAGTACAACTTTGAATGAATGATTTGAATTCCTCCTCAAAAGTGCGGTTAATATTTACCCAGTACCTTTTAAACTAATAAAAACATAATGGAAGTTGCATAGCAATCAGAAAAATCGATTAAAGTTTGTGGTTTTCACAAGTGCTTTCCACTTATTTTAGCAATATACTGTACATCAGATGGTCATTAAATGCAAAGTGAGCCGTCCACTTAGCTTAATTTCCCACAATCATTGTTCAAATGGTTATTTCTAGTCCAGAGAGGAGCTGTCAGTCACCGCCGGCCACTGTCAGTAACAGTCAGGGGTGACATGATGTGTGAAAAGCCTCAAAATTCCCCAGTGCACTGTCTCGCCTGTGTGAGTGCCCTTGTGCAAAGTCACCACTGATGTAATCTCTGACAAGCAATGTTTCTTGAAAGCTTTACCTCATACAGAATTTGGACCTTCAAACTCTTGCTAGTTTTCTCACTCTCTCATCTTAAACTGCAAAACAGATCAATTAAATTTCAATCTCAAACTTGAGGTCGAACTAATTTTAGAATGTGTGTTATTTAGGCTTTAACAGTTCTCCCTCTGAGGGTCCTGTCAGGTCTGGATATGTTGTGTAATAGGAACCTTTAGTTCAGTCATTTGAAGTTTGCTATCTCTGGATAGAAGTTACTGCTGCTGTAGGGAGTGTGGAAGGCAGTAATGATTCCTGCCCCAAGAAAACATTGGAAGTGGCACATTCGCTCCTTTGATGACTGCATTGTGATGAGGTTTTCAGAGAGTTGTCAGATGGTTCAAAGATCCAAGGAATGAATCCACACATAGAGATTTACAGTATATGTGATAATGTTGTTTATCTCCATCAGTGTGACTAGGTGGTCATAACTCTGGCCTTCTGGCCTTGTTTATCCACATGAATCTTGCAGGCATTGAAGTTGCTCACCCCAATGGATTCAATTCTGAACTAGAGTGCAGACTAAGTACACTGTCCAGACAAATTTTGGCCAAACCATACAGTGTCCTTGAAGATATTTCCACTTATAACTGATTGTATTTCCTGTATCTCAACTGTGAAATAATGACTCTAGCAAGGCCAAGAAGACATGTTTGATTCCCAGAGAACACACACACTGATAAAGTGTATGCTTAAATCTGAAACATACTCTACGCAAGTACATGAACGCAGATGCTTCAAGTGACACAATCTTAATTTCATGCAGTGTCGTGTTCCAAAATATGTGGGGGCCACAATTCATAACACAACCCAAGTATGTGTTGCATTCTCAACGTTGCTGCAAGGGGCACTACTGTCAATTTTTGTCATGTTAGAGCAACCATTTAAAGAAATTGTTGAGCAATTTAAAGTCAAAATATTTATAGAAACTTACTTGAATCTTGAATCTTACACACATTCAGCTAAATGGCACAGACTTTTGAACGTAACTCAAAGTAGGTAAGAAACCTCCACAGTAATGCAAAAATGCAAGTTAAGCAGGTTCAACTGGACCGCATCTTGGTAATTCATTTGAATTCATAAAAGTATCTGCCAAAATAATACATTTAAACGTATCAACAAAAGGTGGTCATTCACATCAAAAGCAACACACAGATTAACATTTGGGAAAAGAAGTCTTGTTTTAATACCTAATGTGTTGCCTTATTGTCTACTGCCTACACAGGCAACTATCTTGCCTGATGAATCATTGAATCTAACGGACTGATTTGAAACATTACATGGTCAGCAACACTGTGTCCCACATATAGCGCTCCTGGCATGGAGCACTGTTCAAATTAACGTGTGCACATATGTATCATGTATGTATGAATGTATGTATGCTTGCATAAATTATTGCCAGCCCTTAAATTGAAGTGTACAGGACATTTGATGTTAACAAGTTACTAAGATAACAACACAGCACTCTAACAATCATAAAATATATAGAACACAGACATATTGGGTAAATGTCAATTTTTAAGTAGTCTGAACACTTTTAAAATTTTGAGCATGGGACAGGTGTCTTTATGTCAACAGGTAAATTGGTCAGGTGTTTGGGGAATTATTTTACCTACAGTAAATTATGTCAGTAAACACCTCCACGTCATTTGGGCCATATCAATTTCAGGTATGGCTGAGTTGCATGTTCACAGACCTTTCTTTGACAGCTGTCACGGTGAACACACTACACAAAGAGCTTAAGCAAATCCATGCTTCCTCCACTGAGGGTCTGTGAGTCTTATTTTCTAGGTAATGTACAGGTCAGAAAGAGGTGCAAAAGTGGGAAACTAGCAGGAAATAGGGGAAGAAGAGAGTTCTAATTTATTTTAAATTATATATTTTTTCTTATATTTTGACGGAATATTCAGTTATTTACAGCTTAATGTCTGTGTACCACATTTGTGGCATGCTGTTGATTACCATAGACAATATGTTTTACTCATGCCTCAATTTGCAAAAGAGATGTTTCATTGTACATGAAAGAGCAGCATGTACATTCTGCAAACTCTCATTTTGTGTTCAATTGAAAGTAATACAAGTTTACCCTTTAATAAAAACTTGAACCCATTCTTAAAGAATGTGCATAGAAAAAATACACTATCCATTAGCAATGAAATAGCTTTAAATAAATACATTAAATGTTTGAAATGAAACATTCTCTCCACTGCAAATATAAAGTAAATGTTTTACATTGATGTAGTGTATGCTCAGATACACTGGGGTCAACAAAGCTGTATGCAAATGCTCTTTGACATGGCAGTGGTCTGTTTTTGTCTCTTAAGACTCAGTGGAGTAACATAAGCCCTTGAGTCAACACAGAGACATATTAGATGCCAAGAACCCTATCAACCATTATAGATAACACTGCCACAAACCCCCCAAAAACAACAGAACCACTCCCTGTCCGTGCTAAATAAAAAAAAGAAAGAAAGAAGTTACAACCAACCCAAGGACTCTTAGCTTGGCCAAGCTGGTTTTGTTGGTCTGAAGGGGTCTGGGACACTTGGTCAAACAGCCAAACAGCCTCTTGATCAGGCTGTGAGTCAAGCTAAACCAACAAACCACCTAGTGCCATACTATGATGCTCCGTGCTGAAGAAATGACCAAAATTAATAAATAACTGCTTGCTTTACCAACATAAAATGGGTGTCGTTTATCTTAGAATTTAACAATGCATTTAGGCAAAATTGCCAACTCTTAACAGGTGCTTTTTTAAATCTGCTGACAAATTAGAAGTTTTCATAATTTAAGAAATATTATTTGCTGTACACTGTACTGTCAAACATACATTCAAAACATCATACAGATTGGAAAGGTCTTAAGTTGAATACAACAAGTTTTGTTTCACTCACATACCAAATATATATTGAGTTAAAAAAACAGAATAAAAGGCCCATAGTTTATAAATTGTAAGCAGATTTTTCATGAAATAAACAGAATATAAAAACAGCAGATACTTGCAAAAAAATACTCGCAAAAAAAGTCTAAACACTATGTGACACGATCACTGATAATAATTTTAGAGAAAATGCCAGGGGCGGTCTCTGATAACAAAGCAGACCACAGCTGTTGTGGTCTACATTGACGCACGCATTGTTAAATTTTTTAAGAGGTGAGCATCAGACTACGTCATAACATCATAGCTACGCGTATCCTACAGCATAGGTTTGACGCAGAAGTATACTGTAAATGGACCTTTAGACTGGTTGTTGTTTGTAGATGGGTTTAGGGCTCTTGTCAGGTTGGGAGATCACCTGGGAAACAAGCCAAACCAGTTAAACACCAGATTTGCCAGACTGGGAGACCAGCTAACCCAACAAATAAGGCTGGTTTAAGTTTTAAGCTTTTTTCCAGCAGGGAAACCGGCCTAAAATGGTTAGCCTTGCCAAACTTGGTCAGTTATGTTGGTTTTAGAGAGGTTTGGTTTGTCAGGCTGGGAGATCACCTGGAGAACCAGTTAAACAGCCTTTTGGCCAGGCTGGGAAACTAGCTAAACCAGCCTAAACTAGCTAAGACCATCAACTACTTCAGGCATTTTTAAATTATTTTTTAGCTGGTGATCCAGTCAAACAGCATATTGAGGAGGCTGGCAGACAAACAGTTGAACTCCCAACTTGGCCAGACAGGAAGACCAGCTAAACCTGAATATGAGGCTAGTTTAGGGTGTTATTATTATCATCATCATCAATCATTTATTTATTAATTTAATCAGCAAGAAAACCAGTCTAAGGTGGTAAGCTGGTCTCGCAGCATGGCCAAGCTAGTCCTAGTTTTAGATAGGGACTGAAAACTAAAACGTTTTTGCCTAATATTGTACTTTTTTTTTAAATTACAGTACTCTCTGCAAAGGGTGGGTTATATACCAGTAGCAGTGTTGCCAGATATCATAAGAAAAACAAGTGACCTGGTCTGGAAAAACTAGCCCAAAATAAGGGACTTGCTTCACCTACAATAATTTAATTTAATTGAATATACTTTACTGTCCCATTTTTTGTCTTGAACTCAATACAACACAGCTAGTAGACAGCAACACATACAACATACAACGCAACATAAATACTAATAAAAGTACATAAAAAAAAAAGAACTAACAAAACAACATAATATTACAATTTGAAGTGCAAAATAAATCAAGCAAATTATAAAATATAAATCCATAAAACATACAGTTTTAAAAACCTTAAGAGATCTTATTTGTTTATTAAGTCTGATTGAGGTTGGTACAAAATACTTTTTTTAATGGTTTTACTTACATTGCAGAACTCTGAACTGAAGGTAAAAGTCTATAGACCTGTTTCGTGTGATGTCACTGTATGACCTTGCCGCCATGTTTGTGATAAAAAAATTCCATATATCTTCATTGTGCTGCGATGTGGAATGCAGCAAAAGCCAGCTAAACATTTTTTAAATGTACAAATCTTGAAAAGGTGATATTAGTGTTTACTTACTAGAGCCAAAAGGTAATTTTTCTTTCAATAAAGTTTTATCTCTTTAGTGACATGTCTTCATTTCACCAAAGTCAAGCAGTGATGAAGAGGGAGAGCAGAGTTAAAAACACTTGTGGGTCTTTTGCTCATTTATTCAGACATGTAATTTATCTATACACATGTCTATTACAGTATATTTATAACATCATCAGTTCAGATGCAATTAAACTGTAAATGCACATAGGACAATGTTATTTATAACACCAAGAGTGTATAAAATTATGTCATAATTGTAATACATTGTAATAAATAATAAAAGCATATAATTTGAATATAAAGTTTATATTTTATGTGTATATACTATTGTTAGTCAATAAACACATCATAAGATCATAAAGCACAGACTTTATTCACACCACCACTACAATTTAAACATTAGTCTTATACACTAATATGTCTCGGTTGCTTTCTGTGTTCTTCATGTCCTAAAGCAGTTCTTACATTCATACAGATGGGATCATCACAGACGTTTTGTAATATTTTGACCAAATGAGAGCAGCAAGCAATACAAACATGTGTAACTTCTGAATGAGAGATGGTCATGGTGATACCGAGAGGCATGTGCACTCGCCGGTCACACATCAGACTTGCCGGCATACAGAGGTAAATAGTGCAAAATATATATATATAATGAGGTAAAATGGAAAGGAGGAGGCGAGAACCGGATGAAGCATCAAAGTAATATTTAATTAAAGAAAAAGACGCAAACATAAACACATTAAGTACAGGGTAGCTGCCTGCAGCTCTCTCTCTCCCGAACTGCAACTTCCAGCCGCCTTTATCCCTCTCATCGGCTTGATTAGCCTAATTAGGGGCCAGGTGTGCTTCATCATGGCCCTGCCCCACCCTCATCCTTGCCACAAAGACACATTGTTGTCCAACAGTCAGAATGAATAAAAGTCATCAGGAATAATTGTTAGAATAGCTCAAATTTATTGTAAAGTTATTGAAAATGTATTTCCATAACACATAATATATTATATTGACTTTCTTTGGGCATATAATCACAATGGAGCTAAAGCCACAAGTCTGATAATGTTATATTTAAACTTTCAGGATGTTAACTTTAAAACATCCTGTTATATGAAACATTTCCCAACACCATGTCTTCTGATTATGACCGCATGTAGCATTAGCCGTTAGCATTAGGGTAATGAATGCAGAATGGTAAACATGAAAAAATAAACATTATCTAGTGTATATTTCTTCCAATCAAAATTGAGTTATAATAGCATTGTATTTTACTGATGTCATGTGTATTCCATTCATATAATAAGGCAGAAAGCAGATTATTTATAGAATATCCATCCTACAGCTGATAGCAGATGTGCAGCTCTTCTGACTGACAGCTACGGATCTTTCAATAAACATATACAATATATCAGAGGCTGCATTGAAATAATAGACAAACCATACATTTTTGTATTCATCTAAATACAGTATTTACAACAATTCTCAACAGTTAACTCATTAGATGTATGCTTTATACGTAATTTATTATCATACTGTGGCAATGTATGAGGAAGTCCCTTGCCATGTTGTCACTGAGGTAGGCATGATGTCATAGCAAGTCTCCTTTGCTTGATGATATTTGGAATGAGAAATGAACTTGTTCGCTTCTAGCTTTCTGGAGGATTGGAAATTCCCATATGAGAGATTTACAGTGTGTCAGCACATCATATTGCATAATTTAGTGGAAAATTCACATAAATAATAATTCCTCATGAAGTAGATATGAGAATCTATCAATATTTATTTAAATATGAACACTTTTGGACTTGCTACAGAGCTACATTCCCACTAGAAGCCTGTGGTCATCTAAGCAACGGCGCCTTGTTGTACCAACACAGAGGCACCAAAATACTTTCCCGGACTTTTGGTTAATCGTACCACATTGCTGGAATGACCTTTCCAACTCCATCCATGAATTTGACTCACTTTCTGTCTTCATAAAATGGCTAATAACACATTTTCCATGAGCACTTAACCAGTCACTTAAAAAAAAAAATCTTGTTGCACTTCAATCTGTCTTGAATATCTCAATATGTCTCAAGATGATTCAATACAGTGTATTCCTCTTTTGTAATTTGCATTGGATAAAAACATCTGCCAAATGAATAAATGAAAATGTAATTGTTCGGTTGGATGTTGTTCACTGAAGCCTGCTTGGAACAAAACAGAGGGAGTTTTACATCATTCAATAGATAGGCAGGCAGGCAAGGATTAAAGATCTAAATGCAGCTTTTAATAAATCAATAGGGTAAACAAAGCAACTCAGAAAATAATGACACAAACACAGGGAACAAGGCAAAGAGCAAAACAGAACACATGCAAAGACTGTCAAAGAAACCAGGGGAAACAAGGGTTTAAATACAAAAGTGAAAAAAAGGGAATGAGGAACACCTGGGGAAACAATCAGGGTAAACCAATCATAAAATGAAACTACAAAGGACTACAAAACTAACACAGGAAAGAGGAACGGGGAACTAAGCAACAAGAATTTCAACATAAAAGTCTAGGCACAAACAGGGACTGCGTGACAGGCGTCTTATAACAGTTTAATTTTCATAATGCTCACTTTGATATTCTTACATAATGACATAAATTAAAAAAATGACTGAAGATTACTCTGGCAGTTACATTTCCACTGTAAAACAGTGGTCTTTCATCAATGCCTGAGGCTTAGAAATGTTTAATGATATATAGTTTGTCAAGATGAATTACGTTCTTTACATTAAAACTTAAGAGTAACTTAGAACAAATGTGAACAAGCACTTCAAGGCACTTCATTTGCTATTTTCATTTGCTATTTTAATATTTGCTAACATAATGCTATTTCTTGAAGAGTTTTACCAAACAAAATGATGATGAAAATGACAAAAGTTTGAGTTAATACACCATAACGTGGGGTTTGCCAACAAAGTTTAAGCCATGTTGCCATGTTGTTCTTTAGATTGACAAATGCAGCAACATTTTAATTTATGAAGTATAAGTAATATATACAGGTATTGTAAATGGTCACCATTTCTTTTAAGATTGTGCCATTTTTATGCACATTTACATTGCAATGTAACAATTTGAAAATGCTGAAAATGTCCCAGCACATGCCAACTTCCCAAAAGTATTTTGGGTCAGCTACTGCCATAAACTAAAAAGAGTAGACCTACAGATCATATCAGATGCATGATACAGTGCAACACATAGAATTAATGATGGTGAATGTTTGGCAAAAAATACCTAATATTATATATAACATTACTCAGTACATGAATAAATGAGTGGAAACCCTAGAAATGTACACATACAAAAATATTTCCTCTACTTTAAAACAATGAGTGCTTGCCAAGATAAGATAAGTTGGGCTCTGCAAAAAACTCTAATCTTAATTAACTATTAATCATTATTATGACGATAACCTGATTCCTAAACCAGCACGTAGAATGCACATTAAGTAAAACTGAAGCAGGAGCTGTCAGGTCCAAAGATGCTAAACGAATGCTGAAACTTCCACCTATGCATGTTGTAGGTTCAACATTTGTTGGGCATTGTATCTCTGGTGGCGACAATCTTACAAAAACATCATAAGCACAATAAGGTTATAAAGTATAAAACTATATCATATAGGCATAACACACAGTGCTCAAAACAGTTGTTGCAGCTGCTGAATAACATTGCCTGCTTAGTGCATAAGGAAACATCTAAAAATTCCCCAACAACAGTAAAACATTGCCGTGTCCAAGCATGCATTCAACTGACGTGTATGGTATACCAGAGACTATTAAGCCTGAGATGGATCACTGGTATTATAATTAATGGGAGAAATATGAATGGCCAATATGGGGGATGTAGAAAAGGAAGCCTCAGCTTACAGATAAAGGAGCCAGTAACCTGTTAGATACAGACATTGCCTGTCAGTCAACTCAAGAACAAGCATGCACATTAGCATTAGTATTGACACGGGGCACTGGCCTAGGCTAATACAGGACAGTTGGCTACCCAAATTAACACGTTTCTTGCCAGTGGATAATTTTGCTGTATTACCACAAGATTCATCCTCAGATAAGAATGTTGGGAATAGGAAATCAAATTACTTACAGTACATAATACGGTCACGACTCTAGTTTCAATTAGCACCATTTAATATTCTCCATGCTGGCAAACATTACTGTAAGAGCTGAGGCACAATTATCATTTACATTTGCAGTTGTTTTTTTGGCAGATAACAAAGCAACTTGCAAGAAAGAGTAGTATAGCATGTTGTGATAATTACTTTAGTAGGCAACAAAAGATATGAAAATGAAGTGTGAGGAGGCCAAGAATACAAGCAGTGGAGCCAATAAGAATGCAACATGTTCTTTAGAAGGGTGTGTTAGGTTTTACTATTATTTCATTTTAATATTACTTTCACCCAAGACCATTGTTAAATTCAATGGGCCCAGGACAAGATTTCTATTTAAATAATGACTTAATTTACAACAAAAAATAAAACTTTTGCCAGCACCCTGTTGTGGTGAACATCAGTTAAGATGGCATTCCAGGGACCAGTTTATGGCAGGGTCCCTCTCTAACTGCCAGTGTGGAAGAAGATGTGCCACACTGTGATTGGATCCTTAGTGAATGAACATAAAAAAAATTTCAGCAACATCAGTAAGATGCTAAGACTGCTACCAGACACCTCTTACAGGGCAAAAAGGGGGACCCCTCTGCCCTCCCAACTCATTCCTAAGGTTGGCAAAAACTGCCATAAATTACTTCAGGACCTCCCGAATGCAAAGCAATGGAAGGCCACATAGATCTATGATTACCTTAAGTCTGGAGGCCTTAAATTAATATAAACAACAACACATCCACACCATTTCATGCAAAGCACAGTTTATGTTAATGGATGTTGACTGTTAACACAACAGTTCACGGGACTGAACTATTAACAGATAAACTATTAACAGAATGCATGGATAATGATTTAACTGTTTCTTATTGTGTTTGGTCTCTATCTGTTCCAGACGATGGCTTTAATAATTTGAAAGAGGTTTTGTGAAGAAATAATGCATAGGTAAAAGGTTAAATTCACTGTTTTAACATTGTACTTCATGCTATGCAAATGAGTTCCACACTAGGGTGTGAACACCGTGTCTACTTGAGAAACCAGTGGCCAATCCGACTGCGGAAAGGCACCAGATTTTAATCTCCTCCTCATTAGAAAGGGATAAATATGTCCCTCAGGTAGACACACCCTTGTCCTGCGTTTCCAACTTGACGGGGAAGGAGACATTAGCAGACACACCACGTCCTGAGTTTCTAACCTGACGAGGAAAGAGGCTACAAGATAGTTTAGATAAAGCTTTTGCAAGCAAAACCTTTCATATTGCTATATTGCTGCACTCTAGCTGAAAAAGGGCCCCAGCATTGAGGGACCTTATCTGACCCTTACGGCCCCTCTAGCAGCTCAGCCCAGTCCACAAAGACCTCTGCATCGGCAGACATTGCCTGTCCCACACGGCTCCTCAGTGATGCAGTCAGCCTACAAAGGACCCTGTGAAGAATCAACTGAGCCAGCTGCCCAGTCCTTTCTTCAAGGACCCTCTTGGCGCAACCGAAGTTCAACATACATCAGCCCTGCATTGCAACACTGCACCCTTCCCACTGCACGCTACCCGCATTGCCAGTGGAAGATTTGTCTACTGCCGGACTGATCACCCGACGGTGTAGAACGTAAATATAAACTTACCAAACCTCTTTCTAAAGACATTGGCATTTGTTTATACCTGCAGCATATGTTTTCCTAACTTGCGTAGAAAACAGTTACCTTGGGTCAACTTGTTACAAATAATAGGTATATAATTTTTTTTAATGATAAATAAGCATTATTTATCACAATTTTGCCAGAGCCATTATTTGGTTCTCCATAAGCAGCAATCCCAAACAATTCTCCCCCATTGCTTAATTCAGTTCAACAGCATTGCATTTATCCACTCTGTGTTCAAATCATTGATTTGTTTTATTGTTTAATACAGTACTTTCCTTTTTTGTTATTAGTTTATTTTCCTTTAGCAGTGCATATTCATTATTAGCATTATTAATCGTTGTGGTATTTACTCTCCCTTGTCTATTGTTAATACATTTCATACATTTGATTACAACTGTGTCTTCATTGTGTTGATGATCATAGACTCTACTAGTTGTCCAGACTCTCACAAATCCTTCAGATAAATCAGCTTATCAGCTCCCTCTTGTTTACATTCATTCTAAATGATTGAACAGCTCTTTTGTGAGTGTTCTTAAATTGTTAAGATAGTATTCTTAACTGGTGCCCCGTATTGCAAAGGGGGAGGGGTCATCCAATACACTCATAACCACACCTTAAGTGACACATGATCAAAAATCACTATGCCATCTGTGAATTGAGTAGAAACCACTACACTGTGGAATATATTTTACCCAGAAACGGGAGCTTACACATGCCCATTTGTTCATCAACTCTTCCAGCTTCAGCCACTGGGGGAACTGACTTGAATTTCAGCAAGCACAGACCAATTTCAGAAGAAACATTTTCAGTCATCAAATTCTCAGTCATCAGTCCGTTTTGTTGCAGATAAGTAACAAACTTATCCACTTCAGAAGACTAGAAATATAGTGTATGAGTCAAATGGACAACTTTCATAATACTTTCATGTTTTTGAAAAAGAGCAGCCATCGTATTCTTTTTATTGAAAGAAAGTCATACAGGTTCAGAACGACATGTGGGTGAAAACATCATGCTGAATTTTCATTCATGGGAGAACTATTCCAGAGCAAACAGGTGTTTACACTCTCTCTCTTTTACCTACTCCTCCATCTTCACAAATGTACTGTACTGCACCGTGAATATGTCTGCCACAGCTATAAAAAATAATATAATAGCATCATATTTCTGCATCCATGGATTCGGTGTTTGTGTCCATCTGTTTGACAGGGAGGTGTCTCATCTGCGGTTTGATGAGAGAGTGGAGTCTGTGAATGCAATGTTGTGATGAATGATGGAGGAAAGGAGCCCCATGAATAAACAGCCCATACAGACATGCAAGAGAAGCACTATTTCAGAAGCATTAAGCGAGACAGGATTCAATTTCCCTGCCTGCACCTTTGCTGTCTGACTTCTGCCATTCACCTTGCCATCTTAAAGAGATGAAAGTTATTCGACCCGCCCATTCATGTAACTAATACACATGTAACAGCACATACAAAACACAAAAAAATGATTGTGATATCATGCAAACATACATATAGACTAAATTCTAGCAGAGTAAGGAAGTTTATTTTTATTCAGAGAAATTTACACAAAGAATGGGTTCTCTCATTTCATATTTGGAATCCCTGAAATATTCAATATGGTTTTATAGACCTTCTAGCTTTAAAGCTATGCATGACATAATGGATAGCCCTGACTACAGATTACAATAGTACTTGGCAAAATAATTATTTATTCTGATGAATATTTGTAATAAATTATGTTGTTTAATGAGCATTGGCGTATTTTATGATATATGCAACATGGCACTTGAATCAATGTTTTATAGTAATTTTACCACTGTGAAGGATTATACATGCAGAAGAATTGAAACAACATGATTTGAATCTAGGATTTTCAACCTTTGCAATCCTGGAATTCCTTGGCATCATAAAGTAATGGACCAAGCCTCAACTTCCTACTGAAGGCCTGTCTTTGAACAATAAAATGGTCAAGACTGTGACATATTGCCTGTTGTCTTTTGTTTGTGTACTTTTATGTTGAAATTCCCGTTAAGTTCCTGTTACCTAGTCTTGTGATATCCTGTTTGCCCTCCATGTTCATGTGTCTGGTTTTCATTACTTTGATTCAGTTATAGTTTCTCATTGGTTTTAGTTAATTGTCTTGTTATCTTTTTTAGAGTTATGTTTGTTCATTGGCTTTTGTTACCCATGTCTTGTGTATTTAAACCCTGATGTTTGCCTTTGTCGGTTGTCAGGTATTTTTCATGTAACCTTGTTGTTCTGTTCAAGTTTAGTCAAGCCAGTGTGCATGTTACTTAGTTGTTTTGTTCTAGCCATAGTCAAGTCATGTCATGTTATGTCAAGTTTAGTTAGGTCCATGGTTTCTTGTTTTTGTTTCATTTCACATTTTTAGTTAGGGATACTGGTTTCACGTTTGAAGAAATAAACTGCACTTGGGTTCATCTCAAACTTCATCATCTTCGTCTCTGCCTGTTTGCCAGAATACCTGACCTACCCGTTATGGACCCAGCAGTTCGGCTCTTGGTTCTTCATCAGGGAAATGGATGTGGTGGATTGCCATGGCATGCCAGGTTAACTTCGATGAGGTAGCCCTTAAAATCATTTTTTGTTTTGGGCTAAATGAGCCAACCTCTTCCTTTATGCCTAGTGGTCGCTGTTCCCTCAGCCTGGCTCGATATATCGCCCTCGCCCTACTGATCACTGGTTCTGCGTTCACTGTGGGGAGGCGGACACCGAGCCAGTGTTCCACGACATAGCCGCCAAACCAGAGTCTGCTGTCTCGAAACCTTCCACGGCCCCCGTCTCCAAGCCCATGCCTGCCACGGTCAGCGAGCCAGCGCCTGTAGCCTCGACCATCCCAGAGCCAGCGCCTGTAGCCTTGACCGTCCCAGAGCCAGCGCCTGTAGTCTCGACTGCCCACATAACCACGCTCCCTGTTGGCCAAAAGAGAAAGATAAGGAAGAGGACACCTTCTCCCCAGTCTCTGCTTGTGCTCAAGACCGCAGAGGTCATCCCAGAGTCCTCCATGGCTCTGCCTGCCTCTGCTCCATCCCCAGGGTCCTCCACGGCTCTGCCTGCCTCTGCTCCGCCCCCAGGGTCCTCCACGGCTCTGCGTGCCTCTGCGCCGCCCCCAGGATCCTCCACGGCTCTGCGTGCCTCTGCGCCGCCACCTGAGTCCTCCACGGCTCTGCGTGCCTCTGCGCCGCCCCCAGAGTCCTCCACGGCTCTGCCTCCTGAGCCTTCCACGGCTCTGCCTCCCGAGCCTTCCACGGCTCTGCCTCCCGAGCCTTCCAGGGCTCCGCCTTCCGCGGCTCTGCCCCTGAAGTCCTCCACGGCTCCGCCTTCCGCGGCTTTTATGAACTAACACCGTTAATGTTAGTTCATAAAAATACAATTCTTCATTGTTAGTTCATAGTTAGTTCAAAGTGCATTAACTAATGTTAACAAATACAACTTTTGATTGTTCATTGTAAGTTAATGTTAACTAATGTTGTTAACTAATATCAAAAGGGTCATATCATGAAGAATACAATTTTCCTTGATATTTTGACATATAAAATTCTTTCTATTATAAAAACATACTGTTAATTTCAGAACTCAAAACTTAATCCCCAATGCAATATAAGCATTTATTGAAACCAAGCTGCAAAAATGCTTTTTTCTCTTCCCTACATAATTTGGGGGCTCATTAATTCATGACTGCCTTTACAGTGAAAAAACATCAACGTCTACATCACATAATCACACTATTGGCCAAGCCCACTGGTTCTGCAGTTGGTAAACTGAGAGAGGACAAACAAGGCCTACTGTGTGGTAACTATTCCTGAACACCAAAAAGGACCCTTCTGGACTACCTTCCATTCCATGCAACGACAGCAGAAAGTAAATAACAAACAGTGAGTAAATTATGACAATTTTATTTTTGGGGTAAATTTAAGTTTCTTGCTGAAGGGCACAATGGCAATGTGTCACACATTAATCATTGCAGGATTTGAACCTACAGCCTTTCAGTTACCAGCACAAATCTGTTCTTCTTGTACCACAACACCAACCTGTCCCAGTTAAAGAGAGGCATAGACATATAGTGAGCTTGATGCACATCATCTTGATCTTGGGTGCAATACATTAAATCAAATTCCTTGTAAGTGCAAATCTTCCTCAACCAATTTCCTAGTTTCAGCTTCAAAGAGAGAAAGAAAGATGATGAAACAAAAAAGAGAAAGCTGTGGGTTTGCTGCCCTCCATGTGCATAAATTATAGCAGATACTATTACTTTTTTAGAGGTTCCTTAGCATCAAACCCAGTAGTACTGGTAAAGGTAAATGTAGTGTTTTGCCCTGCAGCCATATAAAATCTGGGCCTGTTTTCACAAAGATTTTTATCTTACCACTAGGAGTTCTCCAAAGAGTTCCTAGCAAGGAGTTTTTGCTTAAAACCTTTTCACAAAATGGTTAAGAGCAAGTTTTACTAAAGAAATCTTAAGATAAGTGTAAGGCAGAGTTGACCTCATTACTATGGTTGATGCCACGTTTTATGAGAAGACTCTCTTTTAAATCGGCCACAGTGATTGGTTGACTTTGCCTGGACTCCAACTACGTTTCACAACAGAGTACACGCGAGAAGTGATACGATATATGAAAACAAATGCATGATCATATGTTATGCATTTCAGAATATGATGTGTATGTTTTTAATCACCTAAAGGTATCACATATTTTATTGATTACAATATGAAAAAGTACCTCCTACTGAAAAATCAACCTATTAGCTTTCCTGAATGTTTGATGTGAGTCTGTGTAGCGTATTTCAAGTAAAGTTTATGCCTGGCCTAGCCAAGTTCATGTTTATGTTTCAAGTTTATAGTATGTTTTTTTCATGTTTATAGTTAGGATTTTTAGTTTTCAAGTTTATTAATAAATTGCACATGGGTTCTTCATTTCATCGTCATCGTCTTCGTCATTGCCATTGCCAGCTACAACATTACAGAACACTTGACCATCAAAGAACCCAGAAATCCAGCTCCTCCGCCTACGTCAGGGGAATCATCCCCTGGAGGATTATGTTGAGGACTTTTTCACTCTGGCCTGCCAGGTGGAATTTAATGAGGTTGCACTCGAAGACTGTTTCCGATTTGGACTAAATGAGCCACTCTGACTATCAATCTCCAATTTGATACCAGGCGGTAAGAGTACCCTCACTCTCGCTCAATATATCTACCTCACCCTGCAGATCATTGGTTCCATGTTCACTGTAGGGGAGGTGGACTCCGAATCAGAGTCCCACATCATGGTCGACGAGCCAGCGTCCCACGTCATGGTCGACGAGCCAGCGTCCCAGGTCATGGCTGAAGAGTCAATGCCCACGCCTGCCACAGCCGACGAGTCAACGCCCATGCCAGCCTTGTCCGTCCCAGACCCAACATTGCCAGCCTCGTCTGTCCCAGAGCCTGTGCTGCCAACTTTGTCCTCCTGGTGGAGGAGGAGGAGAAAAGCTTTTGTTTCTAAGTCTCTACCCATGTACACGACCACGGAGGTTGTTTCCAAGTCTCTGCCCATGTACACGACCACGGAGGTTGTTTCCAAGTCTCTGCCCATGTACACGACCACGGAGGTCGTTTCCAAGTCTCTGCCCATGTTCACGACCGCAGAGGTCATCTCAGAGTCTCTGTCTATGCCCACGACCACAGAGGTCGTTCCCAAGGCTCAGTCCATACCCACGACCACAGAGGTCGCTCCCAAGGCTCTGCTCATGTTCACGATCACTAAGGTCTTTTCCCAGTCATCTAGGACACTTAGTTTCGAGCCTTCCACGACTTGGCCCCACATCATGGCCGCCAAGCCCGAGTTCCATGTCACAGCCATGCCAGAGTCTGCTTCATGCCATGTCACAGCCATGCCTCAGACTGCTCCATGCCATGTCACAGCCAAGCCCCAGACTGCACCATGCCATGTCATAAGCCTGCCTCTGCTCCACGGTCCACACCGCCTCTGCTCCAAGGTCCAGGCCAGCCTCTGCTGTGATAATTCATACATTGCGTTCGTCAGTCACGGGATTGAGGATTTCTGACTTTTGTCACCGATCTCCACAAAACTGTCAGTGAGCGAAAATTGGGCCTAAAATCGTGTAACGTAAACTCAGCATTAGGGAGTTAGAAGTCCCCAGGACGACTTCTAAGCTGTTGTGGGTTTAGGAGCTACTTTTATTGTTATAATGCTCCATGAATTACTCTTAGATAAAACATTTACAAGTCCTAAAATTAGGTATGACACGCCCCTAATTTTTAAGAGTTGCTTCCACTTTAGGAGCTAATATTAGCCTTGAGATTTGTTTGTGAATATGGGCCCTGATGTCTTAATATAATGAGAGATGTTTGTATAGGTTTTTATAAATGTTTCATTTCCATTGCACTATTGAATACAATTTTGTACAATATATCGTGCTGTTTGGATTACATCAGCCATTCTACCTGAAGCACTTCATACAAAGCTTAAAAAAACATCTCCAAGGCAATCTTGAATAAAACATAGCTAGGTGGGACAATAATTGTATTGGAATTGTCAGAATAGCACACTTATATCTCATCCATGTCAATAGCTGAACGAGTTCAGCATCTTGGCTTATGATATGCCCCTAGCCGAAAGATCTGCAGCACTAGCTGAAAGGATGCAACCCCAAACTTGTTAACGTTGCTTGTCAGAGAATTCAGAGTAAGTTTTGGGATGGTTGTAAATAGATTGCAGCCTTGAGGAGCCTTAGCAGAGCTCTGATGATTTGCCTGTTTATACTTCAATAGAAAGACAAAATTCTCCCAGCTCCCATGCAAGACGCTGCTTATGAAGCATGCATGTTACTGAGCATTTTGATTTCTGGGCATGTACACGGTCTCAGACCGTTTGGCTAAGATTGTGAAAAACAGTTTAAACACTAAGAGCATTGGAAGGCCAAGTCATGAAAGAATGTAAAACACCACTCCATGAAGGACCTAAGCTCTCAAAATATGTCAGGATACCACCACCCTTAAGCCAAAAGTGAAAGTAAGAATTCCTGCACTCCCAGCACTTTGTAAAGCCAGATTCTCAGAAAGCTTGGATGACAGTGGACTACATGGCATGATTTTTTTTTAGTCATCTTATTCAGAGCGATATTTTAGTATATGGGAGTGACTAGCTATTAACATTGCAGCTGTGCAAATTAAAACGTGTAAATGAGACCTGTACTATGCTTTGTTTTACTTATCGAAGACAGAGCAACTTTTAAATGTAGAATCAGATTGAGTTTGGTGATTTGATGCAGGAAATCCTTTCACCTTGACTATGAAACATTAATTTCAGCAACTGTATGAAACAGATTAGGTGTTCCACTGATTAAAGTAATAGTTCACCAAAAAATGAAAATTCCATCATAATTTCCTCACCCCTGTGTCGGCCCCCAAATCCCTATGACTTTCTTTCTTTCATGAAATGCAAAATGTTATAATGACAAGTGAAGAACATCCTGAATATTCTTTTCCATATACCGTAATTTCCGGACTATTGAGCGCACCTGAATATAAGCCGCACCCACTGATTTTTACAAAAAATATGATTTTGAACATAAATAAGCCGCACCTGTCTATAAGCCGCAGGTGCCTACCGGTACATTGAAACAAATGAACTTTACACAGGCTTTAACGAAACAGGCTTTTACACCTGAGCTAAATTATGTCTAACGCCGGTGTCTAATTTCAGTAAGCATGGGGAGAGCGGCATAAAAAGGCAGCAGCCACAGAGCTGAGAAAGTGACACACGTCAGTCTAGTGTTGGCGCATAGAAGAATTGAGAAACTTTATAAAATTGATTGTAAACATTGCTGTGGCCATTAAAAGCCTTACCTGGAACGTCAAGTGCCCTGCTGAAAACTGTCACACTGGTGCCCGTGTGACAGTTTTCCCAAGAAGGACATGTGAAGCAGGGCACTTGAAATTAGACACCGGTGTTAGACATAATTTAGCGCAGGTGTAAGCGCCCTTACAGCTTTTCTCTGTTTTATTACAAGCCGCCACACACGGCTTGTAATAAAACATTTGCAGTAAACAGTAGCCTACCAAGAAAGTCATTGGTCACTATCTTCCTCGTCCTGTGCACTGAAACCACTGAAGTCATCTCCTTCGGTGTCGGAGTTGAATAGCCTCAGATTTAGTTGTCTTTTTGCACTGAGTCAATTCCTCACGCTGCTGTTTCCAATGTCTTATCATCGACTCATTAAGACCAAGCTCCCGTGCAGCAGCCAGATCAATCGCCTTCAACTTGAAAGCTGCATCATATGCGTTTCTCCATGTCTTTGCCATGGTGAGGGTGACAAAATTACTACCGTAATCAGAATGATGGGAAGTTTGAGCGTGCTCGATTTAATCTAAACAGTAGGCTAAACAAAAAAATTGTTTGACCTTAACCCATTCGGCAATTTCATTGGTCTAATGAAAGCTTCATGCCGCCAAAAAACTGAGCACGTCACAGAATTTTTTTTTTTTTTTTTTAATAAAATTTGAAAGCGGGAAAAATCCATATATTAGAGGTTCAAAGCGTGGGAAAAAAGTTGCGGCTTATAGTCCGGAAATTACGGTAATTAACCTGTTGATACGCACCCCCTTTTTGAGCACAAACCATGAAAATGACATACCTGAACTTAAATGGTTTTATTTACTGGACCTTATGGAGTATGGACACAGTTGTAGTATATTTTGAAAGAAGACACTTTGGGCTTTATTTTCCAAGTTTCAGAATTAATATATGTTGTTATTTTTTAAGTTGGAGAAGCTGAAGTTTAAATTAATGGAAATATTTGTGCTGAACATGTTTTTATAATCTAAAAAAACAATAATACATGTGCCAAGACAACCCAGAAATACAATGTTCTCAAATCTAATTTTTCTAAATCTAAAGAAGTTACGTTTCAAATTTGAATATGATCTTACCAAAAATGAGGTTCCTGCAAGCTTTTATCTCTGTAAAATCGCTGCTGGTATACAGAGTAAAATTAAGCCTCTGCCTTTCAAGACGACACAAAATCTGACTGCACTGCTTGGCTATTATGAATAAAATATGAGACTCTAATATATAAGATCATATACAGTTTTACAACATGAATACTGCTTAGATTGCATAGTTTGTTGAAGAACGATGACAAAGGGTTATTCTTTCAGGTGAGATCTCAAGTAAACAATGGATGTTTTTCAATGAACGCTTGTCATGGACAAGTGAAATAAGGTCATATGGACTACTTTTATGGTTGGTACATTTTGCTTAAAATGTCATGTTTTACAAAAGAATAAAACTCATGAAGAGTTAAAATGACATGAAGGTGAGTACATTTTTAGTGGACTATTCCTTTCACTTAAGTTATGATTCCACTGTTGGTGTAAAAAAAAAAAATCCTCACACATATTTATCAGTGTTCTGTTAAATATGATTTAAAATCTGTCTTTGTTGTTTCATCACCATCAGACTGAGATTTCCACTGTTATCTCACATTCCTGTGATGACATACAGCAACCACACAGTGTTCATCAGTCACTCATTCAAACAGCACTCACACACACACACACACACACACACACACACACTGCACGCACACGCGCACACACACACAAAATAATGTGCCAACAAATAAGACACTGAAACTCTGTCAAATTATTATTTGTCTGTTTAGTAACTTTAAACATCTCTCTCTCTCTCTCTTTTTCTCTCTGCTTTTCTTTGTTTCAGAAAAGATTCACCAAAACAGAGACATGTTCTTAGAAATCGTTTAAATAAAGAACAGACAACATTTCTGAATATTTGATGAATTTTGTAATGCAGATGTACAATTCATAAATACACTCAGTACTAAAAGACTCTTTAGCAAAACATGTAGTTACAGTCCTGGATGCTAATTGGATAATAGAGCAATCCAGTCATGCTAAAATGTACATTGTGAGTGTAGTCACAGCTGAAGGGGTTGCAATGCCCTTTAGCCAAGATTATATTCATAATAGAGCATTGCCTCTCACTTCATATTTATTAAAGGGGTCATATGCATGTGGTTAGATGGAGACCTGGAGAGGCCTTTCAAGCCACAGAGTCTCACACCCACTTTGAAATCATCTTATGGTTAGACGGAGACCTGGACACCCAACAACAATGTGAAAGACTGGTGTAGAGCATGCAAAGTAGGGATGGGCGGATCGATCCTAAAGTATCGATACTTCTGATGCTGATGTTGTATCTAAAATATCAATCCTCAAACAAAAATATCTATTTAAATTTTTTTTAAACAAGGGATATTATCATTTGGTTACCATGAGCATAAACAATAATCATAAGCTTCAAAGTGAAATAAAAAGGGTTAGGCTATATATATTAGCAAATACTAGTGCAGGATGGGAACTATTTCTTTTTCTGCTCATCTTAACATGCATGCTGAAAGACACAAGCAGACAAGCGCTCGTTCCATCACAAGGCTCATTTAAACAAGAGGGATCAGTGCCTTGTAGAGGTAATTATTGAAAATCAGCATGTTCCGGAAAACATTCACACTAAAATAACAACATATCTAAAGGCTACATTTATAATGGGTTTGTGGTTAATTGTTGTTAATAAATAATTGAATAAAATAGTTAACCATGGTGCCCCTTCTGTCACTCACTTGACATTGTGTCGAATGAAGTGACACAAGGGGTCTTCTGCCAAACGTACTTCTGAACTTGAGAAAAGGCCATTGTCAAATTGGCAGACAGAATTTGCATGACCCGCCCCGGACGTACGGGTATAAAGGGAAGTGAGGCAGCGTCTATCAGTCAGAATTTTTCTTCGGAGCCAAACGGTTGTGCAACAGCAAAGTTGAGTTCACCACTGTTTCACTCACCTCTATCAGCGGTACCCATATTCTCAATAAAAAAGCAATTTCCTCACTCCCTGTGTCATCCAGCCAGTGCGCATTCTCACGGCACCCCAGCCCCAAAACTCTACAGTCCCGGCACCCCGGATGCAGCTCTCTCGCCTCTCGGCGACTGCCCAGCACCGGGAGGCCAGTGCTGACGAGTTCTGAAGACACCTCTACAGGACCTCTTCCTCTGTCTCTAAGCCGGCCCTTGCCGGGCGTATCAGTAGAAGGTCCTCCCCTTCGGCCTGTCCCTGTCCCCTCGCATCTTCAGGAAGGTCGCAGAGGCAGCTCTTGCACCGCTAAGGAAAGTGGGCATCCGCATACTCAACTACCTCGAAGAGTGGCTCATCCTGGCCCACTCTCGAGAGTTACTATGCACTCACAGGGACCAGGTGCTCAGGCATCTCAGCCATCTAGGGCTTCAGGTCAATTGGGAAAAGAGCAAGCTCTCCCGGTTCATAGCATCTCTTTTCTCGGCATGGAGTTAGACTCAGTCTCAATGACAGCGTGCCTCACCAACGAGCACGCCCAGTCTTTGAGCCCGGCACAGCGGTTGCTCTAAAACAATTCCAGAGTCTCCTGGGGCATATGGCATCCTCAGCCGCGGTCGTGCCGCTCGGGTTGATGCATATGAGACCGCTTCAGCACTGGCTACAGACTCGAGTCCCAAGATGGGCATGGCGCCACGGCACATACCGTGTGACAATCACCCTGAGCAGCTCTTTGTCCCCCTTGCAAGTCCGAGCACACTCGACAAGAAGTGTGGCATCCTCGTGGGCACTGGCCAACAGCACCGCCCTAGCAGACATCTGCAGAGCAGTGGGCTGGGCAACATCCAATACCTTTGCCAGATTTTACAATCTTAGGGTTGAGTCTCTCTCATCCCGTTTTATGTCAGGTCCGAGCTGGTAGATCTCGGTAACGCGACAACCGACCGGGGGTTCCACTTGCACACACCGCCCTTCACCAAGTTGATCCAGTGCACCTTCTATCCCAGGTTAGCCACTAAGCGTCGCTCCCTGGATGTTCTCCTCCCTAGCCTTCTGGCCTGCAAATTCAGTGGAGCAGTTCACTTCCAGACCCACTACAAGTCACAGGTGCTCTGTACTCAGGGAATGGAGGTTATGACAGTAACATGACGTTTTACTACAGCAATATTGTAGTAGTAAACATAGTTAATTGTGTGGTAACTATGGTTTAACTAAATACTATGGTTAAACTATAGTTACTGTAGTGAAACTTCATGGTTACTGTCAGTAACCTCCGTTCCCTGATGGAGGGAACGAGACGTTGTGTCGATGTAGTGACACTAGGGGTCGCTCTTGAAAACCCCAAACACCTCCCATTCTTTGAGACACTAGGGGTACCTATAGAAAAATGCCACAACAGCTGAACCATGTTACGTGAACTGCTGATGCAGGTGGAATTAGGCTGCTGCGTGCATATTGGCAGGTGCATCAGACTGCACCTAACCTGCAGGGGGGGCAACATAACTAGCATGGATCAGGCCGTGCCAGCCGCAGCCTTTTCTCTATATGTTTTCTCTCCACAGAGTATTCGATTTGGCTGCGGCCATCTAATGCTATCATGCGCATCAGGGAAGGTGTTCTTTTCCTTTCCTATTCTTTCAGAGGGATAAGACCCACGGAGACCACATCCTGCCCAAGAGGGGAGGTCAACATGTGGCAATACGACACATGGGCTCAGCAGCCGCACATGGAAGAGGTGCGGTGTTAGGTCCTGCTATTAAGGTGGAGGGGACTCTACAAAAACAGCGACCGAGGGCAGAGAGAGCTCTGCCCAAGGGAGACGCAGGTCCGCCGACAGGGAGACCCTACCGCAGAATATACATCACAGGGTTTTCCTGAGTAATCGGCACCTGTGGAGCACCTATCCCAGTACAGGGCATATTAGACTCCGTAGTGGGGCTTGTTGCGAACTCCGCCGAGTTCACGAACCATAGGGCTAGGGAGGAAGGACATCCAGGGTCCACAACTTTGTTAACTCGACTGGGGGTAAAAGGGCACGTTTTCGCCTCAGTGGAGGGTAAAGGCGCTATACGCAAGTGATACACCTAGCCAGCAGTTCCGTATTGCTAAATACTAGCGTACTAAAGACGCTGCTGAGTGACTCCTGCTAGGTCTCCAAAGCAAACAAATTGGCCCAGTTGCTAGGGAGGGTAGAGTCACATGGGGTAATTTCCTCGTAGTTGTCATAATGTGTTTTTCGCTCTCGGTGGGGCACATGGTGAGTTGAGTGTGGATGCCTCAGAGAATAGCGTGAAGCCTCCACAGGTCCAGTGACACTTCACTTAATCTTTAAAAAAAAATTAGAATAAAAAGCTAATTTTACTGCATATTTTCTTTGAAGGTTCCATTTTTAAAAAAACGATTTACCTTTTTGGGAAAAAAGGTTGTGCATATAAGCTGACATCACTTTTGTAACAGCTTTGACATTTTTTAAAATGTGTAGTTTTGACTGCACTCAGCAGCTAAACAATTTGCATAAATACATTTGATTGATGCAATAAAACGTGCTCACCTAAAAGTGGCTGGTTCATAATTTGGAGAGCAGTCTAACTGACCTATGCCCAGATAAGCTGAATTGGACCACAGATCGCTTGACGACCACAAATACTGTTGCACATGTCAAGCAATCTTAAACTCATCGCTGACTTTTGCACAGAGAGCGCTCAGTTGTTTACCATGATTTTATCCAAATCATATGGAAGGTCAGATAAAAGTGATTTGTGGGCCTCATCATATCACTTACAAACATGAACTAAAGATTACATTGTACAGGGAGATTCGGAAAAATGGTGGTAATTTGCTGGTACTCTGTAAACTAAATTAGAGAAGTAATGAATTCATTTTGACAAACTATAGATCATTTGAAAGGTCTGAGTGTTCAGCGTCGATATTTGATTGCTGTATTAGGATTGGAATGTTCCTGCAACAATTATATAATAATAATATAATAATTTGTGACAGGAATACAAATAATAACATGCAAAAGGAATGTGGAAATCGATTCCTTCATTATGAAATATCAAGCCATAGATAAATCCAATCTGTCACAAATGAGTAAACTTCCCATGGAAATAATCACTGTAAAACAGGCAAAAAATGTAAAGTAGCCAAACAGCGCTATCAGATATTGGGCAATTGGGCTGTGCTTTTAGTAATGAGTAGAAAAGGAAACAAGTTAGAAAACCCTAAGCGTCCTCTTTAAACTGCAAAAAACTGCAGCAATTTTAGTTATGCCATTTTTATGTTATGCGCTCTAATAGTGGAGTGCCTAAACTGGTTAATATGTTAGTTAGCATCTTGTTTCTTCAAGACCCTAATGTACTGTAAATGCCCTCTTTGCATGGGAAATCAGATATAAATCAATGCTGTACTTCTTTGCGAGCTGGAGGTTTGCTTTTGGGTTCAGTATACTGTAGCTATTAACTGCCTCATCATTCTGTAGAATGAATTGCCTAATAATCAATTACACAGATTCTGCATCTTTGCAAAGCCTTAATTACATTTGACAGGTTTCACAAAACAATATGTGATGATATGTGCTACATAAACCAGAAAAAAATTACCCTGTACATAAACCAGAGTTTATGCCTAAACACCAGTTTCTGGAGTTTAGGCATTATAATATCTATTATACTTCCTTTGTATAACCGCACCATGACTGGACAGGCATAAATTCTGAATACCTAATACCAAGGCTTTGTTAATGTGTAAATGTGAACAGAAATGTGTTAAAATGTTTTTCTCTGATATCAAAAAGTTTCAGAAGTTCAGGACAAGCTCAATATGCAGCTTATTTTCCATAAATGCTCTCTTTGGACTAGAGATGACATTTTGGGCTCTGAAAGTTACTGTATGCATTCGTAGTACAATTAACTCTTTCATCTCAAAATATCAAGAAAATGTTATTCCTCATGACATGACCCCTTTAATCATAGTCTTGACAACACTACATGGCAAAAACTGTAGTAAAATGATGAGATGATCTCATTTCTGGAAGATAGATTATGTCTGTATGACTTGACTATGTAGACTCTATATAATTGAAAATCATTGTTGACTTGAGCAACCCTGAAACTTTGATCTCAGAGATCTTAAAATAACATTTGCAAATATGCCACTATCAAATCTTTAGAAAATCCCACATTCACAGTCCCAATGAGATGCTAGGAGCTGAGATTTTCTCTCCTCAGTTAAACACTTTCTAATAAATCACACAGTGAGATAAACACATGTGAGAGGTTGTTAGGTACAAAATATGTCTTTATTTTATTTTTAATTTCTTTAATTTATTCTTCTTTAACAATATAATAATGAATCAGGTAAGAGGGTATTGTTTGTACCAAACTCATCTCCATGCCTACACACTTTATCATTTAGTGTCTGTATATAGCATATACAGTGGCTAGTCAGCAATGGTAGGAGAGGAGTTATTTAGAAGAGCTCTTATGTGATTACACAATACCAGCCTAATATTGTATTGTAACTAAGTTTCAAATTCAATGCTTAAACTGAAGAATAATTTACTAAACTAGGTACTATAAGCGAATTTAGCTGTTTGGCTAACATTAGCCATTTAACTAACTTCAACCACATGCCCTCTCTCCAAAACCCTGCCCTCCAGAAATATCAGCATGTGTTACGTCAGGAAAATATCATACTCATTAAGTATTTCTGATTGACTGAAAAAGTATTTACAGCTCATGGGTCAAGGTTTGTTTGGTTAGCATGGTCCAGCCCCTGCTACATACTGCAAAACACATCTTTTTCCATTGATGGCCATTTAAAAGTACTTGTGTAGGTTATTCACAAGAAATATATTTTTTTGCAAACAACATATATTTTTTTAAATGCAAATAATTAATGTATATTTTGCTAGTAATCCACTTTTTTTGAGAGCTTATTTTTGATGCAAGTTTCCTGCGTTTTAAGATAATTAATCACATGACATTTACAGCTCGCACGATTGGCCCAAAACTGTCTGAGGCCAGAAATGAGTGCAATGAGCATAGAAGTTTTGAATGGAATGAAAATGGAATGCTAATGTATAGCTTTCTCCAGCTATCATAGACCTCCTTGGTGTACAAATCTGTCAGGGACAGTTGTAGAGGTATTTTATGTGTGTTGTGATACCATGGGCGGCACTAGGGGTGGGCAACCGGGGCTTAAGTCCAAAATTTATTTATCATCTTGTAAAAAGTGCCAGCACTTCAGGAATCAATTAGATTAAAAAAAAATAAAAAAACACTGGCTTCACCGGTGGCTGCTTTCCAGCAATCGTGAGTATTAGCATGCATGTAACAATAGCACTGGCAACTCATGATTGCAGTTGTGTGTCAATAGATTCTGAACAGTCAAAATGCCTGTCTTTGTGAGATATTGTAAACTGTGCTGTATAATCCTGATAAAGATTAATATAACAATCTGCTCAAGGACATTTATGTTTTTTGCACAACTACTTTATTGAGACACAATTCTATGAACCTCGCAAACTTTGGCAAATTTTCCTGTTTTATACCTAATTTAGCCTATTACAGACATAAAACCTTTTTCTCAAATTTGTACTAAAATTTCATTGAACTATGGAGAGTAAAAAGGGACAATAATAGAGTAATTTGTTTAATTATTTCTGCAATCCAAGATAATGTGGCCAGGAATGATGTCCAATATACTGTATATATAGTTCCCCTTCTGTCACTCTCTCCACGTTGTGTCAGAGAAGCGACACTAGGGGTCTCTCTTGAGCGCCGATATTCACCTCTGAACTATGAAAAAAGGCCAATGAGAGTTGGCAACCAGTATTTGCATGTCCCGCCCCCGGACATACGGGTATTTAAGCGGCGCAAATACGGGAGTTCATTCAGAAAATTTCTTCGGAGCCGATGGACGTGTCTGCAACTGCTGCATACTACACACCGAGTTCCTGTCATCCCTCTGCTGCATAACTGTTGGATTCCACGATGCACAACAGCGGCTTTCTCCTGTTTGCACGGCTGTGCATTCCTGCCCGTGGGCGCATCGACAGTGCAGATTTACATGCCCATTCCCTGCGCGAAGAAATCGCCTCCCTTCTATTAAAGGACGCGATAGAGCCTGTCCCTCCAACCGAAACGAAGAAGGGTTTCTACAGCCCTTACTTTGTTGTACCCAAGAAAGGCGGTGGCTTACGACCGATCTTGGAACTGCGAGTTTTCAATCGGATCTTGTCCAAACTCCCGTTCAAAATGCTCACCCAGAAACAAATTCTATCTGGCGTCCGGCATCTAGATTGGTTCGCAGCGGTAGACCTGAAGGACGCGTACTTCCACGTCTCAATTTGCCCTCGACATCGACCCTTCCTATGGTTCGCGTTCGACGGTCAGGCGTATCAGTACAAAGTCCTCCCCTTCGGCCTGTCTCTGTCCCCTCGCGTCTTCACGAAAGTCGCAGAGGCAGCTCTTGCCCCGCTCCGAGTAGCCGGGCATACGCATACTCAATTACCTCGATGACTGGCTCATACTGGCTCACTCTCGAGAGTTACTATGCGCACACAGAGACCAGGTGCTCAGGCACCTCAGCCGTTTGGGGCTTCAGGTCAACTGGGAAAAGAGCAAGCTCTCCCCGGTCCAGAGCATCTCTTTTCTCGGTCTGGAGTTTGACTCAGTCTCAATGACAGCACGTCTCTCCAACGAGCGTGCTCAGTCAGTGCTGAAATGCCTCGCTTCCTTCAAGCCAGGCGCCGTGGTCCCGCTAAAATGTTTCCAACAGCTCCTGGGGCATATGGAGACCGAGGCCGGTGGAACCGAGGCCCGCTGCGCTGGCACATCAACTGCCTAGAGCTGCTGGCTGTTTTTCTGGCCCTGCAGAAGTTTCTTCAGTTAATTCGGCACAAACACGTCTTAGTCAGGACAGACAGCACCACGGTCGTAGCCTACATAAACCGCCAAGGTGGAGTACGCTCCCTCCACATGTCACAGCTCGCCCGTCGTCTCCTCCTATGGAGTCAGCAGTGACTGGAGTCACTGCACGCTACTCACATCCCCGGCAACCTCAATGTGATGGTGGACGCGCTGTCAAGACAAAGCTTGCCCGGCGGAGAGTGGAGACTCCACCCCCAGTCGGTCCAGCTGATTTGGGACCGGTTCGGCAAGGCCCAGGTAGACCTGATTGCCTCCCAAGAAACCTCCCACTGCCCGCTCTGGTATGCCCGGACAGAGGCTCCCCTTGGGGCAGATGCGCTGGCACACAGCTGGCCCACGGGGCTGCGCAAGTACGCATTTCCCCCAGTGAGCCTTCTTGCACAGGTTCTATGCAAGGTCAGGGAGGACGAGGAGCAAGTCACTCTGGTAGCCCCCTACTGGCCTACCCGGACTTGGTTTCGGACCTCACACTCCTCACGACAGCCCCTCCCTGGCGAATTCCCCTGAGGAAGGACCTTCTTTCTCAGGGACGGGGCACGCTCTGGCACCCGCACCCAGACCTCTGGAACCTCCACGTCTGGCCCCTGGACGGGATGCGGAAGATCTAGCCGGTCTACCATCTGCCGTCGTAGATATAATCAATCAAGCCAGAGCCCCTCTACCAGGCATCTTTACGCCCTAAAGTGGCGTCTGTTCATGGACTGGTGTTCTTCCCGAGCCGAAGACCCGCAGAAGTGCGCAGTTAGGTCAGTGCTCGTGTTTCTTCAGGAGAGGCTGGAGAGGAGGCTGTCCCCCTCCACCCTCAAGGTGTATGTCGCTGCTATCGTGGCCCACCACAACACTGTAGACGGAAAGTCTCTTGGTAAGCACGACTTAATCGTCAGGTTCCTAAAAGGTGCTCGGAGGATAGCTCTCTCCCGGCCTAACCTGTTCCCCACCTGGGATCTCTCGGTCGTCCTTACGGGACTCCAGAGACCCCCCCATTGAGCCGCTTGACTCAGTTGGACTCAGGGCCCTCTCTCTCAAGACCGCCCTGCTGATCGCGCTCGCTTCCATCAAGAGGGTCGGGGACCTGCATGCGTTCTCTGTTAGCGAGGCTTGCCTGGAGTTCGGTCTGGCAGACACGTTCGTGATCCTAAGACTGCGACCGGGCTATGTGCCTAAGGTTCCTACCACACCCTTCAGGGATCAGGTAGCGAACCTGCAAGCGCTGCCCCGGGAGGAGGCAGATCCAGCCCTTTCACTGCTGTGTCCAGTACGTGCCTTACGTATCTACCTGGACCGCGCACAGAGCACTAGACGCTCTGAGCAGCTCTTCGTCTGCTTTGGGGGACAGCAGAAAGGGAATGTTGTCTCCAAGCAGAGGCTCGCCCACTGGGTTGCCCACTCCACCAGGAGTGTTGCGTCCTCATGGGCACTGGCTAGGGGCACTGCCCTAGCAGACATTTGTAGAGCAGCGGGCTGGGCAACACCGAACACTTTCGCGAGATTCTACAATCTCCGAGTTGAGTCAGTATCGTCCCGTGTTCTCTCAGGTACTGAGCCCGTAGAACTCGGTGGCACGCCCATGATCTGACCGGGTGAATCGCTTGCATCTAGCGCCCTTCCCCTAACCAGGGGAAACAGTGCGCCTTCATTCCCAGGAGATCTCAGGTTTGGGACACTGGTTGATTCATCCCTAGCCCTCGTGGGTTGCAGTTCAGCGGAGGAACTCACCGACCCAAGCCACTGCGGGTACCACAAGTTACCCTGCACTGGTATAGGTGCTCCACAGGTAAGGCCTCCTTCGGACTCCCCCTGTGTGTAACGCACGGTTCTGTCCCCTCTGGCGAGTGGACTCCCGTACTTCCCTTAGGCAGTCACGGCTGCCTCGGTTGCCTCGGTGCTGTATGTTCCCCCCTCTATAGGCTGGATCCACCACCGCACCGACTTTTCCACATAGGCCCTAAGTCAGGCCTCTGATGGTTTTGCCACTTAAACTTGCCTCCCCTCTCGGGTAGGCGTGGCCTCCGCAGGGTGTTCTCCACCCTGAATAAGGGCTAAGACCCCCTTCCCTCAACGCGTGTAAGGGCCCCGGCCTAAGTTGCTCTATGTGAGAAACATAGAGAGAAAAGAGGCCTGGCCAGGCTTGGCCCGTTCCCAGGTTGGCAGCCAGCACCTTGTTCCCCCCTCCAGGGTAACGATAAGGAATCCTGATGGCTTAAATGGGGCACTGGGGAAGGGTACGTGCAGCCTGATACAGTTGGTCATCCTGCACGTAAGAATACCTGCTCGCTCCTGTATCAGCAGTTCACGTACACGGCTCAGCGCGTGGCACTTTTATAAGTGAACCCCTAGTGTCGCTTCTCTGACACAACGTGGAGAGAGCGACAGAAGGGGAACGTCTAGGTTACGTATGTAACCTCCGTTCCCTGATGGAGGAACGAGGCGTTGTGTCTCCCCTGCCACGTCGCTGAGCCGAGCCACTGTTGTGGCCGGACCATTTCCGGCTCCTCAGAAAAATCCTGAATGAACTCCCGTATTTGCGCCGCTTAAATACCCGTATGTCCGGGGGCGGGACATGCAAATACTGGTTGCCAACTCTCATTGGCCTTTTTTCATAGTTCAGAGGTGAATATCGGCGCTCAAGAGAGACCCCTAGTGTCGCTTCTCTGACACAACGTCTCGTTCCCTCCATCAGGGAACGGAGGTTACATACGTAACCTAGACGATTTTCACTGTATTTTTATATATCTCATAATTCAATATGGGTGGCATACTGTGGTCTAGTTCAGATTGTTTCAAAGAAAATTCATATGAGTAAAATTGTACCAGCTAACACTTTATTTACTATATTTAAGGCAGACCAGCTTCTCTGCAGCCACTCATAGTGTTGACAAACCTGCTCTGTACTATTCGAACAGACTGCCCTGCGCTGTCCTTGGGGCTGCACAAATAATTAGTCCATGCCGCACTATTCAAGTAGGAGAAATGTTAAGTAATGAATTATTAAACTAACCTCACTGTTGCTACTATTTACTTTCTACCTTTAAATAAATTGAATATACATCTGGATTTGACATCATCGTACATCATGGTTGCCCAAACATGGCAGCTTGTTGGAAGTACATATCGCTACCACCCTCTATAAATATGTGTTGAATAAACTTTGAAACTGAACTTGAGCTTGATGTACTACAACATAAACAGGTGACAATTTAGATATCAATGGTTAAAAATTACCTTGTGGATAGGAATTATGTTGCAGTTTTTCATGTACATTTTTTGCTGTTTATCACCATGGAGGGCCTGATTCATTAGGATTACAGCCACTTTCATTACTGAAAGCATTACTACAACCAATTACAATATTGTTTGAGCATTCAAGTATTTATACATGCATGGGAAAAAATCAGAGGGAGAGTCTTGTGTCAAAACAATTTTGCTATCTTTAGGAAAAAACATACAATTTCAAATAAAAGGGCCTACTTACTGTTCGATGCTAATTTGAATGCTGTTACTAAGCTATTATATGGAAGTGATGATTACATTCTTGTCTTTGCATGCCACTTTTCCACCATTTGGCTGATGTTAAGTGGATATTTTGTGACTCCACAAAAATTAAATGGCAGCAGAAATTCACAGATAATTCAAACTGTGAATTACCAAAATTAACATGGGTCTTATTAAATGTTGCTGGAGCATCTACAATCGATACATTTTAGGCCTCTCAGCTAATCCTGCTTTATTGCAAAAACTTCAGTTCAACTATTTAAACGGTTGAGGAAGGAACATTTGAAAAGCCTATCCAGAGGAGGACATTAGCAACAATTAACAAATCACTCATGTTAATAGTTTGTCGGTTCCTGCTTGTACGGCTTCTTGGGAGACTAAAGCCAGATGAAAAATGAAAGTAAACACTCAACGCGATAACTAATTCCACTGCTGTTGCAATGGCTGTACTTTAGAGCTCCATTAATGGAGAGTGTGATTGTGGCAAGCAGTGAGTCACTGCAAAAGTGTGTCTTATTTTTCAGTCTTAATTTCAGCCTACAGAAAGACAGGCTTAATGAAGGGATGAGAAAAGCATTACAAACTGCAATCTTACAATCTTGGAGCAGAAGGGCAAAAGTTAGCGTGATCATGATTTTCACTATGAATATGGACCTATAAAGCAGAGGGCCACATGATCCATCTGGCTTTTTGGGTTTTAAGCAGGAAGTGAACAGAATCAGAATCCCCCTAAACGTAATGATACCACAGCACCGGGGGAATCCGATTGGCCCGGGATAGACGGTCCTCGAGCACCCGGCGAGGAGAGTTGTTCGAGACAAAGCCAGGGCATGTCCGGATGAGTGCCGCCCCTCTCCCATCAGGCAATGCACATTTGTGGAGAACCTGGTGCTAAATGACTTGTATATATATAAATATCAATTTAGGGTATTGTGTTGCTTTAAATTATACATGTATATATTACATACAAATTAAAATATGGATTGCTACAGAAAGGTTGCATGAATCTGCAAATCTGAAGAAAATAAAGGCAGCTTCAAACAGTCTTCTACATCCTCACCAGCCATATTTGCCACACATGGTGTAAAACATGAGTTTCATCAGCGAGATTCAACATTAGTATTCTCCAAACTGCCATTATCAAAATATATTAAACATTCAGGTCTTTTGGAATTCTGCCAGTCCTTGAATGGCTGTGTACAAATATTGCTTTGTGGGCTCTGACTAAAATCTTTTTCAGTTAAGAGTACTCTGCTCAGCAGTTGTTTAATTTTACTGCCACTAAAAAAATTATTTTTTGCATATCCAGATTGTTGTATCCAGATGAGTTTTTGATAGTCTGGACAGCAAAAAACTACATGAAATTGGGAGGTGGTTTCAAATGCAATTGAAATCTGATTTTTTTTAGATGCGTCTCAGTCCGGATGATCTGGCTGCTCAATTCGGATTTCAAACGGTCTTTTGCGTCACTCTTAACGCGACACAAAACCTTGACATAAAAAATCGGTGACTGCAGCACGGAATATTACAATATTTGCCAGTCTTTTCCGTCACTACATCTGCTTTGAAATCGTCATCCTACGTCATTACCAAAGAAACCCATGCAGATAGGTTGTTTATGTCTGAACGTGCAAATCTGATTTGATCACTTGCAGTTAATAGTGCGGACAGTCTGCCTGAAAATAATCTGATTTGCCTGCAGTCTCAACATAGCCTAATAATTAATTTACTTATGCATTATAAATCATGCATAAAAAGGCAGACTTTCATGAAATACCTGCCAAATAGTAAATAATTTTACCTAACATGATATAAACACTTATTCAACATGAGGAACCTTAACAATTTACCTTAATGTAAAGTGAACAACATATGAAGTATTTATTAAGGAGTTGCCAACATTAGAAAATACAGTTTCTATATAATGTTTGGTAAAGTTTAGGTTTGATGGTCATCAGCCTTTATTATATGATATACTGTATATTTAATTTATTGTATAATATATTTTTACTCATACTAAGCTCACTGGTCATATCATGCCTTCCCCTATTAAACTTCATTGGTTCCCTGTGGCCGGTTGCACCAGCTGTGTGTAAGTTCAAACTTAGCCTAGTTGTTGCGTAAATGGGCACTAAGTCACAATTTACACACTATTAAATATTTGAGCATTGCAACATTAAACTTACGTAGGATTTTGTGTAACTACGCATTACATTATGGAGAGCGTACAACCTACTAGTTAAGTTCTGTCTTAAGAACTGGTGGTGCAAACGAATTAAGCACTGACTTAGTTACAAAGCCCTTAGTGTGAGCTTTACATCCTAACTTACGTGAGAACTTCCGCACAGCTGGTGCAACCCTACCCTGTTCATCAACAGATACATTTTAGAATTTTACTGCTCAGCTTCAAAGGTACTCATAATTTGGCCCCCTCAGAGCTTTTAGCTGCTCTGCACACAAACTCTGGAACTCTTGACACTTTACTTAATAAACTCTTGCTACTATACATCCATCAACTGAATTACATTTCTCTGTTCAAATCCCGGATCAAAACACATCTGTTAAAATGAATTTATGCTACAATAAATACTGTTTACAATTAACATTTACAGTGCGGTATATGTTCTTTTATAGTATATAGTTTTCTTTTGTGATTATTATCATTTATATTATATTATTTAATTTAATTTATGGTTAAAATGCATGCTTTGTTGTTTTGTGTGGATTTTAACTTGTTTATTGGTTAAATTATTGCTATTCACTTCTTGCTGTGCTTTAAGGTGTCCTTGAGTGCTGTGAAAGGCACCAATAAATACAATGTAATATTATTATTATTAGATGCTTTGAATGAGAGTGAAGACCTGAAAAGTGTTTTTGCACAGGAATTTAGGTTACTACAACTAGGTAAGTCGGACACCACTCGGAGTAGCACCATTCATTTGACATCATTGTAACAAGGAAATTGAGAACCCAAGTGAGTGAAGATGAATATAATGAAAATAAACACAAAGCAGGCTGTAGCAAAATCTATTTTGGCTGCATTGTGACATAAATCATGAATTTTATTAATTTGAGTATGAATAAGTATATTTATTAAGCATTAATAGCGTGTAAGTTAAAATGGTCACTATTTGACAAGTATTGCATTTAAGTCAGCCTTTTTATTCATGTTGTGATAATGGCGTATCAATGATTTCCAAGGCATTTTTTTAAATGACTTATTACTCATTAATAAACCCCTATAACAAAGGAAAAATATTGATATTTATTCATTACTATGAACCATCGCTACATGTCAACCTGTATTTAACATAATCTGGGTTGTTTTATTTTTTTATTTACCTTTCGAGTTAAATAGCAATGTTTTGTTCATGGTTTTTGAGAATGATAGGATGCCAAGCAACTGATATCCACCACTGGTCTAAATTATCCTTTTGATGTAGGACTACCCTTCTAGGTGGAGGAAATTCTGGTTATGTGTTACCAATTTGAATACTGTATCTGAAGCAGAACTAAGCTCAAGGAAAACACATTTTGCATCATGTCCATTCTTAGTTCCTCACTTGCATATAAAGCTAGAGTAACCGGCTTTACTATTTTAACTGCCCATGTTATGAATTGAATGATTCAACTTTCTTACTTCCATGTAACAAAAAGAGAGATGTTGTCAGTCCCATGGAATTCTTCTTTAATATTGATACCCATTGTATTATTTATAGGATTATCAAACTGCACATTGTTGTTGCATGTTGAGTTGCATTTCCCCCATTTTTACAATGCAACATTTAATTTTGTTACTCTTCTCCTTTAATTCCCTATCTCTCTCTCTATCTCTCTCTCTCTCTCTCTCTCTCTCTCTCTCTCTCTCTCTCTCTCTCTTTATTTATTTTTTATATTTTTCTTTGGGTCATATGATGTGTATCTAAGCTAAACTGATTGCTTCCTGTTTTTGCAATAAGCTGTGGTGGCCTTTTTCACCTTGGTAATGAAATACAAGTGTGAGCGGGGTAACAGAATTAATCACGCTCCCATCTCTCCTCTCTTCTTATCACACTTCCCATCTAAATGAATATTGGCCTTGGTTCAAATAGTCCTGAGAGTGTTTCATCTTGAGCATGAAATCAAATTGAATCAAAGTGGTGACAGAAGGACAGGTAATATTACCATGCTCATTTCTGCTCCTCGACAAATTCACAACACAGTGGAGAGTCTGTTTCTTCTTTTTCTTGTTTTAGAGATATAAAACACTTTCTATGGAGATTTTGCCAATTCTTTGCATGCACTGGCTACATTGTTTTGGTGTTTGAGTCACTAAAGGAATAATGCACATTAAGCAACCTTAAAACTTGCCTACATGCAGGGTGGAATTTCCGATCATGCAGGCCGATTCTGAGTTCTAGGTTGCGGAGGATGCAACAGACTACAGTTTAGTAATTTCCTTTGTTTAGTGCTTGTTGCAAAGCACACGCAGCTTTACAGACTACGGTGATCCTGTACAGATACTCTGCCATGGCTGTACATTTTCACTTTTCTATTATGATCCAGACGCTCACTTCAACTCTTTAAAATGCTGAAAGTGCACTTGACTACTCGGGATTCTGGATATATGCCCGGTTATAACACTTTTCTCCATCATTTTATGGTTTACTGCTGCCATGATCAATAGAAAATGTACACAAACATCTCTTTTGAAATTAAATTCAGTTTGCCGTGAAACACTTTAACACAACGTTAATTGCGCTGGGCAAATAGAGCAGATTTTTATGAATGAAGGGCAACCTTTACTTAGAAATTAGGCGTGGAGGCTGAAAGGGGATGACGATGACTTTTAAATACATATTGTGCAGTTCTATTTCAGCCTAGTTAAATGCAGCACACAAAAATGGCACAACCGTTAGTGAATTAGCCCGTCTGGTTCTCTCATTCTGATCCCCTCTATAGTTAAATTTAATTTTTAATGGTTCTTTGCCACTGAAGCTTGTTATCTCTCCTCCATGGAAGAGATTTGGGTGAGAATATGAAGGTGATTTTAAGTGGACAAGCATGATTAAAAAGATGCATATCTCTCAGCCTGATTATGAGCTGAGATATGTTCAATTAAAACTGGAACAAATCATATGGGACTCTTACGTTGTTCCGCTGAATATTAATTAGGCCAATTAACTGAGATAAATTGTAATTTAAAATGTAAGTGGTTGCTAGATGACACTGATTGGAGGTTCACAAAGGACTCTATGAAAATCAGTCAGTTCACTCTTTACACTAATAACTTATTTGAAATCTTGTTCTTTTGATGCTATGGTTTCCTCAATAAACACGTTTTTTAAATTTGCTTGGTTGAAATGTATGTTTTTTCTTTTGAACCTGAAGGGTGTTTAAAATAGATTACGTAAAACCAGGGTGTGAATTATAGGGGTTTTGTTGGAATCTGACCCCGCTAGTAAGAAACATTTCAAATTGTTTTTTTTTAAATAGTCTTTTTTTTTTTTTTTACTCCTTTGTAGTTCCAATACGCTTTTATTTCCTTCTGTGGAACACAAAAGGAGATCTTAGGCAGAATGTCTGCTGCTGTTTTCTATACAAGGGAAGTAGATGTTGAAGCTCCAAAAAAACACCATTAAGAACCATGAAATTAGTCTTAACGCCCGTTTCACACATACTCCGTTTGCAGTGCATATGCGGTCCGCATTTTTTTCCGTACCCATGTTAACAGGTTAGAGCTTTTACACTGCAGGTGGAAGCAGTCCGTCGGTCCGTTCCAGTTGCGGTGCGTATACAGCAGTGCAGCGATGGTTTACGGACAGAGTCTATTTTTGCTCTGCTGCACCGCACTGAATTAAAGTGGCAGCGCATTGTTCACATTAAAATAGACATAGATTGACAAGAAACTGTAATAATTTCATCATATACGCATAATTACAGTTAATGTGTTCTACAGTTAATAAATTACAGGGTCAAGAAAAAAAAAAGTATGATCCAGTATGTCCTAAAAGTTGCAAAATGCCATCATCATATATGATTTTTTTACCCCAAAAAAAGACAGAGTGAACCCAAATGCGTCTCATTCTTCTCCTTATTAGCAACAGATATAGCACAATAGCTTTTCTTCTGTCAACAACTCGAACTACATGTAAAACAAAGAATCACAATGATTAAAATTAATTGTCATACTGTTTCAATGCCGTTTGGATTTAAAATCAAAATTCCTTACACATTTTTGATGTTGTGGCACACAGAAACTGCGGATCAGTAGCACACTGCAAACGCAGCATATGTGAAAGCACTATAGCGCGTGCTGCTCCTTTAACGTATACGCACAGCATACGTACCGCATACGCACTGCACACGGAGTATGTGTGAAACGGGCGTAAGCCCTTAATGTATTCAGTAAAGCCCCTAATGTTTTATCATCTTGTAGTGATGTCAAAAGTACTAGTGCTTTTTTATCAAACTGATACCAAACATAAATATATTTAAATATTTAATAAAACAAATTATAATTATATACATATCACACACACACACACACATACACACACACACACACACACACACACACACACACACACACACACACACACACACACACATATATTTCAGCTTTTATTTCTTTCATCACATTCCCAGTGGGTCAGAACTGTACATACACGTATACACAAGTATTTGGTAGCATTGCCTTTGGGAGAAGCCCACCACCCTTCTGAGGAATCCCATTTCGGCCGCTTGTACTCACGACCTAGTTCTTTCGGCCTTCATGACCATAGGTGAGGGAAGGAATGAAAATTGACCAGTAGATCGAGAGCTTTGCCTTCCGGCTCAGCTCTCTTTTCGTGACAATGGTGCTATAGAGCGAGTGCAATACCGCCCCCGCTGCCCTGATTATCTGGCCAACCTCCTGCTACATTGTCCCCTCCCTCATGAACATGACCCCGAGGTACTTAAACTCCTTCACTAGGGGCAATACCTCGGGATATGCTCGGAGTACGCACTCCATTGGTTTACTTCTGAGAACCACGGCCAAAGATTAGAGGTGCTAATCCTCCTCCCAGCCGCTTCACACTCGACTGCCAAGCAATCCAGTAAGAGCTGAAGGTCATGGACCGATGATGACATGAAGACCACATCATCTGCAAAAAGCAGTGATGAGATCCCCAGCCCACCGATATGCACCCCTTCCCCACCCCTACTACGCCTCGATATCCTGTCCATGAGTATCACAAACAGTATCGGTGACAAAGCGCAGCCCTGGCGGAGACCTACCCCCACATGGAACGAACTTGACTTCGTGACGAGGACCCGGACACAGCTCTCGCTTTGGACGTACAGGGATTGGATCACCCTAAGAAGGGACCCTCCCACCACGTACTCCCGCAACACCTCCCACAGTATCTCCCAGGGGACCCGATCATATACCTTCTCCAGATCCACAAAACACATGTAGTCCGGCTGTGCATACTCCCAGGCCCCCTCCAGGATGCAAGAGTAAAGAGGGGAACCACCACCCTGTTCTGCCACTCCTTGGGCACTGTCCTAGACTTCCACGCAATGTTGAAGAGGCGTGTCATCCACGACACCCCCTCCACATCCAAAGCTTTCAGCATTTCTGGTCGGATCTCGTTAATCACGGGGCTTTGCCACTGCGGTGTTGTTTGACTACCTCTGTGACCTCACCAAAGGAAATTGAATCTGATCCCCAATAAGCCTCCGGCTCTGCCTCTAACATAGAGTAGATGTTGGAATTAAGGAGTTCTTCAAAGTGTTCCTACCACCGCCCAATAATCTCCTCGGTTGAGGTCAACAGCGTCCCATCTTTGCTGTACACAGCTTGGATGGTTCCCCGTTTCCCCCTCCTAATGAGGCGGACGGTTTTCCAGAAGCACTTTGGTGCCGACCGAAAGTCCTTCTCCATGGCTTCTTCGAACTTTTCCCACACCCACTGCTTTGCCTCCCTCGCGGCAGAGGCCGCAGCCCTTCGGGCCTGTCGGTACCTTGCAACTGCCTCCGGAGACCTCCAGGACAACATATCCCATAAGGCCTCTTTCTTCAGTCGAACGGCTTCCCTGACCACCATTGTCCACCACGGTGTTCGAGGGTTACTGCCCCTTGATGCACCTACGACATTGTGGCAGCAGCTCTCCACCGCGGCTTTGGCAATGGAAGCTTTGAACATTGCCCACTCCAGTTCAATTTCCCCAACCTCCGCAGAGATGCCTGAAAAGCTCCGCCGGAGGTGTGAGTTGAAGATCTCGTGGACAGTGGCCACCTCAAACATACCCAGTTCACCTGCACTACTCGCTTGGGCTTTCCCCACCCCCTGACCCAACTCACCACAGCTCCGCCCCTCTCTTCACATGATTGTCCAAAACATATGGACTTAGATCCAAAGACACAATTACAAAATCGATCATTGACCTTCGGCCTAGCGTGCTCTGGTACCACATACACTTATGAGCATCCTTATGTTTGAACATGGTGTTTGTTATAGATAATCCATGACTAGCACAGAAGTCTAACAACAAACATCCACTCGGGTTCAGATCGGGGAGGCCATTCCTCCCAATCACGCCTCTCCAGGTGCCCCTGCCATTTCCCACGTGCACGTTGAAGTCACCCACCATCACTATGGAGTCCCCTACTGGGGCCCTATTCAGGACTCTATTCAGGGTATCCAAGAAGGATACTCTGAACTGCTTTTTGGTGCATATGCACAGACAACAGTCAGGGTTTCCCCCCCACAACCCGTAGGCATAGGGTAGGCGACCCTCTCGTCCACTGGGGTAAACTCCAAGGTAGCTGCGCTCAGCCGGGAACTCATGAGTATCCCCACACCAGCCTGTCGCCTCACACCCTGGGAGCTCCAGAGAAGAATAGAGTCCATCCCCTATCCAGGAGTACGGATCCAGAGCCAAGACTGTGCATCGAAGTAAGCCCCACCAGATCCAACTGGTAGCGCTCCACCTCCCTCACCAGTTCCGGCTCCTTCCCCCCAGCAAGGTGATGTTCCACCTCCCCAGAGCTAGCCTTTGCTGCCCGGGTCTGGTCCATTGAGACCCCCAGCCTTCACTGCCACCCATATGGCAGCGCACCCGATTCCTGCGGTTTCTCCAATGGGTGGTGGGCCCAAGGGATGTAGAGGAGGGTGTCACGTCGCTTCTTCCGGCTGTGCCAGGCCGGGCTCCGTGGCAAGCCCAGCCACCAGGCACTTGCCGATGAGCCCACCATCAAGGCCTGGCTCCAGACGGGGGCCCCGGGCATCCTCCTCTAGCCGTTGTAGGGTAACTCCTCCTCTAGCCGTTGTTTCCATGGAGTCTTTGAGAACCTTTCTTAGTCTGGCCCCTCACCCGAGACCACTTTACCTTGGGAGACCCTACCAGGAGCACCTGGCTCCAGACAACTCAGCCCTCAGGTTCATAAGGGCAAACAAACCTCTCCACCATGATAAGTTGATGGTTCCCACCTTCCACAAGCTTCTCACTATAAATTGCTGCAATTTTGGCCCATTCCTCCAGACAGAACTGGTGTAATTGAGTCATGTTTGTAGGCATAAAGTAAGATCTTTGTCCCCATGTGCACTTGCAAACTGTAGTCTGGCTTTTTTATGGTGGTTTTGGAGCAGTGGCTTCTTCCTTGCTGAGCAACCTTTTAGGTTATGTCGATATAGGACTTGTTTTACTGTGGATATAGATACTTGTCTACCTGTTTCCTCCAGCATCTTCACATGTCCTTTGCTGTTGTTCTGATACATTTTCACTTTTCTCACCAAACTATGTTCATCTTTAAGAGACAGAATGCGTCTCCTTCCTGAGTGGCATGATGGCTGCGTGGTCCCATGGTGTTTATACTTGCATACTATTGTTTGTACAGATGAACGTGGTACCTTCAGGCATTTGGAAATTGCTCCCAAGGATGAACCAGACTTGTGAAGGTCCACAATGTTTTTTCTGAGGTCTTGGCTGATTTCTTTTGATTTTCCTGTGATGTCAAGCAAATAGGCACTGAGTTTAAAGGTAGGCCTTAAAATGCATCCACATGTACACCTCCAGTACAGTGCATATCCTATGAGAAGCTAATTGTCTAAAGTCTTGTCATAATTTTATGGAATTTTTCAAGCTGCTTCAAGGCACAGTTAACTTAATTATACTGGTCTTTCTACTTAACACCAAATATAGAAGCAATTCAGTAATCTACTTTCAAGTATGTGCACGTATCCAAGAATACCGCTAGAGACTCACGATTGTGTCTGTTTATGAATGTTTTGTCTTGGTGAGATATTGGAAACTGTGTTGAGCTGGTCCATCCAGATGTAGTGTAGTAATATACTGTATACAGATGTGCTCAAGGAATTTTCAAACTTTAAGTTATGAGCTAGGACAGGGGTTCTCAACCTTTTGCAAGCTGGGCCCCCCCCAAAGCTGGTTCATTGCAGTTAGGGCCCCAGTGCCCCCCGCCCCGCGCTTTATTGTTGTTGTTATTATTATTATTATTATTATAATTGGCAGTAGCACCAGACTTCTAATGTGAGTTTGCAGGCATTATTATTATTATGAGTAGTAGTAGGCCTATCATCATTACTAGGCTATTGCTATATAATTATATGAGGTTACATGCTTTATTGTTGTTATTATTATTATTATTATTATTATTGGCAGTAGCACCAGACTTCTAATGTGAGCTTGCAGGCATTATTATTATTATTATTATGAGTAGTAGTAGGCCTATCATCATTACTAGGCTATTGCTATATAATTATATGAGGTTACATGCTTTATTGTTGTTATTATTATTATTATTAGTATTATAATTGGCAGTAGCACAAGACTTCTAATGTGAGCTTGCAGGCATTATTATTATTATTATGAGTAGTAGTAGGCCTATTATCATTACTAGGCTATTGCTATAATTGGGAATTGGCACCAGACCTCTGATATTAATTTATGCTTTATTATTGTTATTATTACTAGGCCTAATAGTAGGCATCATCTGCATTTTTTACAGAAGCTTGCTGGTAGGTGATGTTAATGTGAGACCTGACCCTGCTTTGCCTTGCAAAGATCCTCAATTCTTGGCTCAATGTTTGATAAACATAGCCTCAAATCATCCTCGATTTGTGCACGATTGCGGTATTTCGTTTTGAGTGCAGTCATTTTTGAGAATCCTGCCTCACACAAATATGTCGACGCGAAAGGAAGGAGAATCTTCAAGGCGACGTCACAGAGTTCAGGGTATTCCTGCATCAATGCTGCCCAGAATGACGAAAGAGGGCAGGAGCTAAAGAGTTCCTTCAGTCTACTGTCACTCTTCAGCTCAATAAGCTGTTCCTGCATATCAATTGATAGCTCGTTTGCTGTGCACACAAACGGATCTCGAACCCACGCAAAAGAGCGATAATCCTCTTTAAAGTACGTCGCAAATTGTTTTCTCATTGCTGACAGGTGCTCAGACGCTGATTGAAATAGGGAGGAGAAATCGTGTGACGAGCCTGCATCAGTGATAAAGTCTGCAAGGCTGGGGAACATGGCGCAGTTCCCTCGACTGATGCGGCCATGCCAGAGGTCTAGTTTTTGTGTGAAGGCGTGCACTTTGTCTGCAAGGAGCAAAATATGAGTTTCACGGCCTTGCAAAGACAGGTTGAAATCAAACAAATGAGTGCCGTTTTCTAAAGTCTATGAGCACAGCACACACAAATAAACTAAATTGACATACTGCAGTTAAATTTTAAAATGTGGTGTTTTTATATTTATAACATTTGAATACAGTTCAGCAACATACATCACACGACCTGACGACCAAGACAGCTGACAACTGACCATCACTTAATTTACCATCCCCTCACGATTGAAAATGTGACACTGATTTCATATGACAGTTCAACAAACAAGTTAATATTATTAAGTCACTTACATTTTAGACGAAATAATGACTGTTTTGGTCTATTTTCGCAGCGAAAATAGATCCGATGAATCCAAACAAAGATCACAGCAGCCATAGCGCATCTCACAGCAATACTCAATCGTGTTTTGAATGATTCAGTGTTGTGAACGAATCGGTTGAGTCAAAAATTCAATGACCCATTCACAAACATCTGTCTCATTCTTGATGAATTGGCCATTTGAACGAATCGTTTGAATGAACGACTCAATGACTCGCTTAATGAAACCGCTTATCACCTGCATTTGCGCTAACTATTGACAAACCAATCAAATTTGTTCAAAACTTTTTTTTTTAAATCAGTCCAAACACATTTTAATTTTTATTCAGGAGTTATGTATATAAAACACTTTTTTTTTTCAAGTTTTTTTCCCTTCCATTGTAGCCTACTCGCGATTAAACAAAGTGACAAAATAATTAACATAGGCTACAGATAAAAATAGACATAAGAGAAAAGGGATATGGAGGGAGTCATTAACATAAATGAACAAAAATAAATAATAAGTATACAGAGACAGATAAATTACAGAGCTATGGGGTCATATATCAAAAGATATAAAGAGCGAAATTCATTCACATAATCCATGTTTTGATGACTGCAGTTAACACTGGCTTTTGCATATGGACTAATTCAGTGTTTCTGAAATTAAAGTAAGCTGGCCAGTTTCAATAAATTGCCTCACTAGTCTCTCAGTTTTACACGTGGGGACATCTAGGACGGGAAATATACACAATTTGCAATATACCAAAAATTCTGTATGTAAATAGCTAAAAGTCAATATCTTCGACCAAAATTAAAAGTGTTTTTTTTTTTTTAAGAATGACGTCATCATGCAAACCATTTTATCAGTAAAAAGGCCATTTTAATGGAAACGAGCACGAGACGGCAAATCATTTCAACTTTGTCGATAACAGAACAGTGCAAAAAGTAGATGGAAACTTGGTTAACGGGTGTTTGTATCTTTTGTGATGTTTTGAGTTCCTACTTTGTCCTGAGCAGTGAAATTGCCACTGTTTAAAGAAATATCCTCCAGGTATTGCACGTTCTTGGGTTTTTCAGCATCTTCAGGTCCGTGACCTTCATCTAACTTCAGTTAGTTCCGGTTCTCGAATCTGATTGCACGAGAGACATACCATGAGCACTGATAGTCTGACACCATCAGTACTCAGACGCTTCACTTTGTGTATCACTCCGCTTGTGTTCATGCTGTTCTAAACTAAACTGTAAGAGCAGTGCAGATCTGTTAAGAGTTACTGTCTTTATTTTTAAAATTACATATGTTAGCCAGCAGTCAGTGGCAAAAGATAATTTTGTGTGTAATATGAGCCAGTTGGTGATGTAAAGTGAATCCGTTAGTTATTGTTTACATAGAACAGCACTCCATGATCGCTCGTATTACTAATGCATTACCAAAGCTAGGAAATAGCTTTAAATGGACAACTTCAGGATTAAGGCTCACCACAGTTGAGAGACACAAGTGAATTATTACAGAACTCAAGGTGCTTACCTTTTATCAGAGTTTCCACATTGGATACATACTGTTTAAAATGGCGGAGGACATCGCTGTTTCTATAGTGAATGACTCTTGTGTACCAGCTACCGTGAAATAGGGAGGAATACCCCCGCTTGGATGTCTATTTTACACTGAGAAAGCTGACCTTTAGAAAGCTGTAAGCATCTTTGCTTGGATGTGGCAACAGGTGATCACACTCTCTCTCTCTCGCTCTCTCTCTCTCTCTATCATGCACACAGACACACACACACACACACACACACACACACATCCATCCATCTGTCTATCCTTGTTTATCCAAGGACTTGTTAGAAACAGCACAAGCCATAATACTATTTCAGAAGTGACATTTTTGAATTACTAATGAAGGCTTGAATGCATCATTTGTTTTGAACCAGCAATGGCATATTCTGATCCGTAGCGTAAGAAAGTAGTTCCATGCACAAATGCGTTTTTATGACTATACTCGGTTTTTCCAATTTTTTTTAAATTGACTTGTTCATTGAACTGTTGTATATAAGTAATATCACACTCGCAATCATGCTATATGGCCCTACATCAGCACTGCTGTAATTACCATGGCCGAATCACAGGAGTGCTGATGTAGGGCCATATCGCACTCTTGCCTGTGTGATATTGCTTAAATATAGTATATTAGAATTTCTAATTAGAATTAGAATGATATTATACTAAACACATTTTATTTATTATTCATTTATATGAAGCAAGCTTTTATACATTGTATCATACATTTAGTAATTGTGTTCATGCGTGCAAGACTCCCCCCACCCCTGGCAGTGGCCCTGACTGCTCAAGGTGGTCGGCTAGGAGCCCCTTCTCCCCTCGTGGTCGGCGGCTGTTCCTCCACTTCCAGGTGGCCAGGCTCATCCATCCCCCTGCAGATGGCCATGGCTGCTCCGTTGGGGTGGATGATTGCGGCGAGAACTCCACTACAGCGTATTCCTCCTCCTTCTCGTGTTTCGGTACCAATGTAAAGGTCTTAATGGAAGGAGGAGGTGAGAACCGGCTTGACAATATAAATAACTGTTTAATGAAAAACTTAATCCAAAAGACACAAACACACACATATGATGGACATATGCTCATAAATGCTCTCTCTCTGTTGCACCACCGTCCGCAGTCGGCCTTTATCCCATTCGGAGGCTTGATTAGCCCGTCCCCACCCTCCGCACTGTCAAACACTCATTCAGGGTGTGTGCTGAGGAGCAGAGACAGAGTCCCAGCAATCACAACGGGTAGTTCAGTATTTTGGAAGGAAGGACACAAAGTCTCATTCCCTCCATCAGGGAACGGGGGTTACAATAGTAACCCAGACATTCCCTGTCTGTCACTCACTTGATGTTGTGTCGATGTAGTGACACTACGGGTACCTACACGAAATGTCACAAACAGCAGAACTTTTTTACGTGGATCTGTTGTGCAGGTGCAGGCAGTCCACTGTGTGCCAAGTAACGAGTGCACCGGCCCCAACATAACATTCCCAATGGCCCATATAAGTTGTAACGACCCTCGCCTGCCGGGCCTGGCATCGAATTCGTCCAACAAATTTGTTTTCCACAGGTGCTGGGGAGGAATCTAGGGTTCACCGGTCCCAGGAACTTACATGGATGAAAGAGTGCACCGCTTCCCCTGGGGAATTCTCTGACAGAGAATACTTGCTCTTGATTGAGGTGAGCGCAGCCATCTTCAAGGAGAGGGCTTTCAGCTCAACTGACTCTAAGGGCTCAAAAGGGGCTCCCTGTATGACCAGCTGGACCACAGAGAGGTCCCATGAGGGAATAAGGTGCGGCATAGTAGGATTCAACCTCCTTGCGCCTCTAAAGTACCTGATGATCAGGTCGTGTTCCCTAAATACTTACCATGCACTGCATCATGGTGTGGCACTATAGCGGCTTCATACACCTTCAAGATGGAGGAGGACAGCTGCCCCTAAAGCACTGACCCGACTGCACAACTCTGCAGGTCTTCGCTTTGGGAAGAACACCAATTCGCGAATAGGCACCACTTTAAGGTGTACAGTTGCCTGGAAGTAGGGGCTCTGGCATGCAGGGCGGAAGTGGCCCACCCCGTGTAGCTGTAAGCCTTCGCCGTCAGAGATGACGTAGTTTAAAGGGCTTGGAGAGGAGCATAGGACGGTTCCACCATGTGGCGGAACTCTGCAGGCACAAGTGCTTTGCAATTGCCTGCTCTACCTGGGGAACTTCTGTGTAGCCCCTGGCCACGAGGGCGGTGAGAGCAGCAGAACTCGAAAGCCCTGTCCGGGCAGTGAAAGGTGCCCGCCACGACTTCATGCACTTCTGGGAAGAAAGGCACCAGGGCGGAGCGTGGCCGTGGGTGGCACTCTGAACACAGGAACAATCATCAAGCCACGAGGGTTCCATTCAAACCAGACGCACGTGGTGGCCCAGGCAAGCATGGCTGAAGCAGCCTGCTCTCTGATGCTGCTATAGTGAGCTCATCTTCATTCTGAGCGCCGAATGAGAGGTCGAACTCAACTGGAGCGCACGAGCATGCTGGGGAATGGGAAGTCCGTGGGGATTCACCTGGCGGAGTAACTTCCATTGAAGTCCCCAAATCCATGAACCATCGTGGATTTGAACCATCTGTGCAATAAGCATGCCAACAATTTGCCTTGAACACACAGTATTTTAACAGATGAACCATCCACGAACAATGTCTCAGCGTGTCTGGAGTCACTTTCCGTCAGTTCCCACTCTTTTAGAGAAAATATATGCTCTTTTAGCACTCAACGCGTGCTGCCTTATCTGTGCGAGAGGGGAGAAACCGCTGTGATGCAGAATCCAACGTAGAATCCAACAGCGTTGTGAGACAGTTGCTTTCTTATAGAGACAACTGGATTGTCAGTGGAATACATTGACACCGCTCTGCTCCAAAGAGTAAATCTGAATGAGTGGTTGCAAATTCTACGCAACAATTTTCATTGGCATTTCTCAAAGATCAGAGGTGTTTGGGACTCCTAAGTGCAAACCATTTGTGACCATTTGTGTCTCACATTAAGTTGCTCAGTAATTTAGTCCATCTTGTATGTCAGGCATGCTCTTTCTTGAATGTCAATGACATGCTCTTTATATAGGCAAAGAGAAGGTGGTGCTCATGAGGACTAACTGGATGTAGGCACCATTGAATTATAGATAATTTAAGTATAATCAATCATATTGATCTACTGATGCACAACATAAAGGCTGGAGATAATTGTAATTGTTAGGGACATACTGTTATTGTAAAGAGAATACATGGGGTTTAAAGACATCTTAAGTAAGGGTTTCAATGACTAGTCAACTACTTAGATGGTTAGATTTGTTACTAGTCATTGAATCTGTGCCAAGTTACTTGTGGATCACATGATTTCAGTTGTGCTTGTTTCATATGGTGATAGCATGATAAATTCCAGATCACAAACTGCATCCGGTGTTTTTGCATGCAAATATGCTTTCAAACACATGCAAATTATAGTTTAAATGAAAATCAATGCAATGTAAATTATTAAAACAATTATTTTATTTTATCTGTCAAAGTGATGGACATCATTTGGAATTATTCATCAATGTTTTTAAATCTGAAAAATGGCAGAACAATTTAGGTTAACACAACCTCTAAGTCATTTACATGAGGTTAACAATCATCTGCGGAGTAACAAAGTCCACGGCTGCTTTTCTGGGGTGCGTTTCCCATACAACTATGTAACACACTGCTTAACCACTATAGAATGTTGCATCGTTGGATAAATTATCTAGCTAGTCACAACTGTTTACTGTAGTACTACAGTATGTCATGCATAGGTTTGCCACTTTTGAAGTTTTAAAATAAGGGACACTTAAATGAAGGTTGGGGTGGGGGATCACGGCCCCTAACCACATTCTCCACAGTTTTAGCAATAAATGCGAGTTAATATAAGTTATTAATAAAAATGATATACCCTTTCTTATATGCTGAATTGAGAACTTTCCTGACCAATGACTTGTAAAAAAAATACACCCTTTATATGTTAAAAATATATGTATTTTTATCTTTTCGATTATTTGTCTCCTTTATCATATTTGTGTATACATTTTGGTTGGTTTTTTTCTTCTTTCACCTGTACTTGTCTTTATGACTCAGTGATTGTATTCATACATTGTTTGATCATATTTAACATTTATATAGAAAATATACAGTTTTAGCACCATTTGTGGACTTTTCGGATGGTCCTCTACCCACCATAGGCACATTTTCCAACTTATATCAATGTTAAATTAGCGATCTGGAATTATGTTACCGTGATGCTATATGACCAGCTTAAATACGGGACAAATCGTGTGGGACATATAATTTTATCTTTATATACGGGACGATCCCGTATTTTACGGGACGGGTGGCAACTCTAGTCACACAGCCATCATTCGAACTCGAGTTTGAACAAATAGAGCTGTCGTTTATGATATTACGCAGGGGGTGGAGCAATAACTTCTATGGATATCAAATTCTAATAGCTTATTATTTATGTACTCCAAAAGACTATTTAATATGTGAAAGCAGCTGAAGACACGAAAGCTGCGCACACTATGTAAATGTGACAGATACATTGTGCTGCAATATTGGGGTTTCATTATACATCAGATTTTGGGGTTTCCCCGACACACTTGAGAATAAAAGCACATGCGCACTCTTCAAAAACATATAAGAATGCAACTTGTGCATTAATATGGACACATAAGCCGTGGTGGTCCTGGACAGAAGCCGTGTGTGTTAAAGCGATATATCTTAACAGCCTTTTAATCCCTTAAATGGCGTGAGGAAGGCTGCATTTGCTTTTAAGTGATGTTTAGAACGCCAGGGCAGTTACTTGACTTGTCTTAAACACAATGACCTATTTCTCAAAATAAATTCTTCATTAGCACTTACGTTGCACATCATTTTTACACCCACAGTTTCTGTTCATAGGGATGGTGATAGTACTCCCACCTGCACCCAGTTGCATGTTGCCCTGGTGCAAAAAGTGCACTTAGATTTAGTTTTCTCATGAAAATGTATGTTATTACACAGCACACGGTTAAAGCACATAGCCTTGCACCTAACATTAGTACAACAATTATTTAATGATGTTTCATTAACTGTGGTCACTGTCAATGATAATATACAATTTTCAGTATGTGTATTTTTAAAAGCATATTGTACTATAATAAGGCTACTTTTCTATCAGAAAAGACTCTAGATTATTGGGATTAATAAATATGTAGAAGTAATTTTTGCCATAGACCCTATCTTACAGTTCAGCACTCTGATATTGGAGGCAGGGGAGTGGAGCTTACCCCCGTCCAGGACGGAACATAAACTGGTGATGATGGGGTGAAAACAACAGAAGTAAGCAACAATGAAAAACACCTGAGCGAACATATAAAGCAGAGGCTGTGTTATGATAAGATGAGATGCCTGATAGAATGAATTACATTTCTATTAAAAAAGACTCAGGATTATTGGGATTAGTAAGAACATATAAATACTTATATAATTTGAAATAAACCCTATTTTACAGTTCAACGCTCTGATACTTGCTAAAACCATCTGCCAGAATCACAGACGGCAGAGGAGTTGAGCTTACCCTAAAAGGAAAATAACCTAATTTAAAACATATGCCCCCACCCCAAAAAAAAAATAAAAAATAAATAAATAAATAAATTAGACTATGGATAACAACCAGTTCTTCCAAAGATGAGGGACAAATCTGAAAGATGATGAAATATAAATGAATGATGCAAACATAAGTCTGTATATGACTGTACAAATACACTTCTATTGTCCATACCTTGCAGAAAGGTAGGCTAACTTATGAGAATGTATTATTAGCACCTGCTAAATTGGTTAGCCTTGTTTATGCAATATCTATGCAGAACGGTAAACAATGCTTGAGAATGAACGCTTGCATTTTGATTGAGCCCTTGTGAAAAGGCCAGGCATAGTTTGTGCAATACCCCCTGCAAAAGTACAAAAACAACATTTGCGTTGAGCCCTACGATAAGGGCAGTGTCATTTGTGAAATACCTTTTCATAAGGCAAATAATGTTTTGCATTTGAGCCCTACAATAAGAGCGACGTTGCTTGTGACTCTCCATGAGAGATTTTGTGTGCATCACACACACACACACACACACACACACACACACACACACACACACACACACACACACACACACACACACACATATATATATACATACCTTCCTCGTGTGTTATTTTCTTATTTGTGGTTCCTATATCTAATCATGTCACTGTTTAGTTTGTAGTTGGAAGTTGGAAGTTTACTAACTGCATTGTATTGATTATTAATTGATTTTACTGCATCAGTAAACTTTGCTATATTTCAAAGAGAAGTGTTTGGTTTGGTTTGGTTTGCATACACATGTGTCAAATGCTGGCAGGGGATTTCAGTGCTCGGATTCCAGCCTTCATTATTCCCTTTTGAAAATGTATGTCCCTTTTGAAAATTTTCATGAGAGAACAATCTAATATTGAGACTGTTATACTGTCTGGTTATTAGTCTCTGATTCCAGGGTGGTGCCTCGGCAATATTTATCTTTAATAATATTCTATTGATTTTGATATTAGACAATTATCTTTGATTATTGTTGAATTTGAAGGATCAACAAGCAGTGTTAATTCTAATCAATGTTCCATTCATTTTAATAATTAATGATTATCTTTTATAATAATTACTATTATATTGAATTTGATCATTGATGGTTGTCTTTTATAATTGATTATGAAGCTAACATTGATTCTAATCAGTGTTCTATTGATTTTAATAATTGATAATTATCTATGATAATTGTTCATTATTGCTAATAACCAAACCCACTCCAAAACATAGAGCTCTACACACGACCTGAAGACATACCACAGTTGCAGAACCTGGACAGCACATTTGCGCTGCTTAGGAGATGGATTAAGCTGATAGCAGAAAACATGCCACAAATGCGGCACCTAGACAGCACATTTACAATGCTTAGGAGATAGACTCAATCAATAGCAGGAGCACTACGGTTCTGGTGAAGCATATACAAAAAGCTTCATGATTGTGTTGCATATGGCCCTTGTGAAAAGGCTGTGCATGGATGCACTTACTTAGAGAAACACAGGGAAAATGACATGTGAAGTGTAATATGGAGTGTTGTTCCAGAAGAAGCGGAAAAAGTATTATGAAAAGTAAGTTAAATAATTCCAAAAGTAAGTTAAGGAATGGAAAATGCCTTTAAATGTTTTTATTATTTGAAATCTTACTCTTAGAAATCTTAGACGACTGAAAGGTCAAAGGACTGGTGAATGCCATAAGATATAGATCAAAAGGCAAATACATGTATGTAATTGCGAATAATGACACCAAGGTTTCTGTTGAAGCCTACATAAACCAAAAATACCTATGCATAATCCATGACATGTGAAGGTACAATCGATTGAATTACAATCAATTGAATTATCCATAATGTTTTAAAAAAAACGTTAATCCATTACGGCACTTATCCCAATAAGTCATGCAAATACTTAGCAGCTACTAAATGTTACTACCCCGAACATAATCACATATATATCGAACGGAGCAAAATTATCAAATTGCAAATGTAACTTAAATTATAATATAATGTTGTTAGCTAAAGCAGTGGAGCATTAATGATGAATTTATGTTGACCAACAGATGCAGAAAATGTACTATATGCGGAAACTTCAGTAAAGACACCTTGGAATTTCAAACGTATGTGATAAAACCCCATTGTTAGGAAGCTTCAAGTCCTATCACTAATTAAAAGGATTAAAAGGTTACAGTAACCCATAATATTTCACATATCTACACTGTAAGATGCCATAATGACTAATAAAACATAACATGTAAGATAACTGTAAATAGGAATTAGTACCTCTATTAGCCTGTTGATACACACACCCTTTTTGAGCACAAACCATGAAAATGACATACCTGAACTTAAATGGTTGTGTTTACTGGACCCTTTGGAGTATGGACACAGTTGTAGTATCTTTTGAAAGAAGACACTTTGTGCTTTATTTCAGAATTAATATATGTTGTTATTTTTTTATGTTATTTGTGCTGAACATGTTTTTATAATCTAAAAAAAACAATTATAAAAGTACCAAGACAACCCAGAAATACAATGTTCTCAAAGCCACAAGACTAAAGAAGTTTTGTTTCAAATTTGAAGATGATCTAACAAGAAATTAAGTTCCTGCAAAATGCTCTTTTTTTTCAAGACAACACAAAATCTGACAGCACTGCTTGGCTATTCTGAATAAAACTACGCCCCATTTAAAAAAATAGACTTTGGAGGCAGTCTTGTTTTGTTTATGAGACTCATTTATAAGATAATATACAGTTTTACAACATAAATGCTGCTCAGATTGCATAGTTTGTTGAAGAACGATGACAAAGGGTTATTCTTTGAGGCGAGATCTCATGTAAACAATGGAGAATACATCAATATTTCTCAGATGTATTACTTTTAAGGACAAAAAGTGCTATTGGATGTTTTTTCAATGAATGCTTGTCATGGACAATTGACCCAAGTGTGGCGAACTGGATTCATCTGGCAATCGCATTTTCATAACAAAGGTATGAAGTCCCGTTTTGCTATTGCATGTTTTCATTTTTACTCCTAGCACAAATAACTAAATTGCTGTTTCTGGAGCATTGTGATCATGAAACAGAGATCACATATCAATGTGGAACCCTTAGACCTTTGAAAAGATGTATAATTTGTTAACATTTATTACATTTAAAGATGGTATATTAATGTATGCAGAGTGATGTTACTACCTCGCGATGGGAAATTGCGTATCAACAGGTTAGAGCAGCAAATGCATTGTGCTGTTAATGAAATAGGAATGTAATGAAAAATGCCTACCACTAGGTGTCAGTGGGCCTACAGCTACAGATGATACTTCCGCTTTAAGAGAAACAGAGATGTAGACATAGAGGTCAAGAAAACACTCTGTGATTTAATGTGCAACAGGAGCACCAACAGAATGCAAGAAGCATCATCTTAAGTGATGTAATCTGACTTCACACTTTGAAGTACTTATGCATGGTGACGTGCAAGAATATTGGAGCTCGATTCCCCAATGGGAGAATACCCAGGGCTCGGTTACCCACATGCCTGGTCGCCACACTGGTGGCACACACGATCATCCAACATGATCGGTGAGAACCAAGTACTGTAGTAAAATTAAATATTGCTACTTGAAAAGTCATATTTATGCAGTATAAGGTAAATGATGCACATATAATTGAGAAAAGTGGTAACAGAAAGCTTAGAACCCCATCGACCACCATCTATTTTCATTGATGATTGTTCCCCCAAAGAAGAATAGATGGAGAACTTAGTGTATTTCCTGATGGAGACCAGCTGCGGTGAGGAACGTGAACATCACGGTGGGTAGACCATGATGTATAATCCAACATGAAACGACTGATGCTTGGAGAAGCGAGGCATAGCATGTGACCTGAAACAACAGAACTGGGCAACAATGAGAAACACCTGAGCGGCCTTATAGGGCAGAGGAAGTGTTGTGATTTGATGAGATGTCTGATAGAATGAATCCCGATTCCTTCCTGTTAGAACAACACTTACATTTCCTGCGAATGCATTTTCATGAGTTAGTATGTCCACCTAGCCCCTGAAGTGGAAATGGTAAACAGATACTTTAAGGGTAAACAAATTTGGCTTGCAAAATTCCAAAAGGCTTGAGCATGAGGGGCTTGAGCATGAGGCTCAGCTCGGCTCGAGCTCTAAGTTCCCCCTCTTCAGGACTACTTAAAGTTAGTTAAGGTTAATAATCAAGGAGGATTAGGGGTGGTGGAGGGATGCCAGTAGAATCGTCAAGGGAGTGAGGTATGCAGCTGCTTATAAATGCTTGCATTTTGATTGACAGGGCTAGCTTGACAAGCTCCTCCAGAACATTTGTTTTGAACTCCATTTATGTTTATTTTCACATACTGTACAATATGAATATCTAGGACTATTGTATGGATTAAGTAAGCTGCACACTCCATTGACATTTGGACATGGACACCATTGGAGTCCATCATTTCCCGTGTCTTTAATGAGCTTGCACATCTGTTTCTTTGTTCATCCTTCACTGACTGAAATAAACCCATTCATTTACAAATGGACTCAATGGTGAAGGTGAAACCACAGCACCTATGGCTTGTGAAATGTACCGAGTAGAATATACATCTAAATTCGGGAGCATCAGAGATCAGAGCAGACATTCACAGTTGGTCAGAATAGTTTAATGAGGCAGTTAATGACAGCAGAGCCACCGATATTCCACAGTCAGTACCTACTGATTAGACTTGTGATTTTGCCTTCCGAAAATTTTAAAGTCTCTCGGGGGGTTGAACCAAATGACTTTATGGCCTTTGAATACACATAAAGCCCTTGTTAAGGCTTTTCAGCAGGGAAACAAACTGTTCATATTTCAGATTGGAGGGTAAATAAAGGGCTGTCATATTACACAAGGCAGATGTTAGAGGGTCATTTTTGGTAAGTTTCACAAAGTTTCATAACATTTCGTACAAATCTGCCATTAAACAGTTCTAGGCCAGAATAACCTGCTATGTGTACCAGATATTTTACCATGTAGTCAAAGGTCTGGCTAAGCGAAACTAGGGTTATTCAGGGTCTGCCAGGCCTGAGTAAATTTTTTCCCATAATATAGCATTTATATTACCTGCTGCTTCTATCCCGATACTGAATCACCATCAGAGCTACTTTTGTTAGAGCCCCTTAAAATTACTAACGGTAAAAAATTATTGGAGGCTTTCAAAAATACTGTATATATGCGCTAATGTAATACCAGCGTTTTGTAACAAGGCTGAATGTGTTTATTTGTTTATGCCTGAGGGCTAGTAGGCATACAGTCCTCTAACAGAAGTAGGAATTATTTAAAAGGTGAAATCTACAGGGTGCAATTTTATTTCTTCATCCAGCACCTTGCTTCTAAAGACATGGTAACGATTGCATGCTAAACAGCCTGCTAACATAATGCAATACCTACAATCAGTCAGGCAAACAAAAATGAAAGCAAAGTTGAGAAGTTTTGATTTCATTCTGCAGAACATAGAACAAGAGATTTAGAGAGAGATGGGGAGAGAGAGAGAGAGAGAGAGAGAGAGAGAGAGAGAGAGAGAGAGAGAGAGAGAGAGAGAGCAGCAACAGCACACTACAGGAACAGTCATCAGCAGGCCCAGATGGATTTTGCTAGGTTTTTTCTCAGGATTTTCTGCACTGATTTATGGGAAAATCTGTAGAATTGATTTAAATTATTCTAAGTTCAGTCATGAAACTCTGCATGGTGCAAGCTGATAGTTCCTTTGACATGTAATCTGTAAGCTAATCAACAAGCATACTCCTTCTCTGTCTAGCATTTACATTGCCTCAGTTTTTTGCAGGTAAGATGGTTTCACTGCAGCAAGTGAGTTTTCTCTCTTAAACCCTCCTCCTCTCCAGCACTACCTGTCTATATCTGCTTTAAAGGAAGTTAACCCAAAAATGTAAATTCTCTTATTATTCACTTACCGTGATGCCATCCCAGATGTGCATGACTATCTTTCTTCAGCAGAAAACAAATTAAGATTTTTAGAAGACAGATCTCTGTCAGGTCCTTTTAATGTACACGGGTGCCAGCACTTTGACCTTCCAAAAGTCATATTTAGGCAGCATAAATGTTATCCACATGATTCCAGTCGATCAATGAATGTCTTCTGAAGCAAATCGATTCATTTTTGTAAAAAATAATTGATAATTACAAAATTATTCACTTTTAAAAAGTGCTTCCTGCCAGCAGCTGAAGCATCATATAGCTGTCGCGTGAAGTAAGCGCATCAGTGAGTTCATGCTATTTCAAAGTATCAAATCCCTGTATAGAATTATTTTTAAATTATCAACTTGTTTCTTACATAAACCTATTGTTTCACTTCAGAAGTAATTCATTGATCTACTGGAGTCACATGGATTACTTTTATGTTGCCTAAATGTGACTTTTGGACATTTAAAATGCTGCCACCCTTGTATTTGCGTTATACAGACTGTTATGTAGGATTTGGGAAGCAGGAGAAGGCAGACGGGTGGTTAGGATCCAAATGCGGTTTTAATGACAGGCGACGAAATAAACAAACACAGGTACAAATAAAAAGTCCACGAGGGGAAAATCAATCTAAACACTAAATAAGGTCCAGGGGTACAAAATATCAAGGGCAAACATGAATCAACAACAGGAATCACTTAAACCACATTTCTCCTTCTTCTTGTTCGTCCATCAAAGTTGATGATGACCATGGCACGTTTGTCATTTTGTTGGGTTTTGATGAGTGCGCAGATGGCTGAAGAGACCAATCCGAGCCCAGAATTCTCTGTGACACACTGGACAGGTCAGGAGGGATGTAGAACTCTGAGGTACAGCGACATGTCCTTCCTTGGTAGATTTGCGCTGCTGCCTCTTCAAGATAGCACAGGAGCTTCTCCTGCTCTCACAGAGGATTGCACCATCCTGGATTTTTCTTCTCCAGACAGATCGGTCCTGTGCTAGGGATTCCCAGCTTTTCAGGTCGAGTCCAAAACTCTTCAAGGAAACTTTAAGAGTGTCCTTGTAGCGCTTTTTGGGGCCACCTTGTGCTCGCTTGCCTTTTTTTCAGCTCGCCAAAGAAGACTTGTTTTGGAAGTCTCACATAAGACATTCTAGTCACGTGACCAGTCCATCTAAGCTGTTCCTTCGCAAGCATGGTGTAGATGCTGGGGATATTTGCCTTGCTGAGGACTTCCGTGTCAGGAATTCTGTCTTGCCACTTGATCCTCAGCAGTTTCCTCAGACAGCTCAAATGGATATGATTCAATTGTTTGGCATGGTGCTGGTAGACTGTCCAGGCTTCACACCCATACAGAAGAGTTGGCAAAACAACAGCCCGGTAGACCTTCAGTTTTGTCTCCTGATTGATGCCAGTCCTTTCCCATACCGAGTCACGTAGACGTCCAAAGGCTGCACAGGCCTTGACAATCCTGATGTTAACTTCATCATCTATGTGCACAGCACGAGACAGTGTACTACCGAGGTAGATAAACTTGTCAACGGCTGAAAGCTTTTGCCCATTCACAAAGATGGTTGGCTCAGTATAGGGTCCACATTTAACCATACAACGAACGACAAAGGAAAAGGAAAACAACAGGGTTTAAATACACAGACACAATGAAGACTAAACGAGACACAGGTGAGAACAATGTTGAGTGCAGGCAGTGAGGGAGGCCGGGAATTGTGGGAATTGTAGTTTTCTAGACAAGGACTGGTGAAAACACGGCAGACAACAAGGGATCGTGACATAACCCCCCCTCAAAAGGACCGGATTCCAGATGGTCCTACAAAAACCCCCCACAAAAACAACAAAAACAAAAAGTCCAAGGAGTGAGGGGGTAGACCCAGGGGAACACAGACAGACAAAAGGGGGCACAAGGGACACGGAGACAGACCAAGGAGGCACAAGGGACACAGAGATAGACCAAGGAGGCACAAGGGGCAATTAGGCAGTCCACGGAGGCACGAGGGATAGACAGGCAGACCAGGGAGGCTGAGAGGGTCAACATGCAGTCCATGGGGGTATGAGACGGGGATCGGGTCAGGTGGCTTCGGGGGTGTCCACCGGGTAGGGACAGGTTTAGGAGGCCAGGGAGGTGTTGACCGGGCAGGAACAGGTTTAGGTGGTCTGAGAGGCGTCGACCGGGCAGGGACAGGTTTAGGTGGTCTGGAATGCGGCCATAATATGGGGAAAGGTTTGGGTGGCACAGGAGCTGGCCACAAAGCAAGGGCCTGTTCCGGGGGCCTGGGAAGTAGCCACCGGACAGAGGCCGGTTTAGGTGGTCTAGGAGGTGGCCATAGGGCAAGGGCCGGTTCAGGGGGCCTGGAGGAGGAGTGGCCACTGGGGGAGCTGGCGGAGTCAAGGAGGACTTCTGAGGCGGAGCAGTCGAAGACTTGGGTGGCGGCGCCGAAGGAGGCGCAGGTAGGGCTGCAGGAGACCCTGGGGGCAGAGCAGAGGCAGGCAGAGCCGTGGGGTACACTGTGGGCGAAGCCGTAGAAGGCTTGGGAGGCGGCGCCGTGGAAGGCGTAGGCGGAGCCGAGGGAGGCTCGGGAGGCGGAACCATGGAAAGCTCTGGAGGCTCAGGAGGCGGATCCGTGGGAGGCTCAGGAGACGGAGCTGAGGGAGGCTCTGGAGGCTCAGGAGGCGGAGCTGAGGGAGGCCCTGGAGGCTGAGCCGAGGAAGGCTCGGGAGGCGGAGCTCAGGAAGGCTCGGGAGGCTCAGGAGGCGGAGCCGAGGGAGGCGGAACCATGGGAAGCTCTGGAGACTCAGGGAGTGGAGCCGTGGGAGGCTCAGGAGGTGGAGCTGAGGGAGGCTCAGGAGGCAGAGCAGAGGGAGGCCCAGGAGGCTGAGCAGAGGGAGGCTCAGGAGGTAGAGCAGAGGGAGGAGCCGTAGGAGGCTCGGGATGCTCGGGAGGCGGAGCCCTAGGAGGCTTGGGAGGTGGAGCCGTAGGAGGCTCGGGATGCGGAGCCCTATGAGGCTCGGGAGGCGGAGCCGTAGGAGACTCGAGTGGCGGAGCCCTGAGTGGTGGAGCCCGGGAAGGCTCGAGAGGCGGAGCCCTGGGTGGCTCGAGAGACTTGAGAGGCGGAGCCCTGGGTGGCTCGAGAGACTCGAGAGGCGGAGCCCTGGGAGGCTCAAGAGACTTGAGAGGCGGAGCCCTGGGAGTATCGAGAGGCGGAAAAGTCCACGAGGGGAAAATCAAACTAAACACTAAATAAGGTCCAGGGGTACAAAACATCAAGGGCAAAACAACAGGAACCATTTAAACGACATTTAACCATACAACGAATCGACAAAGGACAACAGGGTTTAAATACACAGACACAATGAAGACTAAACGAGACACAGGTGAGAACAATGATGAGTGCAGGCAGTGAGGGAGGCCGGGAATTGTGGGAATTGTAGTTTTCTAGACAAGGACTGGTGAAAACACGGGCCCGACCACAAGGAAAGTGACATGGAGTGTGAAGTGCTGAGTGAAACAGAAAACACGGGGCAGACAACAAGGGATCGAGACACAGACCTAGCATAGATCTAAATTTTTCTAGAAATCTTAATTTGTGTTCTGCCGAAGAAAGACAGTCCAACACATCTGGGATGGCATCATGGAAAGTAAATAATTACAAAATTAAAATTTTTAGGTGAACAATTTCTTTAAGAGGACTGTATGTATGTCTAATTGTGCAGTAACATGTCCGTGTATATTCTAGCTGTAGCAACTCTTCATACTCTAGCAGCAGCACCGTAAGCAGATCTAGTCCACCATAAAGCCTTACCATCACTTAAACCCCTCACCATCTCAGCCTTAAACGGCACGCCCATGACCGCCAACAGTCCGTGCTCTACGTCTGATGCATGTAGCACACAAAACTGGTAAACACTTTCTTGACTTCTTGACTCAGACTTCCAGTTTGTGCAAATCTGATTGGCTGGATTGACGGAACTTCCATGAGTAGATGCACACAGGACGTTTTATCAGTCGAGTTGCGTTCACAAGGTTTAAAAGGCACTTTTAAGGACAGATAATCACAGAATTTGCACAAGTTTGCCAGGTTAGTGACATCAAGTCTTTAAAGACATCCAGAGTTTCATTTAAGGCATGTAGCAGAAAGTAAAGTGTATATCCATGAGCAGCACAGCTGCATTTTCTGCTTTATTTACTGTGAAATTCTCTGTAATGGGGTTTTCTGTGCTGTATTTAGACTCTCTACATATTTTCTACTCACAGAGACTCATGCACCATTATATAAATAATTTCTTTCCCCATGTCTGCCTTTTATTATGGTACGATAACCCCATCCCTAAACACCATATAATGACAATACTGACTGTGATTAGTCACTTAACATGTCAGTTAGATGGCTTTTACTGTCTAAATTGGTGGTTCTTTGTACGGCATAGGTCTGGCTACGGGAGACTAAGTTTGACAAGACCAAACCTACCAAACTGTCATATCCATTATAACACCTTAAATTTTTCATGACTGAAATATGGTCAAATGTGCTAAATAGAGCAGGAATTACTATAGTTATTATACTCTAAATCAAGCATGACATGATCATTTAAACACACAACATTTTCAAAAAAAATTCTACATGTGTATCGAGATCTCAGCTTTCCGCTTCATTCTGTTTTTCTCATCCAGCTATTTTTGAAAGGATGAACGAATGTTGTTGTAGTCCGGCACTGAAAGTCACCATGTACTTGGTTGACGCAAATTGCTGTCTGACTAATTGGATTGCAAGATAATGCAAAAAATGTATGTTGCTTCTTGTTCTGACTTAAACCCTGGAGATTATATTTGGTTTTAGGATTTGAGATGGACAATCACAGATTCAAATTTTATTGCAGCATCTGGGGTAACCAATACAATTTTAAGTGGAGTAGTGGGTCACTCCAAGCCACCCACTGGACACACCCCTTCTCTTCTTAGTAGCTGAAAACATACTAAACATAGCCATGTTTACTTATATATTTATTTGTCTGTTCATATGTCTATTTAAACATGTTCCTTTGAGTTTTTGCAATATTGGCAGGAGAGACAATTTAGAATTTCACAACCATTAAGGTAGATTTAGGGCTCCATGAACATTTGGGATCCACCCCATCCAAATATAATAATAATAATAATAATAATAATAATAATAATAATAATAATAATAATAATAATAATGATAAATCAAATATACTTAATAATAAGTTATCATTAAGAAACATTGTCATTATTCTCATTAATGACAATACGAGTTTATAAATTAATAATTAATGAATTAATTATAATTATATCTATTTAAATACATTAATTATAAAACTAATATAAAAGATAAAAGTCCAACATAATCTCATGACAACTCATACTTGTAATAATTTACACAAGATATTTGTACAAAATGGTGCAATTTGTATTTCCTTAGAAACCAACCAATGAAAAAACAGCATTTTAGATTTGCTTTATTTTAAGGTAAGAAATATTGGTGAACAAATTTGGTTACTCATTGCATAATTATGTATCTCTTGTCTTGTTCCAAACCCCAATGTTTTTCTTTATTTTGTGGTACACAAAAATTATTTTCCTTGTAAAATAATTGTTAGGTTAAGGGTTTGAGTAAAGAATTCAAATTTATGGTTAGTTTTAGGTTTGGGTTAGGGGTTAAACTTACGAAATATGTAATAACAGAATTCGTTGGTTCCTTTATTTTTCGCTATCTGAGGAAAATTTGTCCGTATTTGTATGAGCCAACTTTTTTTCTTCTTAAGACATTGTTTCTTATGATTTCACCATCTTGTACTATTAATAGGACTTGTCATGAAACCGAGTTGCAAAGTCCCACTAGAGAAATTTCTGCAAGCACTGATTCCATGTTGGCCTGGTCGTCTATGAAGTTCAAATACTGTGATGGGCACCAGCATCTGAGTCACATGCTTAATCGCCTCCCCTAACAACCAATTTTCAAGTCAGCACCACTTCAAGAGGTGCAGTAATTGGCTGCAGGTCCCAGCGAGCCTTTGATGGTCGATCATTGCTGCAACAGCTGTCATTGACCCTGGTTATACTATGATGACACTGATCTGTGAGGTGCCGAGTCAACAGGGGGCATTGGTATGGTTGGAGGGGTGAGCCATCGCATGCGATAATTACACTACACCTTTTTTTGTTTCGTTTTTTTAATTTTTTACCATTGTATATTCTTTAACGTACCATTGAGTACCAATTAAATACCATGGTACATGAATATGATAATCAATCAGTACCATGATATACATTAAAGCACCATGGTACAACCAGAAAATGGTGCATGTGTAATGCTTTTGGAATTACATTGCTTTAAGATTTATTTAAAGAGCTCCATAAGCAGTGGCTATTTAGAATAATATAGTCTATTTTGATAATATAAATAATAGTTTTAATGACAAACTTAAAAGACAAACACACACATCTCTCTCTCTCTCGCACGATCCTCTGCAGTCGACCTTTATGCCTCACGGAGGCTTGATTAGCCTGATACTGGATCGGGTGTTTAGAATCACGACCCGGCCCCGCCCTCCGCCCTGCCACATACTCTAAATGTAGTTGTTCGTTAAAAGTTTACTAAAAATATTTGTTTGTGTAAAAATTATGATTTAATTAAATTGAAATTAGTCAAATAATCAAAACGTTTTAATAAATAAATAAATAAAATCACTTCCACAAAACAAACTGCAATTAGTTATTCTGGCCTATAAAGACATATTGATCATCTAATTAGTTTATAATGGTCCAACCTCAATACTTTTGAAGATGGTACAATAGTGATGAATGACAACAATGGATGGTTATTTAATATAATACTAACAGCATTCACTTTACCCAAATTGGGTTATAATAATCATCCTGTTTCAATAGGTCCAATTTCAGACTATTTAAATTATGCATTGCATTCACAAATTGTAACAGATGGCTTGACATTACAAGTCCTGTTACTCAAGGAAACTTTGGGATACATAACCTTTGTATCCTTGGTTCAACCCAACCGATCCCAAAGCAATTTATATTGAATATTTTAAATAAGCACAATCTTAAGCAAAATATTTGACTGTCCTTGAAAATAACTAATGGTGAATTTAGACAGAAGGTTTCAAACAATAACACCAACATTGTGTAAAGATTAAGGCAAAGTATATGTCATCATTTAAATAGACTGCAGTCGCTAATTGATCTCTAATCTAAAGTGTGACTTTTGTAATTTAAATTACACCATGGCATCAGAAGAATTTATCTACAGTACAGGTTGAAGATAATTTAAGACAAAGACATATATATGTGAAGACACATTTTTTTGATACATCATTCAACATTGCAGTTAGATCTCAAGACTCTTCCTGCCCTTGGGCAGTCTGCCATCAGAGAGCAAGAGTTCCAACAACCTCCCAGGGCTGAACCATGGACCAATTAGCAAAATGTATGGGCTCTGTTTGAAAAACAAGTGAACTGTCTACTTTGCAGCATTTTAAGGCATCCTAGGTGCATGTGCTTCACGTGGTAACATCTCGATTAACTGGTTTTGTTCAAGTCAAAAATAATAATAAACATCACTGAATCAACCTGAATGCATTATGTTACACCAACAAAACATACAAAAATGTAATGGTAAGATCAGGTTGAAAATAGCTCCTTAAAGGAATATACTGGGTTAAATAAAAATTAAGCTCATTCAACAATATTTGTGGCATAATGTTGATTACCATGTGTACAGTGATGCACTTACAATGGAAGTGAATAGAGCCAGTCCATAAACATACAAATTAAACACTTTTTCAAAAGTATATCAAGAACACACACACATTATACATGTTAATATGACTCTAGTGTGATAAAAATGTATATTCTATGATTTTAGTGTGATAAAATTGCTTGTGTTGCATCATCATGGTAATGAAGTTGCAATTGTGTATATAACTTGTTATAGTTTGGCTCGTAACTGCAACAAAAAAGGGTGATCGCAAAATAGATTACGGTTGAAAAATACATATTTACTACAAAGTTCTAGGGGAAAACAACGAAATGAAAAACGAGATAGATAGGACAAATGAGGATCTCATGATGGTAGAGGAGTTCTAATCCAAGGGCACCTGTCCACTCCTGCAAAACCTAGAAAAGAACCGAGAGCATCGAAGAACCCCCAACCCCACACTGATTAACAAACAGGCACTTAAATACCCACAGCCCATCCAAATAAGTTCACATATCACAGATGGGCAACAGATAACAGACAAAAAACATTACCTAAGGGCCTCATTTACTTACCTTGTTCTCAAAAAGTTCAGAAATCTTACATCTTAAAATGACAACAATGTTTTATCAAATTAAATTAAATCCCATCACCAACACATTTCAACATTTCAAGGTGTCAGCCAGGATATTGTCCATGTCCCGTCTGTATGTGTTGACATTCTATCGATTGCTTGTTTTCTATTTTCGGCATTGCGTGGGCAGCTGTGTTGTGTTCATTTGTCGCTATCGCTGTGGAGGACCTGTTTTTAGATAAACAAAACATTGTCGTGACAGGTCTGCGTGAACTGTTGCTCTCATGCCCTATCATGAACACGAACAGGAGATCAACGTTCTACATTTTCACAAAATAATATATTTTATTTCTGTTTGTTTCTCATCACACCATATTGTGTGCTTTTATAACAAACATGAGACTCACAGAATAATTTATTAGACTTCTGAATTTTACAGTTGTGACCTTTTGAAGCTTGAAGAGATGGTCACCATAAATTGCCATTTTATGTCATCACATAAAGAAAAAGAAAGTAAAATAGGGTTATAACAATACAGGGGTGAGTAAACAATGACTGAATTTTAATTTGTAATTTGTCAGGTGTAACCTGATTGGTCTTTTTACATGTAATCAGGTAGCCAATCCACTTGTGTCTCTCTCTCTCTCTTTGACAAACATTCAAAGACAAACAATAGCTCAGTTTTGCAGACCAGGTTTAACTGAAATGCTTTGCGAGAGTTTTTCTATGAAACACACCTCCACCCCAGCTTCACATGTCTAAATATGCTATACGGGGATTGTATGAATGTCTATTTGTGCAGTAACAGCATGTGCACATGCTTAACTCAGTATGATTGTGTATGTTGTACACTGTACACTGTACATCATACGTAAATCCTGTTGTTTTTACATAAAAAAACTGGCAGCTGTGGTAAAAAAAAATGCAGTAAAAATGTAAACAACTTTACAGAACAACCTGTACATTTTACAGATAAAACTGTTGTAATTTACTTGGCACTGTAAAAAAATTACAGAAGAGCACATGATAACATCAAGTTTACCAATAGTGGCTCTTTCAGGATCAATGACCAATATACATGTAGAGATAGTGCTCAGTGTCACTCACACAAACACTAAACACCATCAGGGTAACACATGTGAAATGTATATAATGCAGTAAAAAATAACTAAACAACATTAAAAATAAAACAGAACACCCCAATGTGCGTAACTGATATTAAAAATAAGAAGAAACATAACTATTCCCATAAAATATAATGAAATATGATGGGTCATGCAGGGAATTGTGGGAATGCCTGATTATTGTTTTTAACTGTTATTTTAACAATAATTTACTGTAAAAAGTACATGTACTAAAAAGTACATGTACTTTTTACCATTAATTATACAGGAAAATCATACTTTTTAACCACAAAAAATGATATTTTTAAACAATTTTATAGTAAAGTACTGTATTGTCTTTTAAAATCTATAAAAAAAAAATACTGTATATTTTACAGTTAATACTCATTAATCACTTCATTTTATTTTCTGTAGCATTTTTATATTCTTTTACCGTTAAAATTACAGACATTTTTCACAGTGTAGCAAGTCTTGTTATTAATTTGCAGCTTTGCATTGCATATTAAAATGTTATACCAACATTAACATGCTAAATCCTTCAGTGAGTTGACATGACTTAATTTGTATTGAACTCGGAATATTCCTTTAACATAATATTTGTGTTACCACTGCTATTTGTATGTACATCCTTTAATACATGTTTCTTGATGGCTAGGATACTAAAAAGGCTTTCTTGCCTTTGCAAATCAAGCAATTTAATGGCAATTTTCTTTATTGGAGGAAATTCTGACAGGTAATAGAGTTTAGTGCTCTGAAAATGGAAGCTTGGACTAAAGAGGTTACCTTTTATTGTAATGGCTGTCAACGGGGCAACAGGGTCGCTATTATGCCTTACTTAAATTCATTATCCATAGTCTCATAAAGAGAGTAATTATTAGAAGTCCTGCTCCTCCATCCTGTTAGCATATGAAGCAATTATAACGAACAACGGAATGTTAACAAGCTCATTAGTGGCCGACTATACAAATGCCTCATTTCCATATGGGGCCTTTAACATGGTCTCAAAACAGACAGGGCTGGCAGGAAGTCACAGCCAACTGGAAGTGGTGGCCTTTTGACATGCCCTCTCAAAAATTAAGCTGTTTAATTAAACCTTCATCATTTAATACAAATGACTCCATTCCTGAGGGACACAGGCCCTACTCCCAGCAGTCCATTAATGTTGAACTACTGCAGGTCACTGTGTATATAAATTTGCCATTGTGCACCGGTGACATCACTGGCGATCAGTCACCATATGCCTGTCTCTTCCACTCTTCCAATTTGTTAAGTGTGAAGTTCAGCAGTGAGTCATCAAGATGAGATCTATCTTTGTAAATCCACATTATACCACAGAAGAAACAAATGTTTAATTACTTTGAAATTAAAAATGTTAGTGCAATGGCATGTTGTTTTGCTGCCTTGCACTACCTTATATAAACAAGGCCTTGTTTTTTCAGTGACTGTCAAGGAAGCTGCGAACTGACGCTGACTATAAAAATTCCTCTGACAGCAAAATAAATAAACTAGATTTGGATTTCCTGAAGGAAGACAACACAAGATTAATGCTAGTGTAGGTATTTGGTAAGTTTAAGTTTTAGCCTTTGGTTCTGTATAAATAAAATGTTGCATTATAGCCACTTTTCTGCTGTCATTATCCTTAGCTTGTTTTCTGTAGGCTGCACATAAGAATCAACACTATAGTCAATGTGCAACATAAAGGTTAATGGTTATATAAGAAAAGACCATAATTAAGTATGCAAAGATTACAATGATGTCATAAATGTTGGTTATATTTTGAAAATGTAACATTCTATACATTTTTGGAATGAATGCTGAAGAATAAACTGTTGAGTTTAATACTTCAAGTTAGGGGTTAAGAAAACTGCTAATGAGAATATTTAAGGAATATAAATATCAATAAAGCATTGTAATAAATAAATAAATTATATCAACTTGTGCCTTGACTCTTCAATACCTTGATGAGTTCATAACATATGCAAATTAGAGAGTTATGGGTGCTGATTTGTAAAAACATAATCTACATTGATGAATACTGAGCAATTAGATAACTAATAAAGCTATATATATATATATATATATATATATATATATATATATATATATATATATATATTTTTTTTTTTTTTTTAAATGCTAGAAATAATGGTTGAGTCAGCTTGAGCTCATTTGGAAACTTCAGAGAATCCAAACAGTTAAATATGACGAGAATGGTCTTTAAAGCCTGTAAGATTTATTGACTCATTTCCTTGCCATAATATTCATGCTCAGGTGAACATACATGAACTCTGCATTTCATAACAAAAACCGAATGAATGTCCATAACTGTCTTCAATTAAAATAATTATGATAAAACAAAACCATTTTCTTGTACATATTTAAATGTATTTCATGGCAATAATCTATATGACAGCACAAAAGGGCCCAAGATAGAACCTATAATAGTAATTCAGAAGAATCCTGTACACTCTGATGCTGTGTGCTGAAATACAAAACACATTTCTGTTTTTTCGCCCTGACAGACTGATCACACTGTGAAGTGGGTGACAAGAGGTTGAAAGTTGCTGCTAAAAACATTTGAACAATTTTCTCCAGTGGCTGAAGCTGGAAGTGTTGTTCACCAGTTTCTGGTTGAAATGTCCACAGGGTGGCGCCAAAAGAGAGTCATGTTTTAGATGTAAATGCTATTCTAAACCAAAAATGCAACCTCAGAATCACGCTAACATGGTTATGTCCTGGTTTCCACAGGACCTGAACCCGTCTCCTCAAGTGAATGCAATTACTTATTGGTTTCCAGGGAACCAGAAGCTGTGTGTCAGCCTAAATAAGTAAGTAAGTAAGTACCACCAATTACTGTAAGCGAACAATGGAAATGCGCTGTTTAGTTTAAAACGGCAGTGTACAGTGATGTTTAGGATTAGATGATAATATAACATCTCTGTGTGCTTTCCGAAGTGAGAAGCGAAGTGAGAAGCTTTTAGGGATTTTCAAAAATGTGCACTTGGTAAACAGACTGTAAAAGCTCTCATGAGAAAACTCAAACTGAGCAACATGCACTGACACTGTAGCAAAGATCTTAATAATATAAGCCATGTGAGACACAGCCTTTTTTTGTAGCACAGGAAGAATATCTGTATAGCACTGCAGAACCCAAAGTCAAACCAAGTCTACATCAGAAATCTTGCATCAGATTCATTTGTAAATGCATCAGATATTATGGTGTCGACTGGAATTTTAAACACATTGTTTATGTATTTTAATGAGCTCAACACAGCCTCTGTCATGGCAACAGGATTTGTAATCCCCAACTAATTGAGTTGATATTCACTATTAACCTTCTTATTCAGATGGAGAAACACATGTACACACAAGCTAGTGCATCAACACTTATGCTGACATATCAGTACATACAGTACAGCCATATTCATGTGCATAGACATACAGTATATTTAGGTTTAGTTTAGATTTATACACACTGGCTCATTTCAAAACCTAGTGAGCAATCTTGATTTCTACTGCCCATCAATTATTTAATTGGGGAACAGTTTAATAAAAGTAGCAGTACTGCTAACTTAAAGGAGTCATTTCATGAGGAATCAAATGTTTCCTTATATTTTGACATATAAGAAGCCTTTCTATAAGCACATACTGTACATTTCAAAACTCAAAACTTAATCCCTAATGCAATAAAGCATTTATTGAAACCAAGCCGCAAAAATGCCTCGTTCCCTACTTCCATGACTACCCTAAGTATCTTGACGTACATTAATTCATGACCGCCTCTACTACTTAAAATCAATGCACCATTGGCCCCGCCCACTGGTGCTTCAGTTCATAAACTGAGAGAGAAGGACAAACAAGGGCTACTGATGCTAAACTATTCCTGAACACAAAGGGTTCCCATCTGGACTATTTTAAATAATTTTGTATTTAAATATGCACAGACAGATGTCTTTGACTGCTTGATACATATCTTGGGCTGCTTTTAAAAGATGTGCTGTCAAGTTACAACTCTGTAAAGGAGAAGATATTCTCTGTCATTCAGCTGCTGCCTCTTGCTGTATGAGCACAAATGCATCATGGACACATTCTTTCACTCATCTGCACTATTTTAAATAGTCAATGTATGAAATCATGCACTGGATGGACATCTTTGACAGTTTTGCGTTTCCGGTGATATGCATTTCAGTGCAGGATGAGACTGGAAACTGGATGTGACTTCAGTGTGGATTGCATGTTATTTTTGGCTCATATCAGTGTGGTCGATTGCTTGGTGTATACCAGTCCACAAGTTATTCAATGCATCTGCATCACAGCAACTGTTACTGCCAAGTGTAATGGGGCATGTTAACAATACTTGAACCTACTGCAAAACAGATAATTACACTGTTAAAATAATCATGATTATTGTAACAGTGTACTTATCTGTTTGCAGTGGGTTCACAGTGCTGACATCCTGCCACATCCTTGACAGTAACAGTTGCTGTGATGCAGATGCTACGCAACAGCTTGTGGACTGGTTAACACCAAGCAGTCGACACAAACTTTCTAAACCATTTATTTGTTTTGTTGGAAGTAGTAGTAGTAGTACTGCTTACTGTTGGCGTGGTGCACCGCAATGAACGCTTCCATGATAGACAGCATCATTGATAATAATGTGTTCTATTGCTTTTGACGCGACGCAACTCTCGCATCCAGTGTAGACAGAGTGTGAGTTTTAACAGTTCTGCTTGAGATGAACGGTTTAATATATTCAGATGCAATGTGTTGGATGGTGATGTGTATGTGTAACGTCTGAAACTTAGTTTTATAATTTTTTGAAGCTTGTTCATTCCCTTCAAATTGAGTTTAAAAAATTTCTGAATTTGTAGGGCTTCACTATGTTAGCCAATAAGAAGTGTACATAGGCCAAAACCAAGTGTTTCAGACAGAGGTCCTGAGACAGGGTGGAAAATGATAATGTTTTAATGTTTTTTTTTTATAACTTTATTAGTGGAGGGAATATAATAAAACTATATATAAAAGAGCATTTCATGACCCCTTTAATTACATTTTTCAGTAGTGTTCAAGTAGTAAAGCTATTTTCAAAATGTAGCTTAGTTGTGCTGTAGTGTCGTAAAACATATAATATATATTAGTCATATTGTATTGTGAAAGCATCAATGGAGCCGGTGAAGTACAAAACATGCTCACCTAAACTGTCAAAACTCTCTTATGTTGCACTGGGAAAATCAAATCAGCAGTGAATAAAAAAAATAAAAGATGTCCTGAAGTTTAGCGCTGGGAACTCTAATTCCCTTTCTGTCACTCACTCGACGTTGTGTCGATTGTAGTGACACAAGAGGTCTCTTCTGAGAGCCTCACGTACCTCTGAACTTGAACTTGAGAAAAGGCCAATGTCAAGTTGGCAGACAGAATTTGCATGCCCCGCCCCCAGATATTATAAGGTATAAAGGGAGTGGGTGAGTGAATGCCAGACAGATTTTTTCTTCGGAGCCGAACGGTTGTGTGATCAGCGAGCTGTGTGTCAGGACTGCTTCACCCACCTCTGCAAGAGAGCTTTCTGTTGGATCTGAGAGCGCATTCCAGCGGCTTTCTCCTCTGCACGCTGTGCAGACTCTGCCCATGGGTGCTTCGACAGCGCTTTTCTCCTAAAAGACTTCTCTGAAAGAGTTTGTTTTCTGGTAAAGAGCAACATACACAAGCGGGCGTTGAATGTCCTTTTCAGGATGCATCTTTGTAAAGGTGCCCTTCCGCCACTGTGTAGTTCCTGGATGTGGCCGGTATCTCTCCAGATCTGATGGTCATAGATGCTGCTTAGTGTGCCTGGGTATCAATCACACTGAGGCAGCGTTTGTGGATGGTTCATGTTCTTTCTGCAAGGACATGACCATGGCAACGTTGTGGTCGCGGCTTTCATTTCTCAAAACGAACGCCACTCCAGCCGCCCCCCACATCGCTCCTTCTTCCCACGGGATTAAGGATGGCAGCGGGCTCGGTTTTCTCCCAAGCCTCGGGATGCGTTTGCCTCCCGACACACTATTCCCTGCTCCCCCCACCGCCGCGAGGCGCCGCCCGGTACGTCCAAAATGATCGTCCCGTTAGTGCCCCTCGCATGGAGCTTAGACGCATGGCTTGCGCTTCCCAGCCCGTCGCGTTGGCTGGCCAGGACCATCCGACTCGGCTACGCGATTCAATTTGCGAGGTCAGGGAGGACAAGGAACAGGAACAGGTCACCTTGGTGACTCCTTATTGGCCCACCCGGACCTGGTTCTCGGATCTCACACTCCTCACGACAGCACCTCCCTAGCAAATTCCGCTGAGGAAGGGCCTTCGGAAGACTTAAGCGTTCTAACACCTGCAGTTGTAGAAACGATCAACCAAGCCAGAGCTCCCTTTACCAGGCAACTTTACGCCCTCGTGTGGTGTCTGTTTGCAAATTGGTGTTCTTCCAGATCTGAAGACCCGCAGAGATGCGCAGTTCAGTCAGTGCTTTCGTTCCTGGAGGAGAGGCGGTCCCCCTCTATCTTGAAGGTGTATGTCACTGCTTTCACAGTCCACCACAACGCAGTAGACGGCAAGACCCTAGGTAAGCACTACTTGATTATCTGGTTCCGTAGAGGTGCCCGGAGGTTAAACCCTTCCTGGCCAAGCCTGTTCCCCTCATGGGATCTCTCAGTGGTCCTCTCAGGCCTTCAGAGACCTAGCCTCTTCGTTGCTGTGTCCGGTACGTGCTTTGCGTATCTACATGGACCGCACCCAGGGCTTTAGATGCTCTGAGCAGCTCTTCTGAGACGGCGGAAAGGGAACGCCATCTCCAAACAGAGGTTAGCTCATTGGGTTGTTGACGCTATTTCCCTAGCCTATCACACCCAGGCCTTGAACCCCCCTTGGGTTCGAGCACACTCTACGAGAAGTGTGGCATCCCCACGGCATCCCCTAGCAGGCATCTGCAGAGTGGCGGGCTGGGCAACACCCAACAACCTCTACAACCTCAGGGTTGAGTCGGTCTCGTCCCGTGTTTTGACAGGTTTGAACCGGTAGAACTCGGTAATACGGAACAACCGACCGGGTGTTCGGCTTGCACCTTGCGCCCTTCACCAAGCTGATCCAGTGTGCCTTCTTTCTCAGGTGAGCTAGTAAGCTCTCGCTCCCTGGATGCTCTTCCACCCTAGCCCACTGGCTGCAGATTCAGCAGAGGACTCCTCCCTTGTCAGGCAGGATCTACCACCGCACCATGTCCACGGGTGGCTTGACAACCCCCGTGTGTATTAGCCACAAGTTACCTCCCACCAGTTTGGGCAGGTCATGGTCTCCGCAGGGCCTTTTCCCCCTGAAAGAATAGGAACGGGAAAAGACGCCTTTCCCAATGTATCTACAGCGTTAAGATAGCCCCAGATGCTTTTTAACTCTATGACGAGAAACATAGAGCAAGAAAAGGCGCTGCTGGCTCCCATGGAAGTCATGTCGGCTGTTTCTGTTTGGGTACTGGGAACCTGTGGGGCGTTGGGGAGGGTTATATGCACCCGAACCAGCTGCTTCTAGCACGCAACAGCCTGCTTGCACCTGGCTCGGCAGCCAGGTAACACGGGTTAGTGCATGGTGTTTTTAAGTGGGACCCCTTATGTCACTACAATCAACACAATGTCGAGTGAGTGACAGAAGGGGAATGTCATGGTTACTGTTGTAACCTACTTTCCCCGATGGAAGGAACGATACGTTGTGTTCCCCTTGCCACGTCACGTATTCTCGGCTCCTCAGTGAAAACCTGTCTGGCATTCGCTCCCCCGCTCCATTTATACCCTTATGTCCGGGGGCGGGGCATGCAAATTCTGTCTGCCAACTTGACATTGGCCTTTTCTCAAGAAGAGACCCCTTGCGTCACTACAATCGACACAACGTCTCGTTCTTTCCATCGGGGAATGGAGGTTACAACAGTAACCTGGGCCCGGTTTTTCAAACGTAATCCACTAGGATTTTGGATAACGGATTGGATCAAATCTTGAAAATGGGTTTTTCAAAAGAAAAAACGGATTACATAATCGGATTAGATCACGTAATTCAATCTTGGTTTTGATCCGGATCAAACCTTTTAGTTTGGGTTTTTCAGAACTTTTTTGTAGGATTTGGATCACTTTGATCCAAAAAATCTGGATTAAACTGATCCCATCAGAAGGGTGGATTCAGCGTGGATTTCATGCCCAAAATGTAATGAAAACTTTAAAAATTTATCAAATAATACTATATTTGGATCATGCAGTATCTTACAAGATATCCTATTTATTCATAAGGTTTTAATTTTATTTGTTCATCCGTCAGGCTACAGTGATTAGGTAGGCTTTAACGTATTCAGCCTTTCCACTGTAAAAAATTATTTTATGGCAAAGTAAATAAAACAGGAAAAATCATGTATCTTTTGCTAAGAATCATTTTGTAAAAATGAAAACTTTAGAATATTAAGTAAATCCTAATTATATACTCAATTTTTACTTGTAAATATTAGACATCCAACAGACAAGTAAATTTGACTTCTGACTCTCTGCCATATACACGCATTAATCAAGTACTTGAAGCAAATATTTAAAAAATCAAGTAAAATTTACGTCCTTGAAGAAAGGAATCTGCGCGTGCGCGGAAAGAAGAAAACCCGCGATCACTGAGGGATTTCCAATCTCCACTCCATCTGCTCTCGACGGGTAAGTAACAGTAAAAAACTGCATTATTTCGGATTTGTTTTTGTAATTTATTCAGTAAATGTCTTAATCACTTAATTCTATACATTTGAAAAGTTTAATGTTCTTAATGACGAGTTAGCTTAAGACGCGTTAGCCAGATTTTTTTCCTCAGTACTAAACTTTACGTTTTACACACAAGTAAGTTATGCCTAAAAACCATGAATACTTAAATCATGATCTTTTTGTTTAAGTAAGGGTTAATGCCCGACGAGGTGTCCATTGTCAGGTAACGTTATTAATGTTAATGGACGACGTTAATTGCCAAATAACACATTTTTAAAACATCAGTTTATATTTTAATTAGTTTTACAATCGAAATCTAAAGTTTTTACAAACAATAACTTGGATTCCCTGGTTACGCCTGACGGTTTATTTAGCAACCAAAGATATAGTCCGCTCAGCTCGTAGAACAGTTTTTTTAAATTGTTAACGGATACTTTGACTGCCTGTTGCTATGGTTACTCACAGCTGATGTAGCCAGCGCATTTATTTATTAATTTCGAACGGTAAACAGTCAGTTTCACCAGAACTCCTTTACTAGGTGTAACATCATTTAGATAGACGCCCCGTGGGGCCGCCATTTTAGACCATCACCCGCTCCAATCTGTTTAGCAGGTGCAATGAGCTGTCAGCGCATTTAATTAATCATACCAAACTGATTTTCACGCGGGTTTTTTTTCTGCAAATGTCATACAGGTAGCTATGATACAGGACACATGGTTCGGCGTATTTTATTATTCATAGTGGGCTTAACAGTAATAGAATATTCTGATATATGATATAAAGTGGCCATTATCCCATAAAAGGGGGAAAAACTGGGACATTTTGACTATCAATCTGATTGAAAAACCTAATGTTGTGTCTTCAAAAACAAAACGGGGACAGAGGTAAGTTAGTTTTTTTCTGTATTTAGACAGGGACAGGCAACCAAAAACGGGGACTGTTCCCTGAAACCGGGGATGTCTGGTCACCCTGTGATATGTGATGTAGGCTATGATAACGTTATGTATTTTGCAAATCACACACTATAAATATGATAGGGAAGCAGAAAGAGATAGTGGCAGTAAAGTCAAATATTTTAATAAGTTGAATAAACAATATAATTATGATTATATTATATTAGAGTCTACTTAAAGCTTTTTATATTTGTCTCTCTCTGTCACACACACACACACACACACACACTGTACTACCGCGTTGTTCTGCATCCATCTCTTCCCAGCCCTTGACATTTAGCAGCCCGCCTCCCGAGTCCCAACACACACACACACACACACACACACACACACACATGTTGTGTTTCCATGTTTTATGGGGACTTTCCATAGACATAATGGTTTTTATACTGTACAAACTATATATTCTATCCCATGAACCTAACACTATCCCTAAACCTAACCCTCACAGAAAACTTTCTGCATTTTTAGATTTTCAAAAACATAATTTAGTATGATTTATAAGCTGTTTTCCTCATGGGGACTGACAAAATGTCCCCACAAGGTCAAACATTTCGGGTTTTACTATCCTTATGGGGACATTTGGTCCCCACAAAGTGATAAATACACGCTCACACACACACACACACACACACACACACACACACGAAATAGTGAAGCTACCACCATAATTTGTTGCCTTATTTAAATCAAGACGAGTAAAAAATGAGTACTCTCAAATTCCTAATTCGTTGCCATGATATATTTATCTGCATGCTGTGTGCATTAATGTGAGGAAATGGCTATGAGAGTAAGGTCATGCAGGATGTTTTAATGTTTTTTATATGATTTGGTATGTGTGAAATTAATAATGTGAATGCAAATTAATCAACTTTTAATTTAAAAGTATTTGCTGTTTACTGATTGTTTGTTTTCTCTTTTCTTAATTTCAGAATATTTCTCAAATGCAAACTGCATACTCCTTTGTGGCCTCGTTGCTGTAAACCGGACAAAGAGAGAGACCGAACACACTGAATTGTTCTCCTTAAGTCCACACAGGGGTACAATGTTTTTTTTATATTGATTCAAGCATTTCAGAATGAACTTTCTTCAATCAAATCTTCGTTAATTTTCACATGGGGTGGTTGTGCAAAACATGTAACTATACTACATTGAAAAGATCTGACCTTTTAAAACATTACAGACTGAAGCACAGGCACAGCACACAAAACCACTCAATTCCTTGCCCTTACTCAGATTGTCCTTGTTGCTTAAGGACCTGGAGTGCCCTTCACTCTCATTTGTCCAAAAACCACAGAGAGTCATTGGACTTTACACAGGCCCTATCATTTAGGCATGAAGTTGTCAATCTCAGCCCACCAATTAAAGATTGCCAGGAGAGATGGCCTGCTTTATTCACAGAAGCACAGGTAAGTTACATTATTGTAGGTGTTATATTTTGATTGTTTGATGTCCATATAAGGATTTTTTGTGTATGAATTATTTAACTCTTTACAAATTAAGGAGGAATTCCGAAGAATTACTGCTGTGCCCCTGGAGCAAACCTTTATGTACAAAATAGATGGCTACACACCAAGAATCTTGGAGCTTTTGAAAGCTAAGGGAGGTGTTGCAGGAGTGAAGATACAGTCACGGCTCAGTGCATTGCTTCAGGTATGCAAAAAAGTAGCTGTATGAACAGAGGTTTAAAGTCCAGGTTCAGAAAGTAAAAGTCCTCCTCAGTATTTTGTTCCAATCACCTGGATTTGCTAATTAGCACAGTTTTCCAGCCAGGAGAGCTGGCTGAGTTCATGGGTGGAATAAACATGGCAGGGCTTTCCCTTTCTGACCCCTGGACTTTACACCTCTGTTAATATTCTGTTATGTTGATTTGTGTATTGGCTGCTAAAATGTGGTGGATCATCATTTACAAATGCCGCTCGATAACACCCATTCAGCCACACTCTTCTATCTGTCCCTCCATCTGTTTTTCTGACTATTTTACTTACTGAAACCCTTCCAAACGTTTTTAAAATGTTAACTTTTATAAATCTTAAAAATTGAAAAAAGTTTGTCAAATGACAATTATTTAGTATTGATTATTAGAAATAAATCTCTTCCCAGGGTCATACCATTGAGATAAGACGAGATGCCGTGATCCGCAGTCTCATTGAATATCTTGGTGAGGTGGAGGAGAATCTTTTCAAAGACGGCAGTGTAAGTCCCAGACATGTTATGCTAATAATTTCTATCCAATCTGCCACATAAGATATTCAAAGTGTTAGAAATGAAAGATTCATATTTATAGAGATGGTACACCCAAAAATGAAAAGAGTAAATATTTACAGCTAAAATGTTAGTTCAGATTGTTAGCTCGGTTTTCATCAAAAATATGAGGTTGAGTAAATAATGAAAGAATTTTTTTATTTTTGGGTGAACTAACCCTTTTAAACCATTCTCCTCAAGTGCGTGTTACATGGGGTCAGTGGATATTGGATGTTTATTTGATTGGATGTTGAAACAGTACAAGGGTGGATGAATAAGTTCCAAATTTCTATTTTTGGATGAAATTGGTGATGGCTTCTTAAGTAAAAATTACTAATTTCCCAATCACCGAAGCCCAGTCATTCTCATATTGGTGACACAAGACCGCAAAGCCTGGTAGGCTGCTCCAACTTGTCATGTGGAAAGATGTAAAATTGTCCTAAACCTTTTTTTTTTTATGTTTATACAACATTAAAGCTTATGAGGGTATTAACCTTTTAAATTTGTTTTTCCCTCATCCTCCTGGATTGCATAAGGATGACGATCAAGAAAACTTCACGGAAGATGTCCTGATGATTCTTGTCCATGGAAACGGAGACGGAGAGCCAGTGGTGTCCATTGTGCTTGAAGGAAGCAAGGTCCTAACTAAATGCGGAAATACTGCAAAAGCTTGTGCTCTCCTGATGGGACTGGTATATGCCTTAAATCTTCAGTATCCCTCCAAGCTGAAGTACACTTTTGAGGTTTTCCAGAAACTGTTTCTGGATCTTGATGGTCTGAAGCTCTCTCCTAAAGTACGATCTTTGAAAAATAAGCTGCTTGCTTGAAATATTTCCATGGATGTTCATAGGCATTGATCTGCCTTGTTGACTCTTGCTCCAAAATGTTCATTGTGTGCAACCTTTACATTTATATTTTTATTTGTTGTTAACATAACAGATGTGCATTCAACTGAGTTGATAATGGTTGCCTCATTTGATAACTGTTTTGTACAAATGTTTTTATATTTACAATTTGCAGGATTTGTATTTCAGATTTTTTATTAGCTTAAAAAGGCTTTCTAAATGCACTTGGGCAAGGACTTTATGAGTTTCCTTTTTAAGGGTAGGGGTGGGGGCTTGGTTAGCAAGTTTTATTTGTGACAGCTGTTTGTTAAAGGATTAGTTCACCTCAAAATGAAAATCTCCTAATAATTTACTCACCCCAATGCCATCCAAGATATCCATGTCTTTCTTTCCTCAGTGGAAGAGAAATTAAGTTTTTGAGGAAAACATTTCTGGATTTTCTTTGAATAATGGACTTCAATGGCAACCACGGTTTTGAAGTCCAAATCAATGCAGTATTCAATGGATATAAGACATGGATATCTTGGATGGCATTGGGGTGAGTAAATTATTAGGACATTTTCATTTTGAGGTGAACTAATCCTTTAATGTCATGTTTTGATACTGAGATTTAGAATTATCTTGACTTAAGTTACATGTTTTTGTATCGTAGATCTTCATAGGGATTTATCTGCTTTGTTGACTCACTCATTTTGTGACTGCAGAACTGTACCCTTGAGGAAAAACCTGTTTGATGCAACTGCTAATTTTAGCGTTCTATATTATGCATTTAATGTATCATTGAAAGTAAAGGTTTAATCAGCTTTAGCGAAGATAAACTCCGGAGTGATCTTAAGCATTATAGGTTTCTGTAGATGATGCTTATTTCATAATAAATTACTCTTAACTGCACATTGTCACAGTATTATTGTCACATTATAAGAGTAACATTTAATTTAGAATAATTACCAGCACTGCATAAAACAAGTAAAATGCATTTAAAATAGCAAATGATTTTACTTAATTATATTAATTACATCAGATTTGTAAGTAAAAATTACTCAATATAATTGAACAGGCCAAGTTATATGTACTTTTTCACTTTCTTAATTTTACTCGGCTTAGTTAAGTAGATTTACTTAATTTACATAAATGTGAAATTTACTTGAAAAATATCAGTGCAAAAACTTGCCTTATTAAAATTGAGTATATTCTACTTATTGTTTTTCTCAGTGTAGGCCTACAGCAAAATAGAAAGAGTTTGGCCTCATAAAATAATCCCCCAAACAGCTGTCAAAATTGACCAAAAACAATAAATTTTATTCTGTCACTAATTGATATATATATTCATCACAATCGAAAATATTTTTGTTTTTAGAATATTTATTAGTGATGCATGCAATGATTACAGAATAACCAAAAAAATGCAAAGAATGGCAATAACTGATTTTTGAAATCCAAAACAAATCCAAATCAGAAATAGTGTCTAACTAGTGCGTCCCTTGTTGCACGTCCTGTTTGCTCGTTCTGGCAGAATGCAGGAGGTTGGTTAGGGTCTCCAAGGGGCTCAGGTGCATCATTGTCAGCACAGAGAGGGACATTGCACTTAGTAGCGATGTTGTGCAGGACAATACAGGCAAGGGTTATGTTGCATGCTTTCTGTGGTTCCGCTCTCAGGTAGTTAAGGCATGCAAAGCGCCTCTTAAGAACTCCATTTAAACGCTCAATTGCACATCTTGCTCTGCAATGAGCAGTGTTGAAGCGTGCCTGCGCCGGTGTATTTGCTGTTAGAAAAGGAGTCATCAGCCATGGTAGGAGTGGGTAGGCACTGTCTCCTAATATTATGCCATCCGGTCGGTTGGTTTGGAGGTCTCTATATAGAGCGCTCTCCCTCAGGATGCGTGCATCATGGACAGACCCAGGCCACTTGACAACGCAGTTGGTGATGATGAGGTCAGCATCACACACAAGTTGGACATTGATGCTGTGCCTCCCCTTTCTGTTTATAAACTCCCATTCATTCTCACGAGGTGCTTGTATATGCACATGTGTGCAGTCGCTTGCTCCAATAGTATTGGGCATATTCCCCAAAAGAAGAAAGCTGTGCTTGGCCTGGGCAATCTGGTTGTCCTTTGGAAAAGAAACAAATTAATTGACCAGGCTGGCCAGTGCGATTGACACATCTCTCACCACATCACACACAGCTGATTTCACCACTGCCATATAGTCACCAACAACTTGATAGAAAGTCCCACATGCATAAAATCGGAGAGCAATGAGGATCTGGTCGTCCACAGACAGACCGTGACTCCTTTGGGTTCTGTGTTGAAGTTTTGGCCTGAGAAGGTTCACAAGGTACTCTATATCAGCCTTCCCAAAGCGAAACCGGACATACTGCTCCTCAGAGGTGTATTGCTCCAGTGGCTTGGTACGTTCAACATACACCCTTTGACGGTATCCTCTCCTGGCAAAGTGGTGGTGGCGGTGGACAACACCTGCCATTTCACTGTCTCTCTGTGAATCCTCTGAGAAAGGCTGATTTATATGGCTGTGTAGTTGGTCTTTTCAAACACACCTATTACAACTGATAATTGAGGCAATTGGACCCAAGTCCTATAACTGATGAACAATGTTCACTATAGTAAAGCAACGGAACCATGGACTCAAGAAGCTGTAACTTCACTGCTGCTGAAACCAATGCACTACTAGAGGGTGTTCGGTGCCATTATGGAACAATAGTGGGAAGTTTTAATTCTGCTAAGGATACCAACAAAAAGAAAAATGATGTTTGGATTTTAATCACAGAAAATGTGAATGCCATAGGGTCTGGCCAGAGGAGGACCGCAGACCAAATCAAATTGCGGTGGAAGAATCTTAAGGCCAGGGCAACAAAGGACCATGCTGAAGCCAAAAACCCGCAAACAGGTAACAAGCCATTTAAGAGGGGAGATTACATAGATGTGGTCCTCGACATCATTGGAGGTGAGAAGTCGCAAGCTCTCCATGGTATTCAAGGTGTTGTAGGGGATGGCGAGCCTTGGATTGAGGAGGAGGAGAATCTGCCAGTTCCTCCTGAGGCTGATCCAGAGAGCGTATTTATATTGAATCTCAGCTCTGTTCCTGAGGAAGAAGCTGGATCCTCATTGGTTGAGCCAGTGGTAGTTGCCACAGGATCTCAGAGGAAAGGCTTGAAGCGCCCTTCATCAAACAAAGATGATGATTACAAGGCACTTCTGCAAAAAGAGACTGAAAGGGCAGAAGCACAGCTTCGTCTGGCAGAGGAACAACTGACTCTGACCAAACTGCAGCAAACCAAGGCCAGATTTGAGATCCGCCTCCTAAAGGCTAAGCTCAGACAAGCTGGTCTCTCCACATCAGATGAGGAAGTCTGAAATTATTGTGGAGTATTTGACATTAAGTCTTTTTTTTAATTCAATATATCTATATTTGAAACTTGTTATAAATATCCTCAATGTACAGTGTTTGTGTTGTAGGTCTCAGATGAGCGGACTGCTGGAAGAGGATGGGGTGGGGTTTTTCTTGTTTTTAGTTTTTTTTAAATGTATGTGTTTTCATTTCAAATAAAAATATACTTATATTGACCCCACACTGGCTATTCTACTTGTTGCTCTTTACATACCTATAGTTCTAAAATTGTGATTTCCTATCCTGTTTGAGCACTGGTTATCCAGATTTGGTGATCCTGAAAAGTTCCTATCCGGATCAGATTGATCCAATCCGATGTTGCTTTGAAAAACTGGCTCAAAAGTAAGCTGGATTACGTGATCACGGATCGCAAAAAAAAGGATTACTAAATCCGGATCAATTTTATCCGGATTAAACCTTTTGAAAAACCGGGCCCTGTAAATTAACTAGTTCACAAAAATAGAATTTTGTTTTAAAGGGACTTTTTTTTGCCTTGTTTTAAAGCAAAATATTGTATGTGTATTGTTGCTGTGTTATATGCTGTGTGCTTGTTGTGTTATATATTTCATATATATATATATATATATATATATATATATATATACACTCACCTAAAGGATTATTAGGAACACCATACTAATACTGTGTTTTACCCCCTTTCGCCTTCAGAACTGCCTTAATTCTACGTGGCATTGATTCAACAAGGTGCTGAAAGCATTCTTTAGAAATGTTGGCCCATATTGATAAGATAGCATCTTGCAGTTGATGGAGATTTGTGGGATGCACATCCAGGGCATGAAGCTCCCATTCCACCACATCCCAAAGATGCTCTATTGGGTTGAGATCTGGTGACTGTGGGGGCCATTTTAGTACAGTGAACTCATTGTCATGTTCAAGAAACCAATTTGAAATGATTCGAGCTTTGTGACATGGTGCATTATCCTGCTGGAAGTAGCCATCAGAGGATGGGTACATGGTGGCCATAAAGGGATGGACATGGTCAGAAACAATGCTCAGGTAGGCCGTGGCATTTAAACGATGCCCAATTGGCACTAAGGGGCCTAAAGTGTGCCAAGAAAACATCCCCCACACCATTACACCACCACCACCAGCCTGCACAGTGGTAACAAGGCATGATGGATCCATGTTCTCATTCTGTTTACGCCAAATTCTGACTCTACCATCTGAATGTCTCAACAGAAATCGAGACTCATCAGACCAGGCAACATTTTTCCAGTCTTCAACTGTCCAATTTTGGTGAGCTCTTGCAAATTGTAGCCTCTTTTTCCTATTTGTAGTGGAGACGAGTGGTACCAGGTGGGGTCTTCTGCTGTTGTAGCCCATCCGCCTCAAGGTTGTGCGTGTTGTGGCTTCACAAATGCTTTGCTGCATACCTCGGTTGTAACGAGTGGTTATTTCAGGCAAAGTTGCTCTTCTATCAGCTTGAATCAGTCGGTCCATTCTCCTCTGACCTCTAGCATCAACAAGGCATTTTTGCCCACAGGACTGCCGCATACTGGATGTTTTTCCCTTTTCACACCATTCTTTGTAAACCCTAGAAATGGTTGTGCGTGAAAATCCCAGTAACTGAGCAGATTGTGAAATACTCAGACCGGCCCATCTGGCACTAACAACCATGCCACGCTCAAAATTGCTTAAATCACCTTTCTTTCCCATTCTGACATTCAGTTTGGAGTTCAGGAGATTGTCTTGACCAGGACCACACCCCTAAATGCATTGAAGCAACTGCCATGTGATTGGTTGATTAGATAATTGCAGTAATGAGAAATTTAACAGGTGTTCCTAATAATCCTTTAGGTGAGTGTATATGAAATATAAATATATGTTCAATGTAATGCTGTCATCCTGTTTGTTTTACCCTTACAAACTTAACCATAATTTTCCCAGATAGCACACGTACATCACTGAGATGTATGTTTTCGTTATTTTCATGTGGAAGGCATCATAATCTAATTAACATCTGCTAAACATCTTAAAAAGATCACATTTACTAACATTCCAAATCATAAATCTTATTTAAAAAATTGCAAAAATTGTTTCTGGGTCAAAAATTGATTACGTGGGTCAAAAGCCCACGTAATCATGCTAAATACAATTTGCAATAGCCTTTGCTTTTGTGGCGTACAATGCTGCCTACATAAACAGCTCACTAGGTTTTGGAAAAGAGTCACTTCCTTAGTACAAACATGCACACAAACACACCCACACAGAAGCATAAAGAAAAGAGTTTGAAGATATATTTTAGGTGACAGCTCTAATAAACGAACTGGGGATGCCAATAAAATACAGGCAATCAGTGGAAACAACACTAGATGACAGTGGAATTGCACTTTCTTTCTGTGTGCTGAAGCAACTGACACCTCGACCTCGTAATCTCGCTCTGGGATCTGGAGGAAGTAGAGAGAAAGACCTCAGTTGCATTCATCTTATCCACACTGACTTAAGTTATATATATTGTACACCTCTGGGAGTCAGAGTAGAATAAGTAACGGGCACAAAAACAGCATTCACCTTGCATGGCCACCAGATCTCAGCGCAGCCTATCTAATGCACTGGCCTGATTTTAGGACATTTCTGAACTGAACCCATAGCACATTTATTGGGTCAATCAACCTGGCTACTGTCAAGATTGTTTATCCAAAGCAATACTGTCCAAAGGTGAAGGGTTTCAGTGTTCTCTTTGCTGGGATCAAACCAGTAACCTTCCAATTACATTCTGTCATCTTTATCTGCTGTGCAATATCATGTTTGTAAGTAAATGAATCTTAATAGAGGATGGTTTTAATTCATTGACCTATGGGTTAAGGGCCCAGCAAGCTTCCAATGTACCAAACAGATATCCAGATGGGATTCAAAGCCACAATCCCTTGCTTAAAACCCTATAAGAGTGAATTTTTTAATAAATAATAAAACTTAACCAACCAAACCCGATAATCAAAACCATAACCCTATAAGTGAGCCAACCAAAACCCTAAAAGAGGGAAATTATGGATAAATAACCTAACCAACCAAAACCTCATATAACCCTATAAGTGACCTAACCAAAACCCTTTAAGAGGAAATTTGACAATAAATAAATAAACATAACTAAACAAAATTGTATATATATATATATATATATATATATATATATATATATATATATATATATATATATATATATATATATATATATATATAAAATTAAATATAATGTTAATAATATAATTAAAGAAATAAATAAAATCCAACCAACCAAAACCCTGTAAGAGTGAAATTATAGATAAATAAAACAAACTGACCAAATTTGAAAATAACTTAATACATAAAACCTAACTGACCAAATCCCTATAATCCTATAAAAATACACATAAAAATAATTACATAAAAATAAGTTATTAGGCAATTGATTAAAACAATACATTATTCCAATGCATCTATTAAAACATTTAGTGCCTTATTAAAGAAAACAAACAAATTAATATGTGTCGGGTCCTGCGGCTCACCTGTACTACACTCACGGTAAAATATATGTGCATGAAAATACCGGTCAGAGGTAACGTTTTGCAGAAGTGCTCTTTACTCATCTCATTTGCAGAAAAATACAGATTCAATATTACTCATAATGAGTGAAAATGCACAGGGAATGCAAACACTAAGCTCAATGCAAACCTGCAATAAGTTAATAAAGCTTTAATAAATCCCCACACTTTATGGACTTATATATAACATTCATATTTAGCCAAGATGTTCTTTCTGCTGGTCTTCTCATTTATTTGTGTACAAATGACTGTGTATTTTGATCATGGGTGATATTTCATACGTGGTTCGGTTGATTATAATTCCTGTAAATTTAGTCATACAATGACTGCAAAATTGTCTTACTGACAGGTCTATTTGGGCACATACAATAAAAAAGGTTGGGATACACTGCATAAGAGGATGTGTGACCTTTGAGAATTAACCAAGAGATGCTGAGTATTCTGGATTATATCACTCTCTCACCTAATAAAGGAGTTGAGATGCAGGGGATTTGTCTTCTTTTTTTTCTAATTAATCCTTCAATTCCAAGCCAAAAAAAATGCTGTGCTGGCTCTAAGCGGATTTAAATGTCAGATACCAAAATTAAATTACCTACCTGAATCAAAATGTTTAATCTCAGAACATGAAGAATGTTGTATTGCTGCTTTGTAAATTTATTTTTCAGTTTTGGGTGGTAAATTTCCAATAGTAAGTTTATGGAGAGACACAATAATTCAGTAAACTGGGAACTTGAAAATGTATCAATATATATTGTGGTGAAATGTTTATACCCATCTACCTTCGGTTTCCTGTTGGCAAATATGTCAGCACCTGTGCAATACATCATCAGTTAGTCTTGGGGCCTACAGCTCATCAGGTCTGTCGAGACCACAATTGAGTTCCAGTCCCAGTGCATATATTACACTGGTAGGAAGACAGAGTGTGTGCGCGTGTGTGTGTGTGTATTTGTTACAGAATGAGAGGTTGAGAGAATGAGATGACACTTGAGAAAACTGCATGTCATAAACTATACATTGGAAATTATTTAAGAAATAATTGAATTCAAGGGCAAAGCAAATTTATTTTTTCTTACCATTAGCAAATTGCTTTTTTTTCTTGTTTAAAATAAACAGAATTTTGTCAGATTTCTCTGAGAACAAAAAAGGTTTAATATATTATGACATATCGTTTACTGACATAAACATTGCAGCGAAGGGAACAATATTGAAATGAAAATGTGTTGAGACTTGCTGCACTATCGTTGACTAGATTTTTAAACTTTCTTGCCCATGCAAAACGTGCTACCTCGATGGCTGATGTAAGTGGTTGCCAGGGCCTTGCAATGCAATTGCAAATATGTTCCGAGTAGTTTCCGTGCATTCTGAAGTTTACTGGTTCAAAATAAAAGAGCACGAACTAAACTTTCAATGAAAAAAACATGTCCCTTGATATGGTTTGCCTCCCCATATATATATATATATATATATATATATATATTCATTTTGTATTTTATTTGTATTAGCAAATTAATGTAGCTAATGAAAATTCCTGAAATCAACACATATATTTTGAGACAAAATACTTTTTCAGATTTGTTGAAGAACAATTATTTTTTAAAAACTGTCCAATAATTAAAAAAAGTAAAAGTATTTGGGGTAAAAAAAAAAAACCTCATTGCAGGGGCTAAAGGCCTCCATAAAACACATTGTTTTTCTGGAGTGGGGCGAATATATTTGCTATGAAAAATGTTCAAAGTGGGCTCTATGAAGGTAAGATTGTGCCTACATGATTTGCATGCATAGAACGTTTTGTAAAGGTATAAATCAAATTATCAGTGGGTTGGTGACATCTGAATAACTAGGCAAAAACCTTCGGTAGTAGCCAGCCTGCACCAAAAACTGCCTTACCCCCTTTTTGGTCTTGGGCGCCAGCCAGGCTGCAATTTTGTCAACCTGTGGACGCAACTGCCTGTGACACAAGTAGAACCCCAGATACCTAAATTCCACCCTTCTTCGGGTTGGCCGTGAGTCCCGTCTGTCTCAGATCTCTCAGGACAGCCCTCAGATGTTGCATATGCCGTCACCAGTCATTACTGTAAATTATGATGTCGTCTAGATATGTGGCGGCATATGCCGTTTGCGGTCTGAGGATCTTGTCCATAAGGCGCTGAAATGTGGCCAGGGCTCCAAACAAACAGAATGGAAGTGTCACAAATTGGTGAATTCCAAACGGTGTGGAAAAAGCCGTAATTTCTCGGGACATTGGCGTTAAAGGGATCTGCCAATAACCGTTTGTTAAGTCCAGCGTTGAGAAAAATTGAGCCACGCCAAACCGAGTAACTCGTCAATTCGCGGCATTGGATAAGCGTCAAATTTGGACACTGCATTCACTTTTCGGTTGTCAACACAGAAATGGACCAAGCCTTCGCTCTTTGCTACCAGAACTACCGGGCTGGCCCAATCGCTGTGCGACTCTTGTATTACTCCCATTTCGAGCATTGCCTCCAATTCTTCCTGAACAATCTTTTTCTTGTGTTCAGGAAGACGATAGGGGTGGCTACGAACCACCACACCCGGGGTGGTCTTGATATGGTGCTCTATGAGGTTTGTGCGACCGGGTGCGACCAGGAAGGGGTGAAAAAGGTGGTCTCCGCATGGGACAAGGGCGAAGGAACTTGAATTGGGGAATACCTCCGGCCTGAGCTTCGCCCTCTCTGGAACTACCGTCGCCAAGGCTACAGGTACCGCCTCCCTCCATAGTTTGAGGAGGTCGAGGTGATAGGTTTGAGGTGCCGCTCTCCTATCTGTTCGCCTAACCTCATAATCGAGATCTCGGACTCATCGTGTGACCTCAAAGAGTTCTTTCCTTAAGTTGCTCCATCAGTATCTAAATTTTTTAATACATTTTTTTAATCTTGATACATTTTGTGACAAGAAAAAACTAAAATAATTTCTGTAAGGTGTGCCTTTAGCCCCGCAGTACTCTACAATAGATTTTCAGTAAATTTACAGCACGCTCATCTATTAATTATGAACATGAAAATTGACACTTATGGCTTATGTACATGTTTTCACACTGAATACATGCCAACACAGTCAAATCAGAGCGCATAATAATCGCACATATCAAGGAAAATACAAAAGTTTGCATAGTCTCAGCGTACGCCCCAACAGAGACAGCCAAAGAACGTGATAAAGACAAATTTTACAAAGACCTAACTGAGCTAACAAGTCGATTCCACCACACACGATCACGATTCTTGCAGGAGCTTTTAATGCATGAATTCGTAACGACAGTCATACAACACACCCAAAAGTTGTAGGCAGTCATTGCTATCATACAACAACCACTGATAATGGATCACAAATGATTTGCATGTGTGAAATGGCGAGTCTTCGACATGCCAACTCTTGGTTCCCAAACAGACCGACAAGGCTGCGCACCTACAGAAGCCTAAAAGGTGAATATTACCAACTCAACCACATTTTGTTCAACACAAAGTGGTGGACTTCTGTAAAGAACTGTCGTGCATACAACACCTGCAGCATTGGATCAGACCACAAGATTGTGAGTGCCAAATTCAAGCTTGCACTGAGATCTCGCAAGACTCCCCCTAATGCTAGATACATCTTCGCCAGAAAGTGTTATCGGATCACGCTGGGCATCAATCAAGCTGAAGCTCATATGACTAATCAAGAACTTTACAAGAAAACTGGCCAAATTCCAATCAGCTCCTCACGCCTAACAAGCCCGCCCGATGATGACATGCTAACATTGTAGCATTTTACCTGGAAAGATTGACACCTTTTTTTGAGTTGTGGTACAATAGATATACAATACATCCTTAGCTCTGTATGGATTTACAGTACTTAAAATAAAATGATACTAAAATTAATTTATTTAGAAATTTTATTTATATTATATATTTATTTTGTTTGAAAAAAACAAAAACAGAACCATTTTTTATATTCTGCTATATTAAAACTATATAATATTGCACCAAAAAGAACATATTATTGTACAACTATAGTCTGCATTGTCAAAACAACATTGTGCAGTTGAACAACTTTGACCCAAACATAAATGGTGTAAATAAAATTTTGGCATTTCATAAATTTTAACAAGTATTTTATTTATTTTTTTACATATTCGTTTAGTCAATGTTGAGGAGAACCCTAAGGCATTTTGACCAAATTTAAGATTAAGATTCGTTTTTCACTGTTTTAAGTCACTTTATTATCATTATTAAAAAATACCCAACATAACAAGAGGCTTTTTGCCTGTTTTATAATCTGACAGGATACAATTGTAAATTAGATTGGTTTATATACGTAGCTCAAATGGTGCAGGATGAGTTATGTGCCAAAGTATAAGCAATATTAATAGTGATGCTTGCCTTAGAAATCACCAATAATTACAAAAACAAAAATTAAGCATAGTTGGATATATGTTTTCTGATATTCAAATAAGGATTTGTAATCTGGCTTTAATTTGTATTTGTATTACTATACCAACAGTAATAATTGATATATAATTTAGAAAGATAATATTTCCCCTTAAGGTTCATTTACATCCACCTTCCAAATTAGCTGATGTTAATAGGTTGATTCAAAACAGTTTATATTAATAATATGATGGATATATTTCTTTTCTAGAGGGTGAATTTAAAACTATGCAAATTAAACTATGCAAATCATTTCCTCCTGCATATTTTCAGCCTTATCTCATTTAACAAACACAGCTAATAAACTCGCAGCATAAATAACAATTGTTACTGCTAGGAAGGTTAAACAGAGGGACCAAGCCCTCTGCCATAAACGCCTCACATGCAATTAACATTTCAGTTAAGAAGCCAATAAATATGGAGTTCTTGAAACATTTGAATCTTTTACAGAGTAAAACAGCATGAAAAAAATTATACTTAATTTTCTTTTAGTTTATTTGCATTATAATTATTTGTTATTATTTGTATAGTGTAACATGCAAAGGAAGTGGTGGGTAACTATTTTGGTAATGGGGCCACATCAGGCTTTAAGTAGTGCATAGGGGGCCACATTTTGTTCCTTTTGAGATACAATGTTCAATAAGCCCAGAAATAGTTGTGTACTCAATTTTCTGAAGTGTATGTGACTAATGTGCTGGGGGCTATATTAAACCATGTGGAAGGCTGGATCTGGCCCATAGGCCGAAAGTTCTCCAGGTCTGTGCTAAGGCTTTACTATGCACATACTTACCCTATGCACTTGAGATGTACTACACTGTTCTAAGTGATCCAATGTATGATTTTCATCTGGTGGATGATAAAACTGCCCCCCCCCCCCACCCCCCATATCTAGAGACCAGAATAAGGTCCTATGTTCCAAAGATCCTATGTTCCCAGGTTCAAAAGTTCGCCAGTTCAACATTCTGTCTAGGCTAGTTTTCACCTAAGGAAGCATTAAGCTATGACCTTTGGTGATTCCATGACTCCAACCATTTGATAAGTTCCCTCAAGTGTAGGCCTATCATATTGAGTGCCATATGGCAGTGCTGTTTTTTCAGGTTCCCATTATGTGCTATATAGAGCTGGGGAATATAGGACCCTGGGAACATGTTTTCATTATGTGCCATATAAATCTGGGGAAAATATGAACCTGGGAACATAGGAATGACTCCAGTAAAGGCCACCTACTGTAGCAACCACCTAGAACACACTAGCAACCACATAGCAATGCACTAACAACCAGTCATAACACCTTAGCAACTGCATAAAATTGACCTGGCAACCACCTACATTTTTAGGAATATTTTTGCATTTTGTTTGCATTTACTAGCTGCAAATTAGTAACTGATTATTTTCACATGCAAATGAACTTTGTGGCAAACTTGTGGTAAATTGTCTATAGTCGCCAAAGGCTTGCTGCAGGTTCACCACCACCAGCGAAGAGCTACAAACTTTTCAGAAAATTTGTGGCAAGTTTGCAGCTAGTTTGCCAGAACTCTAGATTTTTTGTAAGGGCTGGCAACCACCAAGAACACCCATAGCATCTTGATGGCTGGTTTTGCACGTCCAAACACCACCCACAATTTCTTCAGAAAATGTCAAAATGTAGTTTGCATTTGAGCTTCCATCCGATTAAAATGTAAGATGCTCAATATAATAATATCAAGAGACTTGGGGATTGGCTCTTTCGAATTGTTCTAGAATGTAACATCATAGCTACCACATAAAAACTTCCTGGCAAGAACTTCGAACATCCTTAGCATTTTGCGGCAACATTTGAAGGGACAAGCACCATTTGACAATTTGTTAAGAAAATGTCAAACAATCCAGTGTGAATTTACACTTCAAAAACATACTATTCACATACAAGATGCTGTTGGGCCTCATGTATTCAGATACAAGACAAAGGCAGGCCTAACACAGTCGTAAAGCCTGATTGAGGCCCACAAAAACAAAGTTATAAATCTTGCTGATAAAAAAAACGCGCCAAAATCAAACATAGGGTGTACAAAACTGACTACAAATTCCAAGAAGCCTTGCTCACTTTACAACTGTGTGAAAATCCAAAGGATCGAACTCACAACTCCTATTGGAGGAGGCATTCAACAGAACGTACCTCAACTATGATGTCATCAGGAGTAGAAATACCCCTAAAATCGTCTGTACCTTGCTTCCAGTGACTTCGCGTGCCGTAAGTAGACGTAGCTCATCGCTGCTCTCAGGTGTTGCCTCATTGCACAAGGAAGTAATGTGCAACTTGAAACTGCGGCCATACAATCTCTATCTCTCTGGACGAGTTGGGATTACTCTGTGTTCCACCGAACACTGTAACGGATCCGAAGCAGACCGCTGAGCAATCTTCATCTGTTTGCCTGCAGAAGTGAAGAAAGAAGAATCCCCTTCCCTCTTCAATCAAGTTGACGTCGCTGATTTGTCCGCCAGCCCGCCGAGAATCAGCAGCCGTACCGCCCGCCGACAGAGTGAGGAAACAGCCTCCCGTCATCACCCGAGCCTCGAGGAACCGAGTCGGAGTCAAATGACAGATGAACACACGTTCTACATGCGTCCCCACGCGATCCAAGTAAGAGGTTAACGTCTGGCCAGAGATAGGATATTTAGGTGTGTTATTCTTGTGGATCAAGTTTATTGTTTGTACAGTTTACGGACCGCTGAGTCCGCTCATTGTTGCTAATAACACTCAAGGAATTAATGTAACATACTGTTATCACAAATGAGAGTTTGCTGTGTTGTAATCCAACCACGTTGGACTGTGTTTATCCATTAAAGGACCATAGGCCGCGGGACGGGTTACGAGCCTTTCACCGCGTCTCTGAGTGATAAACTAACAGTTGCCTTCTCTCCCACGATTGCGAAACCGGCTTCAGCACCGCCACTTTATTCTCTCTCTCTCTCTCTCTCTGTCGTACTAACCACACATACATGCGCGCGAACCCTCACAAACATTTGCTAGTAGATATCTTTGTGAAAAAGCTCAGCTTTGTCCCCAGGTTATCGTGTAAGCGGAGACACGCCTGTAAACGGGCAGACGCAATTAACCGGCTTCTCTCCGCCCACATACGCGGCCATACTCTCTGGCCGGAAATCTCACGTGACGTACATACATTTTTCAATAAGAGAACAATCTAATATTGAGACTGTTATACTGTCTGGTTATTAGTCTCTGATTCCAGGGTGGTGCCCCGTTAACATTAATCCTAATGAATATTCTATTGATTTTAATAATTGATAGTTATCTATGATAATTATTAATTATTGCTAATAACCAAACCCGCTCCTAAACTGTGAGCCCTACAATGCTACTGTATAATTATATGTCCGTCGACGCTGAAACCTGTTTTTGACGAAGCTTGAAAAATCAGAAGGTACATACCTAATTATCATGGTGGATTTATCAATATTCAAAATATTCCACTTCACGAACGCATGGCATAGATTTTGTTTATCAGATAAACAGGCACACTGAAACTCAAGTGATATGTATTATCCTCTTAACTTGCCCCAGACCAAAGCCATGGTTGACCCCTGCGTTTTGCCAGACGGTGTAGCTGACTGGTATGATATCCTGTTGATTGGTAAACATTCTGTCATCTGTTATGATGACCCTTAATCTGTTCTGGCTCCCTTGGCTGTGCGAGGACACACCTGAGACTGGGCTCTGCAAACCTGCTGATAAGAGTGTGTGAAATTGTGTCTGTTTGCATCACTAATAAATCCCTTTCTGTGTAAAACACAGATGGGGAAAGAGAGCATCCGAGCGTGACTGTACAATGAGTCTGCTAATTATTACATTCCTGAGAGGGGTGGTGTGGTTTGATCAGCAAGATCTGCTGTATTAGCAGTGTGGGGAACCAAAACACATGAACTGTGTTTCAAAAGATGCACTATATACTTTGGGAATATTACATTAATATTTAAAAAATTATAATAAGGATCCAAATGTTCATTATCACAGTCATTTAAAAAAATAACACATGTTGTTTGTTTGGTTGCCATGGACGCGGGCGGAACTGTCTTAACATGCTAGTTGACCTTTGATATCCTCTCTTATGATAGAGCTGCGTAGGTTATCACAGTAAATAAATGAATCTCTGACAACTCTTCCCTGTCAGTTATAAAATTATGAGAAAGGACATCTTAACACTATTTGATGTACAAAGCAAGCACAGATGGGACTTGCAATAGAAATCAAGTATTTTTCAGACTTTGTAAGGTGCGTTTTAATTACACCAAAATCTAAATTATCACCAAAACACAGAATGAGACGTTTTTATTTTCAAGCGCTTTTCATGGTGAGTTTTAAGCAACACATGATGCTACCGTTGCTGCTTTGACACAAATCATGAACACAGATTAACGATTGCTTTAGAAAAGAAGATAGCCACAGTCTACCGGCAAATAAATATTGTGGAGGATGACAGTTTAAGGGATTTAAACCTCTGGGGTCGACGGACGCGCCGGCGCATCCTGCTAGATTGTTTCGTCATTACAGCGGAAACAACATAAAATTCTCTGTCATTTTGGGACATACAGATAAGTGTAAGACATCATTAGAGACTATAAAGGGTCTACTTTTATTTGTGTACACTCACAATAACAACAAATTCTTGTGCTTTTGTAAAATAAAGAAAATAAAAAGGGTGAGCTTTCAGCATTCTCTGTGTGCTTGAGCATATTTCTGAAACACGTCACAAAAATGAAATGAAACTACGTGAATACATATGTCTAAAGAAAACTTAAAATGTCTACTTTTAAATAAAACAATTCAAATTTAAAACAAATATTCTTCTGCAACGTAATTGTTATGAAACAAAGCGATGTATAATTTCTCCTGGCTCAGCTAATTATCCCTAATCACAACCATGGGCAGAGGGCGATATTCACATGGTAATGTGCTGAGACGATCAAAGCAAATGGTAAACGTTCCCGACTGTGCCATAAAAACAAAGTTCATTCACTTTTCTACGCATTTGGAAGATCGGAAGGTACACAAGTAAGAAAACTCCTGGATAGTGATGAAGAGTTAACATTTTCCTCAGAAGAAGTGCGGGACTCCGATGAATGTTTGCATTTTGAAGAGAGACTTGATCCTGCCGAGAAAACAATTTCGGATGAGTAAGTAATTTAGTTTTACTTACATATTAGTTGACATGTTATTTTATATAAACATGTTCATATTTTACTAGTGGTAATGTTTCCAGATTTGCCAGCCAGGATTCAGAGTATTGAAATTTGAAATATGTCCTAATAGGCAGGTTTTATTTACATTGAAATGCTGTTTTGTCTAAAGCAGGCATTTATATTGTATGCTGACTGATGTAAATATGATATGTAATATGATATAAAAATAATATGAATGTTTGGATTATATTTTAACTAGTGTTTATGCTGCCTCATTATCATCAACAACGCTTGTGCTTGCAAATATCTGTTCAGGTGTAAATGAGTAAAATGTACTTTAAATATGTCCATATTAGAAAACCAGCATATTATAATGATTTCTGAAGGATCATGTGACACTGAAGACTGCAGTAATAATGCTGAAAATTCAGCTTTGATCACAAATTGCATTTTACAATATATTCAAATAGAAAAATGTTCTTTTATTTGTAAAAAAGAGTTCACAATATCACTGTTTTTATTATATTTTGGATCAAATAAATGCAGCCTTGTGAGCAGAAGAGACTTATTTTAAACGGTAATGTAGGTCTAAAATTAAGTAAAGTCTTTATGTAAAGAAAATGTATAGTCAGATTACTTCTTTTAACTTGAAACTTGATTTTGATCATTAAGTCTCCTCACATTCATTCTCTCTCTGTCACATTCATATTGATGGGCCCAGGGGAGGGGTCTGTGTCTCCTCAGGTGTGAATTACAATCAATATTCATGATAGTTCACACCTCCTCGCATATGACCTTTATAACACTAAAAGTGTCTTACAAAAGTTAAATTGCTATATTGTTTGTGTGAATGAGTGATCAGGATGTTTTTCATATAATTTTGTAGCAAAAACTCTAGGCTACAAGATCCAGTTCTCAAAAGGCTTGTCGATATATATATATATATATATATATATATATATTTATATTATTTAAAAAAATAATATAATTTAAATGCATTACATTATTATGGCAGTGGAGTTAAGCATTGATAAGGCAATACAAAATGTGGCTTTAGAATCCAATGTTTTGTTTATTTGCATATTATTGAACATAGGCCAATCACTGGCCTACAATTCACAGCAATCCATTTTACAATTGAAGTAGTCAATCATTCTGAGATTTATTATGAGGGCATGTCTAAGGAACCGTCAATGTACACATGTGTCAGATGGATGCTTTTGGAGCATCTTACTTTGGTTGGTTCTCATCATAAACATAAAATTTTTAGTTTGCTGTGTCAAGTTTAACGTAGTTTAAAAACATGTCTTAAGATCTCTAAATTCAGACTATGTCAAGCACTGTTTTCAATGCAAGAATGTATCCCCATGTTGTGCTGTCTGCTGAAGCGTCTGTTTGTTTTCTGTATAAGCTGCACCAGCACTCTTGAAAAAAAGAGTGCCATAGACTTCTGTTGTAATCGGAGAATGCGTAAGTGATGTGTGTCATGGAGCAACAGATAGTTACAAACCCTGAATAGTTCCATCACTGAACCCCATTCATTTCACTGTTTCTCAAGTACACTTGCTGGTAAGTTGATGAAATGACTTTTTTTTTTTGCATTTTAGCACATTTGCTGACCTCTCATGAATCTAGTCAATAGTGGTATTTTATGTAGCCAGCTCTAGTTAATGTTTATCATTAGATAATATCTAGTTAGATTCTAATTGCAGTTAGCTAACGTGAGCAACACTTCACTAGCTACCATAACTAGATGTCAGTTGGCCTACATTTATCTCAAATTAATTGCAGTTTTGTTAACATTTTAGTTTATCTTCGGTGATTATATTTGTTGTTAAAGTTAGCAACACTTACAAGACCGTACAGTATTAATACACCTAATTTCAATGAAAAAGAGTGTAAAAAGAGTGTATAACTGCATACAGCTAATTACTTTACACATTTTTCTGTTGAAGAGCTGCATGTGAATCAAAGGGAGATTGTCTTTGGTGACTTAGCAAGCCAGTTATCTACAAATGATCCAAAAATCAATAATGTATGTCATTGTCAGAAAAAGCTCTCTGTATCCTCCAAAATAATCATAAAGTTGAATCAACACCTCTAAACAACAAAAACGGAACATTATAACCTTCATGGAGGTAGGATTTATTGCAGGACTGTTAGACTGTATTAGTTTTAGCTTGTTGTACCTAATAAACTGGCAGCTGTGTATATGCTTATAGGGTTAATAGAACTACCAACATTTTATATTTTAAGAGTACAGCCGTGGCCAAAAGTATTGGCAGTGACATAATTTTTGTTTTGCAAATTTTTCTGCTTCAGTTGTTGTGGTGTTGATTCACATTGTTTCTAGATTATTGTGCTGAGTGATCAGATGCATTTTAAATAATTGCAAAAAGCTTCATTGGCCAAAAAAATTAACTTTCACGAAAACCCAAAATTCACTGTGTTTTGGTCCTGGCACAAAATGACCAGCCAACATCATTTCACTAATCATATCAGCAGCACCTGGGAAAGTGTGAACGAGTACTAGTCAGGTGAAATCACTATCATTCTGATTGGATTATAAGAGCAGACTGTTTGCTATAAAAAGAGGGAAGAAGTGCTTCCAATCATTGTGTTCTTCTTAGAAATGGTTACCTCTAAAAAAAAAACATGCAGCCATCATCACTTTGCATCAAAATGGCTTCACATGCAAGGAAATTGCTGCAAAGAATATTGCACCTGAAAGAACCATTTACCGGATCATCAAGAACTTCAAGGAGAGAGGATCAACTGCAGTGAAGAAGGCTTCAGGACGTCCCAGAGTGTCCAGCAAGCGCCAGGACCGTCTCCTCCTGAGGAGACAGCTACGGAATCATGTCACCACCAGTGCAGAACTTGCTCAATATTGGCAGCAGGTTGGTGTGAGTGCATCTGCATGCACAGTGAGGCAAAGTCTTTTGGACAATGGCCTTGTGTCAAGAAGGGAAGCAAAGAAGCCACTTATTTGCAAGAAATACATCAAGGACAGACTGAAATTCTGCAGGAAGTACAAGGATTGGACAGCAGAAGACTGGTGCAAAGTAATTTTCTTTGAGGAAGCACCCTTCTGACTGTTTGGGACATCTGGAAAATCAATAGTCCGGAGAAGAAAAGGTGAACGCTACCATGAGTCCTGTGTCATGCCAACAGTGAAGCATCCTGAGACCATCCATGTGTGGGGTTGCTTTTCATCCAAGGGAGTGGGCTCTCTCACAATTCTGCCCAAAAATACTTACATGAATACAGAATGGTATCAAAACGTCCTGCAAGAGCAGCGAAGTGCGATCCAGGAGCAATTTGGTGATGATCCGTGCATTTTCCAACATAATGGAGCCCCATGTCACAAGGCAAGAGTGATAATGAAGTGGCTCGGAGATCATTACATTGAAATTTTGGTTCCGTGGTCAATCCTCAAAAGGCGAGTGGACAAACAGAAGCCCACAAATTGTGATCAAATCTGAGAACTATTAAGTCAAGAATGGATCGCCATCAGTCAGGATTTGGCCCAGAAGCTGATATCCAGCATGCCAGAGCGAATTGCAGAGGTTATGAAGAACAAGGGTCAACACTGTAAATATTGACTCTTTGCATAAATTGAGTGTTTATGCCAATAAAAGCCTTTAAAATTTATGAAACGCTTATCATTGTTTGTGATAAACATAATATAAAATAATCTACAAATACTGAAGCAGCAAACTTTGCAAAACACAAAATTTATTTCACTACTAACACTTTTGGCCACGGTTGTAGTGGAGTGCAAATAGGACATAGACATACATACAATAACATTTATATATGCTACCCAACACTAAATGTTTCACTTGATGCGTATGAAAATACCCACAAATTTAAGATGAGAGTTTGCACTTAAAGTCCATAGTCATTATTTAATTTCAGATTCAATGTACTGGACAGAAATCATGCCAATGTAAAATATGTATGGACCTAACTGTATGTGTGTTAGGTACATGAGGTAGAGATTTTTAATCTGTGGTTCTCACAGGACAGTGATGCTACAAACGATGATTGAACATGATGCATTGCTGTAGATTAAACTACTGTTATGGGAATTTATGCTCAATCCACATATGTCTTATAATTTATTCTTTTGTGTTACTCATTGCTTTTAATAATGTCCTCTGTTGAACTAGTCTGTCCTCTATTTGAACTAATGTTCTGTGTTTGTGTGTGTGTGTGAGCATGTATTTATTACTTTGTGGGGACCAAATGTCCCCATAAGGATAGTAAAACCCTAAATTTCTGACGTTGTGGGGACAATTTGTTGGTCCCCATGAGGAAAACAGCTTATAAATCATTCTAAATTATGTTTTTTTAAAATGTAAAACTGAAGAACGTTTTCTGTGAGGGTTAGGTTTAGGGGATAGAATATAAAGTTTGTACAGTATAAAACCATTATGTCTTAGGAAAGTCCCCATAAAACATGGAAACCCAATGTTTGTGTGTGTGTGTGTGTGTGTGTTGAAGAAGATGTTTTGTTACTCTAGTGTGGGTGTTAAGATAACAGCAAAGTTAACAACTTGAGACAATTAACAGCTGAAACTCTCAGAGATGAAAGCAAGAGCATCTGTGTGTTGGAGTTTGCGAAGGTGGGGGCTAACCTTTACAGATACAGATAAATAACCAATTAACAGAAGGTTCTGGGTTCACTCACGAAGAGTATTCAAAATGGTGACTGTAAAACATTTCTTGCAAGAAATATCTGCTTCTGAGTCTATTATTTCAGAATTTCCATGCCAATTTTTCCGTCCTCTGGTTGGGCCATTAGCTGATCCAACCAATGAATTTTGCACAGGCATGGCTTGGAGTTGTGTGGCCAAACTTCCCTGGAAAAAGTTGTTGAGACGTGGCTCCCGGACGGCTGGTAATGGGGTTGGATCACCACAAGGCCCAAAGAACCGAGGTGGTTTACTAAGATCGACTTAAGCAGGACTTCTCTTTCAGATCAGAGGAAATGTCTTATAAGACATTTTGGGTAAAGGGCAGTGATCTAAATAATTCAGGGAATTATTTTGGCAGACGGGTCACTAGGGCAGTTCAGGGGAGACCGCTAGAGAATCAATCAAGCACTCCAGTCAATAGGGATGGTCATTTGTTGTAAATGTTATAATTAGGGCTGTTGCAGCGACACCACTAGTTGGATTGTATAGGTTCGAACAAAAGCAAAAAAGGGGACAATTCAATTGTAGATACACCCAATTTGGGTGTATATATAACTAATTATGGTAATATATGTTGTGAACAACTGTGAGTGGAGTGTGGGTTTCCTAAAATATGGAGTTTCAGTATGAGGCAGATCAAACAATTTAGAGAGAAGCTAAAAGGACAGGAAAAAACAAGTAGTGAGGAACATAACTATTTGTCAAAAAGGAAACAAAAGTAGCATGTAATTTTTCAAGCAGACTGGAAAGCAGACTGGCTGACAGAAGAAAATTTGAGGGAATGGAAAATGCATGCAGGGACAGGAATCATCTCAGTGTTTGAAATATTCAGATGATCCTGATTTGAATTCAGTTCCCATATGACATCGCCCAGAGGAATACGGGTTACAGGAGGGGCAGCATAGTGGATCAGTGTCACCATCTCCCCCAGTACTTCCAGCAGAACCCGAAAAGCAACCCCTCCCTATAATGAGGACCCCGGATCGCCTGTAACAACACATCTAAGTAGCAAAAAAGGAGTTTGCTGCACGGGGAACTCTCTCCCCGTGCAGCAACAGTCCAAATACTGCAGATTCAGGTGGCAGCAGGAAATGGTGAGGTTCAGTATGTATATCGACCATGGACTTTGCTGATCTCAAAGAAGTGGACCAAACATTGTCTGAAGTTGGTGGGGGTATGATTGTCAGTTGAAAGCTCACAGTTTCGACCATCCACTGGAGAAATACGGAGATTAATGGATGCGAAAATGAAACTTAAATGGGGATGGTATCATCATGATTCCCCAAACTGGAACTCTGTGGCAGCAGGGGCGTGGTCAAGTGTCCGTCCGGAGAGAGAGACCGATAAGGGCACTTACACCTGAGCTAAATTATGTCTAAAATCTGTCTCTAATTTCAGTGAGCATTCAGAGAGCCACACCACCAGCAGACGAGAGGGAGAGTCTGAATGGTGTTTATAGTAAATCTAAAGAGTTAATGAGAATCTGAAGTCTATTGAGAATCTGAATTCTATTGAGAATCTGAACTTTATTGTTAATTGGGTGTGAAGCTGAAGTTTGGAGAGGCAGGCATATTGTGGCGCCCAATCAAGCCAAGCATTATAATAAAAGCCTTGTGACCTGAGTGAAGGAACCTGATTCCCTGTGTCCTCCTTTAATTATCTCCACAATCTCCCATATGATATAGAACATAACTTGGTAGATGCAAATTCAGTGATTGACCTGATGAACAGCATCAGAACTTTATGTTATGCTTTGACATTATGTTACCTTGGGAAGCCCATTTGCATGACCATTTTGTTGAGGGACTGAGAACTGATATCAGACCACATGTACGTGAACATTGTGTTGACGGTGATACTGGCAGACTTGCTGATGTTGAAAAATATGCTGAACATGCTGAGAAAGCTCTGAATGATATGTCAGCATGCCTGCAAATGGCTCAGCTGAATGCCTTTGAAGCACAGTTATCCCATGCAGGGAGGGCAGAGAGAAAGTTAGGGGTGGATTCAGAGGGCAAAGAACTCCAAACAATGGACAATATTTCACTTGCAGGTCCATGGAGCACTGGATGAGAGAACGCCCTAAGAAAAGTAAAGAGGGAGGTTATTTAATTTGTAGTGCAATTGAACATTGGGCAAAAAAAATGTCCTAAGAACAAAGAATGTTCAAAACCAGCATTTAAGGGACCAGCAGAGCACAAAGAGGATTCTGATTGACTAGCTGGGGGATTGAGAATGGATCAGGTGACATCTGATGGACAACAGCAACATACATCAACACGTGAGCAAAATAAAAACAAACATATACGCATGACACACAGGGAACGACATACATCATGTTTTCTGATAGGGCCTTTAGGATGATGCCAAAGTTAACAATGACAGTAAGAAACATGCCAACAACATTTTTGGTAGATTCTGGTGCCAGTACTAATGAAAAATAATTTCAAATTCAGTGGCAAAATTAAGTGGCAAGTTTGTGAAAACTATTGCGGTTACACGGAACGTAGCAAAGGACTAATATACTACACATTTGTCTGTGATTGACAATTTCCAGGGCAATATCAAACACTCTTGTTGCTGTCTGATTGCTGCCCAGTGAATTTGCTGGGCCACAATTTAATGTGTGATTTGGGCATCAGTTTAATAGCAGGAGCTTCATGGGTAGTGGCCAGGAAGGGAACAGAGGGCCCACTGGAAAACATGATGATAAAATTGAACTTATATGCTTATGAATGACAATTGATTGAAAGTGAAAAATGCACAGTTGGCAGTGAGGTTTTTAAACTGGCACACACACACATATGAGGCTGGAAAGAACTGATTTTATAGAAGGTGATTCATTATATAGTACTGTGTCAGAAGGACCAGATGAACAGTATGAGAAGGGTTGGTTTGAAAAACATGTGCAAAAGCTTTGGCTGAAAACAGATTGGTTGATTTGGAATGAAGATAAATGTGAAATTAGAGTGCAGCTGCCCAGTATTGCAGAAGAGAAACAATATCGGGTACCCAATGTAAGACCACACATTTCATTGGCAAAATGGGGAAAAGTACTACAAAGTTCCCCTTCTGTCGCTCTCTCCACGTTGTGTCAGAGAAGCGACACTAGGGGTCTCTCTTGAGCGCCGATATTCACCTCTGAACTATGAAAAAAGGCCAATGAGAATTGGCAACCAGTATTTGCATGTCCCGCCCCCGGACATACGGGTATTTAAGCGGCGCAAATACGGGAGTTCATTCAGAAAATTTCTTCGGAGCCGATGGTCGTGTCTGCAACTGCTGCATACTACACACGAGTTCCTGTCATCCCTCTGCTGCATAACTGTTGGATTCCACGGCGCACAACAGCGGCTTTCTCCTGTTTGCACGGCTGTGCATTCCTGCCCCTGGGCGCATCGACAGTGCAGATTTAAAAACTCTCACAAGTTTTTTCCCTAAAAGAGTGATTTTATTTAAAAGAGTAATTTCTTCTAAAAGAGCAAAACACAGCGGCGTTGAACGTCCTTTTAAGGACGCGTCTTTATAAAGATGCCCTTCCGCCCCTGTGTTGTTTCTGGATGCGGTAGAGTGCTCTCCGCTTCCGACGGCCACAGGCGCTGTCTCGTGTGTCTGGGTAGCGATCACACCGAGGCTGCGTTTGTGGATGGTTCATGTTCTCACTGCGAGAACATGACCATGACAATGTTGCGGTCGCGGCTTGAGCAAGCCACTCCAGCCGCCCCCCGTATTGCTCCTTCTTCCCACGGGATTGAGGACGATGCGGCTGGCGATGGAGGCAATTTGGGGATGGCTGCGGGTGCAGCTCCGCCGGGTACGCCCCCTCAGACCACCCGCGCCCCAGCATGCTCGTTGATTCCCGTCCGTGCTCGAGGCGGCGGCGACTCACCTCACAGACAGTCAGCCAACCCTCTTGCGATGGAAGCCGATGAGCTCGGCGCGACATCGGAGGGCGCGGCATCTGATGCAGAGGACTCCCCTGGGCTGCCGCCTTCGGGCTTGCACGCCCAGGCTGAGGCTGACGCACAGATGTCCGACATGCTTTCCCGGGCAGCCAACAGCGTGGGCTTGGATTGGAACCCTCCATCCTCCCCACAGCCATCACGGCTGGATGACTGGTTCCTGGGGTCTGCGCGCCGCTCACAGCCTCGCCCCCCCGGTTCTGTTTTTCCCGGAAGTGCATGACGAGCTGACGTCTTCGTGGAGAGCACCCCTATTCACTCGTCACACCGCCACAGGCTCGTCCGCCTTCGCCACACTCGACGGCGGAGCGCGCCACGGGAACGCGGCGATTCCCCAGGTGGATAGGGCGGTTGCGATCCATCTATGCCCTGGTACCCCTACCACCTGGCGAGGTCGCCCTGTACTCCCTTCCCGGACCTGTAGAGCAACCTCCTCGCTGACAGCGAAGGCCTACAGCGCCACCGGACGCGCCGCTTCTGCCCTGCATGCCATGGCTCTCCTGCAGGTCCACCAAGCCAAGGCACTTCGCAACATGCACGGGGGTGGCCCTGATCCTGACACGCTGCAGGAACTGCACTCAGCGATCGACCTTGCCCTGAGAGCGACGAAGGTCACAGCGCAAGCGCTCGGGCAGGCGATGGCCACGCTAGTGGTCCAGGAACGTCAACTGTGGCTGAACATGGTCGAGATGCGTGAAGCCGACAAGACTCGCTTCCTCAACGCCCCTGTCTCCCAGTTCGGCCTCTTCGGCGACACTGTCGAGGACTTTGCCCAGCAGTTCTCCACGGTAAAGAAGCAGACGGAGGCCATCTCTCACATCATGCCTCGCCGCAAGCCTGCCGCCACGGCCCATGCCCCGTCTGCTTGCCGAGGGTGTCCTCCCGCGGCCAGAAGACAAGCTCCTGCTCCGCCTCAACCCGGGCCAAGCTCTCAGCCCCAGCGTTGAGCAAACCGTGGGAAGCGCACACCCCCTGTCTCACGGACCCCCTCGAGGACCCGGAAGGCTCCCATGCGCTCCTGAGACAACGCACCCAGAGTCCAAGAAGTTAGCTCCGGAGGTGGTAAGACCGCTCCGTCCCCCGGTGGAGGGCCGGGAGGAGAATCCTTTGTTTTTTCATTTGCCGCACCCCTTAACGGGGGCTGTGGTACCCAAATCCTCAATAAAAGAGCTATTTCCTTTGTCTCTGGGGCATATGGCCCGCAAATGCCGTTCTCACGGCACTCTGCTTTCAGGCCTCAACAGTCCCGGCTCCATGGACGCGGTGTCCCCGTCTTCAGCCCCACGACTGTTCCCTGGCCGGCCAGTTCAGACGAGTCCAGAGGACGCCAGCATCAGACCTCCTCCTCAGTCACGAACCCGCCCCCTGCCGGGTGCGCGGAGCAAGGTAAGTGCTTTGAGTTTATTCTCAGCACCAGAGCCTCGGGATGCCACGTTGCATCCCGACGCCACGTTACCTGTTCCGCACCGCTGCGAAGCCCCGCCGGGTACGTCCAAAAAACCCATCCCTTTGGTGCCCCTAGCACAGAGTTTAGAGGCGTGGCTTTCACTGCCCAACCCATCACGCTGGCTGCACCGGACCATTCGACTCGGTTACGCAATTCAGTTTGCCAGGTCTCCGCCCCCCTTCGTGGGCGTACATTTTTCCGCAGTACACGGCCAACATGCCCATTCCCTGCGCGAAGAAATCGCCTCCCTTCTAATAAAGGACGCGATAGAGCCTGTCCCTCCAACCGAAATGAAGAAGGGGGCTAAGACCCCCTTCCCTCAATGCGTGTAAGGGCCCCGGCCTAAGTTGCTCTATGCGAGAAACATAGAGAGAAAAGAGGCCCGGCCAGGCTTGGCCCGTTCCCAGGTTGGCGGCCAGCACCTTGTTTCCCCCTCCAGGGTAACGATAAGGAATCCTGATGGCTTAAATGGGGCATTGGGGAAGGGTACGTGCAGCCTGATACAGTTGGTCATCCTGCACGTAAGAATACCTGCTCGCTCCTGTATCAGCAGTTCACGTACACGGCTCAGCGCGTGGCGCTTTTATAAGTGGACCCCTAGTGTCGCTTCTCTGACACAACGTGGAGAGAGCGACAGAAGGGGAACGTCTAGGTTATGCATGTAACCTCCGTTCCCTGATGGAGGGAACGAGACGTTGTATCTCCCCTGCCACGTCGCTGAGCCGAGCCACTGTTGTGGCCGGACCATTTCCGGCTCCTCAGAAAAATCCTGAATGAACTCCCGTATTTGCTTAAATACCCGAATGTCCGGGGGCGGGACATGCAAATACTGGTTGCCAACTCTCATTGGCCTTATTTCATAGTTCAGAGGTGAATATCGGTGCTCAAGAGAGACCCCTAGTGTCGCTTCTCTGACACAACGTCTCGTTCCCTCCATCAGGGAACGGAGGTTACATACGTAACCTAGACGTTTCACTAGCATCAGAATAGTAATCAAAACAGATTTGAGTGTAACAAGAATTAGAAAAATTTGTTTTTAGCCATTTTTTTGAAGACAGAGAGTGAGTCAGCTTCACAGATGGAGTTGGGAAGGTCATTCCACCAACGTGGTATGATGAAACTGAATGTCCGGGAAAGTGTTTTGGTGCCTCTTTGTGTTGGTACAACAAGGCGACGTTCCTTAGCCGACTGCAGGCTTCTGGTGGGCGTGTAGTACTGCATAAATTATTTTAGGTATGCTGGAGCAGACCCAGTGACTCTTTTGTATGCCAGCATCAGAGCGTTGAATTTAATACGTGCATCAACAGGCAGCCAGTGGAGAGAGACAAAGAGTGGTGTAACTTGCGCTCTCTTTGTTTCATTAAAGATCAGATGTGCTGCTGCATTCTGGATCATTTGAAGAGGTCTAATTGCACATGCAGGGAGGTCAGCAATGAGAGTTACAGTAGTCCAGTCTAGTTATGACAAGTTACTGAACAAGCATTTGTGTAGCATGAGAGGAAAGGTCTTATTTTTCTGATATTGTAGAGTGTAAATCTACATGATCTTGCAGTCTTTGAGATGTGGTCTGTGAAATTTAGCGTTTTGTGTTCAACAGCAGGGTTGGCTGGAAAGACAAGCAGTTTGGTCTTGCTGGGTTGAGTTGCAGGTGGTGTTCCTTCATCCAGGCTGTGATGTCTGCAAGACAGGCAGCAATTCGAGCAGTCACTGTGGTGTCGTTGGGCTGAAAAGACAAGTAGAGTTGCGTGTCGTTAGCATAGCAGTGGTAAGAGAAACCTTGTGACTGAATGATGGGTCCCAGTAATGTTGTGTATATGGAGAAGAGAAGTGGCCCAAGCACTGATCCCTGAGGTACCACAGTAAGTAACTGATGTGGCTTGGATAGCTCACCTCTCCAGGCTACCTTGAAGGACCTATCTGAGAGATAGGAGATCAACCAGTCAAGCACAGTTCCTCTGATGCCCAGAGTAGAGAGGGTGGAGAGAAGGATCTGATGGTTGACTGTGTCAAAGGCTGCAGAAAGGTCCAGCATAATCAGAACAGCTTTAGCCTAGTCTCAGTGACTCCGTGACAGACAGCAGGGCAGTCTCGGTGGAGTGTCCACTTTTGAAGCCTGACTGATTGTCATCCAGCAGATTGTTCTCTGAGAGATAGGCAGAGATCTGACTGAAAACTGCCCTTTCAAGTGTTTTTGCCATGAATGGGATGAGAGAGACTGGTCTGTAGCGTTCTATCCGTGTGGGGTTAAGTGCAGGATTTTTCAGCAGCGGAGATACTCAAGCCTTCTTAAAAGTACTGGGAAAAGTGCCTGTAAGTAGAGATGTGTTAATTATGTGCGTAAGTGCAGATAGGATGGACGGAGAGATGGCCTGGAGAAGGTGTGATGGAATGGGTCAAGGGATCAGGTGGTAGGGTGGTTGGAGAGGAAGAGTTTAGAGACCTCAGTGTCAGTCAAAGGAGAGAACATAGAGAAAGAATAGTTGCATAGAGGAGCCAGGTGTTTGACAGGGTGTGGTGCTATGAATGTATTGCTGATGGTTGTAACCTTATTTGTAAAAAATGTGGCAAAGATATCTGCTGTCAGTGATGTGTCAGGTGGTGGAGGGGAAAGTCAGAGAAGTGTGTTGAATGTTCTAAAAAAGCTACGAGTGTCTGTGGTGCTGTTGATCTTGGTCTGGTAATAGGAGGTTTTTGCAGATTTAACGTTATCTGAACAAGTTGCAAGCAGAAGCTGATATTTACCTAGATTTGCTGGATCTTTAGATTTCTGCCATCTCCTCACAGCTGCTCTGAGATCAGTCTGATGTTCACGGAGAACGTCAGACAGCCAGGGGCTGGGTGGTGTAGTATGTGGTGGTCTAGAGGAGAGAGGACAGATGTTGTCTGGACTGGTTGTTAAAGTAGAGTTAAGTGTATCTGTGGCAGTGTTTACATCAAGTGTGGAAAATACATTTATTGTGGGAAGAGAGGTAGAGATATCAGTGGAAAGGCGAGAGGGTGAGAGGGAACGGAGTTTACGGCGAAAGGAAACCAAAGGTTCAGTCGGTTTTAATATAGATGGGAGAATCATGTTGAATTGAACAAAATAGTGATCAGAGACACGTAAAGGTGTAAAAGGAATATTTGAGGTGGTACAGTTATGTGTGAAAATGAGGTTCAGCTGGTTGCCCAATCTGTGAGTTGCTGTGGTGTGTAGTCTTTCCAAATCAAATGAGGCCAGAAGAGTATTCAGTTCAATGGCCTGGGGTTTGTCTTGGTGTATGTTGAAATCGCCAAGAACCACAAGTAGCCTGCCATCCAGAATAGAGTGTTGACCTACCATCAAGATCTCAAGGGGCATTTAGATAGTTCAGGAAAATTGTGGAGTTTTTCCCAGCATTCGTCACACTGGGGGAACTGCTCCCTGAACTGGCTGAAGTGCCAAATGATTTATGGGCCAAAAGCAAATATGATATAGGTCTGATAAAGAATGTTGAACCAGGTGTGATCACTCCAAATTATTCATAAAGAGCAATATCCTCTGAAATTGAAAGCAAAGGAGGGTATATCACAGTTTTTGAATTGTTGCTGAGCACAGTCATTATTTTGCCCTGCCCAACATCTCCAGTGCGCACTCCAATTTTCCAGTTAAAAATGTTATGATGCTGGCCAGCCGACAGAATGGAGACAGAATTTGAAAGCAGTTAATGCAGCTGTAGACACTCAAGCTCCAAATATTCCAAATAGTTTTTTCAGCATTCCAGTTGATATAGGCTCACAATACTGGTTTGCTTTCTCATTTGAGGAAAAATGTCTCGGGTTACATGTGTAACCCTTGTTCCCTGAAAAAGGCGGAACGAGATGTTGCGCTGCTAAGCGCTACGGGGAACAGCTTTCGCTGTGAGCCGAGCTGAATAATGTGTGGAACACGTCAATGAACATTGCCTGGAATTTATAGCCTCGGCTGATGTAATCATTAGATGCACCTGAGGCCAGGCTATAAATGGATACGTCACCAGGTGTCGTCAGATACTTCTGTTTGAAGAGCAATCCTGGGACGTCCCAGTGCGGCAAAGCAGCACAACATCTCGTTCTGCCTTTTTCAGGGAACAAGGGTTACACATGTAATCCGAGACGTTCCCTTTACAAAAGGCTTCACTATGATGTTGCGCTGCTAAGCGCTACAGGGAACGCAATACCCACGCCGCCGCACTTGGGGCTGTCCGGACCCCTACGGTTGTGCAGTGTACTCACAAAAACGCGAGAGGTCTCAGACATGAGCTTGAGATGTCGACTCAAGGGCATAAGAGCCCGGAGTAGCATAAACATCTAAACCATTAATTTTTTGATGAATGTGTGCGGAGAGGACAGTCTGCCGCATCACAAACTTGTTCAGGCATGGGCTGAGATGTCGACTCAAGGGCATAAGAGCCCAGAGTAGCAAAGCATCTAACCCACAAAGTTCGATGAATGTGTGTGAAGAGAACCCTATCTCAGCACAAACTTGTCATAAAAACTGATGAATGTGAGCGGAGAGGACCAGCCTGCCGCATCACAAACTTGTTCAAGCATGAGTTGAGATGTCGACTCAAGGGCATAAGAGCCCAGAGTAGCAAAGCATCTAACCCATAAAGTTCGATGAATGTGTGCGAAGAGAACCCTATCGCAACACAAACTTGTCATAAAAACTGATGAATGTGAGTGGAGAGGACCAGCCTGCCGCATCACAAACTTGTTCAGGCATGAGCTGAGATGTCGACTCAAGGGCATAAGAGCCCAGAGTAGCAAAGCATCTGACCCACAAAGTTCGATGAATGTGTGCGAAGAGAACTCTATCGCAACACAAACTTGTCATAAAAACTGATGAATGTGAGTGGAGAGGACCAGCCTGCCGCATCACAAACTTGTTCAGGCATGAGCTGAGATGTCGACTCAAGGGCATAAGAGCCCAGAGTAGCAAAGCATCTAACCCATAAAGTTCGATAAATGTGTGCGAAGAGAACCCTATCGCAACACAAACTTGTCATAAAAACTGATGAATGTGAGCGGAGAGGACCAGCCTGCCGCATCACAAACTTGTTCAGGCATGAGCCGAGATGTCGACTCAAGGGCATAATAGCCCAGTGTAGCAAAGCATCTAACCCATAAAGTTCGATGAATGTGTGCGAAGAGAACCCTATCGCAACACAAACTTGTCATAAAAACTGATGAATGTGAGCGGAGAGGACCAGCCTGCCGCATCACAAACTTGTTCAGGCATGAGTTGAGATGTCGACTCAAGGGCCTAAGAGCCCAGAGTAGCAAAGCATCTAACCCATAAAGTTCGATGAATGTGTGCGAAGAGAACCCTATCGCAACACAAACTTGTCATAAAAACTGATGAATGTGAGCGGAGACCAGCCTGCCGCATCACAAACTTGTTCAGGCATGAGCTGAGATGTCGACTCAAGGGCATAAGAGCCCAGAGTAGCAAAGCATCTAACCCACAAAGTTCGATGAATGTGTGCGAAGAGAACCCTATCGCAACACAAACTTGTCATAAAAACTGATGAATGGGAGCGGGGAGGACCAGCCTGCCGCATCACAAACTTGTTTAGGCATGGGCTGAGATGTCGACTCAAGGACATAAGAGTCCGGAGTAGCAAAGCATCTAAACCATAAAATGCAATTAGTGTGTGCGGAGAGTGCCAACCTGCCGCACCACAAACTTGGTATGGACCGTAAATCTGTTCCCATATACGGGCATCCAGGGATATAACTGACCTGAGTGACAGGAGCTTGCCCTGGGCCCTAAGGAGAACCCAACGTGTATACAGCTGACAAGAACGTGGGTCTCCTTGATGATTTATGTAAGAGGCTACCGCTGCATTGTCCACACGCACCAAGACATGGCAGCCTCAGGAGGAGGTATTTCAGGGCCAGAAATACAGCCATCAACCCGAGACAGAGACTGTGACAACCGAGCTGATGACCCTCCTATCCCCTTAAGCTGGACGACCACTTAAGGCCGCTACCCCGCCCATCAGGGAGGCATCTGTCGTTAGCAGTCTGCGACAACAAGACGCACCTAGAGTGGGACCCAAGGCAGAAAACCGGGGTCTGAACCACATAGAAAGGGAACGAAGCCTGAGGCGCGTAACCCTATTTAGCCTAGGGGTTTTGGCCCTTGGAAGAAATCCCCTGGCTTTTGGCCACAACAAAAACAGTCTCATGAGCAGAAGGTCCAGAGGGATCACTGTGGACGCATTCGCCCTGAGACCTGGAAATCATTGATACTGATAACAGTGCAACCTTGACCTAGCCTGACTTTGCTCAGGGTGATCTAAATGGACTCAATCCTAGCGGGAGACAGTTGTGCCCGCATTGAGATTGAACTCCATACGATGCCCCAATAGACAGTGTTCTGAGTGGGAGAGAGGACGCTTTTCTTGGCGTTGAGCCTCAACCCCAGAGAAACAGATGAGCTAAGACGATGTCCCTGTGCTGAACTGCCAGTTCCTGGAACTGCGCTAGGATCAGCCAGTCGTCTACATAATTCAGAATGCAGATGCCCCAGAGTCGCAAGGAGCCAGCGCTACATCATGCATTGTGAATGTGCGGGTAAAAAGGGCAAGGCTGAGTGAAAGAACCTGACCCTGGAAGACTTCGCCCCCGGAAGTGAACCTCAGGAACTTTCCATGTTGTGGCAGAACTTCTAAATGAAGTATAGAAGTGCGTCATAAGATCGATGGTGACCAGCCAAATGAGTTGTAGGGCTTGAGACACGACTGTCTTGACAGGCATCATCTTGGACTTGAACACCCACGGGTAGTTCAAGCTTTAAGATCTAAGCCAGACGCCACCCCTCACCCTCCATGGGAAACGGGAAGTATTTAGTGTAATAACCTAACTCTCTCTCTGGAAGGGGAACACATACCATGGCCCCTTTAACCAGGAGATTGAGTTATATATATATATTTTTTTTTTTACATAAAAAGAAATCCGGTTCACGGTAGTGAGAACATGCCGTTGAAACACGGAAAAGCGGCTAGTGAATTAAATCCTGACGCCCTTATAAGACCCACAGAAAATAATATATCCAGCAGAAGTTCCCACGCTGCCAGGATCTCTGAGATGGGTATTATATTTTAACACTTCCTGTTGAGGGGTTGTCGAGTGTTTCGAGTCCTGAATAAAATGCAGGAACAGCGAAAACACCCAACTGGGAGGAACAGCATAGTGTGCAGAGCAGCATAGTGTGCAGAGCAGCACCAGCCTGACCTGCTGCTTGATAAGCCCTTCCCACTAAAGTGGAGGTTGTCCTACAAGGCTTTGAGGGGAGAGAGGGCTTCTTAAGTGATGATGCCGAGCCCGGCGAGAGATAGCCCGCAAGCATCTCTTCGACCAGCGGCATCACTGAATACCGCCGTGCCTCAGCACCCACGACAGTCGAATATAATGACGTCGAGGGTATGTGAACATGGGAAGAAAAAAAAAATATATATATATATATATATATATATATATATATATATATATATATTTTTTTTTTTTTTTTATTATTTTTTTTTAGGGGTTGTCCATGAGCGAAAAAGCTCTTAATGGAGGTTTATCAAAGAAGGGAAGGAACCCACCTTTTTCGCGTGGCCAGACCAATCTGGCAACCGCACGAGTAACAACATCGAGCAATTCCTCCGTAGATTTTTTAGCGCAGACGGAAAGCTTGGAGGCGGGAAGAGAATAGCGATCCACCTCATGATCCGAGAAGTGTCGAGATCATGTGAAGAAACAGCTGGGTTTGGGGAGAGAGTGAGAGAAAGGGATCAACCCGTCTCTTGCTCCTCAGCCAAAACCATGCAAGAGCCCCACGAACGATCTTCTTTTCGAGAGTGCTGACTCCTGGAAGCAAGCGAGGCGAGCACGACGCACTCTGCCTGTTAAAGCAAATCGCAGTGCTCGCACCCACCCTGCTGCAACGCGAGAGCAGCGTGCTCCAAAACAAACAGCAAAAACTGATGTGTGTCGTCTTCAGCTATAGAGCGAGAAGAGGGGAACACGCACCGTTTGCGGCTTTCAGTCATTCTCTCTTTTTTATAAATATATATATATAATATTTTCTAAACAGAAGAGAAAAGAGAACAAAGAACAAAGTTCACTGCACACTGTCTAACTGATTCTAACTCCTAACAGAGGAAAGAAAGTTTTGACAGGGTGTGTGAAACACACAGAAACAGAATCGCTCTGAAAAAAAGAGTTTCTGACGACACCTGGTGACGTATCCATTTATAGCCTGGCCTCAGGTGCATCTAATGATTACATCAGCCGAGGCTATAAATTCCGGTCAATGTTCATTGACGTGTTCCACACATTATTCAGCTCGGCTCACAGCGAAAGCTGTTCCCCGTAGCGCTTAGCAGCGCAACATCGTAGTGAAGCCTTTTGTAAAGGGAACATACACATAGACCTGATTGGCTCAAGGGTACTGTGAAAGTACAGCAAAATATAATGCAGCATTGAAAGAAACACTTGAAGGCATCAAATTAAAAGGAGGAAGCGCACTTGAATATTTCATGATTTGCTGTCTTAAACCCAGCTACCCTTCTTCCCACAGCTGATGACAGAGAACAACATGACTGTGTAGCTGCAATAACTGCTGTTTGTTTCCCTAGGCTAGAGTTGGGGACCAGCGAAAGTGTTTGTTTGTAAATGTGAGGATCACACCAAATCACCTGACCTAATTTGACATGGAAATTCCATAGCAGAAGCAGCTTGGAAACAAGCCCAGTGTGTGCATACGGAGGGCGTATGGTTTGGGCCAAATGGCAACCCATGCTTACCACAACATTTATTTCCACATTATGCGAAATTGACACATCGTATAGACACGTGTCAAAAAGAGGGATGCTAGCAGAAGAATAAACTGTAAAATTTTAAGACATATGTGGAATGAACATAAATTCCCATAACGCTCCCTAATTTGAGCGTGAAACACTCACTAAACAAAATAAATCAACAGAAATCATATTTGTATTACTCTGAATGATATATAATCAATTGTAATGCCCTATGATTTATTTTGATTTATTTTGTTTAGTTATCCTTCTATGTTCCTCATTGCTTTTAATCCTGTCCTCTGTTGAACTGGTCTTCTATTTGAACTAAAGTTCTGTGTGTTTTGAAGATGTTTTTTCTTTTTCTTTTTTTACTCTATTGTGGGTGTTAAGATAACAGCAAGTTAACAACTTGATTAATGAACAAGAGACAAAAGAAGGAGCAGCTGTGTGGTACAGTTTGCGAAAGTGGGGGCTGAACTCCACAGATACTGATAAATAAACAATTATCAGAATATTCTGGGTTCACTCACCAAGAGGAAGCTTTACATTCCAAATGGTAGCTGTGAAACATTTCTTGCATGGAATTAAAAAAACATTCCTCTGCTTCTGAGTCTAATATTTCAGAATTTCAACAACAACTACCCAACAGTACATAATGCCTTAAACACATACAGCAGTAACATGCAACATACACACTAATACAGCAGTAATATTAATAAAAAAATATCAAATATAATAGTAAAACACTGACAGGGAACAATTTTCTGCAGAGTAAGTACTTTTACTTTTGATACTTTAAGTACATTTTGCTGACAATACTTACATACTTTTACCTAAGTAAGGCTTTGAATGCAGGACGTTTACTTATAGTGGAGTGTTTTTAACAGTGTGGTATTAGTTCTGTAGTACTTAAGTTAAAGATCAGAATACATCTTCAACCACTGTCTGCTTCAGGCAGTGGAATGCCCTCACCCAAATGTAACTGTAGCATTACTTGTGGTGTGGATTTTGATTGTTTTTGACATCATTGTATGTATAAGAATTAGACTCTGTGGTTCTTGCATGTATGTCTGGAGATGTTTTGAGCAGTCATCATCTAGTGAAGTTTATTGAGCGCTCATGGCCAGGTGGCCAGATCTCCTTTTCTTCCTACTGGTGTGGTGAAAGAAGGAATGCTATGGCTATTTTGAACACTTTTATGCCTTTCCTAACCTGCTTTCTACCATCTGTCTCTCCCTGTAGGAGGTTGAAGGAGTTTCTATGAAGACTGCCCATTCAAGGAAAAACTTATCTACCCTCTCCCTGGATATATTATATAATAAAATGTTTTGTAGAATGCCATTGGTTATCTTGTTCATTTTGCAATATTGACCAAGCGTCTTTCTTGAGTTAAATTTGCTTGCATTCATTAATATTCACTTATTGTGCATGCTTATGTGAATGTCTTAACATAAGATAACATTAGGATGTGAGTAAATGACTATAGAAGCATGAGGAAAAATATGAATAAATACATACTGTAAATGTATTCTACGTTATGGACCAATCCCTCCTTCCCTCCAAAGTTATACACAGAAAAACTGATTAATGCTGTCTTTCCATTATTCAACAGAAAAAATGCTATTATAAATGTAGTCAACGTAGTGATCAATGCATATTATGTATTAATATTGACTGAAAATTGCTGAAAATTAAGTTGCCGATGCTTTCTTAAACCTCTTCAAACAGGTTGACAATGCAGATTTGTTTGGAGCTATTGAGTGCTACATGAACCAAATGACCATGTGGCAGTGAGTTCAAATAGTGTTGCAACTCTCTTTTTCAATGGCGCTGAGCTGTGCATTGCCTATACAGCTGTAGTTTCTCTTACTTCCCCCTGAAGAAAACAGGTTTTACTTCAAGCTTGAATTGCTCATGAATTTTCCTTATTATGGTCCGGGGACATGATTAATTGCATTAATTTTTTTAACATGTTACTTTTTTATATAATTAATCACATTGAATTAACGTGTTAAATCGACAGCCCTAAAATATATATATATATACAATGGCAGTCAAACAGTTGGAAATATGTACATATTCTTCTGTTTCGGAAGAAAATTGGTACTTTAATTCACCAAAGTGGCATTCAGCTGATCACAAAGTATAGTTAGGACATTAATTATGTAAAAAAACAGCACCATTACTATTTGAAAAATGTCATTTTTGATCAAATGTAGACAGGCCCAGTTTCCAGCCATCACTCCACACTAATTTGGTACTAGAAAATTACTTGCCATTATATCAAACACAGTTGAAAGCTATTTGGTTCATTAAATGAAGCTTAACATTGTCTTTGTGTTTGTTTTTGAGTTGTCACAGTATGCAATAGACTGGCATGTCTTCAGGTCAATATTAGGTCAAAAATGGCAAAAAAGAAACGGCTTTCTCTAGAAACTCATCAGTCAATCATTGTTTTAAGGAATGAAGGCTATACAATGCTGGAAACTGCCTAAAAACTGAAGATTTCATACAAAGGTGTACACTACAGCCTTCAAAGACAAAGGACATCTGGCTCTAACAAGGACAGAAAGAGATGTGGAAGGTCAGATGTACAACTAAACAAGAGGATAAGAACATCAGAGTCTCTAGTTTGAGAAATAGATGCCTCACATGTCCTCCGCTGACAGCTTCATTGAATTCTACCCGCTCAACACCAGTTTCATGTCCAACAGTAAAAAGAAGACTCAGGGGTGCAGGCCTTATGGGAAGAAGTGCAAAGAAAAAGCCACTTTTTAAACAGAAAAACAAAAAGTAAAGGTTAGAGTGGGCAAAGAAACACAGACATTGGACAACAGATAATTGGAAAAGAGTGTTATAGATCTTAACCTCATTGAGCTTTTGTGGGATCAGCTAGACTGTAAGGTGCATGAGATGTGCCTGACAAGACTACAGGAAGCACTGGGTGAATTGTCACCCGAGTATCTGGACAAACTGACAGCTAGAATGCCATCTGCAACGCTGTCATTTCTGCACATGGAGGTTTTTTTGGGTGAGAAAGTGGTTTAAGAAGTTCTGAATTTTATTTTATTTTTTTGTTAAAATTGTAATAGTAATTTTTCATATTATTAATGTGCTGACTAAATATTGTGATCAGTTGAATGCCCCTGATCACAATAAATCTGTACATTATTACAAACTTTTGGCCACCAGTGTATATATATCAATCGAGTTAATAATTTCACTTATTTCCTTGACATCTGTAAGCCTGGCAATCACAGTTTTAAAGTTCCCTGATATTACCAGGTTTTATTTTATTTTATTTTAAAATCCCACCTGTTAGCTCTATTAGAATTATTGTTGATTTACTTTACTGAAGCACACTGTATAGCGCTTTTCACAATTGTTTCAAAGCCTTAAATGTTTAAAACCTCTAGCGAACACCTTTATTAAAAGCCATCCCTTAAAGGGTTAGTTCACCCAAAAATGAAAATTATCCATAATTTCCATAATCCATAATCCATAAAATTCAATTAAGTTTTTAGTTAAGTCAAAACTACTCCACTTCCTCCTCTCCGTCCATGGGACTGTGTCATTGAACTTCTGTCTAATACCGCTCCACCGAGAAGTGAGGCTTATCCATTGTCACGTCCGAGACCCTAACTATGGAAACTTCCATCGAGGAAGCCCTTGCCTCCGATTATCGTCCATGTATCGACAAGTGAGGCCTGAACTCTGTCACCTTGAAATACCATTACCCACTGCCACTTATCCCCATATAAACGATGCATTTTTGTATGAAAAATATCCATATTTATAACTTTATAAACTACAGTATAATCACTGGCTTCCGGTAACGGCTGTCGCGTGGACGGCCATTACCGGAAGCCAGTGATAATAGTTTATAAAGTTATAATTATGAATATTTTTCTTACAAAAATGTATAGCTTTGCTTCAGAAGGCATTTATTAACCCCCTGAAGTCGTATGGATTACTTTTTTGATGGACAGATGTGCTTTTTAGGTCTTCCAAATCTAAGGTACCATTCATTCCGGTTATGAAGCTTGAAAGAGCCAAGATATATTTTAATATGACTACGATTGTGTTTGGCTGAAAGAAGAAAGTCAAACACCTAGAATTGCTTGAGGGTGAGTATATTATGGAATAATTTTCATTTTTGGGTGATCTAACCCTTTTATGTCTTTCTTTTATATATACTTGCACTCTCTTGGCAATAATAATGCGCAGTGTTCATCATGCCAATAAAGCATGTTAAAATTGAAAATTAAAAAAAAGCATTGAGTGCGAGAATAAGAGTGAAAATAGATTTATTGGCCTTTAGATTTGCCTCTGATACACCTTAACATGGAAAGTCTAATTCATTGTTCAAAGCAAAGTCAAAAACCATGGCTCTCATTTCTAAAGTAGTTTGGCCTATGGATGGTCAGCAGGGAAGACAAACCCCAATGGAAATAATTTGCTCAAAGCTAATACAGTCGACCTTTGCGCAGTCAATTACTTGGCTTTGTTCCGTCACCCTCAAATAATTTTTCTTTGCCTTGCTGCTTTGAGTATTAGTAACTCCTTTACAAAGAATTATTTAGTCACCTTGAGCATCTGGTAAGTAGCGCTCAAAGTAATTATCAAATGGGTCCATTTAATTTTTAATTGGCTCTCTTGGTTCAGTGCCCCAACTTTGGTACGCTTGTCAAAAGTACCCCTGTTCTCTGTGACCCTTCCTGTCAAAGTAGAGCTTGTCAACTTCCTTGGAATTTCGTTCACAGTCGATGATAAAAAAAAGGAGGGGAGATGTGGCAAGAGAGAAGAAAAAAAGGAATTATTTTCTGCTGGTGCTGGTTTTGACAGTGCCATTTTAGTAGACTTCACAAGTGACTATCAGCACATACTCAGCCAGATCCTATCGTGTGCATGATCTCACCCCTCTCTGTGAGACATTTTTATATTTCTCATGACAATATTTCTTTGGCACAATACATCTAAATAAAGTAACAACATTTTCTGGGTTGTCTTCTGTTTTGACGTTGAAATGGTTGAACTTTCATTTGCAGTGTTGCTCTTCAATATAGTGTGTCTTTCACAAGTTTAGCTATAACCTGCAAAAATGTTATGTCATACCTGTGCCAAATTAGTTTAATTAAAAAAATGTGATCCTAAAATTGTAATAGAATTTTTTTTTCATCAACAGTATAATTCAGTCATTTCATACTTTTATAATGTTTGCTGAACATTTCCACATTTTACTCTTTACTAACTGTTACTGTAGTTCTTGTGTTTTGGAGTTATCTCTTCTCTTCTGGAGATTCTGAACACCAAATACCTTCCATTAATGTGTAAATTTATACAATCATGTAACATCTGTGGTTGGTACCCATCCTACCAAACACCAGAGGGAGCCCTTTCCGAATACTGATCTTCACCCATTTCTTCACAGCTCATTTCTTGTTTACCACATGTATATATAGCCATGCAGATCCACTGTTCATTGCGAAGTATTGCCAGTTTACCCCGCGATTTTCCATTGCTGCTTGAGTCATGTTATGACCATTCCCTGTTTATCTGGATTTACCGCTTTTTGGATTACTCTTTCTTTGTTTTGTTTGCCTGGTTGGACTGCCCATTTGGTTTATTGGATTATGTGCCCGCTTTACGACTATGTCTCGCTTCCTGCTTTTTGGATTGTTTGTGTCTCTTTTAATAAACTTCCTGCAGATGGATCCTAACACTGTCTCCATGGCCAGTTTGTTTCAGAATACTTCACCTACCATGAATCCAGTGGAAATCTCACAGCTCCAGGCTGCATTTGCACACCAGTGCGAGGTTTTAAAGGATTATCAAGAACCACTAAACAACCTACAAGCTGTCACCGAATGTTTGACTCCCTACATTCACTCCCTGCCAGCTCCTCATGCTAAACCGGTAAGTTTGATGGTTCTGCTGATAATTGGCAGGGTTTTTTTTTGCCAGTGTAAAAGCTATTTCTCTAACCATCCTGAATAATTTTATCAAGATGCCAAGAAATGTACCGTTTATGATGTCTCTGCTTCCCGAAAAAGCACTCTATTGGGCCGCCGCTTCTTGGGACAATGATCCTCATTTGACTACTTCATTCAACAGATCCATGAAGTCTTCGAGTATCCAGCGGGTTGTCAAGATATCTCTGTTAAGCTGCTTCATTTACGCCTCGGCCATTGATCTGCAGCAGACTACGCAATTCTGTTCAGGACGCTAGCGGCTCAAAGTGGGTGGAACTATGCCGCTCTTGTTTTCCACAAGGGGCTTCAACCAAGACCACAAGGCAGAACTGACATGCAAGGGTGAGGGTTCTAGTCTGTCAGAATTAATTAACATGGCTATCAAGATGGATAACCTGCTTCATAATGCTCCACGGCCCTAGTTTAACTCCGCTTCTAAGTTTACAGTCTCCGTACAGGCACAGGCATCCACTGAACTATCCGAACCTATGCAAGTTGTTACACCTGTGATTCTATGGAGGAACGCCAACATCAATGTAACGAACATCTTTGCTATTACTGTGGTGAACCAGGTCATCTCAGTGCTGCCTGCTCACACAAGAAATACAGTTCCCATGAATCAAAGCTGAAAGTGAGTACCTCAAACTTTTATCACCTATCCTTCAGTTTGTTGTTGCATGTAGAGATTGCCATTGGTGATCATATATATTTTTTTTTACATTTTTAGTGGATTCTTGGGCTGTTGTGAATTTCATAAATCAAGAGTTAGTAAAATAACTCAATATACCCACCACTCAATGCATTCCAACAATTAATATCACCACAGTTTACAACGCTCCCATTGATACTTGGAATAACCCAACAGACTGTTCCCATAACCATCAAGATTGGACTATTTCACGTGGAGAACATTTCACTATATGTCAAACTCACCCAATCACGCTCTTATTCTGGGTAATACTTGGCTGGCCTTCCACAACCCTTCTATATCCTGGAACCAGGGTGAGCTCACGCAATGTTCAAGTTACTGTCATGAACATTGTCTCCCATATAGCTGTCTCCATGCCTTGTCTTCCCACCAGCATTGAAAGCTCTGAATTCCAAACAGTAACGATGATTCCCGAGGAGTATGCAAAATTCAATTAAGTTTGTGTTAAGTCAAAACTACTCCACTTCCTCCTCTCCGTCCATGGGACTGTGTCATTGAACTTCTGTCTAATACCGCTCCACTGAGAAGTGAGGCTTATCCATTGTCACGCCCGAGACCCTAACTATGGAAACTTCCATCGAGGAAGCCCTTGCCTCCGATTACATCCGTCCCTCCGCCTCTTCAGCAGCTGCAGATTTTTTTTTGTGGAGGAAAAGGATGGTGGTCTACGTCCATGTATCGACAATTGAGGCCTGAACTCTGTCACCTTGAAATACCATTACCCACTGCCACTTATCCCCACAGCCCTTGAGCAACTCCGTGAGGCAAAGATTTATACTAGGCTCTATCTAAGAAGTGCTTATAACCTCATCAGAGATGGAGATGAGTGGAAAATTGAATTCATCACCACAAGGGGGCACTATGAAGATCTGGTTCTGCCATATGGATTTGCTAATGCCCCCTCTATTTTTCAGTCTTTTGTCAATGAGATTTTCAGAGATGTACTACCGGGTGTTTTTTCCATTGTTTCTTGAGTCATGTTATGACCATTGCCTGTTTTTCTGGATTGACTGCTTTTTGGATTACCCTTTGTTTTGTTTGCCTGGTTGGACTGTCTATTTGGTTTATTGGATTTATCTACCTGCTTTACGACAATGTCTCTGTGCCTGCTGTTTTGGATTGTTTGCTTGTCTCTTTTAATAAACTTCCTCAACATGGATCCTAACACTCTCCATGGCCAGTTCGTTACAAATAATATGTTCAAATGCATTCCTCTGACATCAGAAAATTGCATGAGATCAGAACAAGCCATTTTTGCAGCTTAGTTTAAATGACTTTTTTTCTTTCTTTCTTTCTTTCTTTTTTCACCGAGGAGAAAAGTTATAATGAACTCTGATCTCAAATTTTAACCTTCATTATATGATCCATTTAAGAATGACTTGTGTGATTTCTCTTTTATTCAGACCAAGGTAGTGTGTGCAAAGATATTTGAAAGTCATATTGCCTTGTTTCCGTGAGATGATATTGGCTCTCAAAATAACAAATATTTGTTATGAGATGTACAAAAGATAACGATATTGCTATGAATGTTTTGCATCAGGATTTGAATGTTGTAGCCTGTCACAAGCTCCCAGTGGATTCTGTTCATGTGGAGGGATATTTGATTGGAAGTCTGACAAGCAAGATCGGTATTTTGGGAAATTAATTCTATTCCTGAATAATCACATCTTTTAATGTGTAAGCAGCTTCTGTGCTGTCATGGGCCTTTACTTCAAGTCCTAGTTCCCCATCAGGAATTTTAAATATTCAATAAAAAAAAAAAAATGCAATGCAACAATGTTGGAAGATCACAAGTACTGTTGTTAGAACATGGTCAAAAAGTGATATACGGTTGATGGAATGCTATCCATTCCCTATATCTGTATGCAATGAAATTTGATTAATTATGAAAAATCTATTTTGGGCAAGGCGCAAAAATTATATTTATGAGAAATTTTATTTTTGATGTTACTCTTATAATCTGTCATAAACATGTTCCAAGCAATGGAGTAATGTTTTCAAAAAACAAATACATTTGAAGTGGAAGGACTATTGGACATTTAATTCAAGCTAGCAAGTTAATGGAAAACTATGACATATTTTGATATATGATATATCTTTTTTAGAGAGCTCATATTATGATGAATCACAATTTCATTGATATTTTGTGATAAGTGTTAATTGTAGCTTGTACAAATTGCATCTTGAATGTTACAAGCTAATTCTGTTCTCATTTTGACTTACACCTGACCAACCTATAATTTCTTTATTTTTATTTGCGACCATTTTGCCAAATGTAGCGTCTCATGGGCTTATATTTATTTCTGCCCAGACATGTTTAGTATAAATGACGCCATCCTATGCTCTATTCACTGTTTTGTGTGGTGATGTCTTGTTTTTTTATTAAAAGAAGAGACAAAGAAAAGAGACAAAGAAGATTAAGATGAAGATGAACACGAAGAAGTACAAGACCACGATGAAGACGATGCAGATGAAGATGAAAGCTGTGTACCAAACGGCACACTATGCACTCACATCATATGCCATGCACTCAGCCACGTAGTGTAAGAATTTTCAAAGTGTAGTATCGTCCCAAATGGAACACTTACCATTTTTGTAACTACACGGAAGTGTTCGCCATTTTTAACAGCTGATGGATGTGACATTTCAAACCCAAGCATTGTGTTGCCACTAGATTTAGCTTGCTATCCACCCTCAGTTCAACACTTATATCTCAATAATATACTGTACATATTCTTACAGCATGGTATGATGGTAACGTGTTTAAATCACTTTTGTAAGGTGCTGTCTTCATAGACATTTCGCTAGTTGACATATTCTCCATTATTTACAATTGTTTTGCCAGATCACCATCACTGCCATTTACACTGCCCCTTTTGCTATGTACAGCAAGCCACGAGTGCTGAGTGCATGAAGTGTCCAACATTCCACTCTCCATTTTGACGGATGAAATAGTGCATCATCCGGGTACTCATAGTACACTTCTTTTTGTTGCATTTTCAGTGTAAATATACTACTCACATTATATACAGTTCAAACTTATGTAAAATAGTGCAGAAGTGTGTGGTTTGGGATGCACTTAAAATAGAAGATAAAGTAGAAGATGGAGAAGAAGAGAATCAGTAAAAATACAATAGTTCATTTTTTACCAAATTCCCTCATCATTTAATGTCAAATGTGAATGACTGAACAGCATTCATAAGGTGAACACAGATAGGCAAGCACAAGCCATTTTTGATGCTTACAGTGGACAGTAAGAAAAGAGTTCTGACTAAACAGGCTTTTACAAGATTATGCTCTGTTCCAACATGAATTATATAACCAAACATAGTTAGTGCTAAAGCACAGGAAGGTCAGATTAATAATGAATAATGCTGCTCTGGCATAAAAGAGGGAGTTGATTGATGTCCTATTTAGGTAAAATGCACTGATCTACAAAGTTTTCATAGTTTTAAAAATATCCAGACAAGCTTGATCGAGGCTATTTTAACCTTGCTGAACAGTGATCCTCAGTGCTAATAATGACAGAACAACAAACACAGCAGTGTTATAACTGCGAACACTGTTTTGCATTTCAACAAGCGTGCTAGTGCATCAAGCCTTTTTGATCTCGGTATATAATGAGGGATTGAGAGTAACAGATACACGCTGCCCTCTGCATGGATGACGATGCCTCATTCAAGCTCTTGGAGAAAGCAGAACAAATGGAATTATTTATTGGAGTAAAATATTTATCTGGGATCTCACTGTGTCCTCAGTGGCATGTCACATTGCATTCAGTGCAAGGCCAAGGTGAGCTATAGAGAATTTTAAAGACAAATTACACATTCTTAGTAGCAATGCTATTGTCCTCACATTTAATCACGTGTGCAATGCTGGTCAATGCGTTTAGCATTGGTAATGGAAATTAAGACGAAGTGCAACTTTACAAAAGCCACTATGGTAAAGCAAGTCTGGACATGCTGCAGTTAGAGTACTTTAGAGTAACTTTTAGCCAATACATTACTTCGTTTGACACTCTTCACTCTGGAAGTAGGCAAAGTCATAAAAATGAAGGATTGCGTTCTCATGGAAATTGATCTGCATGATTCAGTTGTGTAGCGTAACATGCTAAGTTCCTTCAATTTAGTTGGGACTGTTTCTTGTTCAAACTATCAAGGCATATCATTGATAAATGTGTTATTCGCACAAGGCTTTCTGAATGCTCAATGAATTCATGGTGGCTTGTGAACGAAAAGCATAAGGAGTCATTCCTTATATAGTGCCATTAACTTTCTTGCTGGCTAATTGGATTAGCTTTAGCATTTTGCCTATTGAAGAGGAATCTGAGTGTTTCCTTTCATTATGTGTGTGTAAGTTAACATAACCAGTGTTGAGTGGTTAGCGTGTACTTGTTTGAACTTAGTGTAGGGTAGCTACTGTTTTCAAGTACCTTTAAGTAATGTTGTGTGCTTTGCCTATAAGGATTTTTTTTTATATTTTTCAGTAGTGGTTGGATGTGTTAGTGGTGTATTGTAAAAACAGTTTGAACTATGTAAGACTGTTTCAATACGTGTGTCAGACTGTTTCAAGTGTAGTGGTTTCTACTCAATTCACTGATGATGTGGTGATTTTTGATCATGTGCCACTTAAGGTGTGGTTATGAGTTTATCAGATGACCCTGATGATGTATTTGCAATATGGGGCACCATTTAAGAACACTATCTTAACAATATAAGAACACACCCAAAAGAGCTGTTCAATAATTTAGAATAAATGTAAACTAGAGGGAGTTGGTCAGCTGACTTATCTGAAGGATTTGTGAGAGTCTGGACAACTAGTAGAGTCTATGGTCATCAACACAATGAAGACACAGTTGTAATCAAATTAATGACATTTATTAACAATAGATATGCAAGAGTAAATACCACAATGATTAACATATAAAAACATATGCTGAAGGTATAAACTAATGCCAAGGTCTCTAGAATGAGGTTTGGTAAGTTTATATTTAAGTTCCACACAGTCTGGTGATCATTCCAGCAGAAGAGACGTCTTCCACTGGCTATGTGTGTAGCGTGCAGTGGGAAAGGCACAGAGTTGCGATCCAGTAGTCGTTGCCACACTGGTTGAATCTTCACAAGGTCCTTTGCAGGCTGGCTGTGTCACTGAGGAGCCGTGTTGAAGTCTTCCAATACAGAGGTCATTTGTGGACTGGGCTGCACTGCTGGAGGGGCCATAAGGGTCAGATAAGGTCACTCAATGCTGAGGCCCTTTTTCAGTATGAGTGCAGCAATAAAGCAATATAAAATGTTTTGCTCTCAAAAGCGTAACCTCAACTATCTTGTAGCCTCTTTTCTTGTCAGGTCAGAAACTCAGGACATGGTGTGTCTACTAATGTCTCCTTTCCCATCGAGTAGGAAATGCAGGACAAGGGTGTGTCTACCCAGGGAACATATGTATCCCTTTCGTATGAGGAGATTGGTGCCTTTCCGATCCTGCAGTGTGATTGGCCACTGGTGTCTGAAGTAGCCTCGGTGCTGACCACCCTAGTGTGGAACTCATTTGCATAGCATAAAGTACAGTGTTAAATCAGTGACTTTAATGTTTTACCCATGCATTATTTCTTTACCAATCCTCTTTCATATTATTAAAGGCATCATCTGGAACAGATTGAGACCAAACACGATAAGAAACGCTTAAATCTTCATCCATGCATTAGTTTATCAGTTAACAGGTCTTTCCCGTGAACTGTTGTGTTAACAGTCAACAACCCTTAACTGTGCTTTGCATGAAATGGTGTGGATGTGTTGTAGTTTATATTAATTTAAGGCCTCCAAACTCAAGGTATGCATAGATCTCTGTGGCCTTCCATTGATTTGCATCCAGGAGGTCCTGAAGGAATTTATGGCAGTTCTTGCCAACTTTAGGAATGAGTTGGTGGTGGCAGAAAGTCCCTTTTTTGCCCTGTAAGATGTGTCTGGTAGCTGTTTTAGTATCTTTTCTTTGAAAACATTTTTTATGTTCATTCACCAATGATCCCATCACAGTGTGGCACATCTTCTTCCACACCAGTAGTTAGAGAGAGGCCCTGCCATAAACTGGTCCTTGGAATGCTCAGTGATTGGTCTACACATATTAGATTTGAGCTCAAGAGCTTCGCTAAGTCTCCCCCTTTTCTGCTCTGACAGGCTAACATAGTTTGTGGATTGGCTGGTACAGTATCCACCCTGGGGGGCCCATTGTAGCCCACCCACATAGTGTAAAGATAGTAATAGTCACTGATATCCCACCCCCAAATGAATGGTACCTTCTTAGGTTTTGGCTCCATAGGTGTAGCTCAGAGCTTACCTAACTGGAGACTGATCTTTGCTAATTTACGTTCCTCAAACAGAATTTGATTACTGAGAGACTTATCTATTTCACTAGTGTGTACTTTAAAGGCATCCACTATTTCAAACTCCACATCATGCACATCAGCATCAAGATGGTATAGAACTAAATGCTTCTATACCATCTTGATGCTGATGTGCATAGAACTAAATGCTACTACTGGGACTTGAATTAGCATAGTTTTATTAGGGAGGTGTATTGGAATAGCTGTATCATGGTGGTTATATGTCATTATGGCTTCACTTAGAGGTGTATTAACTAGCCACTTATTTCTTGCTCTCTCAGTTTGGGTGGTAGTCACATCCACCCTGTGTATAGCAACAGCATTGCATTTGTTTTCAATGGGGTCTTTCACGAAAGGTTTACTGGGGCCAGTGAATATCTTTGACAACTGTACATGTAGTATAGGTTTTAGATACATGTCAGGATTTTCATCTGAGTGAAGGTGTCTCGATTTTTATGTGTATATCTTGAGACCAAAACCCTACATTTAACACTGATTTCAAACTGTATGTGTTTTTATTGTCAATTATCGGGAGGTTTAAAAGGAAACCAAATTCTTTAGCCTCTGGTTTAACATGGATTGGTATAGAACTTCCCATGATGTAAGCTAATTGTACCTGCAGTGTTTGCATGGTTCCCTGTGTTGGAAATAAAGGAAATGCGACATTTAGGAGTGAACTTAAAATTGCCCTCATTCTCACACCATTATATGTAAGGATATTTGGTATGCTAAATTAAGAAGGGAATTTTGGGTCTCGAAATATGTGAGCTATGAACTAAATTAAACTGTCCTTATTGTACATTATTAGGTAATGAAATGTATAATGGAATTAGACAAGTTCGAAAACCATTATAAATTAGTTAAATGGCAACATTATAAATTAGTTAAATGGCAACTAGATCATCTTAATAGATTCTCCACCATTGAAATCGTAATACAACGTCTAGTTGCATCAGCTCAATTAGCTTTAATAAGTGAATTATGAATTATGATTAAGAGAATTAATTGAAATTATTCTCATGGCTTATTGAAAATAATATCACATGTATTTAGGTACAGCATTGAAGCAAAATCTTTTAGAAACAGGATGTGATTATTTATCAAAATATACCACAGTCACTTCGTCTTTGAACACAGACAAACTTTATTACTATTGTAAACATAAATCTAATCTAACACACATAAGAAAGGTTGGTGAAAAGAGTGACAGAATGTGAAATATATATTCAGTACAGTGAAAATGAACTTTATGGAGTCTGTTGACAATACCTTAAGAACCATTTATACTTCTTTGAGTCTACATCGGTTTGCTATCAGATTACCCAAATTATTTAATACACCACTTTGAGCACAATATTGGAGATGTACTTGCATGTCTTTGGTGTTTCCTTGCATTGGTTGTTCGTTGTGTTGTGTGGTTCTTGGTAAAAAGTTTGTTCCATCGGTGTTTAGGATCTCTGTATGAATAATGTTTTTGTCTGTATGCGATATGGGGTTAGCTTTGAAGCGAGGCCATAGAGAGTGATGAGTTTTCTCGGGACGTCGAGTCCCGAGCTTCCTTGGGCCTCACATGGTGAGGAACTGCCCGTCAGCGGAGTGACCAGATGACGCATGTGCAGGCAGAAGAGCGGAGAGCCGAAGAGCCTCAAGAGCCATGAGAAGAGAGGATGAATAGAGAAGAGAGCGTGTTCTTCCTGTTCATCCAGTTTTTTTAACTGAAATTGGCCGCATCCCCAAAGGTGTCCTGTGCCAATCAGAAGTGACTTTTCAGAGTCACATGGGCTGTCTTTTCCGACAATTGATTTATGGTTCTTTGTTTCAGACTCTTCAAAATCTCCTGCTCAAAACCAGTGCATATTTAATCATGATATTTGTTGTCATTAGCTTTCTCTGCATACATCAGCGAATGCTTGCATACTAAACATGAAATTTTTTCATGGATGTTATACGTGTAGGTAACAAAACATGAAAATCTCTGGTTACAAAATCATATTGGTTTTACATTTTATCAAGTTAAGCATTATAGTTACCATTCTTAGTAGAATGAGATGAATCATACAAAATTAAAGATTATATTTATAAATTATTAGGGCTGTCGATTTAACACGTTAATAACGTGCGATTAATAAAAAAAAATAACGTGTTAAAAAAATGTACGCATTTTTTTAACCTAAGAAAAAATGCGTACATTTTTCTAAGAAATTCAAGCTTGTAGTCCTAAGAAATTCAAGCTTGTAGTGCCACCGGTTTACTCCAGAGCGCTGAAATTAAGTGAAATTTCAGCTGTGTGAGCAACACACAGTTTATTACAGTGAACCAAAACATTAACAACTCTTCAGTGGAGAGTTGTTAAGAGAACGTAACGTGTGTTACGTTCTTGCATTCAAAACACTTGAAGGAGCGCAAATGCAAACCAAGGGATCTCAAGATGTGTTTAAAGATTGAGTTTTAAACTATATTTAACTTGGCACAGTGACCTAAACATTTTACTTCTATGACGCAACACACACGAGATGCGACACAAGCATGTCTGACGCAGGTCGTATGGTCTTTACCTCTCAAATATTTAATTACCAACAAGGTTAAGGAGGTGTCCTTTAAACTGTTACACCGTTTTTACCCATTCAATCTTTACTTAAGGAACATGCTCCCTCAAATAGATCCACTTTGCTCCTTCTGTAATGCTGTAGATGAATCTGCCCCTCACCTTTTTTGGGAATGTGTCCACGATGTAGTATTTTGGAGAAACTTGTGTTTGTTTGTACGTACCTCTATTTTAACTAGTTTTTCTATAAATTATTGTTATATGAGGGGCTTTCTAAGCAAATATTTGTATATGCGATTAATCACTATTAATTATTCGGAACACCGTGTAATTAATTTGATTACAATTAGTAATGATTGACAGCCCTATAAATTATAGGCGATTGCACATCGCAACAAACATTTTAAAGAGGTCCATCAGTCTATAATCATTAATTTGTCAGGTACAAACATTACCACAGTTCAAAGTGATTTTCTGCATTATGTAGCAAGTAATCGGATGTGCTACGGGGTTAGAAATGAATAAGTAAACAGCACTGCTCACAGGATCTTGTTTTTGCATGGTAATAAGTTCAGTATCTGCTAGTTGTCTGCCTATCATTACAGTCTGAGGAGTGTCATCAAGGGTTGTCCCTGCTTCCTTTGCTTGCCTACATTTGACAGCATTCACACTTACCAGAGTAGGCTCTGATGTTGGAAGCCACTCCACCTGGAACTGCCAGGGGGTGCCTGCTATGGCGTCTGCTTTGGCTAGCTGAACCATACCCTGGCATCTGACTTGAAGCCAGGGTATGGTTCAGCAAACTATTCTGCACCTATCTCACAGTTCACTGGTGCAGTAGACTCTTTGGCCATCACAGTATTTTTCACTATCTCACCGTCACTTTCAAAGTCTACTCTACACATAGATCCCTCAAACGCACCTGGGTGGGTTATGATGTAAATCATCTTGGTAGGGTAGGTGAGATACACTTGCTCACAGTTGTCTCTGTCTATGAGCAGACAGGAATCATGAAATCATGAAAGGAGCTATCATTCAGGTATCCTAGAGGAGTGAGTGGAGGAATGCAAATATATCCTCTGGTGAGATTTTTTACAAGTAGTTAAGTTGAGATGTTGTACAACTCAAGCTGTGTGTTACCACAGATTGTGATTCCCAAACTGCAAAACTGAGCAGAGGGCTGGAAGAAGGCTAGTACTGTCTGGTTCATTTCTTGACCCCTTTTATGACTAGTCTGACCAGGACCTCTGCAGTTCGTGCAGGGACCACAGTGTCAAACTCATTCATAACCTGACATCCTTGGGGAACTCTGACCAGAATGCATGTTTTAGGATCACATGATAGTACATTAGGGCCAATATCTGCTCTTGACCACAACACATTGGTGACTGTGTCTAACTGCTCCCCTAGTCTCACTAACACATCAGAACCAATGTATACTGAGTGTGTCAGGTCAGGTACCATAAGCATGTAGTGCTTGAACTGCTTATGGACAAGCTTAAGGGAGACAGAGCAAACTGCAACAATCTTAACTGTTGTTAGGGGCAACTAGCAGGCCAACATTTCTGTTTCTTTTCTACCATGGGAATTATATTAGGTTTCTCTTTTAACAGTTGATACAGTTCCTGACTTATTGCTGACTTCTTTGACTGGAGTGCAACCACAGCATCCTCAACCAGTATTTCATTAACATGTATTTCCCCTACCACCTGTAGATTATATACCTGGTTGTTGAGAAGTTCCAGGGCACACAAAAATGCATTTTTCTTCTCTAACAACTCTAGGGGAATCTTGTTCTCATGAGCTGTGTCTGTTGACTGGAGGCTGATGATTTGCATTTCCATCACAGCAGGTGCATCTTCATTAAGGTGGGAATCCTTCATTGTCAGCTGACTAGATTCAGATGTCCTCTCTACCTCCACTGCCTTGCATAGCTTCTGAATTGAACTAGACTCTTTGATGGGCCTTGGGATTCTGACCTTATTGACCAATAAGAAGCTGTTCTGTGTCAAAACCAAAAACATAGAGATAGATCTTCATCTCACCAAAGGTTAACTCCACCCACATCCATTGGTTAATAGGGGCCTGATCCTTTGTGTATCTAGTTATCTTGACCTGACAACTCTCTATCTTGAGACACTTACCTAGTGAGTTGGTTACTTTGGTGAGTTTTTTAAACAACCCAGGTGACACCAAATAAATTTCTGACCCAGTGTCTATCAGTGAGTCACATGTTAATACACTTTCAGTGGACACATAAATGTAAATGCTTCTGGCCTGCCTCTCTGTTTCAAGTCACCAAGGAACTGATAGAGACTGGGGTTAGGTCTGCTGACATCTGAATGGTTAGGTCTCACAGTGGTTCCCCCTTCTCTTGGCTCTTCCCCCACCCTATGATGTACACTTTATGTGGGGGAGAGGTCATTGCTTAGAAGGAGGTTCCATTTCTTTCTGGGATGTGTGCGCCTCTGATTAAGGTCTTTGAGGGCTTTAGAAGTTATCACAATCCCTATCTTCAATCCCTTTGAACTTCTTTTTCTTCTGACTGCCCTGTTTGTGACTGTCCCTTGATTTGTCTCTGAACCTCCTGTGCCTTTCTTCTCTGCGTGTATGTCTGCCACCCATTGCTTGAGGATTTATCGCCCTGTGTGTCCTGTTGGAACTCACCGGAATTTGGATGAGAGGGGCGATTAGTACGGGCTGGTCCACTTTGGGGAAGTTCTGATCCTTCTAATTCAAGAGGAGGCTCCCTGTCATGTCGGAGTTCAAACACATGAGTACCTGGGTCCTTGTCTTTCTTGTCTGTGTGTAACCTCTCTCTCCTCCCAGGCCCTCATAACTAGCTGTCTTAACTCTGCTGCAGTCATGTGATCAAAATCTACCAGCTGTAAAAGGGATTTCCTAATTTTGGATGCAAATTACTCACAAACATACTTTTAAACATCACATCCTCTTCTGCCCTAGGAGAATCAGCACCAGCTAAATACACTCTGCATAAGCATTCTTAATACTCTCTGGGTGATTCATAGTGATTTTGCCTAGTCTGCAAGGCAGAAAGCCTGGAGACAGATGGGTTTTGATATATTGTGTATTCTGCTCTAAGGGCCCTACAAAGTTCATTGTAATAACCAGCATTGGCTGGATTTGGTCTCTCCATGAAACCATGGACAGTTTGCATGGTTGTTTTCCTCAGAAGGAGGAGTTTATCTGCCATAGTGGCCTCAGGGATGCATGACAGTGCATAGTTTACATCTTTAAGGTACAGCTCTATGTTACTTTCAGGGGTATCATGATTAAACACTTCGATGTCACGTGCGAATTCCCTAAGCTGACGCAGCCTACCATCTCTGGATGGCGCTATACTAGGGAAATAAGGGATGTAGTGACTGCTTTTTCCCCATCTACTCCATAAGGATAGCTGGGACTAGCAGCGGGTGTTGGGCCACCGGCCGCTACAGCATACCATGGGTTTGATAGTGCTGTCTCTGTGAGGGGCTATCAAGTAGGGGGTCTCTCACTGGTGAGCTGAAGCACACACTTGGTGGTTCAGGTTCATGGGGCATGTCCCTATTTATGTCTATCTGCTCCATTCTTTTCCCTATTTCCTCTAGCCTCTTCTCTGCAATATCAGCTTTATCTGCCGACTCTCGGGCTCTGGCAGCAATTCTTTTTGTACTTCTAATAATTTATTTTCTGCCCTAGCCAAGCTGAGTTGAACCTGAGCCTGTTTTGAATCGCTCAGTTATTGCACATCTATGACTGCTCACGGTTAAAACAAAGCTCTCACTCATACTAACTACTCCTAATTTGTCTGCCTGTGCTGACAAATCATTTTGAGCCTGAGCCAGCTCTGTTTGCAAAGCGGCTATATCCTTGCTTCCGGGTACAATGACTGAACCTACACACTCATTCTTGAGCTGTTCATGCTCAATTTCTAGGTCTAGATTTTCTTCTTTTAACCTTTTAATTTCCGCTTCTAGGCTGTCCATAATACACTTCAAATATTGTTTCTCTGCAGACAACCTATTAGCTTCCACCTTCAAATGGTAATTTGCATGATGCAGATCAGCCAGTTAACTCTTTAGCTCTTGGATCATCATATCCCTATCTCTCATCTGTTCGTTAGCAAGTGATACTCTGTCTATTGCTTGGGTTAACTGAGCAGCCCAATTTAGTGCTAAACTTGAGAGGAGTTTGATTAGCGAGGTACCTTTTAAGGCCTGGCCTGCTGCTTCAGCGGTTAGCTTCATGTTGTTTTTAGGATGATTTCATCTTAATCTAAGCCCTTAATCGTCTCTATGTAACCCGGGTTCACAGCACTGGTCAGGTCTACAACTAGCTGTTCAGGTAGGATTAATTCTTTCATTTTTGACAGATAATTTACTAAACCAAGCAACTAGCTAATCTCAGTATTTAACACAAAAGTGTTGATAGTCTGAAGTCACTGAGCAATGTAAATCACACACTGATACTGATACTTATCTAAGTTCACAAATAACTTATTAAAGACTTACAAGGTATATGAGCCCTTTGCTATAATTAGTAGTAGTTATAAATAATAGTCACAACCGCTGCTAACACTATAGTTTCCTGAATGAGGAAACCCTTACCAGAACTATGCCACTGTAAAATGGCCTAAAGCTTAAACAACAACTATATTTACTGCAAACAATTTAATTGCAAAAAATCCTGTGCATAAATAGTACCACAGAGCTGAGTGAAGAAACTATGAATCAGACTTGGGAGGAACCACCTGCTAAGCAAACATTAACTGACCAAACTGAGAATTTTAGCTTCCTGTTAAAGTAATTACCTTGCAATTTTTTTAGGTGAATTATTTTGTGTTGATGAACAGAAGACTCGTTTCAATCTTAGAGGCTTACTAAGCCTCAATACTGTGATGGTTTCTACTCAATTCACTGATGACATAGTGATTTTAGATCACATGTCACTTAAGGTGTGGTTATGAGTTTATCAGATGACCCTCCCCCTTTGCACTACGGGGCACCATTTAAGAATACTATCTTAACAATTTAAGAACACTCCCAAAAAAGCTGTTCAATAATTTAGAATGAATGTAAACTTGAGGGAGCTGGTCAGCTGATTTATCTGAAGGATTTGTGAGAATCTGAACAAATAGTAGGGTCTTTGGTCATCAACACAATGAAGACACAGTTATAATCAACTTAATGAAATGTATTAACAATAGATATGCAAGAGTAAATACCACAACGATTAATAATACTAATAATGAATATGCACTGCTAAAGGAAAATAAACTAATAACCAAAAAGGAAAGTACTGTATTAAACAATAAAACAAATTAATGATTTGAACAACGAAAGGATAAATGCAATGCTGTTGAACTGAATGTAGCAATGGGAGAGAATTTAATGGGAATGCTGCTTATGGGGAACCACCTAATGGCTCTGGCAAAATGGTGATAAATAATGCTTATTTATCATTAAACAAATAATATACCTATTATTTGAAACAAGCTGCCCACAGGTAACTGTTATCTAAGCAAGTTAGAAAAACATATGCTGCAGGTATAAACTAATGCCAAGGTCTCTAGAAAGAGGTTTGGAAAGTCTATATTTACGTTCCACACAGTCGGGTGATCAGACCGGCAGTAGAGACATCTTCCACTAGCTATGTGGGTAGAGTGCAAAGCTGAACTTTGGTTGCGCCAAGAGGGTCCTTGAAGAATGGACGGGGCAGCTGGTTCAGTTGAATCTTCACAGGGTTCTTTGCAGGCTGGCTGAGGAGCCATGTGGGACAGACAATATCTGCCAATGCAGAGGTAATTTGTGGACTGGGCTGAGCTGCTGGAGGGGCCGTAAGGGTCAGATAAGGTCCCTCAATGCTGGGGCCCTTTTTCAGCTAGAGTGCAGCAATATAGCAATAAAGCAATATAAAATGTTTTGCTCGCAAAAGCTTAACCTGCTTTCCTTGTCAGGTTAGAAACTCAGGACGTGGTATGTCTGCTAATGTCCCCATCGAGTTGGAAATTCAGGACAAGGGTGTGTCTACCGGGGGACATATTTATCCCTTTCTGATGAGGAGGAGATTAAAATCTGTTGCCTTTCCGATCCTAGAGTGTGATTGGCCAGTGGTGTTATTACAGCCATTGTCTGGAACAGATTGAGACCATGGTGTGTCTGCTAAATGTCTCCTTCCCCGTCGAGTTGGAAATTCAGGACAAGGGTGTGTCTACCGGGGGACAAATGTATCCCTTTCTGATGAGGAGGAGATTGAAATCTGGTGCCTTTCTGATCCTGGAGTCTGATTGGCCAGTGGTGTTATAACAGCCATCGTCTGAAACAGACTGAGACCAAACACGATAAGAAATGGTTAAGTCATCGTCCATACATTTGTGCATTTATCGGTTAATAGGTCTATCCTATGAACTGTGGTGTTAACAGTCAACAACTATTAACATAAACTGTGCTTTGCATGAAATTGAGTGGATGTTTTGTAGTTTATATTAATTTAAGGCCTCCAAACGTATTTGCATAGATCTCTGTGGCCTTCCATTGCTTTGCATCCGGGAGGTCCTGAAGGAATTTATGGCAGTACTTGCCTACCTTAGAAATGAGTTGGTGAGGCAGAAGTTCCCCCTTTTTTCCCTTTAAGAGGTGTCTGGTAGAAGTCTTAGCATCTTATCTGATGTAAATGAACATTTGTTTATGTTCATTCACTAAGGATCCAATCACAGTGTGGCACATCTTCTTCCACACTGGCAGTTAGAGAGTGCCCCTGCCATAAACTGGCCCTGGAATGCCATCTTGAGTGATGTTCACCACACAAGCTTCCCCCTTTTATAGGCTTTCAGAGCTCTTGTCTGTCAACTTGGTTCCAGTGGACCCATTTAAAGATTAAATGAACAAAATCCACCAATAAATGTTCTGTTATTATGCTTTATGGTTATATCAGGGATTCTGATTGAGGCTTGGTGCTTGTTGACTGTGATTTTGTAACAAAAAAAATTAAAAATTAAAATTCCACAATGGGGAGGTGGATAGAGTCTTATACTGAGGGGCCTGGAGGTTTAGTTGATACAGCTTTGGTGGAGGCCCTCCACAGGAGATAGATCACCTCAATGCCCAACACACAAAAGGGAAAAAGGAAAATAAAACAAAACTTAAAATAAAATAATTAAAGTAATTAAAATAAGCTAGAACTAGTGGGTGGTAGATAATAATAGGAATGACAGGCAGCAGTACGTTTTCTGTAAACTTACACGTCTTCAGAATTATTATTATCTAAAGTAGTTAAAGCTTTGATAAGAAATAGATAAAAGTGATAATAAAGGAAACTATTATTTATATGTGATCTATTTGAATTGGCTTTCCAAACTCGGCTTAAATTAAACTCAACTCAATTGTTCATTGATTGAATGTTTATTAATCAATATTTAAGCGGCAGGTTCACTGTGGCTGTTTAAACAACATGTAATTTGATCAGAGCGGATTTTCGTGTCGGCTTCTGGTTACACAGCAGGGTCTATCTACTGAAGGTACACATATTTACTGCAAATCTCTAGTGTGATCAAACATTTGCGCTCCCATTCAAAATTACACTTGGAGAATGATGTGCATTGTAACATGAGTTATTTTCAAATTCGCTAAATCAGCAGGCACAAAAATGTCAATATCACTACACCAATGGTTAAACCATAGACAGTTAAGAGTGACTAGTTTAATGCACTGGAATATCACAATGTCACCAAACTAGCTATAAAATAAGGCCATTTTGGAAGAGGTAGAGGAACATCGCTCATCTCTTTACATGTACTGCACTGCAAGAAGATTTCTTCATCCTTACAGGGGGACATTTTTATCTCAATTTAAATAAAAATTGTATCTGGAACTTTATTCCATACATTTTGACTGGGTTTGTTTCATCAGGGATTCCTGTGTTTTTCTATTCCTGTGCTCTTTCTGAGCGCTGAAGCCGGAGATAGCACTTTCAATCATAACAGGGATGTAAATACGAGCTGTTGCTTGTTCATTGTCATGACAACAAGCCGGCACACAATACACAGCATTACAGACACAGCACTTTAGACTAGTTTCGTGTGTTTCTGATCTTTTATCTGGATTCAAAGAAAATAATGTCTGTGTGTATAAAAAGACAAAGAACTTGTTTAGATTTTTGCATGTATTTCAACACCAAAATATGTTGAGAAATTTGGTAGTATAAATGTACACTGTATGGATTAAAGTGCAAGTACAACAGGCTTGTTGTATCCGTTCGCAACTTAAATGTAAGGAATTATCTTAATTATCTTAAACTAATTCACTTATTGAAAAATTATGGTACATGTCTAATCACTCGGCCACACTGAGTTCCCTATCTGTCACTCACTTGATGTTGTGTCGATGTATTGACACTAGGGATCACTTTAAGGACCCCCCAAACACCTCTGATCTTTGAGAAAAGGTTGGCCAGTGGAATTTGCATGCCACTCCCCCAGACATACAGGTATAAAAGGAGCTGGCTTGCAACCACTCATTCAGTTTTTTTTCTTCGGAGCTGAGCGTTGTGTTCAGCGAGCTGAATTCCTCTGCCGATCCATTCACCTCTTGTGCAAGCTGTTGGATTACGGTGCATTATAACAGTTTCTCCCCCTCGTGCACTGGTAGATAACACCCCTGGGCACTTCAGCAGCTAAAAGGGTATATTTGCTACTAAAAGAGTACCACTGACGAAGCATCTTTTTAACTCTTTCCCCGCCAAACACGGAATTTTCCGTGTTTTATGAAAAAATGCTTCCCCGCCAAACACAGAATTTTCCGGGTTTCCGTGTTTTAGGTGTTATACGGTAAGGAAGACCCCTGCACATGTTTTGAAAGAGTACGCAACTCTTTGATCAAAGAAACAGACTGCGATCGTCTCAAACATGAAGAAGTGGAGTATTGAGAAGCTCAAAATATCAGACATAAACATGCCTTTTTCTCAGCTTTTTGTCTGAAATGTTGTTTTTTGACAAAACCGACCTCTGTTCAAGTCGCAATAAAAAAAGAACAAATGAAGATAAAATAAAATCGTTTTTTTTTTTGCCTAAAAGCAGAGGCTCAGATCTTTATTGTGATATATAGCATCTTCATATATTCATGGAAGAAAATATTCTGCGGGCCATTAAAGTTTAAAGAAAATAATCAAAAAACCCTGGCGGTGGCTGGCAACTTTTTTTTAAAAACGCTGGCGGGGAAAGAGTTAAAGATGCCTTTCCATCTGTGTGTACTTCCCGGTTCCTTCTTCAGAGGGATAGCCACCCCAGCGGTTCCCAGTGCTGGTCCTTATACCTACGGGTTTGAGGCCACGTCTGTTTCTTGTCGAGTTCTTGGATGAGGCCGCCGGCTCGTGTCAGGGTGAGTTTGTGGTCTCATTCGGGGCTTGCGAAGTGGATGATCTCTAGATAGCATCATCGGAGAGTGGACTGGTTCAGTCTGACGCCGAGGACTCGACTGGGCTCCCATGGATATGCTTGCCTGGGCGACTTTGAGCGTCTGGCTGGAGTGGAACCCTCCACCCCGCCCTGAACCCTCACGGGTTGATGATTGGTTCCTGGGCCTCACGGCCGTGCCCCACACTGGTCCCTTTCTTCCAGAGGTGCATGAGGAGCTCACGTATTCGTGGCGCGTACCTATTACTGCCCGGACCAAATCTCTGAGCTCCTCCGCTCTCACTACCCTCGATGGTAGGGCTGCAAGGGGGTATGAAAGTAACCAGGACATTGATATGACATATCTTTCAACTCTTTAGAGTAATACTAGTCTCATGGTTTATTGAAAATAATATCACAAATATGTTTAGATATGGTTCGATCTTCAGTGCATAGATCTTTTAAAAATCATGTGACGAGATTATTTATCAAAATATACCACAGTCAAATTAACTTTGAATACAAACAAGAGTTTATTGCCAATCTAAAACATCAAACTTACTAACACATGTAGATAAACATAAACAACATGTTGGTAAGTGAGCTGTAACAGAAGGTGAGTGGATATTATTTGTACAGAGAAAATTGAACTTCATGGTGTCTATAGACAATGCCTTGAGAACCATCGATACTTAATTACTCAAATTATACTAAAGAGACACCATCACTCTACATTGTGTGGAACCTGGGTGTAGAAGGACTAAGAGCCCAGAGGGAAGAGGGCAAGAGCGTGAAGAGATGAGAAGAGAGCCAAAAAAAGAACAGAGTGAGTAAGTGGGAGTTCGTCGTTGGTGGGGAGGCTTTGTACTGTTGAGGTTGGCCGCATCCAAAAGGTGTCTTGAGCCAATCAGAAGTGTCTTCTGCTAGGTCACATGGTCATCTCTTTACCTCCTTTTCAAAGTTTATTTACAAACCTTTGTGCAAAGACTTCTTAAAAATTCCAACTCGAAAAATGTTCTAAGCATACATTTTTTTTATAATGAAATTGGTGCAAGAGACATGACATCTGTTAACATCAACATTCTCTACATAAACAGGCAGCATTTCCATACAGATCATGATATACTTTTTTATTAAATTACAGTTATAGTTCAGTTTATAATGCATGATACATCTTCCTACTAATTAGTTTGTTAGTTTTAAACACCAACAATGCATTACACATTATGAAATATATAATTGTCAGGATTATTATCAAGTTAAACCTTCAATAATTGTTCTATGCACTTTGATAGATTATGTGCAGGATAAAATTACAGTAAAGTAGGTTTTGTGTGTGTATCAAAGTTCCTGGATTAAGATGAGATGTCCTGATATACACCTGTATACACTTTAAATTATGAGTAGAGCATTCATTTTCTGTCCTGCAAAAAAATATAATACCAAGGGGTATTTCATAGAAAGCCTGCTTTCTTCAAGTCAGAGGTGTCCAAACTACTTCTTAGTTTTAACACTAGGTGGAGCTACTGTCTTGAACAAGGCAGCTTCTCCACAAAACAAGTATAATCAAAATAGATTTTGCCAGGGTTGATCATAAATGGCAGAACCAAAGAAACGCAAGATAGCAAGTGAGTGCAGAAAATTCTAGACACAATGGAAAAATGAATATTTCTTCATTGAAGTCAAGGGGAAGTGTGTCTGTTTGATTTGCAATGAAACTGTCGCAGTGATGAAAGAGTATAATGTACGCCGACACTATGAAACCAAACATCAGACCTACATGTCCTACGCTGGTGCCGAGCGAGAACAGAAAGTTGAGTAAATGGCAGCTAGCCTGCCAGCTCAACAACAGTATTTTTACCGTGCTAACAAAATACAAGAAAATGCCACAATAGCCAGCTATGAGGTAGCTCAACCCATTGCCCGACATGGGAAACCTTTCTCAGATGGGGACTTCATAAAACAGTGCCTTATTAAAGTTGCAGGACTAATGTGCCTGGAAAAGATGCAGGAATTCAACAATGTTGCTGAATACGGGGACCTACTGAGGTACGCTGGCTAAGACGTGGCTCCATACTGCAGCGGTTTTATTCCCTGAGATCACAAATTGACCAGTTTTGAAAGAGAAGGACCGACCTCTTCATGAGCTGAGTGACCCTGTATGGTTGGTAGACCTTGCATTTTAGGTTGATCACACTAACACACTGAGTCTACAAGGCTTGTGTCACAACTTTATGCGCACATGAAAGCTTTCTGTGCGAAGCTTCGTCTCTTTGAGACACAACTACGCAACTTCAATGTTGCGCACTTCCCCACGCTGTTCGAAATCAAATGTGCTTTTAGCAAAAAGGCGAAATATGTGTCTGTGATCACACCTCTCATAATAGAAAACAGTCGGCGCTTCCAAGATTTTTCTGTCATTGAGAAAGAAATCAAGCTGTTCTCGACTCCCTTCCTGATGGATGCAGAAGAAGTGGAACAGAGGCTGCAGTTGGAACTTATCGAAATGCAGTGTGATGACCCTCTGAAGAATCAACATCAGCTCATCTCCCTACCCGACTTCTACAGGAGCTTGGAAAAGGCCAAGTTTCCTCTGATGAGAAGCCACGCAAAAAGAATGATGAGTCTGTTCTGCTCAACATACATACGTGAGCAAACATTTTCTCTGTTAACTCTGAACAACATCAGATTAAGAACCAAAATCACAGACAGCCATCTCTGTGATGTCTTTGCATCTCAGCTACCAAACTTACTCCTGACTTGCCAGCCATCCTTCAGTCCAAAGCGCAGCATCACTGTTCCCACTAAGTGCAATGCTGTTCCCATTATAGGTGAGTTTAAAAAATAGATTACACAGCATTCATGCGTTAATAAGCTCAATTATTTAATACATTTGGTCAATTAAAGTTTTCTTACATTAACATTTTCTAACAAACGTTAGTTGATCTTAACAAGACCAATAACTTATTTGTATAATAAGTGTAAATACAGGCATCCCCTTTTCCCCTTTTTTTCCCACTTCATACAGGGCTGTGAAGGGGGATCACCATCCTGACTAAGAAGCAAACTGAGGTTGCTGTTTTGAGAATGAACTGCCAACCCTTTTTGTAACAAAAAACATTTAAACCCATTGATGGAAAGTTGTGATATAGGCTGTTTTTTTCCCTTTACGCATATTCAATTATCAAGCATAATTTACCTACATTTGATTGATATTGCTAACTTTAATACACTAGAGGTGAGGCAATATACTTCACCTCTAGTGAGTGGCCCAGCCCTTCGTATATTTTTCTGTATGTGGCCCTCAGTGAAAAAAGTTTGGACACCCCTGCTTCAAGTCATCAAGCTATTTTTGTCTTGGGTGAGTTTGTAGCATATGATGGTCAGGCATTCCACAGGAAATGTCTCATGCTCCCTTAGTCTTATTTTTACTTGTAAAAATAAGTGGTTATATTGAAGGACAAAGGAGTGTCTTAGATTTGGAATCTCATGGTTTCTAGGGCTACCATGAGGAATGCAGTTGTACCAATCATGTGACAGTCCTTAAGTTGGGAGTATATCTGTTTTACACCAGGACCGAGGAGGAGTTTTTGTTGCTTCAACAGATTTACCTTTTTTTCAAGGCAGTTAACATTAGGCCGATGCACAAACTCAGACTTGATGGCACCAGTCTAAATTTTCTAAGCTTCTATATGCTTAGAATAATTTCAGTTGTTATAGGTTATCTTAGTATAATTCTATTTAAATTCTTCTTCAACCGGCTACTCCGATCCTACTTGCCGCTCATAATTTTGAAATGTAAATTAGATTTTCATTCATTGCAAGAGTTTGCCAGAAGTTTTCAGCTCTTTGCCAGTAGTTGTAAACCTCTGGCAAACCTTTGGCAACAATGGATAATTTGCCGCAAGTTCGCGACAAAGCTCATTTGCATGTGACAATTAACAGTGGTGATTTTGCGGCAAATTTGCCAAGAACTCTTGATTTTTGTAAGGGTTTGTCCAGGGCAGAGACCACACTCAACACTCTGGAGCAGCAAACACACCAGGTGAAAGATTAGTTCTTTTCAAACTGCTAAATGGAGTGCAGCTGAATGGAGCAGAATGGAGCCATTTAAAACATGATGGTATGGCATCTCCAGTCAAGCCAACCGTGGTTTGAAAATACACAGTTCAGCCAGCCATGATGGAAACAGTGGTGCATGCTTATTAAGATAACTACGGTAACCTGAAGAAAGTGAAGTGTAAGCGCTTTCTGATCATTCTTTCAATAAGTTGGCCAGTGAGTCTTCACATAATGACTACAAATATTAGGCATTGTGTTTTGATAATGCCATTTTGTTTTTTAATTTTTGTAACAGACTTCATTATAATAGCCTATAATAATGAATATGCAAAAAACTGAATGTAAAGCAGTCAATGGAAAGGAGGAGGCTTATCAATATAAATCATATTTTAATAATAAAACTGAAACAAACACAAACGCACATGACGGTCGGCCTTTATCCCTCTTGGAGACTTGATTAGCCTGATAAGGGACAGGGTGTGTATGATCACGACCCGGCCCCGCCCTCCGCCCTGCCACATTCCTCCCTCGTTCTCTCAGGCAGGGGAGCCCCCGGCATGACGTACACCCCCCTCTTTCCCTGAGGAGGGGCGTGCCTCTTGCCCCATCTGCCGGAAAGTCATCCGTGTCTATCTGGACGAGGGAGGGGACAAGTGGAGGGAAACTAAAATAATTAAATAGGGGGGGTACTTCCTGTAACAGTGTAGTACCCCCCCCAAAAAAACACTGTAAAATTTAAATGAGAGGGAAAAGGCCAACGCGGAGCGGCAGTGAGAGAGAGAGAGAGAGAAACAAAAAACACTTACTCGCCAGTTCTCCGATATGCCATAGCTTGTTCCTTGGCCACTCCTCCACCCTCTAACGGACAACAGCCGCACCTCTCCGGGCGGATCGGAGACAGTCCTCCAGCCGCTGGTGGACGGAACGCCCCGCCGCGTTCTCTGGGAACAGAAGGAGTCTCCCCCGACCCTGGCAGCGGTTCTCCCACTCCAGGCGGTCGGCAGCGAGCCCCTCCCTGCTCACGGTCGGTGGTCTAAGACCCCGCCGCGTTTCGGAGGCTGGTAGGTGACTCCTCCTCCCCTGGCAGTGGCCCTGACTGCTCTAGGCGGTCGGTTAGGAGCCCCTTCTCCCCTCGCGGTTCGCAGCTGTCGTCCTCTTCCAGGCGGCCGGACTCCTCGTCCCCCCGCAGATGGCCGCGGCTGCTCCATTGGGGTGGACGATAGTGGCGAGAACTCTACTATGGCGTATCCCTCCTCCTTCCTAGATTTTGGCACCAGTGTAAAGCTGTCAATGGAAATGAGGAGGCGAGAACTGGCTTGTCAGTATAAATACTATTTTAATAATAAAACTGAGACAACAAACACACACATAACGGACATATGTCCTTAACTATCTCTCTCTCCCGCACAATCCTCCGCAGTCGGCCTTTATCCCTCTTGTAGGCTTGATTAACCTGATAAGGGACCGGGTGTGTAAGATCACGGCCCTGCCCTCCGCCCTGCCACACTGAACAACAAAGAGATACAATGCAGCAGCCAAAAACATCTGGCTGACATATATTTACATATGCAGTACATGTCTTATATTCTGTATGTCTTCTCTAAGACACAAAATAAGATATGAGGCAGTATGTTTGAGCTTCAGTTTTTCATAAAACTGTGGATGGTGATATCACTACCATGCTTCATGAAGGACAAAACAAGCATCACAAATGTAGGCCATATGACTTGGGTGCTATATTCCATGTAGAGCACACCATATCTTCTAAAGCCATATGATAACTTTCTGTGAGGAACAGTCCGAAATCTAAAATGTTTACTGATAATCTTTCTTACCGCCCTTGCGGGCCAGGTTTGATGCCAAGCACCATTGGTTCTAGCATGTCATGTAACTGTTCCTGACCCTGACTTTTGTTGACTGAAAAACAAAGCTTGGAGCATTCTGCCTTAGCCTAATGAGACCCGAGTGTGACTGCTGTGTGCATTTTCCATTTACCTTTTTTATTTGTTTAGTAGCACCTAATAAACAAGGAAAAAATAAATAAACAAATCATAATTTCTAGTGCAAATAGTTTTCCTAACAAATTCGATCCACAATTGTGGACAGTGAGACTTGAGAGTTGTGAAGTTTTACCTAAAATAAAGCTATAGAAACTCAAATGATCAAATTGTTTATAATATTTCCAGGGATGTTGGTTATTAATGTTTTTAAGACGTTACAGACATTACATCAGCAATTAACATCATTCATTCTGATTTAAGATATGGCCAGCATCGTCCAATCACTGCCAACCATGTTATAATAAACTTAATACATTATAAATTCTGAATCTGTGTACTGATTACCATTGTCACATGTCTGCCAAACATGTTGAGTGATCCAAACATCATCTGCAGCCTGAAACTGAACTTTTGATAGGAAGTTTATATTGAAATTTGCCTAGAGAGCTGTAGGATGTTCCCTCGCTCTCTATTTAGTGAGTGGCTTAACCGCAAGCCTGCTGTCAGTCTGCACTGGTCTCAATTTGAAATGCACCTTATTCTATCCTAACTCCACAGAAAAGCAATCATTTTCAGCTTTTGGATGAACCCACTGATTCTCATTGTGAATATACATGATGAATATAGGAATGCATTTACTAATGTTAATAAATAGAACAGCGATAACAATATAAAATATAAAAACATTTCCTTTCATAAGATAAAATGTTGAATGGGAAGCTAGCGAAAATGTGATGTCTGTATTGTATTGATTTTGACTTTTTTTTTTTTTGTTGATAGTGATGAGAAGTCCACAAACAGACAACCTTTTTTTCAGACAGTTTGTTTCAATGAACCGGTTCAAAAAAACGTTTAAACGGTTATTTTACGTCATCACATAATGACGTCTGTAGTACGTAGCTCTAACATTCCGGAGTCTGCTGATTATAACCTTTTGTTCAATTAGTTTATTGTCATCAGTGTTTCATTCTGTGATCCTGCATGTTGAATACGACTTACACATATTGACTACATATTTGATATGTTTCCTACATTAAATATTTGCACCTAAAGCACCCAATACAGACACTGATAAACAAATGCAGATATGTTCTACATAAACTAGACTTAGTCAACTCACCTGATACTATGACTCCCCTTAAAATATAATCTGCATGCACAATAAAAAATTGTACAATTCATTCACTTCACTCAACTGAAAATTTTTGCATTTTTCAATTAAATGTTAAAAGCTTATTTCTCGTTTGTTTTGTTTATCATTAATGAAACGTACAGTTTGCATCAGGTTTGTTCATGTCCTTGGTACATGCATGCTTATATCAACACTTCATTCAATATCAAACTTCGACAGTTCGTGGACTATCTCATTCTGTTCTTTTTGTGTCGGACTTGACCGAAGAGCTGACTTGCGATTCTGTCTCTAGGTTTGACTCCTTCATTTCTAACAGGTTCTTTGGTTTAATAACCAGTTGTGGAGCGGAGGGGGCGGGGCCAGGTCGGACTATCGCGCGCGCCCGGTCCCAAATCGGCCTGATGAGGCGCGCGAGGGATAAAGGCAGCCGGTGACGATGGTTAGAGAGAGAGAGAATTACGGGCATGTTCGTCGTGTGTGTGTTTGTTTAATATTTGTGTATTTTGAGTTCAGTCTGCATTAAATTATGATTTATGTTGACAAGCCGGTTCTCGCCTCCTCCTTGCCCATCCTTAACTGTGTTACATTGGTGCCGAAATCCCGGGGTTGGAGCCCCAATGTAAGTGGGTTAAGATGGCCTTGATCCCTTGCGCGCCTCATCAGGCCGATTTGGGACCAGGCGCGCGATAGTCCGACCTGGCCCCGCCCCCCTCCGCTCCACACCAGTCTAGTAACTTTTAAGAGCCGCCTGCCTGTATGAGTCCAACTCATTCATTTCGAACTCTGTGTCAGGCTACTAGTCTTCTGCATTTAGTGTCGTTTTAGTATGTTGTTACTGCTACATATGCAAATGCAATTCAGATTTCTTGAAAACGTCCATCACATTTAGCTACACAATTCATTAAGTCTAATTAAAACTAGAAATCAAATATGTTATTAATTGTTTGTATTAGTAACATCATCAAGTAAAAATGCCTACTTAATTCTCGAGACCTTCATTTGAAAATATATAAAAACAAACAAGAATTTTGACTGTTCGTGGACCAGCTCATTTGGTTCTTTTTGAGTCGGACACGACAGAAAAGTTGACTTTCGATTCTGCCTGTAGGTTTGATTCCTTCATTTCGAACAGATTATTTGGTTCAATAGCCGATCTAGTAACTCATAAGAACCACCTGCCTGTATTAGTAACATCATCTAGTAAAAATGCCTACTTAAATCTCAAGACCTTTATTTGCAAATATTTTTCAATAATTCAAAAATAACACAGAAACAAACATCTATAAGTTTATAAATGTTTTATTCGGCTACTGCCTTAACATTTCAAAACATAGCAAATACTCGGTAATCCTCTGCAAGCTTTGACAGTCAGTGGGACCAGCCCATTCAGTTCTTTTTGAGTCGGACATGTTTTTCAGCTGTGCATCTTGCGTCATCAATCCGGGACTAAAGTTCAATTCAGTTTGATGTTGTGTACCGACTGGACCAGTTACTTGCTGAGAATCGGCTTAAAACAATGATTCGCTCAAGAATCGGACATCACTAATGGTTGACTGGTTGGTCTCTATGGGATTAAAATTCATGCCTTTTTCTCCAAGTCGAGTCACACGGTATCCTACAATTTCACCATCTCAAAAAAATAAGCATACAAAGAGTTGTCCTGAGACTATGTTTGGAGCTCCAAAGCATCAGGCTTCACGCCATTCATAAAAAGATAAAGATAGAATGCTCCTATGGGGGCTTTTCTGCATTCTTTATTTCAGCGCGATGCTTCTGGATGCTGACATGTTATCAGTGATAATGTTGTAAAACCAATCTGCATGCTTAAAACTAAAAGGTTTTGAGATATTAGAGCTTCCAGCAACAAACAAGATAATATGTAGTGATGTAATATGTACTCTCAGACAAAAATAGCTTGTGGGTCACAGGTCTGTTCTGATATGGATACGTACAGCAGGAAAAAAAAATAATGCTAAATGCAAATAATGAAATGCTAATTGCATTGGTAGCAGAGCAAACATGATGGTCTCATCAACTTTTTAAAAGGGGGGAAAACACATCCATACAATATCTTTTGTTTCTGACATCAAAGGCTGTGCGGCCAACCTCTACAGTATTTTGGCAATAATTAATCTGTCGCTTGGAAAAAGCGAAATATTGGCACAAAATAACCAGTAAATGTCTAATTTTAAGGTCATTGTTGTTTACATTAAACATTAAACAATTAACAATTTTGGGATCATGTTGGGTGGCCACTTGATTGCAAATGTAAAATCTGGATCCTGTCTGCAGAGATCAACTAGAATTCACTAGTATGTGCTTTAATGGCTGCATGGCTCAAATAATATCCTACATAGGAGAAATCTACATTAGCTACATTGAAGCAACATGGACGATAAAAATGTGACAATTACAGGATGGTGAGAAGCTTTTGCCATCTGCACGAAGGACTCTGTGCCAATGTAAGCATGAAGTCTGTAAATGTGCAATTAAATGGCAAATTGTTGTGTCTATGGTAGTTGAGGCATATTACAGATTCCGGAAGGGCAACTGGGGGCATGCTGATCACTTAGTCTTGCTTCTCCATTCTGGTGCTCTGTAGCAGTGAGGGGTCTGAATCTATTTAGCACAGCACATAGGCTTCTTGGCATGCTTTCTCCCTTGTGATCACAGTCAAGTTTCAGTCCAAAGGAGGTGCATGCTGTTTGCCACACAGCCTCCCACTGTGCATCAAATTCAAATCAAAAAGTTACAACCCAACCCACGTGAAGTTACTTATATTATTGCCTTGTGAATTTCCAATTGAAATGATGGGGATAATGTGGAGGTAGCCATTAATATAAATAGTAGGTGTCAAAGAAACCCAGGATTAGCATGATTGAATTTCTGATGTTTTTTTAAGTCTGTCTATGGTGACCATATACACTCCATTGCTACAGAACCATATCCCATGAAAAACATTAATTATTTATAGAACAATTTATGGGATCATAAACTGTGTCATAACACAGTAGTACTCCCCAAAATGTAAGTTTTGTTATCACTTACTCACCCTTATTTCAGCAGTATTCCCCTCCAATGTAGCACATAAATGTAATTTGTACATTTAAAAGTGCCAAGCATTGCACCAGGTTTGATGCCAGTGTACTGCCATTGCTGTGACTTCAAACCCAAATGTGTTAGGTATAAAAAGGACACGGACAAGATGATACCAGTTATTGTCTGTCCCTTTTACTTAGCCCAACAACAATGCATTGCCTGTGAATATATCAAACCACACAAAAATGTGGATGCATGTTAGTGGCTACTTTTAAATGGTAAAACTGTGTTGTATTGTCATTTTTAATGCTAAACTTGACAAGATAAACACAAAACTACTGTCAGTACTCGGTTAATGCTACCTACACACATTATTATCTGCATTTCTTAAGATTTTTTTAAATGTATGTTTTATGGTTGTACATCCATCTGCTATTTCCTATGAAGTCTGCAACTTCAAATTTCCATTTGAGCTTCAAATGTGATAATCAATACGAGTAGAATTCTCTTAAATGTTAAGACTGCCGAGGTCCTTTTGTACCTTATTTCACACAGGGTTCTTTTAAATGCCTCATTACCTTCTACCAAAAATGTATTAATTAGGCAAAGCTAATATTAAATGAGTGAGAAGGTTTCTTTCCATTGTCATGGAGAATGTTTCAGAATCTCATTTGCAAAGCTACAAAGAACATAGTCTCCAGAGCATTATCGATGTTGTTTCAGTCAATACCAAAACATGAATCTGAGATTAATGCCGGCATCCAGAACAGTTTAATCGAACATTCTGTAAAGTCAGATGCTCTTTCTGAATATAAAAAAAGCCCCAAGGATGCACATTTATTCCAATAATAACATGATAAATAATAGACAATTCTACTGACTTAGGAAATTTAGGCAGGATTTTGAATAATTGAGTCATACTCATCTTACAGTGCAATGCCCTGAAACACTCTTGGACTGATGACAGATGTCATTAAATTAATTAAAGTCATTAAAGGAATAATTCAACCAAAAATTAAAATGATCTGATTATCCCAGATGTGTATGACTTTCTTTCTTCTGCTGAACACAAACAAAGATTTTTAGAAGAATATCTTAGGTCTGTAGGTTCATACAATGCAAGTTAATAGAGACCAAAATTTGAAAGCTCCAAAAAGCACATAAAGGCAGCATAAAATAATGCATGTTTTATTATGGTTTTGGGTGAGACCTTATGTGCCATTGCAGTCTCTATGCACACTCATGATTTCATGCCCTATTGCACTTCCTATAGCACCATCTAGCGCTTTGCGCATATGTTACATACTAGGAAGTATCAGCAGATCACTTCTGAAGACATGGATTAAACCACTCAAGATTTTTGGTCTCTTTTTTTATGCTGCTTTTTGGGTTTCAACATTTTGTCATCAATTCACTTGCATTTAATGGACCTACAGAGCTGAGATATTCTTTTAAATATTCAATTTAAATCTTAAATTGTGTTCTGCAGAAGAAAGTCATACACATCTGGAAAGGCAAAAGATTGTGAAAATTATGATAAAAATTCTCATTTTTGGGAAAGCCCCCAAAAAGGAAAATTATGTCATCATCATTTCATTGCAAACCCATATGACATTCTGTCTTTCAAACCATAAATGTAGCCCAAATTGTGCTCTAGATTTATTTGTATGCTGTTTATGTTAAGTTAGATCCTTGGGGTAAAATGCCCTCCTCAGAATTTGGGCAAAAGAGTGCTAAATGTTTGTGCTATGATAACTAAATGAGCAAATGTTTCAATTTTTTTCCCATGATAAGATATAGGGTGATGCATCATCATCATCATCATCATCATCATCATGTACATGCCAAACTTATATCTAAACATGTTACATTTTAAAAGTAAATGCAAATAGTTATTTAGGGGGACTTTTTCACACATCTGTCAATGTAAAGCTGGAGTTTGTAATCTCTGCAACACTAGCATCACCAAATCTGTTTTCAAACAGATTCCATAAAAAGTCCCCCTGTCAGTCCCTCCCCCAAACTCTCATCATTGGTTAGAGCCGATCTTGTTGTGACCAGCTGCAGGTGGACAGGTTGCTCAAAAAAGAGAGGCATATTTTTATACTGTAGCACCACAAAAATTCACTTCTATTATTTATTTTCTAAAAGCAGAAGCTCTCAAATGTGACATCGTATTACGTTTCCCATATTCGTTGCAGAAAATTATGCTGCATGCCCCTTTTAAGGGCAGGTCCATTCCTCTCATCAAAAGAGACAGATTCTGCTGTCTCTCTCTCTCTCTCTCTCTCTCTCTCTCTCTCTCTCTCTCTCTCTCTCTCTCCAGCTAAGCTTTTCCTATCCTGTCTGCCAAAACCCTGGACTTTAACTCATCATTAGCAGGCTGATCTCTCTCTCTCTCTCATTCTCTCCATCTTGTCCCTCTCATAGACACACAGTATGTGTTCTCATAAACATATTGTGAGTTTTCTGTGCAGGGTTTGGCATTAACAAAATGTGGGATAAATCCCCCTCAAGACCCAGCATTCAGTTAAATTAAGCACAAAATGCAAAAATGTACCTCTAATGAATACATTAACCTGAGGTAGAGAGCATTCATTTGTTTGGCTTTTTTCCCCCCTCTTTCTTTCCTACCATTTTCTCTCCTCTAAAAATGAGAGTGAATGTATAAATAGAAGAAAATGGAGAGGATAAAAATGTTCTGAATCCTGCCTTTAGCCTCAGATGCATGTTTAAAAGGAAAGTGACAGACAAAAAGACTCGAACAACATAATATTGATAGAGGAGCCCAGGGCAGTGTTTTAACACATTTTGTTTTAGCATCACTGCTGTGTCTTAGACTTTGATATAATATTATGTGGGGAGCAGGGCAGGGCCGAGCGGCGGCTGGGCAGAGCGAGGCCGGGAAGATAAGTGGTGAATGAGCTCCACCTGTGTGCCACACCGGTCTCACGTTCCAGTAAGGGCGGCTGGAATATTTTAGGAGAGTAGAAAGCAGCAGACGAGAGAGAGAGACACATGAAGCTGTCTTTGTGTATGTGCGTGTCAGTGTGGTGTTGCTGAAAAGCTGCCTTATTGTGTGAGACTGAAAAGTGCAACAATAAATGTCTACGTGTTTTGTCAAGCCAGCCCCAGCTTCCTCCTTTCTATATTTGTAACACTGGTGCCGAAACCCGGGAAGGAGGAAGGATGCGCTGTCAAGGAGTCCTCGCCGCTGACAGAGGATCGCAACGCAGAGGGAGTGCTCGATCTGGTGGTGCTAGAGCACTGCATCAACCGGCAACTGAAAGGGATGGCTGAGGTGTCCAGTGCCATCACCCGGCATCGGAGCCGGAAGCATGACAGCGAGCTGAGTGCCAGTCGATGGCATATCCGGGGCCAGTGAGACCGTCTCTCTCTCTCTCTATTCTCCCCCTCCCCTCTCCCTCGGTCTTGCGTTCCAATGAGGGGCAGCGGAGTATTTGAGGAGAGGAGACAGCGGCAGACGATAGAGAGAAATGCATGAAGCTGTCTGTGTGTATCTGCGTGTCAGTGTGGTGTTGCTGAAAAGCAAACCTTTTGGGTACTGCTGAAAAGCGGCCTTATTGTGTGCGACTGAAAATGCAACAATAAATGTCTTTGTGTTTTGTCAAGATGGCCCCAGCTTCCTCCTTTCCATAATTGCTAAATATTCATATATATTTCTGCTACAAATGACAGTATTTAGCTCAGAAATCCACTTATTATCCTTAAACTGTGTAAATTAATTTTAAGAAAGTGCAAAACCCGGGTGGGTTTTAACACTATATAATAGAAAACATGGACATATGGCAAATGTTTTTGGCAACATTCTGAGTAAACACAAGAGACTGTTGTGTGTGAAAATCCCAGGAGATCAACAGTTACAGAAATACTCAAACCAGCCCTTAAATTTAAACCATTGTATATCATATAAATTGTATAATTGTTGTTACAGCCATTCCTGTCTGGTCAATCATGATATTTAAAATTGTATACAACATTTGTATTAAACAAGAGAACTTTCTTGATAGCTGATAGCAATCCCACACCAAACTATAAACCAAACTTGACATTTTAAATGTTTACTTTATTTATTTATTTAGTTTTGTCCAGTAAATCCCATGTAATTTACACACTTTTTACAAGACTTCTAACTTCCACAAAGTAGGCATAATACATTAGTGACACAATATTGATATCAATCCTGTAGCAGAATTTTTTATTTAATTTTTTTGCTCAAAAATGATTTTACTCACCCCCATGTTGTTTCAAAACCACTTGACTTTCTTCCTTTTGTAGGGCACAAAATATGTTATGCAGATAGTCTCGGTCACTATTTAATGTCCTTTTATTGCATTTTTTCCCCCATACAATGAAAAGAAATTAGTGACCGAGACTGTCATTCTGTTTAACCTCTCTTTGTGTGTTCCACAGAAAATAATAAGGTTTTGGAACATGATTGTGAGTAAATGATGGCAGAATTGTCATTATTCACTTCACTTTATTTTATTGTCACACTACCATGTACACAAGTGCAACAGTAGGTGAAATTCTTGTGTGCAGTTCCGAGCAACATAGCAATCATGACAGTGACGAGACATATACCAATTACAATAAACAACATACTTACACAACACAAATTGGGTGAACTACTAGTTGGTTAAACTGATCACATGGTCACCCCTACTATAAAGAGACACATAGGCTGGGATTTCAGAAGCACCATTTAGAACCTCAGTACCAGTAAAGGCCCTGATTTACTTCTGGAGAAGTTCTTCTTCGTTCTTTGCTCAGGGGGAAAAAGGAAGTTCTAAACAGCTGAGCAATGGTATACTGTTTGAGAACATACAATCACCCCTCACACCGCTGTGGGAGGCATTTAGAAGTATATTTAAATATGAGGATGCTCAGTAAAACCTTAAAAATATGTTATCAATGACTTTATGCCTCATTATATGAATAGAATTCACATTAAGGCAGTAAAATAAGTTATTTTAACCACTCGATTATTATCTAAAATAACATAATGTATATGCAGAACACAATTAGATTAAATGGGAGAGTGTGGCAGTCTCACATTACATGTTCCATAATGGTAGTAAAGCTACATGTGCACATTGCTCTAACCAGATGATCAATTATTAGGTAGGTCTATGAACAGTTCAATACTGATGCCCATCATTTTAATCGTGTTCTGTGCATCTGATCAGTTTCCAGTCAAATAATCAAATCTTTAGACTTAGCGAGAGCCCCTTGATATGATGCACATTGTGTGCATTTACATTACATGCATTTCTTGCGTCACTTTAATTAATCTCTTAGAAGTAATCTCTGAGCATCTTCATGTTGAAAAGACAACTCCTGCACATACTGGCCAAAGTTTCAGCACCACGGGTCCCGGACAGCTCCCATAACAGCTCCAGTAATGATGCATTGAAGTTCTACTTTATAATGAGCAATCTATGTGCTGGTTGAAAAGCATAAAGCTGCAGGCAGAGCTTCAAAAAGGGGTGGGAGATCTGAGCCACTTACAAAGATATCAGGAGTCCCTAACTGTGTGTGGAAGTGACACCCCCTTTTGGAGTAACCCTACCCTCTTCTGGAGTAACACCACACTCTTTTGGAGATTCCACCCCAAGTAAGTATACATAGCTGCAGGCAGGAGAACCCCAAATGGGAGCGGAATCTCCAAAAGAGGGCAGGGTTACTCCAAAAGGGGTTGGGGTTATTCCAAAATGCTGAAGATTAGGGAGAGGGTTAGGTTAAGGGCTCCCTATATCTTTAATGTCAGCTGCAGCTATTCCCTTCTTGACCTATAACTACTTGTGCTAGATCCCAGTGCAATGATCCCAGTCATGAAAAATGACTTCTGTTTTTTTGTGCATTTCTATTTATTCATACTTTTTTGCCATAGAATGGAGAAAAGAATGAATAAATAGAAATGCAAAAAAAAAAAAACAGAAGTAATTTTTCAGTCTGAGTGAGTCAGAAGGGCATCTGTACTGTCATTGTGAGCTACTGTGTGTCCAGGCCATACAAAGTTTTACAAATTAATTTATCTGCTCTTGGGCATGTTATGGCCTGTAGCAGCAGTGACAGTAGGACAGAGATGTGGGAGCGTTCTCATCAGTCTTGCCTTATTCACCCACAGGCCCAAATCAAACACATCTCAAACTTTCACAGTTTCTCCTTCCATCTCTCGATCTTTCTTTTCTCTTTTTTCATTCCCTAGTTTGGGGATGCCAAGGGCCCAGTGGCATGAGCCAGTTTATTTTTATTCTAACCCAGAATTTAGCACATTGGGTCCGAATTTAAGTGGAAAAACATGTAATCATTATAGTTTCTGAAGCTACTGGTTTGACAGTGCTGCTGTAAAGTATTATTTCTGAACTGTAAACTTTTTAAAGAGTTTGACAGAACCAGAAGTCGCTGTGTATGAAGTCTCAAGATAACTAACTGTTTCCTTTGCATTGCACAAAGAGTTAGAATTAAAGTTTGCAGCCTTCAACATCTTTTTCAATGTGAAAGCTTGTGAAAGATGGAATAATCAACAGTGCCCTGTACTCCAAACTATTTCTGCTTTTTTAGGCCTGAGAATTCCACTTATAGAGTTGATCTTCATTTTATTTTAGCACCCAAGTGAACTCAAACAATGTGAAAGTTGTGAAGTGTCTCCTCCAGCTTAAACCCCAAAAGATCCCTGATATGAACAAAAGGAAACGTGTACTCTCTAACTCAAGATGAGACTGCAATATTTAAGCAATGGTGTTTCAAGACAACCAGAGAGCATGCAGCGTTTAAGCATTCCTTAAGTAGATACTGAATAGCATGCAGTGAGTGTCAGATGAAACTAAAGCGCAGAAGACAAATCAGTCAGTCTATTTGAAAGATGTTTAAACTCCTGTGGTGCTCAGTCACAGCAATGCCTTTAACCTCCACAGACATATTCACCAAAATCAAACTTACTTCAGGATGTCCACACTTCCACTTCTAAACAAGCTTAACCCTTGTGCACCAATAAAGTTACTAAAATGAACAAAAGTTTTCGTCAAAAAACTGCCATAAAAATATTATATATTAATATTATTTTCCACTTTCACTGACATAGATTTTTTAACCAACATCAGTCCTGATCATAACTACCAAATATTCATACATTTTCAGAATTTAACACTTTAAATATCAGTTTGTTTACATAATGCTACTGTTGTTTGTTTACACACACACACACACACACACACACACACACACACACACACACACAAATTTCTCAATACACACATACAAAACACACTCTGACATCCATATCAACACACTAACACAATTTTAGTTGCATCATTTATTCAGTTGGCCTGCAGTGCTGTATTACACAGAAAACAGAAAATTGGAGAAAAGCATGTATTTGCTCCATTGGCTAAACATGATATATTTAACATTTTGAAGCCAGGGCTCCGGAATGAAAGCATGATATCACAGAATTCATGATTTATGTTTAATGGCACTGGGATCAAATATTGTTTCAGAAGGGACATTTTTGTCTTTAAGGTCCTGAGTGTAACTATTTTGTTTACACAGTGTATTATAGATGTATTATAGGAATATAGGAATTCCCCCCAAAATACACACCTTTGGCAAAATTTAAGCCATTGGCATTAACACAGCCAAAATGATAGAAAAAACTAAAATGAGTTTGCACAAGGGTTAAAAATGCTATCAGCCCTCTAAATTTGTGCTGCTACTAAGCAACAGCAACATCACACAAGTAATTCCATAATCCAAAAGTATTAATATGCAAGAATAAATACAGGAAGGCCCAAAATGTACAATTATGGAGTTGTTGGAGTTACTTGCCATAATGGAGTTACTCAAATAATGCATGGTTGAAATTGCAATGTACGCAAAGAACAATAGTCCGACCCATTTATTTATTTTGACATGATAAAATAAAGGTGATTAATATGGTCTACTGAATATACTAATTTTGCACGACCAAAACATTGTAGTAGGTGGCGATATGCACGAAGAAAGCAAATTACCAAAAACAAAAGAAGATGCATGTGAAAGTGAAAGTGGAGGGTGATAGTACAAAAGGACTAATATATTGATCTGTTTCTCACCCACACCTATTAAATCACTTCTGAACATATGGATTTAACCACTGGAGTCTTATGGATTACTTTTATGTTACCTTTATGTGCTTTTTGGACTATTGGAAATTTTGGTACCAATTCACTTGCATTGTGAGGACCTACAGAGCTGAAATATTCTTCTAAAAATCTCTGTTTGTGTTCAGAAGAAGAAATAAAGTCATATACATCTGGGATGGCATGAGGGCGAGTAAATAATGAGAGAGAATGTTTGTTGAATTTTTGGGTGAACTATCCCTTTAAATCCCTTCTTCACCTATTAGAATTAAGGGATTTTGGTCTGAGGAAAGTGGCTTGGAGACTTGCAAGATTACAGCTCACCCAACACAAAATATACTATACTGCAAACCTACAGTATAAAGCTCAAAATAAATCATGCAGGAAGGATTATTTGTCATCCCAAAAGGTATCTTACTGCAGCCTTTATATTTCAATTACCTTTACTGTTTCTTTTCCTTTTCTTGCTTCTGATTTAGTTTTATGGATTTGAGTTTTTAGGGGTGTCTGTAACTGTTTGTAACTGTTTAAATGTTAGTGCCATCCCTGCCATTCATATTTATTGCCAAATACCATCATGCTGTCAAATTTCAATTTCACACTTTAAAGTTGTCAATTATTAATCTCTAATGCATGACTAATTTTGTAATTTCCTTATGAATTACTGAGTAATCACTGAGTATCGTCTCAGTAATGAAAGAAGGATAATGCTCCATGTGTTCAGATCTTTTGAACGAGTGTCTTGGAAAACTGTGGATGCTGGTACTTTATAGAGGAGTAACACATTTAAAATGATTAACAGTTTGATCGAAGAATGATAGGATGTTTACATCTTATAATTTGTTTTTTAGATTTAGCGAATTATTATTATTATTATTATTGTTATTATTATTATTATTATTATTATTATTATTATTATTATTATTTGTATGCAATAGAAACTTCCTTATATTCCGATGTCAAAAGCTTTCAGTTACTGAAATGGATTTCAATTTTTTTGTGGCAAATTTATAGTAAAAAAAGAAAAACAAATAAAAAGCAATGGATTTAAGAACGTAATTGTAAAATTTACAGTGATGGGTTTTATGACCTGTTATCTCTATATGATCACATGGGAAATTGATGTGTTAATTCCAAAATGTTCCATCTACATCCGGACCCAATGTGCTGAATTCCAGACAAGTGCCACCACATTTACATTTACATTTACATTTATGCATTTGGCAGACGCTTTTATTTAAATCAACTTTCAGAGCCATTATTACAGGGACAATCCCCCCAGAGCAACCTGGAGTGAAGTGCCTTGCTCAAGGACACAATTGTAGTGGCTGTGGGGATTGAACCAGCGACCTTCTGATTACCAGTTTACCAGTTATGTGCTTTAGACCACTATCCAATATCTGGACATCATAATTTCAGAGCGGCAGTCCCAAGTAGGGTTGCCAACCATACTGTAAAATACGGGATCGTCCTGTATTTAAAGATGAAATGATGCATCCCATATCAAATCAATATGGGATGCGTTTGTCCTGCATTTAAGGTGGTCCATAGGCGTCCCCGCAAAATTGTTCAAGATCATTCATTTAACCTTGATATTTATTGGAAATTGTTGCTACATGAGGTAAGGGTCTGTCTGAAATGCCCTTATTGTTCTAAAACATGCTTAAACTGTGGAGGCTGTGGTAAGGGACCGTCTGAAAACCTCAGGCAGCAGCAGCACCAAAGCTACAAATCTTGGGCTATAGATATTAGGTCGCTATACTATAACAATACAAACATAACTAGATTAAATAAATACCTATTAATTTATTCTGCCAAACACCCCCCAATTGGTAGGTCATGGATGATTGGCTTTAAAAAAAAGTGGGTCGCAGTGGGCAAATGTTGAGAAACCCAGTTCTATGAAACAGTTACACTGCTGGGATCAGGGAGTAATATAGGTACTGTTTGGACACCTCTTAAAGCAGTCCAGATTAGTTCTTAATAACAAACATATCAACCTTGCATAGACACTGATGCTGTTTGAACAATTACATTTCAAGAGGATTTGTTTTGCACACAGACTGCAAAATGAATCTGTTTGGATAAGGGGAATACACATTTTTACAATGTCTTTAAATAGCTTCAAAATGGTCTTTTGAAAGTCATTACAGTTACTCTTCAACACTGGCAGCTGGATCCCACTGAATGTAGGGGTTTCATGCATTCATGTACTGTTGAAATTCTCACCACATACTGTATCAACGCCATGTAATCTCAATGCAGTTGCACTACTTTCCTATTCTGTGTTTCATGTAGTGTCCACTTTACTACCGCTGAAGGGAATTTATTTGTCCTTTCTTCCTCTCTGCCCATTCATCATGTAAGACTGGGCTCTGTCCGCAAGAGCATCACCCCGGCTGTTGTCTTGGACTGTCACGGACACAGGTGGCTGACTACAGCCAGTAAGGGAGCTCTCAATGGCTCTCAAATCAACCCACTTGTCTGGGGTTCTGGCACGGATCTTGTGGGCTTATCGTCCGTCCACAGAAGTGCTCTGTCATGCCTCTGATTGGGTTTCATTTGGTTGCTTCCTTTTTTGATTTGCGACTACACCTCCTATTTCTTTCACTGTCAAGAACTAACCCTTTGAGAAAACCACCAGTGACTTGCCATTTAATTCTATTCAGTAATGAAAAAAGTAAAACAAATTTAGCAAAAACTGTTCAGCCATGTTGAAGCAATAAAGCTTCTCAGGGTTATGGCTGAAACAAAATAAATGGCTTTACTGCATTGTGAGTGTAAAGGCTGGATTAAACTTCCCGACTTTTAATATCTGAACAGATTCTAAAAAATACTAGATATGCTCATATTGACTTTTTAAATGGTTATAGATAGAAACTACCCATCACACACCAAATGACTGAGGATCACACACTGCCAGCAAGTTAATTTATCTAACGATGCATCATACTATGGTGGTTAAGCAGTGAGTTATGTTGTTGTATGGGAAATTCACCCCTGGACATCCCGTGTTTTGCCTGAAATTAATACTTACCATACGCTTGAGGGGGAGCCCTCACCTACACCCCAGTCGGGAGGCAAAATGTCCCGTGTTGAATGTACCTTGTCCTGTGTTGACGCCGCAAAATTCTCAAGCATCACATATTCACATGGCAAAAAGTTGGCAACCCTACTTTGAGTGCTTGTTCGCCATTTCCATTTCTTGTACTTCATGGCCCAGTGCACTCGATTTCCATTGGTTGTGTATGCCAGATTTAAGTCGGGAGCATCATACACTATGGGATTTCCTCTATATTTGAGGATAGTCTGCTCAAAATTCTAAACATTTTAGAAATCAGAGTCAGTATCAATAGTGTAGTCTAGGGCATATGCCCACCTGAAATAAGTGATGATACATATGGCCACCAGTACAACGAGTAGTCTTTGGCCCGGGACTGTTTCAGTCTAATAATATGATGCCGCAGCACCGTTGAGTGCATTCTGTGTTTTATACATTTTTATTTTAAAAAGTGTATAGAGATTCTCTTTAAGATAGCATGGAGCAGCGGGAGGCGGGAGTGCAACTGATAGCTCAGGCAAGACAGATATTCAGACTAAGCTGATCCACCAATCAGAACTTTAATTTCAGAAGCAATTAGACATTTGCTAACAATCATATTTTCCGTAAGGGGTGCTACATGTCCAACATCTAATCCTGATACACAAGCATCCCTTAAAGGGCACCTATTACTGCATTTAAAATGTTCCTAATATTGTTTTGGGAGTCCCCAACAACAGTTTTACATGCATGCAATGACAAAAAACACTTTTGTTGTCTTATAATATGCATTTATGTTTACCTGATTTGCTCACCGACTCCCAAATGATTCGTTCACCGACTCATTTTTCCAAACCCCTCCTTTGCGTGCCGCTAATCTGCGGTGATTGGTCAGATGACCCAGTCAGTTGTGATTGGTATAATCTGTGCAGAGATTGTCGGAAACAGAACGCCCATCACCGCTTTGTAGTAAAAAATCAAAATCAGAGAAGGAATTTGAGTTGATTTATGTTAGCGATCATAGCCCAAAGTTCGGTGGTAAACACCCAATCAGTTATTGTTTGCGTTAGCCCAACGCATAAACATATTGGTAAAGCACTGCATTACTACAAGTTATTGCTCTATTCTTTATGACAACTCCAATAACATCGACAAACATTTCACATATTTCCAAAAAATTGACATTGGAGACCTAGAAGCTGCGCTGAGCGTAACTTAAACAACACACACAAATACTTATTAAGCATGCTAAAAACACATAAAAGCAACAATTATTAATAATACTTACAGGTTGTGATTCGGAGGAGGAAGCTGATCCAAATAAACTTGGTACTGAACCTTCCTTCAGTATCAACCGGCTCGCGAATCCACACTTGAAAGCATTCATGTTCATAAAGCAATCGTCATTAAAATGACGCGAACACAGCACAAGGTTCGGGCTATACTTGTGTGGTATAGTTGTAAATATAAACTCTAGCCACTGATTCTTCACATGCTCGTCCCTGGGCAGTGAAAAAAAGGTCGCTTTTGATATGCACTTCAGAACACAGCGTCTTGTTGACATGATGTTTTCAAGTTTTCCCTGGTGTCTGCGCGTGCAATGAGTGGGCGTGGCCAATTTGATAATTTTTCGTCTTGACGTCACAACGAAAAGGAAAATGACTCGTTGGAAAACCGATTCATTACATTGACTCAGAGTCGACTCCTACTTTTGAGAGACAATAACTTTTTTTACAGTGAACTTTCATATATAAAACTTTGCAGGATGTTTTTGTTCACTTAAATCTATGTTACACACTACATGAAAGGTAATTTTCAAAATTCCATAATAGGTGCCCTTTAAGTAACCATAAGTTGCACTGTAAATTTATTTCCCTGCTAAACGTAAATACATAAAAATGTAACATATGCAATTAAACTTTGTGAAAATACTGCATGTTACTGCACCTGTGCTAGTTTTGATGCTCTTTGCAGATGCTGGTCAACTCTGTCCCATAATTATATAAAATATATTTATACTATACACAGAAAAGCACATAATAGTAGATGAATAAAAACAATAACATTCATTATTACGTAGGCTATATACAGTATGGTGATACAAGATAGCGTGTTAACATGAACATTACTTTCTATTATATTGTGTTTTTTGTATGTATTAGTTTATTAATAATTCTCATAGTAGCCTAATGAAAGGAACATAAATAAGACCTATACATTTAAATACATATTTAACATCAAGTTACCATACCATGGTTCTTAGTTGTTTTGTACACCATGCCTGCAAGAAACTTACCATGATATACATTTTGTAAATTCTTTTGGGACTATAATTCCCACAATATATATGTAATATAATTATATATTTTTTTACACATTTTACATATGTACTGTATATAAATGTAAATATGAATTTTAGAGACCGGGTGCACGTTTTTGTTTGGTGGTCCTTCATAAATTCACAGTATGCCCACCTCTTCAGACACTACTACACCAATGGTCGGTACCCATAATGTACTAAGCAATGGTCTGTGAAATTGGTCAACTCCAACTGGCTGAAAATCTGCACAGTACAGCAGAATAGTGTCAAAAAGCACAGAGATAAAAGTACAAATACTGTGATTTTAGCTTAGGGTTGGACAGGGGTGAGGCTAGAAATCTCCAAATGAGTGGACCTTGGTGAAACAGGGTGGACCTCTATACTGTGCCTAATTTCATTGTGAATATAATGAAGCGCACCCCTATCCTCAGCCTTTATAGTCAATATTTGGGGGTTGTCTCTGCCTTGTGTTGAATAAAGCATTCGGTTGGGGATTTTATTATGTCAGTTTCAATGCAACACATTGAAAAGCGTTGGTCAGTCCCAATAATCTTCCTCACGTGTGTTGTATAATGAGGATGAACATTAAAATCAAACATTACTATGCTTAAACATTGTAGCTTGAGAAGAAAGCATACAATACACTTTCATACATGACAAAACAAAATACTTGTTGATGTTAACCTCCCAAAAATATGTAAAAATTAATACAAATATTAAAATCACCCACCATAACCATCCTCTCAGCTGGCACGAATCTTATTGACTCAAAAAGAACCAGTTCGCTACACAGCACCAGCCAATGGGTGGAGAGTGCAGCTTAAATATAATTAAAGGGTCATACACATAAATAAGTAAAGCAAGTAGAAGCACCTTTCTGACCATGTTACACAATGAAAAATTAAATGGCCATAGAAATAAATACAATAAATTAAAATAAGAGATATTGCAATAAACATTATTATTAGACACTTTTCCACTGCACGGTACAACTCGACTCAACTCTGCTCGCTTTTTGGGGGTTTTCCACTGTGGATAGTACCTGGTGCCTGGTACTTTTTTAGTACTACCTTGCTCGAGGTTCCAAGTGAGCCGAGTTGATACCAAATGTGATGTCAAGACCCTGCAGATCACTGATTGGTCAGAGAGAATCTATAAGCTAGATGGCAGGTTAGCTTACCCTCATGAGTCGTCAAGCTAACACAGTGATGTCCTTGTCTGCGCTTTGGTGTATGATTTCACAAACTCTCCTGTTTATTTTTAGTGGTATTTTGTCTTGCTGCCGTCAGCCTCTTTTGAAACAAAGTTTGTCATCTTGCTGTGAAAAACAGCCACATGCTGAGAATCAAGAACACCATTCCTTTGATATCCTCCATTGCTGCTTTGTTGTGTGTTTGTGTCAAAATTAAGATGATGTCACGGCAGTAGATGCGGCATAACTATGACGATCAGACTATAATCCCACCCATATTGAGGCGGCACTAAACTGTAGTGGAAAAGTAAGCTCAGAAAAGTAAAGCGAGCAGAGTCGAGTCGAGTCGAACCGCAACGTGCAGTGGAAAAGTGCCATTAGTAGCACTTAAGTAGTACTTAGATAACGATGCTTTTGGGAAACGCACCGTAGAGATTAAGTAAAACCATTTGTAAATTAACTATCGCTTTGAACCAACCTCAAGTCAATTAAGTGCAACTTAAATGCATCTTTCCCGCATCTTTCACAGTTTATCAGAGACAAAGGGAAATTGAATTAATTATATTAATATATTTTGATCAATGGAAAGCCATTATACACTGTTTTAGAGGATACAAAATGTGTGAAAAAATCGCATTGAAATCAACTGGCAGGCTCCACAGTCTGCATATGCAACGTGATAGGTCTAAAGATAAATCTAAATTTGCATAACACATAATACTGTGTAATGTTTTATTGGCCTTATTTGATAATCTTAACTATGATAGCAATAGAAAGATTATCTTATTAAACAGATTTCTTTAGACATATGTGAGTAAAGTGACCCTGAGGTTTAAAACTTAAATAAATAGGCCTAAATAAATAAATAGAATACATTTATCAAAGGAGGTTAGAGTGAGTGTGCAATGAGATATTCCCTTCATTCTGTTTAGAAAGGTCTATGAGTAGTTCAGTAGGTCTGTCATTAAAACGTAAACGTAAAGGTTTAAGTTGCAACATTATCGGGAAATCCAACGTTGGTCATTTCCACAAAGATCAAATCTTTAAAATCTGACAACTCTTCTTTGGCTTACATTCTGGGCTTCGTGGAGCTGCTGCAATGTCGAAAAATATTTATTTTGATTTGTAGTTTATGTAAAATAAGAGGTCTGTTGAAAAACGTGAATACATCAGATGTTCTATTTAACAGCTATCCTATAGAGTTGGGGAATGTTACATTAAAATGGAGGCTAAAGAGTAGACAAGCACAGAATTTAAACTTCTTGTTCAAGAACCATTTCTGAGGTTGTAGCTACTGAATTATGACACATATGACAATTCATCAGCACCAACGTGCCAGTAAACCTCTAAACACACAGCGAATCAGAGAAACTGTCACTCTGAGAAGTCTTAAACGTCACCTGCCTCACAGTTGTGGGTAGATGACAGGCAAAATTACCCACTAATTTTATACCCTGCCATGTCATCTTTAGAACCATCTACCATACTCCCACATAAAATAATAATAATAATAATAATAAATTAAATGAGACAAAGCGTGGATACATTATCTTGGTGCTAAGTGCAGTAAGCTGTTTACAGGCATGACTGTAGAGTGCTGTGCAGTGCAGAGAAAATAAGTGACTCGGTAAGAAGTGCTCTGGAACCCATTTCAGTTCACCATAATCATATCAAACTTTTTATTTGAAATAAAAAAAAAAAATTCTAACTATATTTATAACAGGATTATGATGATTATCTTAACAAAATGCAGTTTGCAAACTGTTCTTATATTCCTGCAGTTTCGATTGGGTGGACCCGCCATCAATCTGGGTGGACTAGTGCCACTAGGCCCTTATGTGGCCTCGCACCTGGGGTTGGGATTAGGGGTAAGGATAAATTTGGTGTTTGGTGATTTTAAAAACGGTGTTATTTATGAACCCCTACCACCACTACCAAATGGAATTGCAAAAATAAGCAAACAGATTGTTCTGCCAGCAAACTCAAGCCATTTGTTGAGTCAGTGTTGCTCTTTGTTTACACTTTTTGTAATGACTTACTTAATGTTGTCTCTGCATATAAAGCTGGGATAGGTATATAAAGCTGGAAAGTATTTTAACATCGAAAAATTGCACACTTCAGCTTTAACAGGAAACTTGTTCCAGGACAAAAGAGGTGGCTCCAAAAATGTGTCCTGCTAGACCCCTTTTTCACTGAAATGATGGAAATTAAAGGGACAACATCAGTGTCACCTAGAGGCACACATATCTTGTGTATTTTAGGTCTGAGAAGGTTAAATCACCCTAATAATTATTTTCCTGTAATTTCTTTCTTTTTTCTTTTGTAGCTGTTTTATTAGAATAAAAAACAATCAGAGAAAAAAAATCTAATTAAAAAAAAGAAATAAATGAGACAAAAAAATAAATAAATAATAGATAGATAGAAAATAAATTCCAGTAATTATTTTTAGTTGCCCAAATGTGGAGAGAGAGAAAAAAGAAACACATTTTCATCTTGAAGTTCAGGGCTTCCATACAGCATAATGTGGGTTGTTTAAGTAGACCATCTTTTGAATGAATAAGGGCTAAGTACAATGCTACAGTACAGTTTGACCATTCAAGATAATAGTCTGCATTGCAGGAGCCACATGAGGGCAGTGGAAGCTGGTGTAGTTGTGGGGACTTCCCCTCTTTCTTTAAACGGAATGAGAATCATTATAAGCATCACTTGAAGCTGCTCTGTGTTTTTGTAAGACAGAGAAGGAGAGAAACAAAGCTGTCATCATGAGTAACTCAAATTTTTCAACATGTCAACATGTAATGGAAGACTGTGAAGAATATGTGTCAATAAAAAAATAAGAAACAAAGTTGAAATCACTATGGCTCTGTGCCAAAATCTAGTGAGTTCCCTACGTAGTTGCAATGAGAGCCAGCTGGTATGTGATAGCTGTGCAGTGTGTAAACCTCACTACCCTGGCCTCAAGAGGCGCACTAGCGATTGACACTAGGGTCTGTAGCCTTTAGCCTCCTCGTTAGTGCGCCCTCCTTCCATGCCGGAGATGCCTGTTCGAGTCCCGTTCGGAGTGGGTCGAGTAGGAGCGGTTTCAGTGGTGCCGTGACCCGGATGGGAGTGAGGTATAGGCGGGTGAGTGTAACAGGAACCAGCTGGTAGATAGCTGTGCAGAATGTAAACATCACTCCCCTGGCCCCAAGAGGTGCACTAGCAACTGACGCTAGAGGCTGTAGCCTTTAGCCTCCTTGTTAGCGCGCCTGCCTCCCAGGCCGAAGATGGCGGTTCGAGTCCCGTTCGGAGTGGGTCGAGTAGGAGCGGTTACAGCGGTTCCTTGACACAGATGGGAGTGAGGTTTAGGGGGGTGAGTGTAACGGGAGCAAGCTGGTAGGGAGTTGTGCAGAATGTAAACCTCACTCCCCTGGCCCCAAGAGGTGCACTAGCAACTGATGCTAGAGGCTGTAGCCTTTAGCCTCCTCGTTAGCGCGCCTGCCTCTCATGCCGAAGATGGTGGTTCGAGTCCCGTTCAGAGCGGGTTGAGTAGGACAGGTTACATAGGCAGAATTTTGAGAATAGTCTTCTTTAAGATACTGGCCAAATTCTAAGGTATTCTCACATGTATCATTATCAGAGAAGGTAATCCATTGCAACAAGCTTAGTGAACAAATCCATCCAAGATGTTTATAAAAATGTTTATTATCACTTACTGTATAAATATAAAAAAGTATTGATTAAAGTTTCTCAATCTTATTTATTTTTCCATTATTAATTCTACTACTACTATGTGCTATAAATTCTATGCTTTTTATAGTATTGCACAGTATTAGCTTAGCAACATCTTAATGCAAATCTGTATTGAATTCAATTGTGGGCTTCATGTGAGGAGTGCTATTTGTATGAGGCACATGTTACTGCCTGTGTAGAGTGTTCCCTTTTTGCATCAATCAGCACTGTTTTTCAATATTTGTTATATGTATACATGGCTTAAAAGGAACGTCTTTGACCATAGCGATGCGTCTCACTATTTTTTTAGCCAATGCAGGGGAGTCACATTTTTAAGATGCTGTGTCTCATTAAATCTTTTAAAAACACGTCTCGAAACCTGCATTCTTTGCCATTCGTTGCACTGTGTCTATCTTTTTTGCAAGAATGCATTTGGATTGAAAGGCTAAGACAGCTGCCTATGTAGACAATAGGGAGCTTAAGTTTCTGACATCTTATAAAGAGTTTATGACTTAGTGTTTTACAATTCAGTCAAAAGCAGAACAAGGAAATCTATTCTGTTATAGTAATTATGTTTTACACCAGACATTAACACAGACTAGATTCTCAAAGCCTGGGAAAAACATTTATTTTATTTTATCTGAACTACAGTATGTCTCTTTGCTCCAGATATGAACAACAGCCCAGTTTGCTAGCCAAACTAAAGAAAATATATTTTGGATTATATTTATGCAGTTACCATATACCTGATACATCAACATGATTATAGAGATTTATGTTCTTGTCAAAGTGATTTGAAGGCTCAGATACATTGTCAACAATTTTGAAAGGAAAGACAGCAGTCTTTAGAGGCTAAGAATTGACAGCCCCACTAGTTACAGCTGCTAGTTTGCACCACACAAAACGTCCTTGGGTAATTTCAAATGGATTAATTTTGCTGCTGGTGCGTGGAGAGAGAAACAAATGTATTCCTTTCCCAGCAAGCATGCAGTGATGTCATCGGAGAAGAAGGTAGAGAACAATCATTCCAGCTTGTTGACATGCTGGTGTCGTCTCTTCTAAATTAGCACTGAGCATCTTCTCCTCTTGGAATTTTGTTTACAAATCCATATTTGAGCTCAACAATGACCACATGGAGAACTGGTATTACATACAATAACAAAATTACACTGTTTAAACTATGAACAAGGGAGCGTGGGATACCCTGTGGTCACTTACCTCAAACAGAAAAGGTTATTGAACAGAAAATAAAACACATGTGCTGTTTTTGATTTTTGAAAACAAGGGACATGCAGGCTATTGAATAACACCTTGTACAGAGACCCTAGGACTGATGCATCAGGGGGAAAAATAGACCAGTGTGAGGATTGACTTCACACTAGGCAAAATCAGCAGAAAGTGTAAAGTTGAATGTGTGTTCATGCATTTCATGTCTTTTATTTTGAAAAGTTTAGTTCCTGTTTCATGTCATGTGTCCCTAGTCATGTTATTCCTGTTTACCTCCATGTTCATGTGTCTTGTTTTCATTGGTTTATTGTTTTATTATCTTGTTATCAGTTCTGCCTGTTCATTGGTTCCTTCGTCATTGTTCTCTCATGTCCATGTATTTAAACCCTCATGTTTTCCATTGTCCTTGGTCAAGTATTGAATGAGGTTGTATATGTTTGGTACGCTGTTTATGTCAGGTCATGTTTATATCAAGTTCATGTTTATGTCTAGTCAATTTCATGTTTATGTTTCAAGTTTATAGTTAGGGTTTTATTGGATATCACTTTTGTATTAATAAATTGCACTTGGGTTTATCTTCATTCCATCATCATCTTCTTCATCATTGTCAGCACAAGCAGCAATGTTACAGAAAGAGACATTCTTTTAATTAGATTTATTTAGTTCACCCAATAATGAAAATGTTCCAGACCAAAAATGTATAGTAAGTCATCGTTCACTGCTAATCCTCCTCTCAGCTGTGGCTCTCAAATCTCATTTCCCTTACGAAAAGAGTTCATGGCAAATTTTCTGCAAACTTGCTGCAAATTTGCCACTGATAATTTTCGAAATGTAAATTTTTTAAAATGTTTACGGCAAATCAAAAGCTCGTTTGCATTTGAAAATAATGAGCAGCAAGTTTGCGGCTAGTTTAGATTTTTTTTGTAAGGATTCCAAACACCAGTGGTGATTGCTTTGAGACTACATAGGAATCATGGCTTCCACTAACATTTCATAAAAAATATGGCACTGACAAATTTCATATACTGTATATGCAACGTTATATATAACTTTTTGTGCATTTCAATATTTTAGCACATGAAAGTGTAAAATTTCCCACATTACTATTACACTGTCCGTTAGAAATGTAATCAGTGGTTTTCTACATTCAAATATATCCATAGAAGTCAGTGGACACATGGCCCATATATACTCTATGCCAGATACATGTACCAACCAAGTAAAGGCACAAAAAAAATCGATGTTCATTGGACGAAAAGCTCCAAAAACATAATTTTGTGTATCGGATGCTGTGCTGAGGTTAATTTTTGCAATGGATCTGTATTTTAATGTTTATTGGACATTAGGTTTTCAACGTAGTTTTGTCCCGCCTGGGAGCCCAGCTTCTCTTTATGATGATTAGTCAAGCTCTTAAATGGATGGCACTTCATTCGACACAACGTCTCGTTCCCTCCCTCGGGGAACGGAGGGTACGACAGTAACCATGACGTTTTTAGCTTATGTCATTTGGTGTCAAAGTCATAAAACCTGACGTAGTACATCTAAAAGGGCCAATGTGGATTGAACAAAAGTGATAATGAGATTTGAGTGACGTGAAGATTACATAAAAAGAATACCCTGAATTTTGGTATGTTCCACACACAAAGCTATCATATGGCTTTAGAAGACTATTTTGTTTTTAAGTCAAATGGACTACTTTTATGTATACATTTTGCACAACATTTCTTTACATCTTTAAATGAAAGTACATTTTTGGGTGAACTATTACATTTATGTAATCTTATTGGAGTATATCAAGAAGAGAAACCACTTTATTTCTTTTGGCCTGTGGTGTAAGAATGTGAACAATCCAAAAATTTGTCTTCTTGGCTCCAAAATCAGGCCACCAGAGGTCATGGTATTAAATTTACCCTATGAAGCAGATAAACAGCAGAAGACCCATACATGAGCTTTGTTGAAAAAATCTATATAAAAAAAATTATAATAAGATAAAATAAGAAACTGAAATATAATATATGCAATGCGCCTTTGGTTTATATTTTAAACTGGGCCAAAGCCACTTAAACCAGTGGGATACAGAAGATAAAGCATATTATAAAATAAAGACGGAAAAGCAAAAGCAGTTCGGAGGTAGCCAATAGCAGCCACATGGTGCAGAGGTTCACTAAGTTCCCCCTAAGGTTGAAACAGAACAACAATCTGTTCTTTGGCTGCCAAACTAAATCTGAATGTTCTGGATGCCTGCAAAATCTCCATTAATGCTAGTGTGCACTATGATTGCATGTGGTCATTATAATGAACACATACAATTACATTCCAGTTGACAAAAGTATACCTTGTACACCAGATTGCTTATTAATTATTATTCATTCTTCAATTATGTCTGAAATGTATTTTCTGTTATACAAATAACATTCCTTTAGATATTAAAAATGTGGTTTTGCCTCTCAGAAATGGACAACTTACTACATAGTCTACTGCTTGTAGGTTTATAGCACCATTATTGTATTTCATCTATTAAGAAAAACACTTTTATTTATTTTATCGTTTTACATTTTATGAGTAATTCTTATTGGAATTGCTAAAGTCAGTCTTAGAATAGTTACAGGTTCTGTGTTTCATAGCATACAATCATTTTCAACTTTTTATCATTGAGTAGCTAATGCGATTAGCAATGCCACAGCACTTAACATTGGGTGAAGCAATTAAAACAGTCTGTGGATTTCTCATCTCCGTCGTTCTGGTCGTGTCCAGGTCAAGATGTTAATCAACTAAAATGTGGGGGTCATTAGCACATTAACATGGTTCCGTGCTCTGAATGTAGCAGTTCAGACACCAACACTTCATTGCACCACTTCAGTTCTCCAATAAACCCCTGCATTGATTAGTAATAAATATAGGACAACACCGCTCATTTGAGGTTTATTGTATGATATATTCATACATTGTTTAAAATAAATATCAAAAGGCAATAATTAAATAGTATAATTAAACAAATCTTTCTGATGCCTCAGTAGAACTGAGTACTGACGAGTGCTGTCTGACTGCATCTAAAATCAATCATAAATAACACAAAGTTAAGCCTAATGAAAATGTTCTTATAAAATAAAATGTTGCTTCCCTGTCAAACTCATTATGAATTATTAAAACTATTATTATTATTAAACTATTATTATTAATAATAATACAACAGTGCTGAATTTATGCTATATCAATTCAGCACTGTTGTATTATTATTAATTATATCTAATAATCATGCCAATGCCAATGTTTAATTTCAGAATTTTTCTTCAATAATTACTTGACAACTTGAAGTTGACCCAAAAATTATAATTCTCTCATCATTTACTCAACCTCATGCAATCTCAAACATGTCATATGGACTTCTATGATGCCTTTATGAAGCTTGAAAGTTTTGGACCCCTTTGTTTTTGGACAAAAACACCTAAAATATTCTTTAAAATTTCATTTTATGTTCTGCATAACACAGAAAGTCATACGAGTTATCAAATAAAACTATAAATCTCCACTTTCACTTTTACATCTGAAAGTCACATGTGATGCCTGTTTAGTTTCACTTCCACATCTGAAAGCGAAAGTGGAGATTTAGTCTAAAAATGCCTTACATTTTGATCTGTTTCTCACCCACACCTACCATATCACTTCTGAAGACATGGATTTAACTACTGGAGTTGTATGGATTACATTTATGTTGCCTTTATGTTATTTTTGGAGCTACAAGTTCTGATCTCAATTCACTTGCATTGTATGAACCTACAGAACAGAGACATTCTTCTAAAAATCTTTGTTCATGTTCAGCAGAAGAAAGAATGTCATACACATCTGTGATGGCATGAGAGTGAGTAAATGATGAGAGAGTTTTCATTTTTGGGTGAACTATGATATCCCTTTAAGTCAAATGAATGCATTTAACCAAACGTTACTGCCACACAGACTGCCAGTTTCGACTTAGTAAAGTAGACAAGTCGACTATAGTTAATGTAGTCGACGCTGTCAGCCTGAAGTCAACTAGTTGCTTTCCAAGTGATTTACAGATCGCATCTGTAGGAAATACAGTGGGTGGTGGATTTCTGAAAGCTACGATGGCTCATTCATATTAATGTATAAAGCTGCACCTGATTGGTTAGGGTAAGGTTTAGGGGTTGGGTTATAGTTACTCTTACCAATCACGTAGTGCTTTCCCAATTGTCCAATCAGTTATCGCTTTACTCTATACTCTATATAAATTACTTTTTCCCTGCCATCATACGTTTCGGAAACTTGTCAAAGGCTCTGCACTGAAAATGTGAAGTGGCTTAAATGTTCTTTGTTAAAGATAACACAGATGGTACAGCAACCTCCAATTTATGCAACATGGACTTCAAATATAACAGAAAAACTATGCTATGCAAAGTAATTTAAAAGGCCCACTAGCACTGATTAGTGATTTTCAACATGATCATTACTTTGTGTGTTTGGACATCTGACCTAGTAGCTGTTTGCTACTTCAAGAATGCGATTCTGCTATATTTATTACTTGAATTATAACTAAACCTCATTACACTGTAGAGAACATAGACCTTTCCATTGTATACTGTGAAATTCAGGCCCAGTCTCATTTATGCAACCCCATCTCATATATATATATATATATATATATATATATATATATATATATATATATATATATATAGGTTTGTTTTTTTGTACATTAATACACAATCAAAGATCTAAATTATAGCCATTGGTTTAAAAACAGAAATGACAGTCCCTCTCCCTCGCCGACACACACAAACACATTAACATTAATTTATTTAATATCCTCTTCTGAAAGGTCAAGTGTTGGTGGGAAATGGCTTCCCTTAAATTATCAGGAAACATAATGAGACAAAATTGTTTACGGATCCAGGGGCGCATTTTGATGCAAATGACTGTTTAGCTGTGATCGCGCCTAGCAGGAAATGGAAAACCATTGCACTCTGTTACTATTTTATTACTCTGTGCAGGTCTAAGGCCTTTCCTGTGATCAAGACCCCATTAAATGCTAGATCTCCATTTTCTGCCAAAATTGCTCCTTGCATTCACTGAACATCGCCATTGTGAGTTTGAACCACTGTTATACAACTGGGATAAGGTACCCAAGAGGAAGACAGTGTGATAACACAACAACACAGAGTGAAGGTGACAAAGAAAGAGAGTGGTCCCTTATATAAAAGATACTCAGAGGATTCGTTCCAGAAGAATTCAACTTGGGCTTTCCGTATGAGCTCTCAAACAATCCAGTAGTGTCGGGGGAACAAACGCTGTACTTAACCCGTTCCTCAGCATTCACAGAGGGCACACTGTGAGTTTTAGGTGTGCTCTACCTTCTTTTCCCAATTAGGGGTGGGGAGGTGTTGTGGTTAAGACCAGAAGGTAACAAGAACAAGCCATGTCTCCTACTCTTCAGAAAGACCAGCTATCATCAGCATATGTTGTGTTTTAGATGCTGGTCCCCAGCATGGGATGTTGGTCCCACCAGGCTTTTTACCTAGCTTAAGCACCAAGACTTCCTTGGTCATCCAGCTCCCTCAAAAAGACCATGACTTAGTTTTTTACGATTATCTTTTAAGCAGAGTATTCTAAAACAAGGGGTCCAGGATTGTGGTTGATCTCTATGGCATAGATCAGAAAAGGGTATGAATGACTAATAATCCTCAATTTGTCGTCATGCATTCTTTTATGTCAATATACTGTATTTTCACTGCTTATTGTGGATAGTCCTGTGTAGTCCTGTGTATTCTTAAGAGCTTCTTTTCCAGAAAATTATCTTTATGGAAAAGTGTATTAACCATTTAACCATATCGAACCATATAAAACCAGTATTGTCACAAACAGAAAATGATCCAAATGAGCACAACTGTTCGTTCTCATTTAATTCTTTGTCATTTATTGTATCACTGAAATTAAGCAGAGGTCAGATTCTCTTTCAAGAGACTGTTCAAATTTTATAAACAGTATGTTACACTGCCAAAGGAAAAAAAATGCAATAAATAAAGTGATCCAGCACAATGACATTCAAGTGTTCTCTCTTTATGACTTGGTATAGCATTCAAATTAGGTAGATTATCCAAGATTTTTAGTTGATGATTAATCATAAAATAACACTTTAGCTTTAAAAATAGTGTTTGGTTGACAGGTTACACGTAACAATGCGATTGAAGGGTCTTATGTTTTAAGGTGTGAATTAATGATGTGATAGTATGTCCCAATACATGCACACTTTTTTGAAACACTAAAAGTAGACACTTGCATACTTTAAGGGCATATCAAAGAGACAGAGCATACTTTAAGGGCATATTGGGACAAAGCATTGGTGTTTCTTAAACTCTGGGACTTTGGACTTTTAGAAATTAAAGTCTTGTTAAACCATTTTTCAAATGCTCACTATTTTAGTTTAAGAGAATTCCTTGGTGGAAATGTAAGCGCAGCGTAGTTCTAGCGGGAAGACTAGCAGCTGTACATCATCACATCATTAGCTGGGTAACTCCTAGCCAATCGCATGTAAGCCCTTGCTTTATAAGTCTGCTCACAATCTATCACATTGCTGTTTCAGTGTGCTAACCGGAAACCTCCACCACCCCACCACCACCAGTTGAGCACTGTCCCGCACAGGGGTAGGCTCCTCGCCCCTGCCCCTCCTATCTTCGGCAATATATGATGGTTCAAAGTACAACTCCCTTGGACTGCCAGACGGGGCCTATGCCAAAGAGAGACATTATTTTTCTGTTTTACATTCATCAAATAAATGGCATCTTAAACCTCACTCAAGCCTGCATGTCTTCTCGATAGATACATAAACTTAAATAATATTTTCACACTTTTTACATAATTTGGCAAAATTACAGCTTAATTGGAAAAAATGCACAGTAAAAATATTCTTCTCATGTGATATCACTTGTCTCATATTTCATCACAAGCGTGCGCTTCACTTGCACTTTTGTTGACTTGGTTAAAAAGTACACTAACTTTTAAAAATCCTTTATTATGGCCAAAATAGTTTGGTGTGGTGGAAATGACACCAAAGCTGTAGGACAGAAATAAATTTTCATACAATAATCATAAAAATTGTTTCTTTATTTTACTTTTTGTTTAGATTATCATAGTTTTAAACAAGTCATATATTTTTTATTATAATTTTTTTTTACAGTGGATTTCCATAATGTACTATAAATCTCCACTTTCACTTTCATACTCTTCTTCTTTTGTTTTTGATGATTCACATCCTATGCATATCGCCGCCTACTGGGCAGGGAGGAGAATTGATAGTAATAAGTACTTAAATATTTACTGTTTTTTGCCCACACCTATTATATCTCTTCTGAAGAAATGGATTTAACCACTAGTGTCTTATGGATAACTTTAATGCTGCCTTTATATGCTTTTTGGAGCTTCCATTTTTGGTACCCGTTCACTTGCATTGTGAGGATGTAAAAAAAATTAGATATTCTCCTAAAAATCATTTTTTGTGTTCAGCAGAAGAAAGTAAGTCATACACATCTGGGATGCCAAGAGGGTGAGCAAATCATTTCACCCAAATTTCATTTTTGGGTGAAATTAAGCAGGCACAGTTATTGGCCAATACAATAATCTCAAAATGGGAAAATACTGTACAATTTATTGGGCTGTCTAAAATATCTATCACTAGTCAGTGACTTCCATCTACATGACTGCAACACCACCACATCTCTGCGGAGCCCTACAATCTGTCATAGCTTATTTTCCAAGTCAAACTTCAAGTTAAATGATGCCTACCGCAAGGGGATAAGCTATCTAACAACATGAAGTTGACTTAGAACCAAATAACCATTTTATCATAACACTTATTGAGAAGGAAAAGAGAAGCAGAGTTTCCCGCCCTGCTAGCCTGTGATCTGTCATCAGAACTCATAAAGTTCTCTGTCAATCAAAACTGCGATGAGAGAGAGGCCACTCCTCTTTCACAAGGCTTTTTTCATCAACACTCTGATGGGCCAATTAGAGGGGCCTTGTAGTGTGAGGTGACACTGATGGGCTCAGGGTCTTCCATTAACCTCCCAGTTACTCGATGAGAGACACAATCTTACAGTCGGGAAATTTCACTCAAGCAGTGACATAATGCCAAATGATGGAAGTATTTACCCTCTCATTCCAGCTGTAAAACCACAAAGCATAGAGAAGCTCAGAAGAGAGTTTTGAAGCTATATAACTAAGCACTGTTTCTCACTTCTCACTTCATGCGAGTAAAATAAAAACTGACTAAAAGGGAGAGCACTAAGCTTGCTGAAGTTCACTAACTCTGGTATATATATGTTCATTTAAATTTATTTCTCAAGTAGTCTACGGATCCGTGAATGTCTATGCAATGCAAAACTATTACATAGACGATTGAATTTTCTTGAGATTCATATATGCAATATAGAAAATATGAGCATGAAAAATATGCATGCAGTTCACAAATACATTTCTATGCTTCTAACACAATTCCCCCAACGTTAAAAGCATTCTGATGAGGTTTATATTACAGTATAGATTATGTAGAGCTATGTGCTTGAACCTTTGCCTAGGGTGTTAAATTAAACAGAGGGACAGTCAGTATCTTGAACTTCAGTTGCACTCTAAAGCTTCTAAATGAAATCCATCAGCTCTGGAATGTAAATCAGCTGTTTTCATTGACTTATAAATTCCTTGGTTATATTTACTTAATCTGCAGTTCTTTCTACATGATAAGATATTTGATTACTACTCAAGTGTGAGGCCACAGTTCAGACATTTTTGCAATGATTTTAGATGATGCTTTGAAAGCAACAATTTATTTCAAGGCCATGCATCCACAAGAAAGGTCAATGATATCAACAGATTAGAAACTATACACTCATTACCCCTACTTCATAGAATTTATGATATCAAATTATTATAAAAAAAAAAGTTTTTACAAGAAATTTTATTTATTTCAGTGTACTACAGAGTTTAAATCCAACTTAAATTTACTGATGTTTATTCATTTACTTTTCTTTTTTTTTTTTTTTTTTTTTTAATTTTATTTTGCTTTTTTCAAATACAATAACAAACATCAGATACAACACAAAGGCAACTACCACAAATACAAAGCGACAACAATCAACAACAAAAAAGAAAAAAAAAAAAAAGAAAAAAAAAAAAAAAACACCAAAAAGGGAGATACAATGTAAGACAGTTAGAAAATTAACTTTATCAAATTAAGTCATGTGGTACTATATTTATATAGTTCAAAAAGGGTTTCCAGATTTTATGAAATAAGTCACTCCTGTTTCTCATTGAATATGTGATCTTCTCTAAGGGTACACAGCTGCAAATCTCCGACAACCACAATCCAATTGGCACATCAGTGTCTGCTTTCCATTTCAAAGCAATACATTTTTTAGCTATTATTAACAACATTTCAGTAAGCTTAATAGCTTGTCTGTTTCGGAGGTTAGAGTTGGTAAAATTGCCTAATAAACACACCTCTGGATCCATTGGAAAATCATTTCCATGAATCCGTGATATACTATCGCATACTTGCACCCAAAACACCTTAACTTTAGGACACAACCAGGTAGAGTGCAAAAATGTTCCTTCTTCTGTACCACATCTGAAGCAGTGGGGTGAAATACTGTTGTTAAATTTATGTAATCTAAATGGAGTGTAGTAGAGCTGGTGTAAAAAATTCAACTGAATTAATCTATACCTAGAATTCAAGGTTGAGGTGACCCCATCTTTACATAATTGATCCCACAGGTCCCCATCTATTCTTACCCCCAAATCCTGTTCCCATCTCCTTCTGGATTTATCTGGGTCATGTAAAGGCTGATTTGAGATTAGAGCTTCATATATTCTAGAGATTGTTTTATATAGTGGTTTATCAGAATAACAGAGTTGCTCAATAAGTGTCAAATCTGGTATCTTAGGATAACTTTTTGCTTTGACTCTTAAACAATCTCATAATTGCAGATAACTAAAGAGTTCCTTATTACTCAAATTATATCTATTTTTTAACTGTTCAAATGACATTAAAACCTCACCCTCAAAGCAGTGTTCCAACAGTTTAATTCCTTTGTCTGCCCATATCTTAAAATTTTTGTTTTGATGACACATTGGTAGCAATCTATTACCCCATAAAGGTGTTTTAGGGGAAAGAAAGTTACTCTGTCCCAGCAGAGACCGCAGTTTATACCAAGTCTGAACTGAGTGAATAATCATGGGATTATTAGTTCTTGTTTTGATCTGTTTGTCATCCCATGTATATAAAATATTGACAGGGCATTCTTCTTTTAACTCATATTTCTCCATATTCAGCCAAGAGGGAAAGGGAGTATTAGCAAACATCTGAGCTAAGAACCTGGATTGGGCTGCCCAATAATACATCTTAAAATTGGGAAGTCTCAGTCCTCCTTGCCTATAATCCAAAGTCAGTTTATCAAGGCTGACCCTAGGGGTTTTACGGTGCCAAATAAATGATCTTATTAACCTATTAAGAGAAGTGAAAAAGCAATTAGGGATTGATATTGGAAGAGATTGAAACATGTATAAAAATTTGGGCAAAATATTCATTTTAACTGCATTTATTCTACCCAGTAATGTGATTGGTAGATCCATCCAATTGGTTAAATCTCTACCCACTTTCTCTAAAAGACTAGCCAAATTAAGTTTATAAAGATTCTTTAAGTTACCATCTACCTGAATACCCAAATAATTAATTCCAGTAGGAGAGCACTTAAAGGAAAAGCCGTCCAGTGCAGTATAGTCGAACCCTGATAATGGCAAAATGACACTTTTTTCAATATTAACTTTGTATCCAGAGAAAGTGCCATATAATTGTAACACCCTCTGTAGATTAGACAAAGAGCTTACAGGATCAGTAAGAAATACAAGAATATCATCGGCAAACAATGATATTTTATGCATTTCAGGGTCGATTCCAAAACCCTTTATATCAGGGTTGCATCTAATAGTCTCGGCTAAAGGTTCGATAGCCAGTGCAAAGAGAGCTGGGCTTAGGGGGCATCCTTGTCTACATCCTCTATACAAGGGAAATGTAGCAGAAGTAATTCCGTTAGTAACTATTTTTGCTTTAGGGGATTTATAAAGTGAATAAATTAGATCAATAAATGCAGCTCCAAATCCAAATTTTTTCAGCACTTCAAAAAGATATGACCACTCGACGCGATCAAAAGCCTTTTCGGCATCAAGAGAAACAGCTACTCCTGGTATGCGATTTTCTTTAGCAGTATGAATGACATTAAAAAATCTCCTCAAATTATTTTATGATATTCTCTCAATTACAAAACCAGTTTGGTCTGGGTTAATCAGCAGAGGAAGACGAGTTTCTAATCTCTTGGCTATCATTTTAGTAACTAATTTATAATCCACATTAAGGAGTGAAATTGGCCTATAGGATGCACATTTCAGCGGATCCTTACCTTTTTTGTATATTACCGAAATTATTGCATTGGAGAAAGAATCTGGAAAACATTTGTCCATCCTAGACTGGTCAAGTACTTCCATCAAGTAAGGCACAAGCAAATCTTTAAATACTTTATAAAACTCTGATGGGAAGCCGTCTTCACCCGGAGATTTATTATTAGGCATTAAAAGAATGGTTTCAATCAACTCAGAGGCAGAAAAAGGCTGATCCAAATCGATCCTGTCATCCTCTGAAACACATGGTAATTGGATTGAGGATAAGAAAGAATCCATTTGTGAACTATCTGTACTTGCCTGAGAAGTATATAACTCTGTGTAATATTGCTTAAATGCATCATTAATCTCTAGAGGAATGTATGTTTCCGCATTACCTGTATTTATAGCATTTATCGTTCGTTTCTGTTCATCTCGTTTTAATTGCCAGGCCAAAACTTTGTGTGCTTTCTCTCCAAGCTCATAATAACGCTGTTTAGAGCTAATAATAGCCCTCTCTGCCTGGTAGGTGTTCATTTTATTATACTCCATTTTTTTATTAAGTAATTCCCTATAAACATCCTTATTCTGATCCGTATGGTATATTTTTTCAAGTGCTGAGATTTCAGATTCTAGCTTATTCAGTTTGGATTTTTTTGATTTTATTAACCCCTTAGTATATGCAATACAATGGCCCCTAAGATACGCCTTTAAAGTGTCCCATAATATAAAACTATTGGAACAGGAAGGTTTATTCGTAGCAGTAAAAATATCGATTTGTTCTCTAATAAACTTTTGAAATTCTGATTGTTTAAGAAGAATGGGATTTAGCCTCCACCTGTAAGTTTGTCCTGTTTTCTCTGGGATGGACAATGACATTACAAGGGGAGAATGGTCACTCAACAAACGAGGAAGATATTCAACATCCATCACACAGTATAAAAGTTGGGTGGATAACAAAAAATAATCTATACGAGTGTGTGTATCATGAGGATGTGAATAAAAAGAGTAATCTCTAACATGTGGATGTTCATGCCTCCAGACATCTGTTAGGTTTAAATCTTTCATATAAGCAGAGGTAGATTTAGCTGCTTTAGAAAGAGGCAATGTTCTGGTTGAAGATCTATCCAGTACATTGTCGAGACAAAAGTTAAAGTCACCACCTACCAAGAGTGAGCCTGATGATTGAGCGATTTGAAGGAAAACATTTTGTATAAACAAGTGATCAAGTGATTGACCTGAAGGGTCAAGTACCGATTTTGTAACTGTAAATGGGACATTTTTATTAATCAGTATAGCCGTTCCCCTTGACTTAGAATTAAACGAGGATGCAAAGACTTGACCTACCCACTCTCTTTTTAATTTTTTATGCTCAGAGTCTGTTAAATGGGTTTCTTGCAGGAAAACTATTTCTGCCCTCAACATCTTAAGGTACATATAGACTCTTTTTCTTTTAACTGGACTATGTAGACCCTTAGTATTAAATGTCACAAATTTCAAAGGTTTTGTCATGTATACTCTATGGTATCCATATCACCATATAAAATACCCTCATAAAAAATTAACATTATCCTGATCGATCCACTATCACCCTGGAATTGAAATGTTGATATGCATCTCTCCGGGAAAAACACACACACACACACACAAACAAAAAAACAAACAAAAACAAAGAACCCACATATAACACAAAAATCCTACTAAAGCTGCTGAACCAGAACTATCAGCAGCTGAGGAAAAAAAAAACGTTGAGAAACGATTAGCTAGCACTTCCTTCCCAATCAAGAGTGGAGGGCTAACTCCGAGCTCTCTTTATACATAAAACACACTGATATAAACAACATTCGTTTATAACAATAATGGCCCAAACTTATTGAACTCAATTAGAAATGCACTCATGTGTAGTCGCCCTAAAAAATTTCCATGTCTGGCCTCGGTCCATAATCAAATGAAATCCCTCACTGATACTAAAACCAGAGAGAAAAATTAAATAAATAAAATAAAATAATAATAATAAATGAATATTTATTATATATAGCCTGTATATATACATAGATATACATATATATGCATACACACATACATACAAAGGAAAATAAACAAATAACTCGTGGGCGACCAAAGATTATCAGGTAAAGATCCCCAAGTATCCGTTTAACAAATCACTCACCCACCCAGCTCTAACAACTGGGACGAGTATAAGAATATCCATCCCGAAGCGCCGCAGACTCCACCGCTTCAACTACAGCTCAGTCACGTTCCGACAGAAACTTGAGGACTTCATCAGGTGTGTGACAGAACCGTATTCCACCATCCTCCGTAAGAATACGAATATGAGCGGGATATACAAGATGGCAATTGACATTCTTCTCCTTTAATGTCTTAAGCGCTGGGATCATCCCTCTTCTGCGGTGCATCACTTCTAATGAGAAATCCGGAAAAAAGCTGACTCTCTTCCCATCAACGGAAATTGGGGCTTTATCTCGGGCAATACGGAGGATACTTTCCCGGTCCTGGAATCTCAGAAGCTGAATCAGGACGGGCCGCGGAGCCTTTCACGGAATTCGCACTGCCGGGACGCGGTGTGCACGCTCGATGTTCATTGGAGCGCCGAAGTTCTCTTCTCCTAAAACGTTCAGCAGCCATGTCTTAAAAAATTCTACCATATCTCGACCTTCAACTCCTTCACTCAATCCAATCAAGCGGATATTTTTCCGTCTGTTGTAGTTTTCTATATATTCCAGTTTATTTCTAATAAACTCGTTGTCTTTTTTGAGGAGACTGAGGGGCCGCTCATTTCCCGAAACTGCATCTTCCACATCACTGATTCTTTGCTCGGCCGTAGTGATCCGGCCTTGCATAGATGATACGGACAGGGTCAGTGTATCAATTGATCCCTGAATGGAGTTACGAAGGTCCGACATTTGAGAAATCAGCTCCTGCTTAAAACTCCCAATGATCTCTCGAAACTCTTTCAGCGCGGCGGCGAGCATCCCCGCTGAATTTTCCCCCTCCGAGGCAATCCCTTCGGCGGCCTTTTGCGGAGACTTTCTCTCAGTTGTTTCGGCGGTTTTATGCTCATCTTTCCTAGGTTTTGGTCGACGCTCCATAATTCCACGTTCCACACAAGTATTCGGCAGACTATTTACTACTATTTGGGCAATGTTTCAGTGTTTATTTCAACAGATATTAGGCGATTTCTAGAGAGCTCTCTTGGTTGCGACTCACTTCCACGAGCTCATCACGTGACTCATTCATTTACTTATGTTGTTCCAACTTAATTTATTTTATTAATCATTAGTATATTATGTCATGTGAGCAAGTGTAAGGACTGCAAAACTGTTGCACTGATAATTTGACAGCAACTGCTTATAGAGGTAAGCAGCACTTGAATAAAAACATCACTTAAAAAAGTGAAAAGTGAAAAAGTGAAAGTCCGTACTCAAACTAAGCACAGGCACCATTCTTCATCCCAATGGTAACCCTTAAAACTCCAGACACTCTTTTTAAATACCAGTGTAACAGAAAATTACAAATTCACCAATCTTGCTCAAAAATGCATAAAATAACACTTGATTTCAACATGTGTCCACCCCATCCAGTCCCATGCAAAGCAACCTCTGCCTAGTTTCATCAATGCTACACAAAATTATTCATGTAAATGGATTAAGTAAACTTTAATTTTACAAATTGAATTGGATAGAACACAATGGAATCAAGTTGTGACAAAGTGTTCTTGAACTGTTTTGCTTGGAGTGATGTCTAAATCAATAAACATGCATGAGAAGGTACTCTATCCTTAACCTTACCACCCCTCGAAGAATCAGTGACAGGGATTCTTCCTGATTGACCAGATTTAGCATTTTCACACTTGATAAACTGGATTAGACTGATGGGTAGTGAAGGAACAATGGACCAATAGACATTGTGCAAAATTACAGGGTTGAGCGGATGTCTGAGCCCCCCAAAATAAAAGGTTTACCCCTACCCCTCCAAAAAAGTCAAAAATCCAAAGAAAAATGTGGGAAAGGGCTTTTAGGATTGATGCATGGAGCCCCCCATCTGAATCCCTAAGATAGTTGATGTTTGGCTAAACCTGTTGACCGCACACGGTAGTGACGCCACTCTGCTTACATTTAATATATAAATGTAATTAATGTTAACAAATTATCCATCTAAGGGTTCAACATTGATCCCTGTCTCACGATAGCAATGCTCCAGAATCAGCAATTTAGTTATTTGTGCCAGGAGTACAAATGAAAACATGCAATATCAAAACGGGACTTCATACGTTTGTTATGAAAACACGATCGCCAGATGAATCCAGTTCACCACACTTGGGTCAATTGTTCATGACAAGCGTTCATTGAAAAACTTCCAATAGCGCTTTTTGTCCATAAAAGTGATAAATCGGAGAAATATTGATATATTCTCCATTGTTTACATGAGATCTTGTTTTATGACTACTCCAACATCCCTTTCAGAACTAAAATGGATTAAATTAATTTGATTAGTTAATTAAACCCAAAAATGTATCAGAATAATTGGTCCCATTGGCCTTCTGAAGTTAAAATTCCCTCTTAAATAAGAACAGTATTATATCATTCTGCATACAGGCCAGTTTTTATAACGTCATGTGAGCAGAGGTTTGACATCTGTACAGGATACCTAACAGAGTCCTGGTTTTCTATTGCGAATGATGTTACTGAATAAAGTGAGAAAATTGAAACATCCTATCTCTCTCTACCCTTGCCCTTACCCCTGCCTGTTGCCCTAGTCACAGATGGTGCCCTAGTCCACAATGTTTCGCCATGTCAATTCGTGTGACACGCTCGCTCATCCATTGGTTTTTCCTTTTCACTGACATTTAGAAAACGGGTCTGTAGGCCACAGTTCTGGTCACAGTGAGATATTGAAAAGCAAATTAGCCTGAATGAGCAGACCTTGTCTCATCCAGGTGCTCTCAGCCTGGTGCTGCAGATGTATTGTGCATTTATTGATTGTTAAAGAAACTGATGTAGTCAACTTGTAGGTCAGAAACAGGTGCTTGAGTAGAGAGCCCTGAAAAAAGACTTTGAAGACAAGCAGCTCTGATTATTTTTTCTTTATCTGTTTTTTATTTTTATTTTTTTGAGTGAATCTCTAATGTTATCCTGTATTATTTAATATAAGTATTAAAGGTGAAGGATACTGTAGGATATTTTTCTATGTTAAAATATTTTCTTATAACCCAGCTTAATATGCAGTCTACTTTAAGAAAGCCATTCAGCTGGAATCACCAGAAAGTGTAAACACTGTTGCTCTTTTGTGCTAACACAAAGCAAAAATGTAATGTTTTCTTAATCAGTTTTTGTCTTGTTTTCCAATAAAAATATCTAACCATCCTTAAACAACCAAATGAGACAAAATTCCTTAAAACATTAAAAGTTGACAAGCATAATTCTAACTAATTTATCTAACTAAACGAATAATAATTTTAAGGATAATTGCATAAGGTTATTAAGGTTGTTGATGTAACACTTTGCACAGCATTTTACTGTGTAGTCACAAGAAATGTCCTGCCCCTTACTGAAACAAAGTATCATTGGTTAGCATATATCCCAAATATTTTATTTATTTATTTTATTTAAATAAATAAAAATAAATATGAAACTAATGTTCTGATTGGTTGCTCAGATGAGTCAGAATGTCTATCTTGCCCACGGCTTCAGTTCAGCGCTCCAGCCCCCTCTGCTCTGTGTGCGTTTAGAGACAATCTCTGAACATTATTAAAACATATTAAAAAAAAAAATCACATTTCACTTAATGGTGCTGCGGAATCATGTCAGAAAATGTATGGGTCAAAATCCAACTATTATTCTGGCGGCCATACAGTACGTATCATCACTCATTTTAGGTTAGCATATAAAAAATCCGTAGAAAGATAGGTGGACATACGATTTGTTCTTGTGTATGCGCTAGACCAGTAGTTCCCACTCTCTCTCTCACTCCACACTCTGCTCTCTCTCCCTAAAGTACAAATCGCTCACACCTGATCCCATTCCAGCACTCAATCACATTCCCGGCATAAATACTCACCCCGCCACTCCACTGAGGTCTAGTCTCCACAAGGGACTCTCAGACTCACCTGCTTGTCGGAATCCCAACGTGAAGCTGTATTCATACCCTCAAATCCCTCGTCCTCCATTTCCTTCATCGTCCTGCAGTGGCGATCCTTCAGCATTCTCCCTAGGAACATGAACTCTGTCATTCTAAGTTAAGTTACCAGTCCCTTTATCACTTTTGACTTACCTGAAAAGTATCATTTTAAATAAAGCTCCCACGATTGGGTTCAACCTGTCATCTTTGACTTTGTTGTGTCATGACACCAGGGGTCCCTTTGGTGGGTGCCAGAGTTCACAGGGGGGGCACGGAACCTTGCGCTCTTTGATGTGGTCAAAGATCGATAAAATGCGCAATACCAGTAAGACAGCTTCCTCATCTAACTAAACAATGTCTCAATATAAAAAACTGGGCAATTCTTTACACCCTGTCAACTGTAGCAAATATTCATGAAATGTCACTCAACCGACCAGAGCCAATTTACAAAACTGCATGAGGATGAAGCGCAGGTGGGGAGGTGCGCATGGCCAAGTGCTTGTTGAGTTCACTTTTCTTGGATTTTGGAATAACTGCAACATCATAACCACACACTGTAAGACTGCAAAAACTTATTAAAACTCCATACTTTGTTGACGTGGTAATGCATTACAAGAATATCATCAAACGGTTGCAGGGCTCTGCGTCGGGGTGGCCGAAATACCAGTAGAAATGTGTTAAAAGCAAGAAATGTTAAAGTATCGTGTTTATTGTGTTTATGCAAAATCCAGCCGCATGGCAATGAATGCGCATTCCAAAAAAATGATTAAATTATAATATATTTTTTTATCGGTTGTTATACTTTTGTGTTATTTTTGCATTTCTCATGGCCTCTCTCTCACACGCATGCATGACCAAACACAGCGAGAGATGAGATATGATCCCTTAGTACTGATGCCATCAAGTTTTCCTGTCGGCATCCACTTTTGCCAGAAAGCACGGAGAAGCGATCGCACAAGTAAATAACCTCAGCAATTACACATTTGTCAACCATATATATAGTATGTATATTTAGGGGTGAATTGAATGGAGAGAGAAAAAATAAAATAAATAAAATAGGGGGGGAGGGTGGCAGACTTTCTTTTAATTAAGCTAGAATACAGTACTGCCTGGACCGTTATAAGACATTTTCCTTCCACCAGACCAATTTAAGCTTAAAGTACCACCTTCATGTTTTTACAAGTCTTGTGAGTAGGGGGCGGAAATCGCAACTCCAGCTATAGAGGAAATATGGAGCTGTACAGACTAGGGTTGAGCGGTATACCAGCACTAAAGAAATATCACAATACCAAAAAATTAAATAAGTGTATAACATCATCATGTTTGCTAATTTGTAACTGTAAGACTTCAAGCAATTCTTTTAATCAATATTTCTGTTTGTCCAACTAATGGGAGATGGGGCGAGAATTTTGGAAACAGGTTTGCTATTTTCTTTTTGCAATTCCATTTGATGCCACTAGCGTTGCAGAAATTTTACACATCTCACTCAAATACTAAATTACTCTTTTCAAAATGTTTCAGAAAGCTGAAACTTAAGCATTTGATAATGACTCAAGTAATGGTTAATGGCAGTTCTTTTAGAAGTATAGGATCAATCATTGACTTAAATGGGTTGTGCTTTTGAACTAATTGGAACTGGGGATTCCAGCACATTCTGATGGAATACTATGAAGCTACTTGAGTACGAGTAAAGACACTGACTACCACCCCTGGAGTCGTGAGTACGAATCCAGGGTGTGCTGAGTGACTCTAGCCCAATCTTCAAAGCAACCAAATTGGCCCGGTTGCTAGGGAGGGTAGAGTCAAATGGGGTAACCTCCTCATGGTCGCTATGATGTGTGGTTCTCGCTCTCGCTGGGGCACCTTGTGAATTGTGCGTGGATGCCGTGGAGAATAGCGTGAAGCCTCCACACGTGCTACATCTCCACGGTAACACGCTCAGCTAGCCAAGTGTTACGATGCGAAGATTGACAGTCTCAGATGCGGAAGCAACTGAGATTCGTCCTCTGCCAACCTGATTGAGTCGAGTCACTACGCCACCACGAGGACTTGTGTATTGGGAACTGGGCATTCCAAATTGGGGAGAAAAGAGGAGAGAAAAAAAAAACAAAAACAAAAAACAATGTGCAGACAGTGCATGCAAATATTGACTTACCTTAAGCTACAGTTTTATGCTTTTCTTCCACCGACACCTTGTGGGACTAAAGCTGCATATAGTCTGAATGCAGAACACTGTGTCCTTGAGACACGTCACAAAGTCATTCTTCTCACCCCTTTCTTAAGCTGGGGATAATTCTATTAAAACCTGTGTTGAACAGGGCCAGATATTTCACCTTACCAGACAAGTAATTCATAACAAAGAGCTTTAGCTTGAACTGAACTGAACTAATGCAATTTCATGTTTCTTTCCCCATTTTTATTTTCTAATGTTTAAAAATCAGACTCTTATCTGTAGGAGGATTTTGCACATTTTCTTACAGTGGTTGGTTACATTTTAGCGAAATGCAGCAGTTGACAAATTGAGGAAGGAAATTAGTATATAACAGCTGGGTAATTGGTTGAAAAGACACAATACAGTTATTCTCTAGCATACAGTATGTTGTTTTGGATGCTATCCCAGAAAGATTATTAACTATACTTACCAAAAGGCTTCCTTGATGGACCAGCTTCACCAATTAGGTTTTTCTGGTGAAGATCAGGACTTGGCTGGTCCAGCTTCTATACAAGAAACAACCAGCATAAACCATCCTTACCCAGTATGGATATTGATATGGTCTGTTCAGCAGGGTATGGTATTGGTGTGACAATGCCATAACCAGAATACACTGGATTTTTTTTTTCCTGCAATTTGTTACCTCAAAAACTATTTCTACTTGATCAAAAGCAAATCAATTACTTTTGTAGGTGTAACCAAATTTGACAGTGTCATTTATTCATACTACATGACATTTATGACTTTTTTTTTTATTTATGAAACCAGTTAATTTAGATGGCACCACATGAAGCACATTTTATTTATTTTTTTCAAAATGATCACATGGGAAATTGCCGCTTAAGTTCTGAATGTTTTTTTCCACCCAATGTCTGACCAGATGTGCCGAAATCTTGACAATAGCCACAATGTGGCCAATGTTTATGCCTCAAAAATCAAGCAAGCTGTGCCTATTTTGTATTTCCAGCTACAGAGAGTACAGAGAGTTAAATTTACATAGTGAAATTACACTTTTTTGACTCATAACTGTTATGGTTAGGGGTAGAGTTTGGTTTAGACTTTTTAATAATCTAATTTCCACTCAAATGTTGCCAAAAAATAGAGGTGCTGCACGTTCAGACTGATCACACTGTGAATTCGACAAATAGAAGGTTGAAAATTCTGCTGCTGAAACTGGTATGGGCTTACTAAAATTTGAATCTCTGCCCCCAATGGCCGAAGCTGGAAGTGTAGATGAACGCATGGGCATGTGTGAGCTTAAAATATAAAATTTTAATTTTATTTTTATATGATGTACCCTTAATACAATGCTTTATTAGCTATACCGCATAACCCAGACCTCAACACTAAAACTAACCATCAGTGAAATAACATTTTTATTTTAGAGACAAAAATGCAACCTCCAAATCACACTCAACGTTGTTTATGTGAAAGCAATTACTTCCTGGTTCCCACAGGGTAGAACCAGTATCTATCAGTCTTCAGTAGCACTAGAGGGAAGTTAGATCATGCATTAATTGCGGCAAAAATGTCTGATTGGGGATTGCACTTCTCTGTAATTTAGCTTAATGGGGTCGATTTCAGGGTACATGAACATTCAGAAGCAACAAGTCGATTTCCCATTTGATCACATTGGTGCCTTTCACATCACATTCATTCAAAGAGGGAAGTGACAGAACACAGTTTTGCTTTCGTGTCATACATGCACATGACAACAGTTCCAGCTTTGGCCACTAGGCAGTTCAGACATTCAAAAGCATAGACTAATTTTAGCAGACACAACATTTGACCTACTGTCATGTACTTTACAGTGAGATCAGTCTGAAATATTTAGGTTATTTAATGAAATATTGTATTGCAATGTCTTCAAATTTATGAACCTCAGCTTAATCAGTATCATCTCCTATTTCATATAGTTGTCTTTTATGAATAATGATTTTCTTTACATTTCAAGCAAACCCACTAAAGCCCTCTTGGAATAAAACATTCAGTGGTTAAATCATTTTTGTGAACCCTTCAGACTTAATATGTGTGCTGATAGAATCAAAATAACTTATGAAAACATTGTTTACATTGATATAACTAACTTTAACAGTTACTATCTATTTAAACTTTCTTCATTCCTTGCAGCTTTGACGTTAAGATAGTTTTTACTGCTTGACTCACATAATATAAAACTGCTCACCTTGTTATTTTCCTGTTAAATTTGAGGGAATAATCCAAAATTATTGTCTTTAGTAATGGGGAGATCCCTAAAGGTTAGAATGTGTTCTTGGAGGCAAGCCTGATCCCAAGAGGTTGCCAAGCGGCTGAAACCTATTGCCAAATCTGCCTTGAAATCCTCCTCCCATGCTCCTGTAGCTGCTCTGTATCAGTGGCTGCCTAATGTCCTGCTTAATTGTAATGATTTTGGAAGTATGATATAATGAGGTTTGTGCTCTGGATTACTAATTACCACAATTAATGCTTATTAAAAGGTGTCAGGATGAAAAGTGAGCTAGAGGTGCACCGGACTGACTAAGATACATGAAAGCATTCTGGAGCCAGTCCACGATATCTGCTTACCATTAACCAACATTTAGATCTTCTGTTAAATCTATATCTGTTTGGCATACAAAATGGCATCAATACACATAAATAAAGTACTCAATGTTTGAAGGAGACTCAAAATAAAATATAGTTGCAATCTTAAACGATGACCCCAAGACACGAACACCAGCCAAATGCGGGTAGCAATCGGCAGTTGCAGGTAACTCCGTCACCCTAACTACTGGCTGGTCGCCACAGCCGAAATCAAATGTAATTGTCTTCATCCTGCATTCAGCGCCTTATATGCCTCTCAAAACGTGCACACACATCTGTGAGGGGCAAACGAAGCATGATTTTAGCGTGAACTGCCACATCGCACATCAGTGTGCTCCAGAGACAGACCCAGAGCTCTTGGACCATACAGAGCGAAACTTGCGTGATTCTAAACTTTACTCGATATCGTGGCGTCCAGCTAATTTACGAAGAATTTATTTTTCTGTTTTTTAAACCTTGTGCTGATTGGCTACCACTCAATGGTTTACTAATTTCACATAATCCATATATTATCACTAAATATTACATTAGATCTTTTTTTCAACTTGATTTCTAGTAACTAGAACAGGTTATGTACCTCTTTTTGAAATTTATTGACAATAGGCATAAATTACATGAGATAATGCAACTCAATTTTGCCGTCAAAATTTATTATTATTATTATTATTTGTATTAATTTTTTTACTATATTAAATACCATACATACAATTTTCTGTCCTGTTATCACAACACTTTGTTTTAATGTTTAACCAGAATTTTTTTTTTCTCTTAATTTGTAAAAAATGGCAGAAATTCAAACTTCTCAAACATGTCCTCCCTATTAAAATGTATATAAATATGAAATTATGAATGTATTTTCACTAGATATTGCAATAGATCTTTTTGTTAACTTTTAGTAATGAAAAAAAGTTGTGTACTTGTTTTAGAAATTATTGATAGTAGGCTTGGTTGACCTGAACAATCTATCTACAAACATTCACAAAATATACTGCGATATTTATCACAGAATTATTATTTTAATGTTGTTTTAATATTTAACAAAGAAGTTTGCTTTGACACTTTTGTTTCCTCTCAAAAATGGCACAAACCTGTAGTGTTATGTTTTTTTTCTTTGTTCCTGTGGGGTCAAGATTTTGGGTGTTAATGAGGACATTTTATTTAGGTTACAAACTGGTAATTACAAGGCTATTATGCTATAAATGTGGTTTATGAGGACATTTCTAGTGTCCGCATAATTCAAATCACAATGTTTTTTTTTGATTGTGTAAAAATGCAGAACGTTTTTTTGTGAGGGTTAGGTTTAGGGGTAGGGTTAGGGGATAGAATCTAGAGTTTGTACAGTATAAAAATAAGTATGTCTATGAAGAGTCCTCATAAGGATAGCTGCACCAATGTGTGTGTGTGTGTGTGTGTGTGTGTGTGTGGGCAGTTTATGTGGTTTAGGAGGACAATTGTTCAGGTTACAAACTGGTAATTACAAGGGTATTATGCTATAAATGTGGTTTATGAGGACATTTCTAGTGTCCCCATAATATAAATAGCTTAAAAACAGGTTTTAATGAAAATGTAAAAATGCAGAAAGTTTTCTTTGAGGGGTTTAGGGGTTGTGTTCGGTTTAGAAGATATAATCTATAGTTTGTAGAGTATAAAAATAATTATGTCTATGGAAAGTCCTCATAATGATAGGTAGACCAACGTGTGTGTGTGTGTGTGTGTGTTTGTGTGCATATGTCTGAGCACACACATACTCACCCACAAACCCCCACATGCCCTTTGGATTCCCAAGCAACCTCTGAAACTTTGATGCATTGGAAATAAATCATTCAAAATTTCAGAGCTTGCCTAGGAAACAAAATGGTGTCTGTGTGAGTACATGTGTGAGAGTGTGTGTATTAGTGTGCACATATGCACATAATTGAATTTATGAAGAATTCTTTGATATAAAATAAATTAGTCATTTGTGTTGATTGTAACTTAAATGCTTGAACCTTATTGTAGTAACATGAAATGTATCATTGTATCTGAAAGAGTACCTGATGCTCTGGTGTCCTTGGCACAGATTGAGATTTTTGTGCCATTGTCAGCTCAGACACCTCCGAACCTCTGTGTCTCCTTAAGTATGCGATGAGCTTCATTATTTTGCCAATGTTCACAGTCAGGTCATTCATATTGCAGCGCTTTGTCAAATGTGCCCCTTGCTCTCTGTGCACTGTTTTATTGTTGTTGATAAAACTAATGTACAGTGCATCTGGAAAGTATTCACAGCACTTCATTTTGTCACATTTTGTTATGTTACAGCCTTATTCCAAAATTTATTAAATTCATTATTTTCCTCAAAATTCTACAAACAACACCCCATAATGACAACATGAAAGAAGTTTGTTTAAAATCTTTGCAAATTTATTACAAATAAAAAACGAAAAAAATCACATGTACATAAGTATTCACAGCCTTTGCCATGACACTCAAAATTGAGCTCAGGTGCATCCTGTTTCCACTGATCATCCTTGAGATGTTTCTACAACTTGATTGGAGTCCACCTGTGGTAAATTCAGTTGATTGGACATGATTTGGAAAGGCACACACCTGTCTATATAAGGTCTCACGGTTAACAGTGCATGTCAGAGCACAAACCAAGCCATGAAGTCCAAGGAATTGTCTGAAGACCTCCGAGACAGGATTGTATCGAGGTACAGATCTGGGGAAGGGTACAGAAACATTTTTGCAGCATTGAAGGTCCCAATAAGCACAGTGAATGGAAGAAGTGTGGGACCACCAGGACTCTTCCTATAGGTGGCCGCCTGGCCAAACTGAGCGATCAGGGGAGAAGGGCCTTAGTCAGCAAGAACACGATGTTCACTCTGACAGAGTTCCAGTGTTTCTCTGTGGAGAGAGGAGAACCTTCCAGAAGAACAACCATCTCTGCAGCACTCCACCAATCAGGCCTGTATGGTAGAGTGGCCAGAAGGAAGCCACCCCTCAGTAAAAGTCAGATGACAGACTTCGATAATTACCATTATCTAACTTACTAACAATAAATAAGTTAATTAATAATAAAACTGTTAAGTTTATAGTTTGAACTTTATTTGGGGAAAATTAATTAATTTTATTTCATGAAACATGTTATAAATGTATTTGTAAAAACATTGCAATGGAAAATTTTTCATGTAAATGTTATGAGCTAGATATGACTAATATTTTAACTATTTTTAATATGGCCTGCTATATGATAACAGCTGTCTGATGACATCAGTTACTGTATAGTTTCTAAGCTAATGTTGGGCAAATTAGTTGTTCTTACTTGAGCTTAGCAAGCTAGCTAACTAACTCATTCATGAAGCCATAGTTACATAATAAATTAGTTGGCCAGTGGCATTCAGTGAGGGAATTTTCAAGAGGCAAATATGTAAATCAGTATTGAAAGATCAAACCAATATTGTATTGTAGTGGATTTAAATATAATGTTTTATTAGCCTATATGTTTCTGCTGGTAATTATGCTCCTGTACACAGATGATCTCCTCTCCCTGATATCTTATAATAGTTTGAATAATGGCCTTTGCGTTATAATCTTTCAAGCAGAACAAATCACATAGTGCCATCTACAGACTATGATTAATGCAAACATTTATAAATTAATGGAGGGTCCAGTTCCTTTTACAGTTACGTCTACAGTACTTACCTAATACAGTAAATGTAGAGGAACTCCATCCTTCATCATGATTAGTTATGAATGCGGAAAGACGCAAATACATTTTTTTGTCCACATTTTTGATAAAGCAGATGACGTCATTTGAACGTCCCTTTTTACACATTTAGGTATGTATGTTAGAAGGTAAATAGATTTTCACTATAATTTCATAACTTTTGTCGTTACGTTCATTTTGAATACATTTTTGAGGAGCTCTAAACCAAGTGAGCTTCATATGTGCACATCATTTTAAGGCACCCTTCAAAACAACTTTTGGTCAGTCTTACTTTTTTACTTAAGTAAAAGTACTGCTACTGAAGAAATAATTAACTCGATTACAAGTAGAAGTACTGAGAAATATTATGACTCAAGTAAGAATAAATAAATAGTTTGCTACTCAATTAATTACATTAAAAGTTACTTTATGAAAATTATATTATATATAGTATATACGCCTCCATTTTTTGAACACAAAGACATTTTTATTATTGAAAGAAATTGACGGTTCCTTTAGCCAAGGATGCATTAAATTGATAAAAAAAATACTGCCAAAATCATGAATTGCATTTGATTATCACGGTTTGCAATAATTGTTTTAAGTGGTATTTATAAAATTTCTTCATTACCGATGATGGAATACATATAATGTGTCACCAGTTCCTTACAAAACATTCTGAAGTGCTAATTTGGTACTCAAGAAAATGTTCTTATTATTAGAACAATTGAAAATGGCTGCGCTACCATGCGGAAATCACAATACAGTGGGATTTTTTACCCCTATTTGTTGAGGTATTGAGATCTTACAAGTTGATTTACACTTACAAATACAATTTGGTTTTAAAAATGGGCAAAAAGAAACATATTTCTCCTGAAATTCTATTTTCTCATAGAGTCTATTGTTTTAGAGCGATGAAGGCTATTCCATGTATTAATGTTGTGAAAAAAGAATCTCTTACCATGATAGAGAGGGAAGTGGATGCCCAGATGCTCAACAAAAGACAAGAAAATCAAAGTCTCTAATTTGAGAAACAGACTCCTCACAGGTCATAAACTAGCAGCTTTTAAATGACAAAGACCTGTATTGCTGCAAGATGATTCTTGAACAAACAAAACATTTTAAGTATACAACATATATTTAAATAGTAATAGCCGTTTGACATTCTAAATGTCTCGAAATTGTCTCTAAATTACATAATGTGCATTGTGACTGAAACACATTCGTATTTCAGGTTTATTCTCATTCACGTACAGTATGTCCAAGTATTTTGGCTATTAAGTTAACATACTATACAAAATTAATATAATTCAATATCATAGAGGAGGAAATGTATCATATATTATATTGCAGCAATTATCAAGATATATTCTGTATTATGGGATCAACTAACAATCAGGGGGGATGCTTAACTGCTTTCAATTTTTAACCCATTATTTTTTTACATAGTTAATCACAGAGAATTGACATGTTAAATTGGCAGCCTTAATGCTAATTCATCAATATTGAAATATTTTTATGCAGAGTCGGAGCCAGGACAATTTACTAAGGGGGATGGCATTTGAAATTTCAAAGGGGGCAAAGATTTGTCACTTTACTCAAGATGTAACACTGCTGAAAATGAAGTTTTTTCACCCTAAAATGAAATGTAAAAGCTTTGACAGTTTCAATTTGTATGCTCATTTTCTCACTTTCCTAATAATTAATTATTTAAAAATAAGCACATGGCAAATGTTAATTTAAAAATGAACAGTAACATAAATTACTTACGAGAGAACTATAACATTCCATCGAATAAAAACTGGATTGAGGCTTGCAAACTATACTAACCTAAACATCTCCTAAAGCAGAGTGCATGCTAAATGTTTACTTCCTGTTATTGTGAAGCAGAAGCTGCAACTAGAAGATGCTTCTTTATCCCTTGCCTGTATACATGTGTCTGAAATCGTGGCATGTCAGTACTTTAAAATATGCCACAAATATACAAATTAAACAAAAAGCAAAATCTAAAAACGTTTGCCTAATAACTGTCTAATCAAATGGTCCTCTGGGGCACACACTCCAAAAAATTGCCTATATTTAAGATTGACACATTTAAAATTCATAACAAAATTAAATGAATAAAACCTCAGTATATTTAAAAAAAAAAAAGTTTTACTTAATTAAATTTGAATTTTGTTATGATTGTTTTAGTACATAAAATTCTATCTGTTTATCAACATAAATAAAACAAGACAACTTCACTTATATTCATAGTCACAAAACAGGCAATAGGTCAGGGTAGGAAGCAGGCAATCACAGGTAATATCCAGGTAAATAAAGTAATAACAGTAGGCAGGCAGCAAAGGGTCAAGACAGGGTAAACAGTCCAGGAACATTCACAGGTTAGGCAGTAAATAAAAAAAAATGCTCAGAAATGTTAGACAGGGCAAACGAAGACTTCACAATGATAGCGAGTGAAACTTAAATAGCTGAGAAGATGAGGAACGGGTGAGCAGGTAATCAGAGCCAGGTACGTGTATTATGGGAAATGGAGTTCAGAGAGTTAAAGTCAGTACTCAGGCGATGGAGCCCCCTGGTGATGAGTGGAAGGAAATACAGAGTCAGGATTCATGACACCCATGGGCTCCCCTGATCAAGGAAATAAGGGAGGCTGAAACCCAAGAACACACTGGAAGGGAGTCATGCCATTTGAAAGTTTACGGAGGGAATTTTGGCATATTCAGTCCAGAGTAAATAGCGGCTCCAGTCAAATTGGTTCTGATTGCATTAGGTTCTTAGAAAGTGGGTAAACTCTTGATTCATGTGTTCTGTCTGGCCTATTGATTGTGGATGGTACCAAGAGGTTAGGCTGACATTTATTTGAGTTGTTAAAGAAAGCTGTCTATAGGTGGGAGGTGAATTGATGCCCTCAGTCTGAAACTATGTCTTGAAATAGACAATAAAATCTGAATACACAATTTTATAAATGCTCAGCAGTTTCAAAGGCAGTAGGTAACTTCGGTAGCGGGATTAAGCGGCAAGCCTTAGAGAAGCGATCTACTACTGTGAGAATGGTAATGTGACCCTGAGAGAGAGGAATATCCATGACGAAGTCAATGGCGATATGAGACCAAGTACGCTGAGGTATGGGTAAAGCTGAGGTAACCCAGCTGGGAGTTGTCTAGATGACTTGTTGATGTTGCAAATGGAGCAATTCTGGACCTCCCAGATGGTGTCTGCCTGCAATGTGGACCACCAGACCTGGTTGCGTACCAACTGGAGATTGGCAGTGATACCCGGATGACCAGAGCTGAGCGATGAGTGGACCCTCTGGATAACCTTCTCACGAAGTAGGAGCGGAACATAGGTCTTGTCAGATGGACAGTCGGGAGGCAGTGGATAGTTGGAGTGAGTGTTAGTTATCTCTGTCATGATGTCCTACTGTACCGGAGCGATGATCAGTGTGGGTGGTAGGATGGGTTCTTTGGTAGGAGTCTGCAGCGGGTATTCAAACTGGTGAGAGAGAGTGTCGGCCTTGACGTTCTTAGAGCCTGGACGTTCTTAGAGCCTGGACGATATGTGATTGTGAAGTTCAAGCAAGTAAAGAACAATGAGGTGGTGAATTTGTCTTTGGTTGAGTCTCTTGGCTGTATGTAAGTACTCTAGGTTCTGATGATCCGTTAGGACGAGAAAAGGGTGTTTGGCCCCCCTCTAACCAATGACGCCACTCATCTAGTGCTGCTTTCATGGCTTGTAGCTCTCGGTTCCTGACATTATAGTTCTGTTAAGCGGAGCAGAGTTTGTGTTAGTAAAAGGCACAGGGGAAGAGTTTAGGAGGTGTACCATACCGTTGAGAGAGGATGGCCCCGATACAAGTGTTAGATGCATCTACTTAAACAATGAATGGGCGATCAGGATCTGGATGGTGAAGAATGGTGAAATGAGCTTTGAGATCTTTGAAGGATTGGAGAGAAGCTAGAGACCACAAGAGCCATGATCTTTTCTTAAGCATAGACGTCAAAGGCACGGGCACAGTACTGAAACCTCTTATGAAACGCCTGTAGAAATTGGCAAAACCCAGAAAATGCTGTAATAGTTTTTACATGGTAGGTTGTGGCTATTTCAAAACTGCTCTCACCTTGTTATCATCCATTGCTACACCCTTTGGGCTGATGACATATCCAAGAAATTACACTGAGGTCTGATGGAATTCACATTTCTCAGACTTGGCGTACAGTTGATGAGCAACGAGGCATTGTAGAACAGCCGGACTTGTTTGACATGCTCCTCGTAACAGTTAGAGTAGATTAGGATGTTGTCCAGTATTCATATTGGCCAGTGCTGGTTGAGAAAGCTGGCTTCCTTTTCTGTCTTTCATTCGAATACAGATGAGATTGTAAGCACTGCGAAGATCGAGTTTGGTGAAATACTTGGCAGTGCGGAGTTGTTCAAGGGCAGCTGGAACTAAAGGCAGTGGATAACAAAGTTTACAGTTATTTAATTGAGACCACGATGATCAATGCATGGGTAAAGCCCTCCTTTTTTACTCATGAAGAAGAATCCGGCTGATGCAGGTGAAGTTGAAAGTTGGATAAAATCCCTTGGCTAGTTCCTCCTCAATGTATCATTTCATGGCCTTGGACTCAGGCTTTGACAAGGAGAAGATTCTGCCTTGTGGAGGTGAGAAACCAGGTAAAAGTTCTATGGCACAATCACATGAGCAATGAGGAGGTAGTTGCAAGGCTTTGGCTTTGCTGAAGGCTTCAACTAAATCAGAATACTCAGGAGGCAGAAACTGAAGTGGTTCAACTCGCACAGCAGCGGCTCTAATAGTCCTGGCAGGAATGGGCTTTAGGCAGGTGGAGGTGCAGGTACTGGACCACTGGATCAATTTCTGATCGCTCCGTGAGATTTGAGGGTTGTATTTTTGCACCAAGGTAGACCTAATATTACAGAGTAATGAGGTGATGGGATGATATATAGGCGAATAGTTTCAGTATGCAGTGCTCCAACTTGCAGAGTGATATCTTTGCTATCTTTGAGTGATGCACATGACCGTCACCAAACAGCCATCTGTCTAACGCAGCCAAAAGAGAGTCATATCAAAAGTGGTATATTATGAGCCCTGGCGAAATCCTCGTCAATAAAGTTGCCCGCTGCCCCAGAGTCCAGCATGGCTGTGGTAAAGACAGATCTCCCCACAAAGGTCACTATCACTGGCACTTCAACACATCAATTTAAGGGGTTTAACCATCCGGTCTGAGGGTGTTTTGGGCCATGAAGAAGTTTTGACATGCCTTGACATTTGTGCTTTTTTCAGTTGCTTAAAAACACATTAATGGCTAAAGTCTGATAACACTGTATTCAGCAGAAACTGGGCTACAATAATATGTGAGCAACATGTGTGTACATGTTTGTGTGTTTGAGAAAATAACGTTTATGCTTGGTTTTTGAAAAAACAAAAATGTTAAGTCATTGAATTAAAGCCATATAATATATAAAATACTGTACATTTGTCCACAAGACTTCTGAGAACTGGATCTTGTAGCCTAGAGTTTTTGCTACAAAATGATGTGAAAACCATCCTGATCATTTATTCATACAAAACAATTTAGTAATTTAACTTTTGTAAGACACTTTTAGTGTTAGAACGGTAATATGCAAGGAGGCGTGAATTAACATGAATATTGATGTAATTCACACCTGAGGAGACAAAGACCCCTCCCCTGGGCCTATCAATGAGGAATGTGACAGAAAGAGTATGAATGTGAGGAGACTTAATGATCAAATTCAAGTTTTAAATTAAAATAAGTAATCTGACTATACATTTTCTTTACAGAAAGACTTTACTTAATTTTAGACCTACACTACCATTTAAAACAAGTCTCTTCTGCTCACCAAGACTGCTTTTATTTCATCCAACATACAATAAAAACAATGATATTGTTAACTCTTTTTACAATTCAAAAGAACAGTTTTCTATTTGAATATACTGTAAAATGCAATTTGTGATCAAAGCTGAATTTTCAGCATCATTACTGCAGTCTTCAGTGTCACATGATCCTTCAGAAATCATTATAATATGCAGATTTTCTAATATGGGCATATTTAAAGTGCATTTTACTCATTTAACCTGAACACATATTTGCAAGCACAAGCTTTGTTGATGAGAATGAGGCAGCATGAATACTAGTTAAAATTGTATCTAAACATTCATATTATTTTTATATCATATTACATATCATATTTATATCATACAGCATATAATATAATTGACTGCTTTAGCTGAAACAGAATTTTAAATGCAACTAAAACTTGCTTATTAGGAGTCATATTTCAAAATTTCAATACTCTGAATCCTAGCTGGCAAGTCTGGAAACAGTCACACTAGTAAAATATGTACATGTTTATATAAAATACCATGTCAACTAATGTAAATAAAACTAAATGACTTACTCGTCCAAAATTGTATCCTTGGCTGGATCAAGTCTCTCTTCAAAATGCAAACATTCATCAGAGTCCCGCTCTTCTTCTGAGGAAAATGTTAACTCTTCATCACTATCCAGGTGTTTCCTCGCCTGTGTATCGTGCTATCTTCCAAACACGCAGAAAGGTGAATGAACTTGATGCTTTTTACGGCACTGTTGGGGGCGTTCACCATTTGCATTAACGTCTCAGCACATTGCCGTATAAATAGCGCCCCATGCCCATGGGTGTGATCACATTAGGGATAATTAGCTGAGCCAGGAGAAACTGTACATCGCTTTGTTTCATTCAGATACATTGCAGGAGAATATTTGTTTTAAATTAGAATTTTTTTATTTAAAAGTAGACATTTTAAGCTTTCTTTAGACAAGTTTCATGTTTGTGTGATAAGTATTTGCAGAGTTTCAGTTTTGTGACATGTTTCAGAAATATGCTCGCTGACACAGAGACTGCTGAAAGCTCACCCTTTTTATTTTCTTTATTTTACAAAAGCACAAGGTTTTGTTGTTATTTTGAGTGTACAAAAATAAAAGTAGACCCTCTCTAATGATGTCTTACACTTATCTGTATGCCCCAAAATGATGGAGTATTTTATGTTGTTTACACTGTACCAAAAAATCCAGCAGGATGCGCCGGTGCGTCCGTCAACCCCAAAGGGTTACCAGACTACAGGCACTCACCGTAGTGGAGCTACTTAGAAAAGGTTGAACTGGGCAGGAAATCTGTTTATGACAGCTTGACCACAGTACAAACACATATGCTGCTTAATGCGATGATCTCTCTCCATAGAAGTAAGGTGGGTGTGTCCAATGTGCATGGGTTCAGAGTCACTCGGGTTAAATGCAGTGGTTGTATGTGTTACAGGTATTTTGGGTTTACGTGCTTGGAGGAGATTATCATTACATATAGTCAATTCAATGAACTAACACAAAGTCTTTCTCATGTCCCTCGTCGCGACATGCCAGCTCTGATTGAAGCTCTAATTTCAGTCCCTTCCGAAACAGCAGCTTCAAAGTGTCCACCCCCATGGTTTGAGCAGCGAGAGTACGAAAATTGAGAGCATATTCTGCAGCGGGAGCATTACCCTGATGAAGAGATAGGAGCTGATCTCCGGCATCTTTGCCTCCCACTGGATGTTCGAACACAGCACGAAATCGTTGGAGGAAGCGACTGAACGAAAGGAATGTTATTCGGTCACTGTTCCACACCGCTGTAATCCAGTCCAAACCTTACCGATGAGCAGTGAACAAACAAAGGAAATGCGACTCTCATCAGTGGGGTGTAGTGCGGGTTGCTGGTTAATGAACAGGGGGCATTGGAGCAGAAATCCTTTAAATTTCACTGGTGACCCATCGAATTTCTCAGGTAAGGCGAAGCATGGGTTTGCGGTGAATGTGCTAGATGAGACCGGGTGAGTCACTGGATTGGATTAAGAAGCTGATGGGTTTGGTATAGGTTAATGGAGGCTTTTCAAAGTCTTAACAAGCTCCTCTGTTAGCGATGACAAAGTTGTTGGTAGTGCGCGGCCAGCACATTCACTTGCGCTGAGACCTCGGTGGTGAGTTGCAGGAAAGCCGCTGGATTGGTTGTTGGCGAAATCTTCTGTAATTTTGTTATTCATCATTTCATGTTATTATAGGCCAGGCTTAAAAATAGAGTTGCCTCCATTTGCCATTTTTGTCCACATTATTTATGAAAAAATAGAGTCTCTATACATATAATGGTCTTTGGCCTGAACAAGGCTGAGGATCCTGGATGTAAAGCATTCAATATCTATTATGAGGTTTGATTTCAGTTCAGTTAGGATGCTGACACAAAAGGCAGCCGCATTTAGGCAGTAGACAGCAGGACAGATCACTAGATTTTGTAACAGACACAATGACAAAAAATTGTTGAACACAAAAATTTGTTATTGAAATATTTTGTATCAGTATGGAGGAAACATAACACTGAACCGTCAAAAGGGACCAAAACAGGACAGGCCATTTGGGACAGGAAATAATGTAGAATGTGTAAGATTTAGCTGTGCAACCAAATGCACAATCAGTAAGAAAAGATGTCTGCTATGCCTGCTGCCCTAGACACAGGGGATAAAATAGCTTTGTGATGGATTTAATGACACATCAGAGCCACAGAGAAAATCACCCTGTCATTCCAATCAAATGAGAATTAATGCCTTGTGAGCCATAAAATCTGAATGAAATTTCAAAGCTGCTAGCAAAATAGTTTTTAGAAATTATTATTATTATTATTATTTTTTGCTTTTTATGGCATGTGATGCACACAGACAATTACTTTCTCTCTCTCTCTCTCTCTCTCTCTCTCTCTCTCTCTCTCTCTCTCTCTCTCTCTCTCAATTCAAATCAATTTAGCTTTATTGACAGTTTTATAACAGTATTGCCAAAGCATTACAAAGTTGTTTCTATATAGTTTTTAAGTAAATAAATATAAAAATATAATAAATAAAGATGCAATAATACAATAAGTAAAAGTGAAAAAAGAATAGTGAAACCTGTAAATGCTAATACATATTACATATGGGGAAAAATGACAACTTTGTTATATTGTGAATGGCAGACACATATTTAGTGGCTAGTGTGGTTATGTTGTCATGTGTAAGTTTCTCTGTGTCAGACAGATTTTGGAATAAATGATGAAATATTTCATTTTTTTAAAGAATGTTTCTCTTACAGTGTGGTACTTTGAGCAAAAAAAAAGGAAGTGTTTCTCATCTTCTATTTTGTTTGTATCACACTGTCTGCATATCTTCTGCTCTCTCTCTAAGTGGTCACTTAGTCGATATTTAGACAGGATCTTTATTTCTTTAAATTGTTTAATTTATAAGCAATTTGTGAATTTGGTAGTTCTGTTTAGGGCTGAATAGCATTGAAGATTGTTGTGGAGTTCAAATGAATTTTTGTGGAATCAGTTTTTAATGTTTCATCGTGTTCATGTTTTAGGTTTTTGTAAATTTGTTTTACAACAAGTTTAGATTTGTAATTGAAGTGGATATCAAATTTGCTTTCATTAATAAGTTTCAGAGAGGGAATATTCAGAGGGTGCGATACAGCAGCGGTTTCATTGGCGAGGAGGACTTTATATTTGATAGATTCTGGATCAGACTGTTTGAGGTGATGCCAGAAGAACTGTACAACTCTTTTTCTGAATTTCAATGCTTAAGGGGTATAGACCTAAATCAGCCTTACAGGCACTATTTGAGGTGCTTCTATGTACACCTATAATGTTTTTTGCTAATTCCAGGTGCAGTTTTTCTATTTCATTTTTATCCTAATGCTTAAAATTTGTCATGGGTCCCATATTTCATATCCATATAGTAGTATACTATAATGTTGTTAAAATATTCTAATAACATTTTCGCACTATTGTATTTCTCTTTTTTATCTATTATGTATTTTTTGTCACTATATGTATATATATATGTCTAAATGTATATGTTTGTATGTATGTATAATGGTTGCATTCTCTTTGCACTGGACGCTTCTGTCACCATGACAAATTCCTTGTGTGTGTAAGCATGCTTAGCAATAAAGCTCATTCTGATTTTGAGTATTGGTTTTATTATAGAATTATATAATTTTGTCCAAATTGTAATTGGTCATTTTATTTGGCCAAATCATTATTTGATGGTATAAAATGCCCTCCGAGCCTTTTAACCCAATGTTTTTACAAACAGGTTAAATCCTCCATATGCACTTATTTCAATGCCAGTTAACTGTAGGTGGAGCTGTGTTGTAGGACCTCTCCTCTGTAAGTGAACTGGAATCAGTTTCCCTGAGATCTGGTATTTCTGGTATCTGAGAGTGCCCAGTCCTGACAATATTGATCCAGCAGGGTGAGGCTCTGCTGAAGCCCCTTTGCTGTAGGTGAAAGCAGCAGAAGTTCATGTTAGTTCAGTTTTTTTATATAGCTTTTTAAAGTAAGATTTATAAATGTTAGCGTTTTGGAGTGGTGCTTCAGATTTGTGTCTTTCCAATTTTTTATACAGATTTTAAAATGTGTTTTGGTCTATTGATTGACCAATTCATTCATTTTAACTTGAATAAAGTGCAAAAGGCTCATATGCAACAAAAGAGAGGACTATTTTAAAGCAGTTTGAGTAAGTGAGTCTTGTCATCTGTTTGGCTGGTTCTTTATGTTTTGTTTTGGCAAGTTGTCAGTTCTTTTCTAAGACATTTACATTCATTATCGAACCAGACAGCATTTGGGAGCTTTTAGATATATATTATATATATATATTATTTAGCTATATTGTGTCTCTCTTTTAATAATAATAAACTGTATGTGTTTTGTGCCTGTTTATAGTTAAAAGTCCTGGGATTTGGGAATTTATTCATTTTGGATTCTTGTAGCGTCTATGTCTGTACCCATCATATTAATGAATACAAAGAAATGTTTTTTTTAACATTCTATAAATTGATTTAAAAAAATGTATTAATCAATTATTGGCTTTTTCCACCAACTTTTTTGCCTATTCCAACAGTATCGGCAAAATCCACTATCGGTTGACCTTCTAATATATATTATATATATATTATGCAACTATAGGTTTTAACTTCAGCTGTGTGGCAACGCACAGTTTCTACAGTGAAGAAAACAACCAGACAGCACAAAACAGACATTCGTTACGTTCTTGCGTTCAAAACACTTGATGGAGCGTGTGGAGTGGGGGAATATTGCAAGTGGGGACTGGATATTCCGACCCGGCCCCGCCCCCCTCCGCTCCACAGAGCGCAAATCCGAACTAAGTGACCTCAAGCTGTGTTCTAAGTATTAAACTATATTTATACTCAAATTTAACACAAATTCACTTGTGTAATGGATTGCTATGAACTGTATGCCAATGATTGACTTATGATCAATAATATGGTAGTAAACAATACATTGTATTCTAAAGCCGCTTTTTGTATTGTCTTATCAATGATGAACTCTTCTGCCACAAGAATGTAATGCATTTTAATTATCTGAATATATATATAATTTGTTTTATATTTAAATATAACTATGTATAATTATTTCATCATTATATTTTTTATTATTGTTATATGAGGGGCTTTCTCAGCAAAAATTTGTATATACGATTAATCTCGATTAATTAATCGGGACATCATGTAATTAATTCGATTAAAATTTGTAATCGATTGGCAGCCCTAATATATATCTTAAATTAATCTTAATATTATTGTTGTTGTTTTGTCCTTTGATTGTAAATTGCTAAAATGTCTCCCTTAAATAACTTTAATGTAGTTAGCTTTTAAATACCGTGTCATTTTGGAAGATACATTTTCAAAGAAGCTCTGCCAATAATGTAAAACATCAGCGGCAAAAAACAGGGTCATTATTTAGATTTTGTGAGGTTTAATGTTCATCTGCATGAGGTTTTTTCACACATCTGGTACATAAAGTTAATCTTTACACTAAACATAATCCCCATGTAAAAAAGACAAAAAAGTCAAAATGCTTTACATATGGAAGTGACACATACAATGACTCAGAGTTCATTTTTTTCACAATGACTCGGACAATGATTTTCCTTTTACCAACATGAACATATATTGTATACATCGCATGTGTTAGAAAATATTAACAAAACGCTACAGTTCACGTGTATAAAACAAAATCTTCAGGATCGCAAACATAGAAATTAAGTGAAATAATATCACAATTTTAAAAGAAAACATAATTTACAACTTCAAATTATCAGAGGCTGTAGGACAACAAAAATGCAACTATTGACAAGTGATGCAAGAGATTCAGTGATCAAAATAAAGTGGCAGTAATAATCAGAAATGTGACATGGGGACAGGTATTTATTTCCATCAATGCGACCCGGGAACCACAGATGACTCTAATCCTACACTAGTACACACAGAAATCAATGCCAGACAAAAAGGTGTGCACAGTAGGTAGATTTACATATTGTAACCTATAGCCCAAAAACCACTGCAAAACATACATTTTGAAAACCAATCCCAAACAACTCTAAGGGTTTCTCTTTTATCAATTTTAACTTTCACATTGACCACAAACATTGAGCACAAATATTTTTTCAAACTTTTTTGCTTTTCCAGCATGTACATTTGACATGGCCTAACAACACGAGCATCATTCTTGTCACATGAGATGATGTCATTCTTTGAAGAGGATTGGTTAAGGTTATTAAAAGTGCTGCAGTGTTTTCTATTGGCCCCTCTAGGACTGATTATGATGCTGAATATGTTTTAGGAGAAGGTTAACAGCATATTAGGGAACATTCTCTCAAAAAATACATCAACATATGCATTCCTTTAAAAAATAGCTTAACGAGCAGGAAATAGTGGATTGTCCCTGAAAATGTTTTGTGTAGAGGTCAATGAGTCAAACTAAACCAAAAGCATTATGACTATACATAGATTCAAATGAAAGATGTGGTCTGTATGAAAACAGGTTTTTTAAGGACAACGAGTATAATCGCAGCATCAAAATAATATAAATATTTGTCTTTTATCATAAAATCATAAAAGAAATAAACCGATGCATGAAAACAGTGATTATCTGCAGATAGTTTCCATTTTTTCATCTAATACTTTCATAATACCAAATGTAAACATTTGTGTGAAAGCAAATGTGGACTGCTCTATTTCTCTGGTAACTACAAGCAAAACAAGATGAAAGAGTTACCAAAAATAAAAGATTTTTCTTGAGAATTTCTTATGAGCAGATGTGAAATAGAGCCCTTTCATTTTTCATTTAGAGCAAAGGGAACATTCACATTTCAGATTTTAATGAATGAATATTATACTGATGCCTTTTGATACAATTCAGATATCTCAGAGCAAGACGGGCACTGCCAATGTATCCATAAAATACAGTTAAATAGCAGATTCATAGTATGATGGTTGCGGGCATGGGACATGTCATTACTTTGACAGAATATCATGAGATTAATAAACATGTTATTAACTTTCACTGTTACTCAACTCAAGCATGTACAACAAGAAGCAAGCAAATAAATCTGTAAGGGAGAAGAATGAGAGTAACACACAAATGTGTAACAACTGATTAAACGTAAATATCTCTTTAGAATAATGAAAGGGAACAAAAGAAACAAAAGGCGACAGTTTACCCCAAAAATGTGATTCTGACATTATTTATTCAACCTCGTGTTGTTCCAAATCCATATGCTATTATTTCTACCATATAACACAAAATTAAACTTATTGAGTAATCTTCATGCAGCTCTTTTTCATACGTGAAAAGTTCATAGTGACCACACCCGTCAATCTCCAAAAAGTTCATAAAACACCATAAAAGTACCCGAATACCCTTATGACGCACTATATTCCGTATCTTCTGAAGCCACACTTTGTTTTAGCTTTGTTTGAGGATTGAAATTTAAAGGAATATTCTGGGTTCAGTACTAGTTAAACTCAATCTACAGCATTTGTGGCACAATCTTTATTACCACAAAAATAATTTCGATTTGTCCCTCTTTTCTTAAAAAAAAAAGCGAGACATTTGCAATGGAAGTGAATGGGGACAATTCTTGGAGTGTTTAAAGCAGAAATGTGAAGCTTATACATTTATGAAAAGCTGTAGAATTTGTGTATTATTTATGATTTTTGTGGTGGATTACTAAATGACCGGGATTACAGGGTGTGGAGCGGAGGGGGGCGGGGCCGGGTCGGAATATCGCGCGCCCGGTCCCCAACGCGAGGGATAAAGGCGGCCGGTGACGATGGTTCGAGAGAGAGAGAATTACGGGCATGTCCGTTGTGTGTGTGTGTGTGTGTGTGTGTGTGTGTGTGTGTGTTTATGTTTATGTGCTTTTGGTTTAAGTCTGCATTAAATTATGATTTATGTTGACAAGCCGGTTCTCACCTCCTCCTTGCCCATCCTTAACAGTGTTACATTGGTGCCAAAAGCCCAGCAAGGAGGAGGCGAGAACCGGCTTGCCAACCATTTACCAACCATTTTGGTGTAAAGTTAAATCCAATTTTACAACATCGTTGCAATGACAATGTAACACAATAACCCTGTGTGGAGCGGTTAACTTTACACCAAAATGGTTGGTAAGTAATTTTATAACACAAAAATTATGTTAACGCACATGTTGTTTATGGCCTGTGGCTACACTTTCAAAACAGTGAGTATTTTAACGTTTACAAATTGGCTCCATTCACTTTTTGCCTCACTATAACCAAGATTTTTGCTTTTTCTAAAGAAAAGGCGTAACAAGTCAAAATAATTTTTGGTGGTATTCACAATGCTGTCGATTGAGCGTAACTTGTACTATACGCAGGATATTTCTTTAAGTTGTAATTCACCCAGTATCTACTCGTGCTGCATCTCATTCTGAACTACGCATGTATAAACTGGCGAAATATGCCACGTCTCTGTTCCACATATTCCAATTTGCAAAAATGGCATGTCTATGCCATTTGAATCTGAATACAAATGTAATTACAAAGCTTAGTTGGAGGGGGAAATATTCATTGAATAATTACTTAAAAACCTTAAAAAGAGGACTTGGAATATAATATGTCCTTGTATGCTTCTTTTGAGTTGCACAGAAAGAAAAAAGAAAAAATAACATCACATGAGTTTGGAACGACATGTGCGTGAATAAAGTCACACCTGGAGACAGAATTATTCTTTTTGGGTAAACTGCTCCTTCAAATACGGCAAATGGCCAGATACTTGGCAGAATGGAATCAAAAAAGAAGGAAAGTTCTAAAGTAAGACTCAGGCAAAGCGAAGGCTGATACCCTGTGTTCAGGAGAAGTGAGGTGTGCTGTTGTGAGGGGAGTGGTGTCTATTTGGTGGTGCGTTGTCTCTATAATTACAACACAAGACTAAGGGATCCTAACCACAGCCTCATAGTGAAACATGCAGTGCACAACACACACGGTTTCAGGTCCACAAACTACTGACACATTATTTCATTGTTCCGAGAGACCGCCCGCATCCTGATGTGGCCAGCGCAGGACAACAGCAAAGAGGAAGGAAGTGCCATTCTCTTCAGGTGTGACTTGTTGGGGAAACAGTGCTGTCACAGGGGCTTCTTCCAGCTCGGAGGGTCTTGGGTCTAGACAGACTGCTCCTTGGGGTAGTTAAATGGGGGACGAGGGGCAGGAGGGGCAGCGTTGGGCTGGAAGGTGTACATAGGGGTATTAGTAGGGTGCTGAGTGTATGCGTTTTGGGGTAGGAGGGTAACAGGTGGGTAGGCAGTGGGGGGTGGAAGCTCAACAAATTGTGCCTGGTTGCCTGGTTGATGGTGGCTCATATAGTCAGCTGGGTTCGGTAGCTCTTTGTTCCCAGAGTTCTGTGGAAACAAGAGAACGAGAGCAACTAGTGGAGATGCACTGATATAACACACTGTAAGTGGCAAACACGGGCAAAGAGAAATTTAAAATTTCAAGCAAACAAATAAAACAGTCACACTTTAAATTAGGTGTCTCAATAATTATGTATTATTCAAATTTTTTGTGTGTGCATTTTATACAGTGTACTTATTGTTTACACGTGTTGTTCTGCAAAACTCTCATGAGGTCCGCATCAGTTGCTATTGAGGTTGGGGTACAGGTAGGGTTAGGTAAAGGGAACTGTTAAATTAAAGTGCAATATAACAATATGCATGTTTACAATAAGTATATTGTATGAAATGCTTTCAAAATATAGTTTTTTAATGTAAGTTAATAGCAGTTAAAGACACCTAATAAAAAGTGGGTCAAAAAAAAAAAGGTGGAGCGGCATCACAAATACAAAGAGGCACAAAACCACTTTCACTTTCTATTGCTGGTGGGAATGATCCCTCCCACCTCCAACCTAACAGCTGATTCCCTCACAACTTTCAAGAAACATCTAAAGATGCCTCTGTTCTGTGAGCTTTTTACCCAGTGTTATTTATGCACTTACTCTCTCTTCAAGAAAGAAAGAAAGAACAAAAGAAAGAAATTAAGAAAAAAAGAAAGAAAGAAAGAAAGAAAGAAAGAATTTCAGCCAATCCAGGGACCCTTTAATAATTATAATAATAATAAAAAAATCATTGGTAATATTATATTATTGACCTAATTTTACTACCTTTACAGAGAGACATTTAAATGTATTTATGACATGGGTCTCTGGAATATTCCATTCTGATTGGCCAATGGCGGCATCTAGTGGTTTGATATTTCTGAGTAACAACTGTACATCCAGGGATCAAGACCGGTCATCTGAGTTTTGAGAGTCATCGTACTTACTGTATGTCTCGTATCACTCTGCAATTTCTAAAAGTAAGCTTAGAAATGTATTTCAAATAATATCAGTGAATCATGTCTATTTATTTATTTATTCAAAAAGTTGTCTTGTAATAAGTTGGATAATGAGCAATCAGACAGACGGTTTGGCAGAATAAACACCACCAGAACTCCAATGCAAACTGAAGGTCGCAAATCAGCTGCTCTGCAATTTCTTTCTTCTCACATAATAACGTAATTTCAATGCATGTCAATATTTCATGTCAATTTACTTCTTTATTTGGTAAGTAGTTTTGTAATAAGCTGAATAATGTGCAGTCAGATGGTCATTTCCACAATAATGACATGAACAGAACTCCTAAGCAAACTGAAGGTGCAAATCAGCTGGTCTTCGATTTCTTTCTCACATAATAAAATTTTTTCTCATGCTTTCCAAGTGTGATAAACTGTAATTATCGAGCTACCCTTGTACAACTTTGTCCTTGTAGTAATTTCCTCATTGAGAAACTCCAGCTCTAGTTTACTGAATTTTTTTGTTTCTATAATTTTCCTCCATGTCAAATGAAATGTTGTCAAATGGTTACCTGTATGTAAATTACATGTATGATAGTTAATGTCTTTAAACTAACACATCTTACAAACTTTATATTCAAAAAGATTATTGCAAGGTGCTTGCTACTTAAGAAAAAATGATAATAGATACATTAGATACCTGTATCATTACATTTTACTGTTAAAATATTGTATTTGTTGTATTAGATAAGGCAACATCATGCACACACTAGTATGATCAGACAATGTAAGAGCCTGTCATTATATATATATATATATATATCTGAGAACTTCAGCTGTGGCTCAGGTGGTAGAGCGGGTCGGCCACTAATCGCAGGTTTGGTGGTTCGATTCCCGGTTCACATGACTCCACATGCCGAAGTGTCCTTGGGCAAGACACCTAACCCCAAGTTGCTCCCAATGGCAGGCTAACGCCTTGCATGGCAGCTCTGCCATCATTGGTGTGTGAGTGTGTGTGTGAATGGGAAGTACAGTGTAAAGCGCTTTGATAACCACTAATGTTATAAAAGGCACTATATAAGTGCAGACCATTTACCATAACTTATTAAGAATTTTTCAAAAATTGCAAGTAGGAACATTCTTAGAAAACTTCTTATTATGTGTCCCAAGAACTTTGTTATTTCTTTTTTTTTAAATCACTCTACAGATCCCCTATATTACCTTAAATGGACCCCTAGTTATAACCTTTGTATTGAAGCAAACAGGAGTTTGATGATTATATTGATCTCAGATCAAATCATTTTGTATAAATGTGTAATGTGCAATGTCACTTAGTTAATTTTGGTTCAAAATGTTAACAAAAGGCACAGTGTATATCGAAGGCACTGTAGTGAGAAAACATGCAAGAGTCTTAAGTAAAAAGATTGCACATTTGTACAGTTAAACCAGAAATAAAACATACAATCTCTTAACGTGAACATCTTTATGACATGTCAGATAACACAATTGAACAACCCATCATGAAAGTGTATATTTGCTCAAATGTTTTTATTTTTTTAAAATCTGGCTCTTGTGTGTGTTGTCAAAGGTCATTCTTAACTTTCCTTTCATCTTGCAACAGGAGCTGTAATGACACATCTTTGTTAAAAACCAGGAGTTACACAGATGACAAGAATGAAAGATGAGAAATGAGTTAATGAGAAACATGCAGTGTGGAGAAAGAGAGATGTAAAAATAGACAGAGAGAGACTGTTTACACCTGGTATTGACATTTGTTTCAGGAGATCATATCACAAGTTGTCATCTGAGACACATCGACATTTCCATTTACACCTGATATTAAAATGCGTCTGTGTCTGTTGCAGTGATCAGATTGCAATGGAAGGGTCTCTAATTTCGTCAATACGTCCATTACTTACTATGTCAGTGTGTTACTGGATGTTGATGTCAGGCATACTGAAAATGTACCAGGAAGCAAGGATGTAGGTTTGGATTTAAAGGTTAAGTAGCTTACATTTGTTTATGTCAAAATACTTTCTCCTCTCCCAGTATAATTGACCTGTTTCAGTGACGTCGCATTTCCTTCGCAGCCGCCATATTTGTGACCATCAGCGGGAGGAAACAATGGCGGTGAATGGAAAACCACCCGTAAAACTTTATCAATAAAAACCTAAAAAAAAATGCTACTGATCCATGCCAAGTCCCAGGAAAGGTGTAAACAGGTCTGACGTCAGCACAAATTTGCCAAATTTGACTTTCGCAGACATTTAAATAAATTTGTCCACGATTCACCTCAATATGGTGGCGAGTCGGCGGCGAATGCACACGCCTCTCGGTATCACCATCTCTCATTCAGAAGTTACACGTGTTTGTGATGCTTTAAAACTGACTTGGTCAAAATATTACAAAACGTCAGTGATGATCCCATCTGTATGAATGTAAGATCTGCTTTAAACATATGGATCACAAGACGCTTCAGACCTTGTTAACACCTGTATTTAGCATTCTGTATTTAGATCACCCAACACAAATATTAGTACTAAGTGTAAATACATCCAGAGATCGAGAAATAACATTAGAGAGGAAATGGGACGGTGACTTACGCAGAGTCCCCAAGCATCTTTACATCTACGACAATGATGATTCCCATTATGTGAGCAGTAAGTTAATGGAATGAGCAACATCATTTCTAAATAAATGCTGAACAGTGCACATCATTGCTCAACCCTTGGCAGTCTTCTGTTCTTATAGCTGAGAGTGAAGGACACAAGCGTGACACATGAGGTTTTATGACATGAGGAACCACTGAGGGCTCAGATGGACAGATGATTGTGTAAAAGAATCTGATCACACATTCACATTTCATTTTGGGGTGCACATGCAAACACCTCTAGACAGCAAATAACAGCAGAAGGGATGAGGTTATTTTATGATGTAATAATAGCAGAGGCCAAGGCTAGTTGTCACACTTTTTACACCTGTGAATATTTCTCAAGGTAGGTTTATATTTCAAATTCAATATCTGTATAGGCACATACTTTAAAGTCTTGACTACAAAAGTTTAAGACCTACTGAGATATAGCCCTTGTGACAACTTTAGAACATATTGTAACATTAAATATATACAAAAATGTAAATGCTCTGTAAAAAGAGCATGAAAATAACACAAAGAAGGAACTGAGCCTTAAAAACAAACGTGTGCTATTTACTCAGTAAGGATTTTCTCCATTAAATAAAACATGACTAAACATGGGCACAGGTTTCTGGAGAATAGAATGCCATCATTACATCTACTTCAGTCAGAAGACTAAGTGTTCTGGAGCACAGTGTTACCTCCAGTTAGGTATCTTTATTGCCTTTCAGCAAAGACAAGTGCTTGTTTAATGTTGCTTCAGATCTGGCTACAATCTTGCCTATTATTAGTTGCTTGATAATGTACACGGTGCTTTTACACCCAGCAGGGGAGAACTGAATAAACTGTTTCACCTGATTTTTTTTAACAGAACAATGGTCATTCTGGCCATCATCTACATCTGTCTTTGTTCATTAGATCTCTCTGGCTAAAGCCAAATAAAACAACGTAATTGGAGGAACAAGAAAAGACATTGGGTTCAGTATAGGCCTATGTATTGACACTGTTAACATTATTCTACATACTTTTGAAAACATATATTTTTCTCTGTATTTTGGCATTCAGTCCACACTGAGATGCCGGTAATTTAGGCAACAATTAAACCATTTTCTAAACAGTTTGGGGTTTTATTGGATTATTTGTTTTTACATTACATACATTTCTGTGCGCAATGAAAATTATTATTATTATTATTAGTAGTAGTAGTAGTAGTAGTAGTAGTAGTAGTATTAACAATATTAGTCATAGTACTATTATTATTAATAATAATAATAATACTCGTAATGATAATAACAATAGCAAAATTGTTGTTATTATTAATTTATTATTATTATTAATAAAATCCTTATAATTCTTCTACTACTTCTTCTGCTTCTTCTTCTTCTTCTTCTTCTTCTTATTATTATTCTTCTTCTTATTATTATTATTATTATCATCATCATCATCATCATCATCAACATCATTATTATTACAATTATTATTATTTTAATATAATCACTGGACCTGATATTAACTTTAATATTATTCTAAAATGTGTAAACAAAAAATATATATAAAATAATAATAATAATAATAATAATAACGGTCCAAACTTTTAATTGGTAGCGTTAAATGACCCCCCTAAAATACCTATTAAAAACAGAAAAAATTTGTGTAAATCATAATGTTGATAATATTGGGAAAAGAAAATGCTTTAGCTTTAATGTAAGCTGAACTAACATGCTGCCAAATAACACTGCAGAACTAAACTTCGATTTGAAGTCCTTGTTATGAACTTCAATATTAGAGGGCCATTGAGACTCCAAGATAAATGCACAAAAAACACCCATATACAGAAACAGCTTCCTTTGAAAACAACCTAGTTTTCTTAAAAAAAACTAATTAAGGTGGTGAGTCGTTTTGACAGCACCTTCCTCACAGTCAGCATAAGACTCAGAGAGACACTTCACTGGTGCACAAAACTCAGCACTAATCTAAATGAAAATCACTGGCCGAATGAGAATATATATTTTTTCTTCAACAGTGAGGTAGGCGAGCAGGGACCGATAGTCCACCAAGGGGAATTTGACCTAAATAGGCTTCTTTTATCTCCTTTGACAATGTAATGACTCCTCCATTGCAGCTTTCCCGCGTTACAGAACTTCGGAATTTGCCAAAGCAATTATTTTGCTATCTTCAGGCAAGGACTTTGACCTTCTGGCCTTTCTAGTGGCTCTACATAAAGCCTGCTACAATGCTGATTGAAAGTGCTTTCAAATAATATGTACTGATTGAAATGGACCTCTTTTTTGTACCCAATTTGAAAAAGGTGGAACCCAGAGTTGATCTGTCAGTCATTCTTGAGTGCTCTTTTTACAATATAAAACATGCTTTTATTCCCTATTTCAATGCCTTGAACATAGAAACTATCTGTGCTCTGTTCTATAGAACCCACAAAGAAACAATACTACCAATTAGAACACGTATTCAAGCCATAGAGGTATCTGTAGGTAATATAGATCATTTGAATATATGACTTAGATCAAGAGAAGCAAAAGCCATGCCCTGATTTTACTAATAGTGGAAAAGATTGCTTTGAGATAAGAGCTGTGTTGATTCTCAACTAAGATTAATTCCACATGGGTTCTTGTCATTCTTTACCAAGCTTAACACAATTTTCTTAGTAACTAAAGTCTGTGTATTGCAGTCCTCTCGGATCTTGTATTATGCAACACAGTATAAAATACCCAGAGTTACATAACAGTGGATAATGTGTGGATAATTTTCTCTGCACATTCCAAATAAATGTAATAATAAATTCACATTACTGTTTTACAGTATGCACTCACCATCACACTGAACAACAATAACACCCAAGTAATTAACATGCTGTTATAGGTAGCCATCTCTCCTTCAAGAACATCTGTTTTTCAGCTCAAAAACAAGGACACATCATCACCCAGGTCTACATACTGGATCCAAGCTCTGCACTCTCTCTCCATATTCCTTTACATATTTCCTCGCTGCCTGGTTAATTACTGGCTACATCACTCATAGACCCACCCACTCTGCCAGGAAAGGTCACTGCAGTGTGTTTAAACAGACAAAATGAGACAAAAAAGAAACAATGGTTCATCTTTAATTAGCTGTATGAATTAGAAAGCGGTTGTTTTGAGAGAGTCATACACCTCTCTTCTACAGGGGTCAAATCATAAGTAATCAAATTGTGCTTGCACTCTTTGACCAAGAGTTTATTGTACTATAATGTTGCAAAACTATTGTGCAAAAATAAAAAGTTCAAGTTTGTAGGCGATTTCACAGCTGAAGCGTTGACAGCTGAATAAAACAAAAGCACAACAAGATGCAAAATTTGATGCATAATAATCTGAAAGAATGTGCTGCTAGATCTCAATGCAAGAAAGACTTCCATTTCAGACTGTAAATCCCTCAAACTATCACTGCTTATATAGTACCAGAGACAAAAACATGTTTGGTCTCTAATGACACATCCTGTATAAGAATGTCAGTCATTAATCATTATGCTAATATGGCTCAAATGGCCAAAACCAGATTTGAGGCATAAGCTGAAGAGGCAATTATAAATTTTAAAGGCCAAAGTTGGTCTTGAATGACAATACAAATGAAAGTGAATCTCATTAATGTTAATATGTTCTAATGGAAAATAAAAACACTTGGAAATTGCAATTCAAAGCAAATGTAATTGCATCATTTAAGCAATTAGAGGAAATACACTTCAATTCAAAGAAGGAAATAGAGAAACTCTGTATGTTCCTAATGTATTCAAAGATTCAGTTTGATTATAAAAGAGTCCTCGACATTTCCCTAGATGCCTCATCTAAAACTTAAAAATATATATTTTTCATCGACAATCTTAAATGCTGTTTGCAGACTGTTTTACTTCCGAAATATGACATATTTGAGTTTAACAAGATATTCAAAGAGAAAAAAACTAAAATAAGGTGGGAATTGACTGGTTCATGAAAAGTGGGTGGTGCGCATTGGAATGGAGCCAGGTGGTTGAGGGGGAGAAGATGAAAAGTAAGAGTGATCTGAGACGTCATCCAAAAAGTTGTTTAAAAGGTAAGTCAAGTTATTCTATTTTGTTATAAGATTAAAAAGACAACTATTTTATTTTTATCATATGCACAATAAGACCAGGAACGCGAGTTAAGTAAATAGATTCATGATTTCAAAATTGTATGTGATTACTGATCTAAAATTTGAATTCCATTAAAATCATTTTAATGCACTTTTTGTAATTTTATTATATGAAAAGGTTTTTCAAAGTATATTGCATGGGTGGAGAGGTTTCATCTTAGGTAGTGGAAGCCTAAGCGATAGTTGTATTAAGACGACTCACTGTAGTAAGCTGGTTATGCCACTCATTAATTTGTGTCATCCAATCATATCATTACTTTTGTTCACAGGCCTTTATTAAAGGGACAGTTCAGCCTAAAATGAAAATTCTCTCATTATTTACTCCCCACATGCAAATTCAGATGTGTATGACTTTCTTTCTTCTGCTGAACACGTTTTATTTTTTTTAAGAATATCAACTCTGTATGTCATCACATTGAAAGTGATAGGGTACCAACATTTTGAAGCTCCAAAAAAAGCACATAAAGGCAGCATAAAAGTAACCCACATGTCTCCAGTGATTACATCTATATCTTCAGAAGCGATATGATAAGTGTGGTTGATAAACAAGTTCTTTTTTCCATAAATTCTCCACCCTGCCCAGTAGGTGGTGATATGCACAAAGAATGTGAATCACCAAAACAAAAGCAGAAGAATGTGAAAGTGGAGATATATAGTAACATACATTACATACATTTAACCACTGAAGTCTTACAGATTACTTGTATGCTGCCTTTGTGTGCTTTTTGAAGCTTTAAAGTTCCAGTCACCATTCACTTGCATTGTATGGACCTACAGAGCTGAAATATTCTTCTAAAAATCTTTGTGTTCTGCTGAAGAAAGTCAAACACATCTGGGATGGAATGAGGGTGAGTAAACAATGAGAGAATTTATATTTTTGGGTGAACTACCCATTTGACACATCGTATCGACCTCCCTGTGTGAAGACGTTGCTTGGGACCTCCGCCACCAGCTACTGTAGGTCCCTGTCAGCTGTTAGGGGTAGGCTCCTCACCCCTGTCATCTTTCCTTGGCAGGATCTGATGGTCGTGCATCTACCTGTCATTGGACCATCGGACGGGGACTTACGCCTAAGGACATTCATTTATTATAAATAAATATCCTTAATTCAATCTTGTCTCCAAGACTTTCTGGTACAAATGTAATTTCCATTCTTCAACAAAAGTTATTTAACAGATAGGTATTCAACTTAATGCCTGTGTACAGCATCAGTCCTCATAAACTTGCCATTTGTTTATTGTGCTATATTAAAACTTTGGCATTAATCCCCTGACTAAAACACTGTTTTCATAATAGTGAATAGTCTCAAAGTTAGTGAAATAAAATACCATATATTTTGATACTTTTGAGCTGAAGTAATCTTAATGTATGCCTGTATACCCCTTACAAAAAAGTGCTGTGGCGGTATCATGGTGCTGTGATGGTATTTCATGGTTAAACTAAATTACACCATGAAAGAAAATGGTATTGCCATGGTACAGTCTGTATTGGCACCTTTTGGTTGTGAGAGTACAAGACTTAGCTCGGACTAACAATGCTATGATCTTGATGCATCCCTTTCATTACAGGACCTGTTTACTCGTATCAAAATCTGTCTCAGATTAGACAGATCACAGCCTCATGTGTCCACTTGGACTTTATCTAATTTTGTGGCAACATACATCAATTTGTACATCAGTATGATAAATAAAACACACACACACACACACACACAAATGTTCCAAATATACAGTATTACTCTTATTACTCTTTTTATGCTTAAAATATTGTAGATGTTAATATCAGGTGTAAATGAGGTAAAAAAAAATAATAACTCAGAGGGTCCACAAGCTAATGTTGATTTAGTGATTCTTTTTGTTTTTTTCTTCCTTGAATTTAAACTTTACATTATCAGCTCCATATAAAAATTTTTTTTTGCTAAGCTGTTTTTAAGTTTCTGTGTTGTACAATATTTCTGCTCAGCAGTGTTTGCCCTGTGAGATCTGCATGCTGTGATATTAATTGCTTGTTTTACCAGTGAGACTCATTCAGATTTTACCCCTGAAATGTTTTTTTCTTTTGGTTTTCTTCCTCTCGGCTGCTATTATCTAAAAGAAGAAGGGATGAGTTCCTCAGCTGATGGGAAATCTCCAGCATGCTGAGACGGTAACAGACACAAGTCCCTCCTGTGTGTTTATCTTATACAGTGGAGATAACGATAAAAGGACTCTTTGAAACCTACTGAGCAAGCAAAATGACAAAATGTTAAAGATAAAAAAGTATGTGCATTAAGGATCAGAAGTCTTTGAACAATAAGCTTCTTTTTCGTATTTTCTTATATATATATATATCATCTGTATAACAATTTGAGTGAAAAGTTGAATTAATATACAAAATTATACAAAATATACACATTTCAGAAAATCTTAGTATTTGGAATGCTCAACTTTTCCTTTACTGACAGCATGCACTCGAGCCGACTTGAGAAAAGGCCAATGAGAAATTTGCAGACAGAATTTGCGCTGAAATCACGATTCTCTTACTCAAAGACACGATAGAGCCTGTCCCCTCCAATCGCGATGAAGAAGGGTTTCTACAGCCCTTACTTCATCGTAACCAAGAAAGGCAGTGGCTTACGACCGATCTTGGACTTGCGAGTTTTCAACCGGGCCTTGCACAAACTCCCGTTCAAAATGCTCATGCAAAGACACATTCTAACTTGCATCCGACATCTAGATTGGTTTGCAGGGGTAGACCGTGTACTTGTACGTGTACTTCCACATCTCAATATTGCCTCGACATTGACCCTTTCTACGGTTTGCTTTCGATGGTCAGGCATATCAGTACAAGGTCCTCCCCTTCGGCATGTCCCTGTCCCCTCATGTCTTCACGAAGCTCACAGAGGCAGACCTTGCCCCGCTTCGGGAAGCAGGCGTCCGCATTCTCAGCTACCTCGATGACTGGCTCATCCTGGCCCACTCCCGAGAGTTACTATGCGCCCACAGGGACCAAGTGGTCAGGCATCTCAGCCGATTAGGGCTTCAGGTCAGCTGGGAAAAGAGCAAGCTCACCCCGGTTCAGAGCATCTCTTTTCTCGGCATGGAGTTAGACTCGGTTTCAATGTTAGCACGCCTCACCAATGAGCGCGCGCAGTCAGTGCTGAAATGTCTTACTGCGTTCAGGCCGGGCACGGCGGTCCCCTTAAAATGTTTCCAGAGGCTCCTGGGGCATATGGCGTCCTCCCTGGGTTGGGGCGCTGTGTGCAACAGGCACGCAGCCATGGGCTGTTGGAAGGGGACGCCGCTGTGCTGGCACATCAACTGCCTAGAGTTGTTGGCTGTACTTTTTGTCCTGCGGAGGTTTCTCCCAAGAATTCAGGGTAAACACGTCTTGATCCGATCAGACAGCACCACCAAGGTAGCATACATAAATCGCCAAGGCGGCGTACGCTCTCGTCACATGTCACAACTCGCCCGTCGTCTCCTTCTTTGGAGCCAGCAGCAACTCAAGTTGCAGCGTGACACTCACATCCCGGGCAAACTCAACGTGGTAGCGGATGTGCTATCACGGCAACACTTGCCCAGTGGAGAGTGGAGGCTTCAACTCCAGTCTGTCCAGCTGATTTGGGAATGGTTTGGCAAGACCTAGGTAGACCTGTTCGCCTCCCGAGAAACCTCCCACTGCCCGCTCTGGTACACCCGAACGGAGGCTCCCCTTGGGGCAGACGCGCTGGCACAAAGCTGGCCTGCGGAGTTGCGCAAGTACGCATTTCCCCCAGTGAGCCTGCTTGCACAGGTGCTGTGCAAAGTCAAGGAGGATGGGGAACAAGTCATTCTAGTGGCTCCCTACTGGCACACTCGGACTTGGTTCTCGGATCTCGTACTCCTTGCAACAGCCCCTCCCTGGCAAATCCCCCTGAGGAAGGACCTTCTTTCTCAGGGACAGGTCACGCTCGGGCATCTTCACCCAGACCTCTGGATACCTCCATGTCTGGACTGTATGCGGAAGATCTAGCTAAATTTCCACCTGCTGTCGTAGACACGATCAACCAAGCCAGAGCCCCTTCTACTAGGCATCTCTACGCCCTGAAGTGGCGCATGTTCGCAATTGGTGTTCTTACCGGTCTGAAGACCCGCGAAGGTGTGCAGTTGGGTTAGTGCTTTCATTCCTGCAGGAGAGGTTGGAGGGGAGGCTGTCCCCCTCCACCTTGAAGGTGTATGTTGATGCTATCGCGGCCCACCACAACACAGTAGACAGCAGGTCTTTGGGTAAGCATGACTTAATTACCAGGTTCCGAAGAGGCGCCCGGAGGTTAAATCCCTCCCAGCCTAGCCTGTTCCACTCCTGGGATCTCTCAGTTGTCCTCTCGGGCCTTCAGAGACCCCCCTTCGAGCCGCTAGAATCAATCGCGCTCGCCTCCATCAAAAGGGTCAGGGACCTGCAAGCGTTCTCTGTCAGCGACATCTGCCTGGAGTTCAGTCTGGCAGACACTCACGTGATCCTAAGACTGCGACCAGGCTATGTGCCCAAGGTTCCTATCACTCCCTTCAGGGACCAGGTAGTGAACCTGCAAGCACTGCCCCGGGAGGAGGCAGGCCCAGCCCCTTCGTTGCTGTGTCCGGTATGTGCTTTGCGTATCTACTTGGACCGCACGCAGAGCTTTAGACATTCTGAGAAGATCTTTGTCTGCTTTGGTGGACAGCAGAAAGGGAATGCTGTTTCCAAACAGAGGCTTTCCCACTGGGTAGTGGACGCCATTACGTTGGCCTATCACACCCAAGCCGTGCCCCCCCCCTTGCGGGTCCGAGCGCACTCAACAAGAAGTGTTGTGTACTCATGGGCACTGGCCAGGGGCACCTCCCTAGCAGACATATGCAGAGCAGCGGGTTGGGCAACACCCAATACCTTTGCGAGATTTTACAATCTCGGGGTTGAGTCGGTTTCGTCCCGTGTTTTCTCAGGTCCAAGCCGGTAGAACTCGGTACACGCTGACAAACTGACCAGGTGGACTGCTTGCACCTTGCGTCATTTCCCTCCGCTGAGATAATACCGTGCACTTTTACCCCAGGAGATCCCACGAACTTGACTCCCTGGATGACTCCTTCCTAGCCCTCAGGTCCAAGACCAATGCGGGTACTCAATTTACCCTGTACTGGAATAAGTGCTCCACAGGACGGGCTCCCACGTGGACTTTTCCCCCTGTGTGTATTTTCTGCGGTATGGTCCCCTTGCGAGCGGACCCGCGTCTCCTTTGGGTAGGACGTTGTGTTCTTCCGGCCATGTCGCTGAACCGAGCCACTGTTGCTGCCGAACCTCATTGTCGGCACCTCCGAAAAATCCTGAATGATACAGATGCATTTCCCTCCCTTTATAACCCGTATGTCTGGGGGCAGGACATGCAACTTTTGTCTGCCAATTTCTCATTGGCCTTTTCTCATAGATCACAGATACAAAAGGCTCTCAAGAGGGACCCCTCGTATCGCTTTTTCGACACAATGTCTCGTTCCCTCCATTAGGGAACGGAGGTTACATTCATAACCTATAAGTTTTGGGTGAACTTTTCATTTAAATATTTCTAATGTATTTTTCTGCATTCCTTTTCTTTGTTTTCAGTTTTTCCAAAACCCTAAAATATATATTTTTTTCCGGGTTTAAATTGGTTTTAAAATCCTACATTTACAATGATGTCTCAGACTTTGCTAGATTTTGACAAAACATTTTGGACTGCACCCAATTCAAGCTATAAACTGAAAATTAAAAGATCATAGTTTGTTAAATGTAATTGGTATATTTTGGGTTAATTCAAAAAGCCAAGAATCAAATTGTCAGGGAAATTCAAAAGTAAAAAAAAAAGAATGTGCAAACCTCTATTTCTAGGAAAACGTCTTGGTTACTGATGTAACCTCCGTTCCCTGATGGAGGGAACAAGACATTGTGTCGATGAGTTGACACTAGGGATTAACTCTTGGGAGCCCAGACATCTCTGAAGTTTGAGAAAAGCTTCAATGAGAATTGGCGTGTGGAATTTGCATGCCACTCCCTCAGACATATGGGTATAAAAGGAGTGCCGCTTGAAAACACACACTCAGGTTTCGCACTGAGGAGCCTAACCAAAGACCTGGCCATTTCAGTGGTTGATTCAGTGTTGTGGCAAGAGGGACACAACGTCTCGTTCCTTCAATCAGGGAACAGGGTTTACATCAGTAACCATGACATTCCCTATCTGTCTCTCACTCGACGATGTGTCGATGAGTTGACACTAGGGGTCCCAATGGAAAACGCCACAAGAGCTGAACCGAGTTACGCAGACTGGCGGTGCGAGAAGGGCAGAACTCTGTGTGCCTCATGGCCAGTGCAGCAAGCTGTCGCGTAACTACCCCCAACACACTGGCAGGCATGAAGCGGTCCCCTACACCTTGGGGTGCGTCTAAGTTTAAGGACTGGCTGGCCCAGCCATAGCCTTCTCTCTATTGTTTCCCCCCAAAAAGGAATGAAACCATTCAGCTGGGGGCCATATAAGGTCCATGTTGGGGGGTTTCCCTCCAAAGAGGAGGACACCGCAGAGACTACACCTGGCCCCAAGAAGGGGGGGGGGACTTCTAAGTGGAATACAAAATACGGTCTTACTGATCAGAGCGGAAGCAGCGCTGAGGTAGATCCTACCCAAGGAGGGGAGGAGTTACTACAAACACAATGACCAAGGACAGAGGGCCCTCTGCCCAAGGAAGACGTGGATTACCAGCAGAGAACCCCATTTTGTGGAATATACATCACACGGGTGTTACCTAAGTAGACAACCAGCACATGTGGAGCACTTACCTCAGTACGGGGGCCTAAGTGACGCATGTACTGGGGTGGCTGCGAGCCTCTCACAGACTCGTCAGCCACTGGGCTAACGAGGAAGAACGTCCAGGGTTCACACTTTTTTGCGAACGCAACTGGGAAAAGAGTGCACGTCTTCACCTCAAGGGAGGGGAAAGGCACTACGCGCAAGTGGTACACCTGGCCAGCTGACCCAAACTTACCTGTTTGTGTCACCTGATAACACATGGGATGATACTGGCTCAACCCTGTGGTTATAGAACCTCACAAAGGTGTTAGTGTTGCCCAGCATGCAGCTCTACAGATGTCAGCTAGAGAGGCACCATGGGACAACGCCCAAGATGCCACTACACCCCTGGTAGAATGGGCTTGCAGACCAGTAGAGGGTGGCACATGCTTGGCATGGTATGCCATAGTAATGGCATCCATGACCCAGTGAGCGATCCTCTGTTTGGAGACAGCGCTTCCTTTCCGCTGTCCACCCAAGCAGACAAGAGCTACTTGGAGCTTCTAAGAGCAGGCACTGGACACAGCCATGCCAAGGCTGGGTCTGCCTCCTCCTGGGGCAGCGCTTGCATGTTTACCACCTGATCCCTAAGAGGTTGTGGGAACCTTGGGCACATTGCCCGGTCAGGGTCTCAGGATGACGTGAGAGTAAGCCGGACCAAACTCCAGGCACGGTTTACTGACAGAGAATGCCTTCAGGTCCCTTACCCTTTTAATGGAGGTGAGCGCCATCAGGAGGGCAGTCTTTAAGGAGACTGCCTTTAACTCTGACTCAAGGGACCATGTCGCGAGGACCATGAGGTCCGAGAACCAATTACAGGGGTGCCAACAAGGGGCCACTAGGAGGATCACCTCCTTGTCCTCCCGGACTATGCACAATGTCTGTGCAAGTAGGCTCACTGGGGGAAAATGCACACTTGCATAGCCCCATGGGCCAGCTGTGTGCCAGGTCATCTGCAACTTGAGCTGCCGCTGACTCCAGAGGAGGAGACGACGGACGAGATGTGACATTCAATGAGAGTTTAGGCCATGTTCCACTTCCCTTAACGGGACAAGGGCTGCCTCTACAACCTTCGTGAAGGCGAGAGGTAACATGGACAAACTAAGGGGGAGGACCTCATACTAGTATGGAGTTACGCGTCCTTCAAGTCTACCACGCAAACCAACCTTGATGCCGGACGCTCGCTAAGATGCGTTTTTGCGTCAGAATCAGACACGAGTCTGTGCAAAGCCTGATTCAGGCTCGCAGGTCCAAGATTGGCTGAATTAGGGGCTGAAAAACCCCTTCTTCATCTTGGCTGGAGGGACAGGCTCTATCGTGTCCTTCTATAGAAGGGAGGCGATCTCCACACACAGAGCAACTGCGTTCTCGCCTCTCACCGTAGTGAAGGGGACATCGCGTAGCCGAGTAGGATAGTCCTGATCTGCCATCACGGGGTGTTGGGGAGTGCAAGCCACACCCCCAAGCTCCACACGAGGGGGAACAATTGTGCCAGACATACCAGTGTGCAGGGCCTCACGACAGGGCGGAGCCAGAGGTGCCACTTGTCTGGGACGGGGGAGGAAGATTTTCGTCCTCGTAACCCGTGGAGACCATCACATCAGGGGCGGATTTTAGCCACAGCTGGGCACGCAGGGACGGGAGGCCCGCCTCCGAGGCGCCATGCCTGCAAGAGAGAGAAACAGTGCCCGGTGGTCATGGTAACGACGTCTGGGGACACCGACTGTGAGGCCCAGGAAATGAGAAAACCGCTCTTTTCTTAGAATGTGGGTACCGTGTTCCTTGGGGCATGCAGTGAAATAAGAAAAGGTAAATAAAGAACCTCCATCCGGCCCTCACCGGGGAAGGAGTGGTCCTCTTACCTACTATCTTATCTACTTCCTGGACTGCACGTTTCGGGGGAACACTTTGAAGGGTTCTTGGCGACCGGCCATGAGACGGGTGGCGACTCTGGGCCCAGCCTACTGGATTCTTACGATTCTTACGTCCAACACGAGAGGCAAAGATGCTCTGCTCAGCTGTCGAATCACCCAGGTGTGTTACTCAACACAACCGTTGTGTGTGAGGGGGAGAAACGCTGTAATGCACAATACACCCAACAGCTTTTCAGAGAGAGAGATGAATGGAACAGCAGGAGGAATTCAGCTCTGTGAATATGTACGCTCGGTTCCAAAGAAGAAATATGAGTGTGTGTTTGCAAGCACACTCCTTATATACCCGTATGTCCAGGGGAGTGGCATGCAAATTCCACATGCCAATTCTCATTGGCCTTTTCTCAAAGATCAGAGATGTCTGTGCTCCCAAATGTGAACCCCTAGTGTCAACTCATCGACACAATGTCGAGTGAGGGACAGGTAGGGAAATACTGTTTCTGTATCTAATACATAGGATCACTACATAACACACATTGGAGCACCTCTTTTAAGTAGCCCATCAAACTGAAATGACTGACATGTTATCAGTAACTCATTTGTTCCACATAATTAGTAGCTTCAGTATTGAGTAACATCAAAGATGGCTGCTTAATGTATGGCAATGAAAACTGCAATTAACCAAATGTACACTCATTTATCTCTTCTGAATCCTCAAAAGTTTTTTTCATCAAGTCAAGCCCTTAAATAATATAAGTACAAAGCGCCGTTTTCAGCAAAACAATTAAAGCCAGCTGTATAATGTTGCTTTTTGGACAGCAAATGTGACTGAAGCAAGCTTCATACAGAACTGTGCAGTCAAACTAAATGCTGACTACAGCTATAAGACAGGAAATAACTCTCTACATTTAATTACCACATAAGCATATCACAAAAATGCAGAATGAGAATCAAATGTTTGCAAAAGCTTTTCATGCGAAATTCAAAGCTGCGTTTGACACTGGCGTTGACGCATTGACATGAATCTTGAACTTGAGTTCACGACTGCTGTAACAAAATGGATAGACACAGTGTGCCGGCTGATTAACATTGTGGAGGATAAATTTTATATTTAATTTGACTTGGCATATTGATATTTTAGCACATTTCTATCTTTATATTGTGTAAGGCTTTGTTAGGAAAATATTTATAAAACTGTATTGTTATATTGTACAATATTTTGTTTTCATTCCTAAGAAGGAAATAAGTGCATTTTGACAGGAACAGAAAAACACACATAGAGTAAAATTTCAGTACTTTCAAAATCTACAATTAATCATGTTGATTAATGTGATTAATCAGGTAATTTTTGCATTTACTTTTTACCAACTGGTGTCACGGTCATACTAGTGGACCTATGAAGTCAGTTCCCCTCAATTTCACACAGGTGTCCTATCAGAGCAACCACATGTGTACTTCAGCACATTAACTATGGACTTGTTGCATAAATGTTTGACAACCAGAAAGTGTCCAAATAACTTTTGGTATATTTATTGTTTTATTTCAATCACAACAAAATTCATTTTGTGAAAGTTTTTCTTGAAAAGAAGGCTTGTGCTATTTGTCTTTTTAATAAATGCCACTTGATAAGAAATGTTGCTATTTAATTCATGACATTCATAGATTTTGAAGTGCATTTAAATGTCCAAATACATTTTGGGGCCACTATGTCCTTTTGTGTTTTTAGTTTTATTCAGATGTTAGCAGTTTCTTGGTTGAGGGCTAAACTGTTCATTATCAAAATGTCAACATTAGAGGGCAGAATTGGAGGGCAGCCTTGACAACATAACAGCAGATTGAGAGATACTATAAATAATATATAAAATAAAATAAAATAAAATAAAATAAAATAAAGAATGAGTAAGTGACCCTAAACAAACAAAAATACTGGAAAAATGAGACACAGATAGGATACACACAGAGGTTTTAGTGCTCAGTGAGAGAGAGTGAGGGACAAAAGAATGAAAATCATAACAGAGGAAAAGCAACGTAGGAGTGTATCAGTCTGTGTACCTTGAGGCCAGAGTCATAGGGAGAAAGGCCTACAATGGCATGCGTTAGTGTGAGCTAGGCTGGATGGTTGCGTACTCGACAAGGTCCCCAGATGTGTGCACAGAGCTTCGTGGGCTGGGAGAGGAAGCCAAAGCTGCAGTATCCAGTTCGGCGTACTGGACATCACAGTCCTTGTGAGCAGAGTTCTGGAGATAAGAGAGGTGGAGAGGATGTATGAGGTGTGGAGCTCCAAAAGGAAGGGTGAAAGAGAGACAGAGCGAGCATAGAGAAGAAGAGAGAGAGAGAGAGTGAGAGAGAGAGAGAGAGAGCGCGAGAGAGAGAGAGGGAGAGTGAGAGAGAGAGAGAGAGAGAGAGAACAGAGCTGTCACTCCCACACAGAGCACTGATGCCTGGTTAGTGGAATGAAGAAACTTCACTGAGAAGTCCAGTCATAAAACCTGTTTTTCACTTTTTTATTTTATCTATAGGTGATTGTCATGAAAACATACCTAGGTAATTTTTAGCCCAAAACTAAAAGGAAGGAAAATACTTGATAAAGAACAATACATATTTTGTTATACTTGCTTGTCATTGATTTCATGAACATTAATCACATTTCCCCCACAAATTATTATTCTTATAAGTTTTTTTTAGATGTATTACTTATTATATATATACACTCACCTAAAGGATTATTAGGAACACCATACTAATACTGTGTTTGACCCCCTTTCGCCTGCAGAACTGCCTTAATTCTACGTGGCATTGATTCAACAAGGTGCTGAAAGCATTCTTTAGAAATGTTGGCCCATATTGATAGGATAGCATCTTGCAGTTGATGGAGATTTGTGGGATGCACATCCAGGACACGAAGCTCCCGTTCCACCACATCCCAAAGATGCTCTATTGGGTTGAGATCTGGTGACTGTGGGGGCCATTTTAGTAAAGTGAACTCATTGTCATGTTCAAGAAACCAATTTGAAATGATTCAAGCTTTGTGACATGGTGCATTATCCTGCTGGAAGTAGCCATCAGAGGACGGGTACATGGTGGCCACAAAGGGATGGACATGGTCAGAAACAATGCTCAGGTAGGCCGTGGCATTTAAACGATGCCCAATTGGCACTAAGGTGCCTAAAGTGTGCCAAGAAAACATCCCCCACACCATTACACCACCACCACCAGCCTGCACAGTGGTAACAAGGCATGATGGATCCATGTTCTCATTCTGTTTACGCCAAATTCTGACTCTACCATCTGAATGTCTCAACAGAAATCGAGACTCATCAGACCAGGCAACATTTTTCCAGTCTTCAACTGTCCAATTTTGGTGAGCTCTTGCAAATTGTAGCCTCTTTTTCCTATTTGTAGTGGAGATGAGTGGTACCCGGTGGGGTCTTCTGCTGTTGTAGCCCATCCGCCTCAAGGTTGTGCGTGTTGTGGCTTCACAAATGCTTTGCTGCATACCTCGGTTGTAATGAGTGGTTATTTCAGGCAAAGTTGCTCTTCTATCAGCTTGAAACAGTCGGCCCATTCTCCTCTGACCTCTAGCATCAACAAGGCATTTTCGCCCACAGGACTGCCGCATACTGGATGTTTTTCCCTTTTCACACCATTCTTTATAAACCCTAGAAATGTTTGTGCGTGAAAATCCCAGTAACTGAGCAGATTGTGAAATACTCACACCGGCCCGTCTCAAAATTGCTTAAATCACCTTTCTTTCCCATTCTGAGATTCAGTTTGGAGTTCAGGAGATTGTCTTGACCAGGACCACACCCCTAAATGCATTGAAGCAACTGCCATGTGATTGGTTGATTAGATAATTGCATTAATGAGAAATTGAACAGGTGTTCCTAATAATCCTTTAGGTGAGTGTATATATATATATATATATATATATATATATATATATATATATATATATATATATATATATATATATATATATATATTTATTTATTTTTGTAATAAATTTACTATTATTCTAAAATGTGAAAAAATAAATAATATATAAAATAAAATAAAATAAAATAAAATAAAATAAAGAATGAGTAAGTGACCCTAAACTTTTGAATGGTAGTGTATTTTATGCATTAATTACAAATCACTTTAGGCTAAGATTTAGTAAAACTCTAATTATGTAAACATATTGTATATGTAAACGCCAGATACTTTTATTCTGACCCTCTGTTGGTATCACTGTATTGACAACATGACTGTTTTCTGCCTTCACAGCTGTTTATCATGTAGTTCAGGCAATAATATGACGAGACTCATCCAGTGAAGTGACATGGAAGAGATAAGATGAATGGATGGACATTACGAAGCATAATAATGATAACATAGAAAACAGACGTGGTCATGTTTTCATATGAGGACAGATGGCCTGGCATGTAACAGATAAATCAATCAAGCTAGAACAAATCAACATAAGCCTGTTATCAAGAGAAGGCCAAGGTCTCAGAGCTCAAGGTTGGAAAAAATGACAATGACTGATGAGATTCTGTGAGATGACATATAGTGGCCCCAAGCCAGGGCTGGACAGGTAATCTGGCATACCAGGCATTTTGCCAGTGTGCTGACGCACCTTGGGGCCGATCAGGGCGGACTGGCCATCGGGAGAACCGAGCGGGCCGGTGGGTTGGCCGCGAAACGGGCTGAATGGGCCACAATAAGCTAAAATGCGCTGCCATGCAGATCACGTAAAATCGGACGCACAATACCACAAAAAGTTGCTGGCCTTTTCTGTTTTGTGGTCCGTTCTGCATAACGCTAATTTTACACAATCTGCATGGCGGCTCATTTTAGCATATCGGGGACCATTCGGCCGTTTCACGGTTGACCCACCGTCCTGCTCGGTTCTCCCGATGGCCAGTCTGCCCCTGATCGGCCGTAAAATGCATCGGCCCACTGGGAAATGTTATTTTTCTATTTATGAGGAAGGTAAGTCTTTACGACACAGTAAGGCAGTATTTTTGCAGTGTAACAGGCTAATTTTTGCTTTGTTCTGACCACAAACTGTTAAAATACAATTTTTAAGTAATCCAGAATATTTCACCCACAGACTACATAAAGTGCTGTTTTTTCAGCAATTATTCCAATGACTGCTGAGGAGCTAATGAACGCCCTGTGGAATTCTATAATCTCTCTGTGGTGGCACTTAATATTCAAAGTGGGAACATAAACCATCATCTTCCTTTATCACTGCTATCCCTTCGTTCACTGTCACAGCAGGATTTTCACTTTTGCTTTGACAGTTTGGATCCTCTTTATAACCCACAGTTCACGATAACATCTAGGAGATAATTGTTTTATTCATATTAAAATGACAAACTCCCTATCTGAACGATGCGGTGGTGGAGGAAGGAGCTTGAAATCTTTGGTAATTCACATGGTTTGTAAGCTAGTGCCATCGGAGTCGATGCTGTAGATATTGGTTTTGATGTCTTTGTGACTATAACGCAAAGGGACATTATGTGTGAGGTATCTCCTCAGGGCGAAGCTCTTTGTGAATTGAAGATGAGTCTCTGCGATAACTTTGTGGTATGTTTTTGGTGCAGTGCTGTGTGCTGGGCAAGTATGGCTCTCTGGCCTCCTCTACTTAAACTGTAAGACAAAGTAAACATACTGTAGTGTCTTTCACTAGAGAGCCAAGATGACTCTACAACCTGCCCCCACTTTTCTTATCTCTAGACAGTTCAGAAGAACACTGGCTCAATCCAATATTGCGTACTATCCGTACTCTCTTGTATGCAAGATTAGTGCATCCCAAATCATAGTAGTTTAAAAATAGATACCAAATGTTCCATAGAGTGGTATACTACTTCTAGGAGATGTTTGCATATAGCCTATGCTTTTAGATTTAATATTGTCATAATCTGTGTTTGAAAACTTTGGGATGGTTCTCTTTCTACTTTTTTTAACTGTAGTGTCAAAAGTGAATCTTAAGTATGAAAATTAATTTTAAGGTAACACATTTAGTAAGATAATGCTAACATGCTAACACAAACTATACACAATCTATGAGATCAGAAGAAATGTCACGCGTTAACGTATGTGATTAATTAAAAAAAGTTTAACACGTTCATTTTTTATGAATTGCGATTAACTCATTTACCATTAATACAGCATAAACCTTAGTGTGAAGGGCGGAAACATTGTAATTTATCCACCTGCAGCCATTACACTGATGAACATGCCACAGTGCCAGAGCCCTTCTACCAAGTAGATCCTGACTGTTACACTTTCTCCTATGATAGAGCTGCGGAGGTTATCTCAGTAAATAAAAGAATCTCTGAGAGTGCTTCCCTGTCAGTGATAAAATTATGAAGAATGGACCACTTAACACTATTTGATGTCCAAAACAAAGCACAGATGGGACTTTTGCCTATGTAAGGCACATTTTAATTACCACAGAAGCACACCCAATCTAAGCTATCACCAAAATGCAGAATGAGACATCTTTGTTTGCAAGCGCTTTTCATGGTGAATTTAAAGTGGTGCTGGAGGCTGCCGTCGCGACTTTAACTTGACTCATGAATGCAGCTTCACAATTGCTGTAAGAAAGCGGATGAGAGATGAAGAACTTTAATGCGCATTTCAATAAATATGCAACTAGGGACTAGTTCTTTCAATTAGTCAAAACTCCCACTTAGACTTTAGGAAACATTTAATATTACTTAAATTAGTGATTTTTAGTTTGGAAAATGTAAATAAAGCATTATATTGCAACTTATTGTTTCATTTTCTTTCCTAATATGGAAATTAATTAATTTTGACAAGAAAAGAAGTATATATATTGTCAAATTTCAGCACTTTTAAAATCTGCGAGTAATTGCAATTAACTGAAAAACAATTATGCGATTATTCACGATTAAAAAATTTTATCGACTGACATAACTAGTTGGTTTGTTTTAGTTATTCTGTACTGTCTAAATGATATATAATAAAAAATATAATTATAAAAAATATAATTTATTTTAATAAAATAAAAACAACAACAAAAAACAAACAAGATGCAGTGCAACAAATAAAACAGAACACAGGTGTTTCGAGATGCACTTTTAAAAGGTAAAGTTCTTTTTAACTTGACACAACGTCTAACTCCTCGCTCCTTCATGAGACGATGAAGATCACGGTTAGGGTTAGACATCATAGCAATGGTATTAGACAGATGTCTAACGCATTTATGGTATTAGACATATGTCTAGCGTTTACATTTACACAAAAAAACAGGACAGATGGATACAAGAATATGTTTGGAGTAAACAACACTTAACTCCATAATATAAATAATTTAATTTCCCCTCTAGACTGAAGAACATATTTTTAATGTGTAATAAAATTATGCAAATTGGGATGAAGCCACAATCTCATCCTGTGTTATTTCATCCTCACTGCCGAAGAGCCGAAGGCAACAACTGAGGTGGATGAAAGTTGACATTCTAATAATTGTATTAAACGCAAATGTTATGTGTTTTATAAAGTTTAAACCCACATCCCCTTCCGCCATTTGACTTTTTTTAACTTTTTTTTTACTAGTAGCAAGGAATTGTAATCATGATTAATCGCATACTTTTTTCGAAGTTAAAGTGCTGCAATTTGACTCAAAATACACTTATTTTCCTATCAAAATCTATTTATTTCCATCTAAGAAAACAAAACAACATGCAACAATTTAATACTTTATTAACATTTTCCAAACAAAGCCTTCCACAGTATAAAGATAGAAATGTACTAAAATAGCACCAATTTACCAACATTAAACATTTCCCAAAGTCTAAGTGGGAGTTTGACTAATTAAAGAACTATTCTCCCAACAGGTTGCATATTCATTGCAATGAGCATTAAAAATTTTATACACTCATCCTCCAGAATATTAATCAGCTGGCAGAATGTTGCTGTCCATTCTGTGTTACAGCAATCGTGAAACAAAATTCATGATTCAAGTCAGGGCGTCAGCATCAAGTGCCACTTTCAACCCCTGCAGACAAAAACATTCATTCTGCGATAGTTAATACTTGCTGTGCTTCTACTTGAATGGAGGAGTGGTGGTGGTGTAGTGGGAAAGTAAGAAGTACTGGTAATCAGAAGGTTGCTGGTTCGATCCCCACAGCCACCACCATTGTGTCCTTGAGCAAGGCACTTATCTCCAGGTTGCTCTGGGGGGATTGTCCCTGTAATAAGGGACTAACAAATGCTTCTGAGGTAATTAAAATGTGCTTTATATAGGCTGAAAAATACTTGATTTCTGTCACAAGTTCCATCTAGGCTTGTTTTCTAAAACAAATAGCGTTAAGAGCTCAGATCCCCATCACTTTATCACTGACACTAAATCATTGCTGTGATTATAATGACTCCGGGCAGACACATCACAAAAGTTTCACCCATCCAACCAGCGTTTATGCTGCATTAACAGAAAATTAACATGGTAAACTTTTTTAATTAATCAAATGCATCTTTGTGTTAACTTTGACAGATCTAATGAACATAAAAGGCAAGAAATAATCAATTATCAGACAATATGTTTAGCTTCGTGATAATGCTAACTAAGGAGTCTGTGGGATCAGACACAATTGTATGATGTAGTAGTACTTCCATACTGGTTCCAGATGTTTATGCTTCAATCTGTGTTTTTTTCTAGGTAAACATGCACTAGACTGAAGTCTCTGACCATTGAACAGCAAATTGGGATGAAGCCACAGTCTCTGAAGTCTCGTCCTGTATTACCTCATCCTCACTGTAGAGCCAATGGCAACATTTGAGATGAATAAAAGTCTGAGTAATTTGACGTTGATTACTTGAGTCCTGAAATGGCTTCTTAGCCTCACAAAGCAATCACTTCTGCAAGCAAGTGATGTTTCTGCTTTTTCCACAATTGAAGCACATTCCAATGAACACAATGGGCATGTTAGTCGAGCTAATTACAGTCACGTCAGCTATTGAGGTGGAGGGGTGGGGGGGGGTGTCTATCCCTCCGGGAACATACGTTCTGGCTCGGAAAAGCTCCTTCATTAGTCTCTGGCTCTTTTCATTAGTAAGAACATTAAGAACTTAAGCACCGGCACTGTCATTTTGACATCACAGACAATAAATGTGTGGTTTTTTTTATTGCACAATGTGTCACAATGTTATGTAATTTTTCATTCTCTGTACATATGCAATCAATACATTCTGATGCACTATTTGCAGTTTAAAAAATAGAGCCGTCATGCATATATTGAACTTCATTAATCTTCACTAGCACTTTAATTATGAGTGCTGCAAATTTTGCTAAATTGAAATAATGGCAATTTATTCTCTCATTAATGAATGTAAGCTATATCCATTGTTGTGAAGCATTGTGTAGTGTAATTTTTGTTTGAAAGTTATATTTTATATACAACAGAAAATGCAAATTTTTTCATGAGACATGCATTGTTATAAAAAGCTGTAACTTGTACTTAACCTGGAATATTCGTTTAACCACCACATTATGATGTATTGTTGGATATATTTACTAGCTTGTCACAACTGTTTCCCGAAACCATAGTAATGTCTTGGTTACTGTCATAACCTCCATTCCCTAATGGAGTGAACTAGAAATTGTGTCGATGTAGTGACACTAGGGGGTCGGTCTTGGGAGCTCCAAACACCTTTGATCTTTAAGAAAATGCCAATGGGAATTGGTAAGTGGAATTTGCATACCACTCCCCTGGACATACGGGTATAAAAGGAGCTGGCTCGCAACCACTCATTCAGGTTTTGTGCTGAGGAGTAGAGACAGGGTCCCGTGAGGGAGACACCACAGAGACCAGATGCCTGCAGGTCCCCAACCCTCTTGATGGACGAGAGTGCAGTCAGGAGGGTCAGCCTTTAGCTCAACTGACCCTAGGGGCTCAAACGGGGCTCTCCGCAGGCACAGCAGGACCACAGAGAGATCCCACGAGGGAATGAGACGCAGTATTGGAGGATTCAGTCACCTCACGCCTCTAAGGGACCTGATAATCAGATTGTGCTTCCCGAGGGACTTACCATCCACCGTGTCGTGGCGCGTTGCTATAGCGGCCACATACACCTTCAAGGTGGAGGAGGACAACCGCCCCTCCAACCTCTCTTGCAGGAAGAAAATCACTGACCCGACTGTGCACCTCTGGGCGTCTTCACCTTGGGAAGAACACCAATTTGAGCAAATGCCACTTCAAGGCATACAGGTGTCTTGTAGAGAGACAGCCCTGACAGTAGAGCCCTGGCCTGAGTGATCATGTCTACCACCATGGGTGGTAGGCCACTTAGGTCTTCCACGTCCTATCCAGGGGCCAGACATGGAGAATCCAGAGGTCTGGTCATGGGTGCCAGATGGTGCCCTTTCCCTGAGAGAGGAGGGAAATATGAGTAGAGTACCATTATACAGGAAAAGGTGAGGTTAGTAGACTGAAAACCTTATAGCAAGGAATGACAAGCTTAGTGTAAACAGCAGAGATTGGATTTCACCAATCCAATCCAATTCAAGTGTTTGGTTTCATCCTGAGCATACTGGGGAATTGGAGGTCTGTGGGGGATTACCCGATTGAACCACTCCCATTCGGGTCCCCAAATCCCACCAGCACTAACAGTCAAGGACTCATACCCGCAGGTAGAAGGACCGGGGCGGGGAGTGGCTAGAGTGGCTTTCCCCCTTAAGAAGGAAAGCTGCAACTGCAATGTTGCCATGGTCATGCTCTCGCAGTGAGAGCATGAGCCATCCACGAACGGTGCATCAGCGTGGCTGTACACCAGACACGTGAGGCAGCGATCGTGGCCGTCAGAGGCGGAGAGGTAACGGCCGCAACCAAGAACTTCTGAGAATGCCCATCTTTAAAAATACGCTTTCCAACAATCCCACTCTTTTAGAGGAAAATATTATATTTTATTATTAGAATATATACTCTGTTTTAACTGTCGAAGCACCCAGGGAGTTCTCTGCACTTATTCATGCATGAGGGGGAGAAACAACTGAAATGCGCCATATATCCAACTGCATACGCAGAGGTGAATGGAACGGCAGTGGAATTCAATGAATGAACCGCTCGGCTCCGAAGAAAAAATCTAAATGAGTGGTTATGAGACAGCTCCTTTTATATCCGAATGTCTGGGGGAGTGGCATGCAACTTACACTCGCCAATTCCCATTGGCCTTCTCTCAAAGATCTGAGGTGTTTGGGGCTCCCAAGAGCAACCCCTAGTGTCACTACATCGACATAACTTAGAGTGAGTGACAGATAGGGAACTATGTTGCACATCCGTCGTCTGAACCACGCTGGTTAAACAATATAGAGATGCTGTTAAATGACGTTATGCATGAGTAATAACTTCTGTGAATAATAATAATAATAAAAAAAGATTATATATATTTATATATCTATATCTATATATATTGCCACAAACTCTCGATTTTTGTAAGGGAACTTATCTTGGACCTAGATGGAATCAACATGCTACAGATTTGTCGGGATAGATGGCTGAAGATCAAATTTGTTATTTATCTGAGAAGTAGCTAGCATTTTCAGCCAAAAAAACTGTTTTTGGTCATTTGATTGAATCTGTCATAACTGGTTATGCAAGCTTTATGCTCACTATCAATGTTACCAGAATTGCCCTGTTGCTAATAACACAGCTGTTGCCTAGTTTTTGTGGAGAAAAATAATGTAGGTTGGTTAATTGAAAATCAAATAAACACTAAAATATTAATATAATTCTTTTAAGAAGCCTTTAAAACAAGTAGGCTTACACCAAAAAAATATATATATATATATATATATATATATATATATATATATATATATATATATATATATATATCTTTACAATGATCTATATATTAGGACAGATAGCTATAAGTACAAGGCTTATTGAAGTCGAACTAAAAAAAACATAGGTGCAATTAAACTTAATGTGACAGTTTTGGTTATTTATTCATTTTCTCTATTTCATTTAATTATTGTTATTCATTATTTAATTATTTTTATTTTATTTATTTGTGTATAGTATTTAACACATCATATTAGACTATTTAAATAATTTTATATATATACAACTATTATATTGTAAATATGTTCCCTGTCTCCTCATTTTGTTTGATGTTGGAAATGTTTGTTCCCCTTTCACTTGTTCCTGCTAAAGCTTTAATGAGGGAACACACTCCCTTGTGAGGCAAGAGATTAAAGAAGAATGAAGGAAGAGCACATGTTTGTGGTCTGAAAAGGTGCACCTGTTAATGCAGTTTGCTCTGGAACTAACTTAATAAAAATGTTGGAATTACAACTTATCTTGTTAACTGCGTCATTATTATTATACCTACTGTATGCCAGGCGAATAAAGACCGTTTCACAGCATGGGTTTTGTTTAACTTTGCCGTGAATGCCAAAATGCAATTTACTGTACACAAGCTTTTCATAACATCCGACCACTCACACAAATTCAGTTAAATATGATTTTCTGAGATAGTATGATAAGAATTTTAGACATCCGATATTACACAGTCATGTACATTTCTACATTAAAATTTCAATGATGACACTCATATTCAAATGCCACATTCAAAATCACATTCTAAAATTGGAAACCACGTCAAAAATACCCACATTAACATTTTGTGTGTGTGTGTGTGTGTGTGTGTGTGTGTGTGTGTGTGTGTGTGGATATGTTTGCAACAGATCTTCAGATGACATTATCTGTGCATAACATTGTTATGTAGTAACACTTTTGTAGCAACAAAATTATAGCATGCTTTTTATTCCTTCCATTACAAGAATTGACCAACAACAAATAACTTTGTCTAAACAAAAGCCACATTCTTAGAACACACAGCTAGTGCATTGCTGTGTTTAACGGGAATGAGATTCCAATCATTTCACAGCCGTGGCATGCCGTCAAATGCAAATCTGACAAATGTGACATTTTCACACACATAAGCCCAACAAATCTACTAAAAACCCCAGATGACAAACAATGAGGCTATAGCAGGCAAGTAAACATGACACTCAGGGCACCTACACATTAGACTTTACATTGTGTCTGTGTAACAGTAAAAGGATGGGCGAGGAGGAGGGGGGAACCCGGTGAAAAGTAAACAAAGTTTTAATGTCAAACTCAACTTAAAACCAACATAAACAAACATGCATGTGTCTCTCTCTCTCTTACTGGTGTCACCAGCTGCCCTTTATCTCACTCTCCCACTGATCAGCTGATTTAGTAATGGCCATGCTCCATCATGGCTCAGCCTCACCCTCCTCCTCATCACAGTCTGAGAATGCTAATTTCAATGGAGATGGTCTCACGTATGTAAAGGAAACAACACAAGGTTATACGAAAATAACGTTCCATCATAAAAGTAAAAAGAATTTACATTTTTGCAGGCATGCATTGACCAATGAGAACTTCAGAAAACAGGTACAGCTTTTCGTAAACCAATTCACTGTATTCCCCTTTCCATACCCTCAAAATACATTGTATGCATTATTTTTCATAAAACACACTGTCAGAGAGATCTCTAATGTGTAGGCACCCTTAAAGTGGCATGCAACACAATTCTCGAGAAGCCCACACATCCAAAATAACAAGACCTGGGGAAAAAGAGGAAAAAAATACAAGGAATTGTGATATAGTTCCATACAATCTGTCCACACAGGGTTGCTGGGTAACTACTCTCTTAATTAGGCCTGGACTGTAGGATACCATTATACAGGAAAAGATGGGTTAGTAGAATGAAAACCTTATAGCAAGAACAGACAAGCTTAATGTAAACAGTAGAGATTGGAATTCACCAAGTGTTTGGTTTGTATTGGCGGTATGATTCTTTTCTAATTAAATTATGTGACGTAGGTATGTGTATTCTGATGGAAATGTATTCCCAGACTGCACAGCTTCATGGCTTTGCAGAAAAATGACTGAAACAAGGATTCTATTCCAAAACCTAGTGAGCTGCCAACGTATCATAGACACACTACTGACATTCAAAAGCTAGGAAGCACAATTATATTATCTTCTAAGATATCAAATTCTAAGGTACCATCATGTGTATCCTTTGGGGAGCAGGGAATGGCATAATGCATTGCAATAAGCTCAGTAAAAAAAAGATGCAGATCAAAGTAAGACAATACAGATTGGGTTTGATTTCTTATTAAAATAGTTCAAGCTAATTAAAAATGCTAAATTTCATCAATATTTATGTGCGCTATGTATTTTTGTGCTTATTAGAGTATCACGCCGATAGCTTAGAAACTTGCTAACTGGTATTCTGACTGGTGAAAAAATAAAATGGAATAAAAGTTGAAAGATAATTTTTCTTTTCTAATTGACAACATGCAAACGTTGAAATAAACTTAAGTTCTGTCATCAAACTCTACATGGCACGAGCTGAAAGGTCTTTTGACATGTAATTTTTAAGTCAATCAACTTGTGTACTCTCTCTTTAACTGACATTTAATTTGTCTAAAATTTGCAGGTAATCATGTTTTACCAACTGTTTTCTACAGGGGGCGGCTGTGGTTCCGTTGGTAGAGCGGGTCGGCCACTAATCCTGGCCTACACGACTCCACATGCCGAAGTGTTGTGGCAAGACACTGAACCCCAAGTTGCTCCCAATGGCAGGCTAGCACCTGCCGCCATTGGTGTGTGAATGGGTGAATGAGTCACAGTGTAAAGTGCTTTGAATACCGTTAAGGTAATAAAGGCGCTATATAAGTGCAGACCATTTACCATTTTCTCTCTGAAACCCTCCTCCTCGCCAGCATTTGAAATGGTCACTTATGAGGTTAAATTTGAATCTGCATGCTGCCTTTGAAGGTAGACACTCAGACAGCATGTTAGGTTTTGGAACAGAGCCAGAATCTGAACTCTGTATCCCTGCATCTGTAGGAAATCCCATGCACATTTCAGAGACCCTGAAACATACTGCAGTGTCCGCTGAAATACAAACTCCTGCTAAACTTGTCATCTGTCTCCAGCTGACACAATACAAGCTGTAAAATAAATCCCTCTGGTTCTTTCAACATGAACTTGTTTCTGAAGGCTATTCATCTTCTGCGACATGCATAAGAGGATGCACTTCCTAGCAGTCACACTTCAGAGGCCTACTTTCACTGATCCCACCAAAGCAAGAGAATGGACAAACAGCAATGAGTTTAACAGCACTACTCACCGGCTTATCTGTAAACGCAGTGGACTCAGACTGTGCCATGTCATAGTATGGGGGCTGGATAGAAATCTTCTGTATCTCATCCTCCTTGTCCAGATGAACAACCTTCAAAGGCAACAGAACCTCAGATGAAAATGCCATTCAGTCTAGTGGCAGCTTCCTAAAGACCCTATCACGCGACTCGCTTCAGTGCTTGAATGCACCATTCAACACAAGTGTTATGCCTTGCTTGAACTTCCATTAAAAAAAAAAACATAGCAGATAACATCATGGATTGGCTATTTTACAAGGGTGAGGAAGTATAGGGGATGGGGAATACGCCCGCCAAGATAAGATGACCCCATACATTAACTTCCTCTCTTGACCATAAATGAACTAAAGCAACTAAATCATCTAAATACAACATATTAAATGGCTATGCTTCTCTTAATCATGACATTCCATCAGAGAATCAACAATTTATTCCATTAGAACAGTTTTGAGGTTAATTGATTTAATTTTGTGTCATTAGAAAATAGTGATCTGTGACATTCTATTTGGTTGAATAATAAATGTGTTTATGTCTATTTGTTAATAATGGGCTTGTGGACACAATCATTTATTTAGATTTGTGAAATTAAAATGATGTTTTAATTTTGAAGTGAAAAGCTAAAGTTAGACCCTTAGTGTACAATGCACACCTCAGAATTTGGGACAGAAGTCCTGCAGTGAAAGTTTAATGCATTAATTTGTCTTAATAGCTATTAGCGCATTTACCGTTAATACAGAATAGACACTGGTGTGAATGGCAGAATCTTTGTAATCTGTCCGCCCAGAATCATTACACTGACACACACTTCACAACACACACAGGGTGCGTTCCATTCTGAAGGGCTCATCCCTATGTCCTAATCACTCCAGAGGGTTTGCCCTCCAGAGCAAGAGCAACGAAGGGTTGAAGGGTGTAGGGCTAAAAAATATCAGTAATTCGGAATGCACTTCAGCATCATCTATCTAAGCCAAAGGAGCCACAGCCATTGCACAAAGGAGCCACTGCACCTAATCAGAAATATTTACACATGCATTTGCATCACAACAGCTTTCAGAATAGAAACTGAGAAGAAATTATTTACATTTTTATGACTTTATGAAAAATGTAAGCTTCATGTTTAAATATTTGCGTTTTATTTATTTTAATAAAAAGAAACCAATAAACTAATGTAGACTGCATTTATTTAATAAATAAATTGCCACTTTGTATTATTATTTTATTTAAAACCCTTTTGAATATCTGATCCATTGAATTTACATTAAAATAACACAAGCACCAGTTTCAAACAAAAATCCAGGATTTAAAATAATTGTAAAAGTTCATAACAAGAATTAAAAGCTTTGAGATGAAGGAATGTCTCGACATATGCCCCAGTTTCCGGTCTGCTTGGCATTGAAGTGTCCATCTGTTGAACCCTACGGAAACACCCATTTTGAAGGGCCCTTCAAAGCAGCTATTTATGAACCCTTCGGTTAGGAACGACCCTTAAACATGGCGGTCACAATCGTTCGCCTTTCGAAGTGCCCTTTGTAGGCTGATTTATCCCATTTGAAAATGCAGGGCAACACACACACACACACACACACACACACACACACACACACACACACACACACACACACACACACACACACACACACACCAGAGCCATTCTACCAAGGTTACCCTACAATCTTAGCATTAATCAGCATAATGCGGTGGTCCCTTAGATATTGTATGTTAACACGCCAGTAGACCGTTGCGTTCTCTTCTATGCTAGAGGCGCAGAGGTTGTTTTCTCAGTAAATAAAATAATCTCTGCACACACACACACACACACACACACACACACACACACACACACACAACAGTGCTTCCGTGATAAAATGATAAAGAAAGGAGCACGTAACACTATTTTATGTACAAAACAAGCCCAGATGGGACTTGTGACAGAAATAAAGTATTTTTTCAGCTGTATACGACTCATATAAATTACCACAGAAATAAATCAAATCTTAAATATCACCAAAATGCAGAATGAGATGTTTTTGTTTGCAAGCGCTCTTCATGTGGATTTCAATGTGCCATACCCTGATGTGAATCATGAATGCAGCTTCACGATTGCTGTAACAAAATGGATAGCTACAGTCTACCGGCAGATTAATGCTGAGGAGGATTTGAGTTTAAGAGGTTTAATGCGCATTGCAATGAATATACAACCTATATGGGGACTAGTTCTTTCAATTAGTCAAACTCCTATTTAGATTTTGGGAAACGTCTAATGTTACTTGAATTGGTGCTATTTTAGTGCATTTCTATCTTTGTACTGTGGAAGGCTTTTTTAGGAAAATTTTAAATAAGCATTATATTGTTACAATTGTATTAATTCTTAAGATGAAAATAAATGCATTTTGACAGGAAATGAAGTATACAAATTTCAGCACTTTCAAAATCTATGAAAAATTATGGGATTAATCACAATTAAAAAAAATTATCGATTGGCAGCACTAATTATAATTCGTGAGGATTATTGTTTAATAATTACATATGTTAGATGCAAATTTCAAACATCTTCTTAAATTTTTTCAGTTTAACCTATAGGCTTATTGAGTGGAATTCAATCTGTATACATAGTTTTGCTATTATGACATCCCTTCAAATTAAAATTTGTACATTGAAACAAAGAAAAAAAAACTGTCTTCTTCATATTCAAATTGTAACCATCCACCGAGTGCTAGTTTTTGTAAATTTTTGTGATAGGCACTCAACACACTAATCATTCGTTTTTGAAACCCAGTCAACTTGAATATTAGGGATTCTCCAATCAGGATTTTAACGTCTGATTCAGATCTCCAATTTTCTTTTCATCTAATTGTCCAAAGCTGATAATTGTACTTTTCATCAGCAGCTCTGTCAAAACTAGTTATATGTAAGCTTTCTCCTCAATGTCACTGTGGCAGGGCGGAGGGCGGGGCCGGGTCTTGATACTACACACCCGGTCCTGTATTAGGCTGATTATGCCTCCGTGAGGTTTAAAGGCTGACTGCAGAGGGCCGTGCGGTAGGGGGGAGAGATCGTTAGCGGACATGTCCGTCATGTGTGTGTTTGTGTCTTCTTTTAAGTTTATCATTAAAACTATTATTTATATTGAAAAGCCGGTTCTCGCCTCCTCCTTTCCATTGAATACGTTACAGTCACCATTAACTGAATTTCCCTATTGGTAATACAATTGTTGTTGCCTAGTTTTTGCTGTCAAAAATACTGCTGGTTGGTTGAATAATTAAATAAACACAAACTATTCCATTTTACTCTTTACTCTAGCCCTTAAAAGTCAAGTCAAGTCATTTTTACTTGTATGGCGCCTTTCACAATACACATTGTTTCAAAGCAGCTTTACAGAAGATCATGCATTAACAGAAGATAAAACTGTAATGTCTATAATGTCTTAGTCATCATTGTGTAGTTTGATAAAATACGACTGTGAATTGTGTTTAAAAATATGTAATTCAATAATAATTGTATTTAGAACCCCAGTGAGGAAGCCAAAGGCAACTGTGGCAAGGAACACAAAACTCCAAGTAGGCATATGCAAACTATCCTCTACTGTATATAAGATAATCGAGAACGAGGCTTAATGTCAAACTGAAGTTGAACTGATAAACCATTGGTGTAATTCAACTTAAATTGAAAGTTTTGGTTAGTTTGTCACCATTTCACTTAATTATTTGTGTTCATTATTTTATTATATTTCATTTAACAATGCATTATATTATAGTATCTAAATATTTTAAATAGATTTATTATATGTACATTCCTTCCTTTTAATTTGGTTAGATGTTGGTAATATCCACTTTCACTTGGTGCTGTTGGGAGTGTAAGGGTGACATACTCTCTTGTGAAGTAAACAAATGACAGAAAAACGGAGGAAGAACGCATGTTTGTGGACTCCACAGGTGTTACTGTTAATGCTGTTTGCTCAGCAATCATTTAAAGAGGCCCCATTATGCTTTTTGGCATTTTACCTTTCCTTCAGTGTGTAAAATTGCTTTTTGTGCATATTAAAGGTCCGCAAAAAGTCCATGCCAAAGGGAGTTACTCTCATTGCATATATTATATGTATGGTAATCACTGTTTTCACTTCAGCAACTCAGCAGCAAACAGCATAAAAGCTGTGGTGCCGGGCTAGTAATGTAACGCAGACTCAAGTCATGTGAAATTACTTTGAGGAACTTTGTCCACCTTTTTGCCTGCAACTAGACAAGTGTAGACTTGAATAGGCAGATATTTTGTAATACTGTTTAAGCCATATTCACACCTAGAGCAATGTACTAAAATGACGCAAAATGCAGATGAAAATCTCAAAAAAAGATTTGCACCAAAAGTATTCACACCAATTTTTAAACACATTTTTGTCAGTCTCTAAAAATCTTAAATATAAAAATAAAAAAGCAAAAAACACTTTTGCCATAAACGTGCTTTATGACGTGGCACCATGTACAAGTATGATTAGTCGATCATGGCATTCTGTGGTCATCATGTTTGTGTAATGATCTTTAAACCATATAACTGTCCTTTGTCACAGGCAACCGATCTCCTACATAGATGTGCTAGTTTCTTGTCTCTCGCACCACTCCACAGTCTCTTATTTTTCACATTATAACTTTTATGTCAATTTAAATCCAGGTAGATATGGGGTCCTTATCACCCTGCCAGGGTTTATTTATTGATAATGACCGGCTGGCTGTACATAAAATACAACCAATCTGATAATGCGAATTAAAGAAAACACAATCCATTGCTGCTTGTTTGTTCCCACCAGGGCTGGACTGGGGCAAAAATAATAGAATCAATAGTAAATAATAACCGAAAATTAGATTTGCAAATGCATTTAACAATACTAATATTGTATATTTTTTTGTTACATGTGAATGCAAATTTTAAAGTAAAGCACTGATTTTGTGTCTTTTGGTTTTAGTTCTTTATTAAAAATATTATTTATATTCTCCAGCCGGTTCTCGCCTCCTCCTTTCCCTTAAACCCCTTTACACTGGTGCCGAAAACCCGGAAAGGATGAGGGATACACCATAGTGAAGTTCTCTGAATTATTGTTATATGAAGGGCTTTCTCATTTTTGTTGGGAGGTACTGCACTGTTCCAGGGAGTACCCGCCTTTTTTCATTATTGTTTCCCTCACCCTGTCCCCTCCCAGATTCAAGAAGAAGGGGATGACCTGCCGGCAGATGGGGCATAAAGGCGCGCCCTCACCCAGGGAAAGGGGGTACTTCATACCGGGGGCTCCCCGGCCTGAGAGAACAAGGGAGGAATGTGACAGGGTGGAGGGCGGGACCGGGTTGTGATTTTACAAACCCCGCCCCTTATCAGGCTAATCAAGCCTCCGAGAGGGATAAAGGCCGACTGCGGACGGTGGTGCAACAGAGAGAGAGCGTTTACAGGCAGTTGTCCATCATAAGTGTGTGTTTGTGTCTTTTGGTTTTAGTTCTTTATTAAAAACATTATTTATATTGTCAAGCCAGTTCTCGCCTCCTCCTTTCCCTTAAACTCCTTTACACTGACATTAACAACAATAAAATATGTTCAACATTATTTAACAACTAATTTGTGTAGGGATATGTTCAAACAATCTGGTTGTAGGACATAATGTTATTGTTATAACCAATATTTATTTTATTTCATCTTATTTATTACATTTTTGATTATTTTTCCTTCAATTTAAGTTCATTACACCTGAACATATTATAAAGGAGTAAAAGTCATAGATTCATCCTTAATTCATGCGGGACCAGGCTTTAAAACACTTTTGTTCAATTATTTTTGTAGTTGAACTTATGCAAATTTACCATTGTTCTTGCATAGTATCCAGATTTTATCTGTGGTATTAGTAAAACCATGCACCTCATTACCATGGCTGGATGTAATTATGGTTTCAAAAAAATATAGTAAACACATGCAGAAAATATAAAAAAAAAATCCCCCATAAAGTGAATAATGTTCCCTTAATATGCTATATTTAATAGAATTATAATAATTATTACATTTATAATAAATACCGTATATACATTTCAGTCAAAACGTCATTGTTTCTACATTTAGTTACTACAGTGTCTGTAAGATACATTTTTAAAAGGGTGGTGTTTATGTATGCATTGCAAAGCTTTATCACCGTTGTTTACCTGTTTAACTCGTCACTGCTGTTTAGAATGTTTAATCTGATTTCAACTGCTTCAGCACAGAGATTTTAATGCTCCCATCCCATATCATCCAGGTGTATAACAGAAAATTCTATGTCAAATTTTTGCGACTTGCCCCGTGTTTCCAAGTGGTCAACCATTTTATATCGAAGAGGCTGATAAATCGGCCGATATTCTGAATTTTTAATAATCGGCATTGACCTGATTCCTGTATGGCCAATTTATTTCTTGAATGCACAAAAAATTGTCTGCTTACATGTGAAGCGACTGGGACATGTAAATGACGGTTTGTTTAGTTGTTACTTGCTATCGTGTTCCAACAATAATAGACCCGTGTGCGACACAGTGTCATTTAAACGGTCTGCATATCAGTCGCGGCAGACACATTTGAGCTTATAATGTTAAAGTGCTCGCCTGTTTCATTCTCCCTCTCTCTTCTCAACAGTTCCCTGTAACTTTTAACTGTCTTGTCTAATTATAAAAAGGAAAATATCAATAAAATGTATATCATATGCCGTCTGTAAACCTTTTAAACAGATGTAATAAACAAACCTCACAAAACTTGAGCAGATCCAGTATCCTGTGGAGCGCTCATTTATTTACCTCATATTCTATCATCCTCTCCTCAACCATTCCTTGCAAATTTTAACTTTCTTTTCTAATGATAAAAGTCAAATATCAATAAAACACCTATTGCATTCTCATTTAAACAGATTCACGAACTTCAGGAAAATCCAGCGTTTTCTTCTCGAGCACTCATCTACTATCTTCTCTCTGAAGAAGCGTGTATTTCATCAGCCAGAATCAAAAACTTCAGGATCAAAAGTTCCTCTGATTTACAAATCATGATGGTCAGTCCGTGGCAATCCAAGCAGGCGATCCAGGTGAGTGCAACTTCAAAATATAAGCAATTCACCTGTGCTATGAGTAAATGTCTTATTCACTATGCACTGTATGTGCAATTTGTTTGATTCAGTATTTTTGGAAAAAATGCGTGGACATGCCATCCATGGTTGATTGACTACTGTGTGTACTGTTATTTCCTTCTTCCTAATATATTAACAATTCCTCTATGGGCAAATAAAATACAAAAATGTGATGTCTAAACAGAAATCAGAAGACACTGCTATCTACCATATAAAATACAATATTCTTTTTAGATAATCTTTTCCAAAGTAAAATTGTTTTGTGAAATTGAGTAAATGTAGTGCTAAATAAGAGTTTATAAATTGTTTTACAATTTTATGTTTATGTTATTTACTATATTAAATTGTGTGATATATTGCATTGGATCAGCTTATCAGCATCCCTGCTCTCTTGATATCAGCATCGGCCATTAAAAATCAATATCGATCGATAACTAGTGTTTACCACTAGACAGCGTGGCACAAGCGCAGATCAGATTTGTCAACACGGCATGATTGAGAGTCAGGTCCCACTCTGTTCTCGTGCTGCCACTGGTGGATACACTGCACAATTTTATCAGGTAGTGCTGTTTTGTCACACTTTAAATATTTGGTTTTGGGTGTTTCCCATGCACAGCAGTAACGGCAGTACTTAATCATTTCATTGATCAGCCCATTACTCGACAGACCGGCCCACTACTCGCCTGGCCCACCAGGAAATGTCCCAATGCTCTTGATGATCAGTCCATCCCTACTCATCGTGGTGGATTTTTATGTTCCTTGTACTTTGAGATCAACAATATTGACAGCTAGACATCTATCTGAAATGCAGGGTCTGGAAATACAAGCCAAACATTTGTACCTTCTAAATGTTGTTTTTATGACCATATTTTCTAACTCGGTGTGATAGGTTCCTTAGGGATGCATTGCTTTATTGTGTAATCTTGTCACACTGAAAATAAAATCCTGCTGTACTGTAAGTAGGCCATAAGCCAATTATTTAATTGTAAGATAGAATTACTGTGGATTCTTGACATAGAATATGTATAATTTTAATAACCTGGAGTTATAATTTTGTTTACAAGAAAGATTTCTGGGGTAGAACTGTGAATAACACTTTTGAATATTCTACTTCTAAATTACTGAATCAAGTAGTTGTGTGTGTACAGAATGCCTGTGAACCCAAGGCCATTTATAACAGCACTGTTTCTCTATAACTGATAAGCTTCATTCAAAGGGATGCGGGCGGAGCTAGGGGGTGGCCGTGACACCCCATTGGCCACCCCACTCGCAATTGCCGTAATGTAAATTTTTTCCTAGGGCACAATATAGTTAGTCTTTCTACACCAACAGCCACCATCCTCTCTCCTTACAGTTTGCATTTCGCTCTTCAAAAGAGAACTTCCTTTGTTTGCAGCTTCACTGCCAGCAAGCACAATGTGTTTAGAAGTCTGGGATGGGATAGTTTCTCAGCCCTCACGTACTAAAGCGGAAAGTTCTTTTCAAAGTTAAATAAAACTGGAGCTACTTGAAATTGTGACTGTCTTAGAAATAAAGAAGACAGCAAGAACAATTGTGTGGAGGCAAAACATAGCAACAAGCCTTTTTGTATTTTCTTATGAATCAAAGAGAAAAGAATAGAGGAGGGAAAACAACAACAAAAACAAAAACAAAAGATGGAGTCCCTTGTATGTGGAGCTGTGTGGTTGTTTGACTTTAAGGGCTGTTTTAGTTGTTTGATGTGACTGAATTGAAATGTTTAAATGTGGGATAATCCTTCAGCAAAGGCGGCTTTTGAGTAAAGATTCCTGACAATCGAGGCCTGCCTATGTCACATTTCTGAGGGATATCTATTCAATGTAAAGGGGACTTTAGCTTTACGGAAGATTTCTGAGACAGTGGAAAAATTCAATTTAAAGGAAGAATAAAAGGCTTTGCTACCTCTTTGTTATGGCAGCAAACTATTTTGTTTTTTGTTATCGCTTATCCCTGGGGCCATGCTGAGAGGAATGGGAAGAGAACAGAATGCTATGGAGGCTCTTACAGGTTTCCTCATTACTAAAAAGAAAACATGGGAATGGTGTCAGTCAGGCTTAAAATGGTCTTGAATGTGTGCATACTGCTTATAATATTAGAGCAGGTGCATTAGCCTACATATCAATGTGGTTAACTTTGGATGATTCTGCAACAGGTATCTCCTTTTAACCCTACTAGAAACCCAAGGCAAATGTATCCAGAGCAGTTTGTATGTTGTATTGTATATTACATATTATAAAACTGATAATTTTGGTCCTAAATGCTGATTGGTCAATACATATTTTTATACCATTCCATTTTTGTAACACTTTAATAACACAAATATTTTTTTGTAGTGAGAACTATTAATTATGGTAGGTAGACTATTGTTGAACATAATAATAACACCACATGAAACCTCGTTTTTGAACATCAAATTACTTTAATGTTGTGATGATGCTTAGTGGCTTAGATGTAGCAATACTTTTGCGTAAAATATTTTAGTCACGACAACACTCTTAAATTTAATAAATTTAAGGTGTTATAATGGATATGACAAGTTGGTAGGTTTGGTTTTGGTGGCTATAATCCCTGTGAAGTAGACAAGTGGTGCTGGGGAGGAGGAGGGTTCAGAATGAAATCTCTCATAAAACGCTGCAGTGAAATCGACATAACTGCACATTTAAATGTTAGACAACGAGAGAGTCCACAAGTTGATTGGCAAGCAGATTAAATGTAAACTGACCTATCATTTGCACAATGTGAGCTGGTTGGCATAAAATATCATGTACAAAGGATGTATTGCTTGCGCCATGCAGAGTTGGTGTAGACTGAGCGTAGGTTCAGTTACCAATGCCATTATAAGAATACACTTTTTGTAGTTAGCCATGGTTAACCATTTAAAGCATATCTCTGGTCTTTAGTGACCAGGGACCTCATTCCACCCTTGTACTTCATCTATTTTTGAGAGTTTTCCCACATCTAGTCAGTATTCCTCAACCTTTCTCTTTTGAATAGTGTAAAAATGTTTTTGTTTTTTTAATAACTGCTTGATTACCAAAAGTGTATAAGGTCATTAAAAGACTCTAGATGTGTAATAGTGCTGATTTTTTATATTTCTTTGCAATAAATCATATATTTATATTCTAGATTATCATATCTATACAAGTTTAATATCACATATATATATATATATATATATATATATATATATATATATATATATATATATATATATATATATATTAGGGCTGTCAATCGAATACAATTTTTAATCAAATTAATTACATTGGTGTCCCGATTAATTAATCGCATATACAAATATTTGCTGAGAAAGCCGCTCATATAACAATAATTCAATATATAATGATGAAATAATTATACATAGTTACCTTTAAATATAAAACAATTATATATATATACAGGTGAAACTCGAAAAATTTGAATATCGTGCAAAAGTTCATTAATTTCAGTAATTCAACTTAAAAGGTGAAACTAATATATTATATAGACTCATTACAAGCAAAGTAAGATATTTCAAGCCTTTATTTGATATAATTTTTATGATTATGGCTTACAGCTTATGAAAACCCCAAATTCAGAATCTCAGAAAATTAGAATATTACATGAAATCAATAAAAAAAGGATTTTAAATACAGAAATGTCGGCCCTCTGAAAAGTATAATCTTGCATATGTACTCAGTACTTGGTTTGGGCCCCTTTTGCATTAATTACTGCCTCAATGCGGCGTGGCATGGATGCTATCAGCCTGTGGCACTGCTGAGGTGTTATGGAAGACCAAGATGCTTCAATAGCGGCCTTCAGCTCTTCTGCATTGTTTGGTCTCATGTCTCTCATCTCTTGGCAATGCCCCATAGATTCTCTATGGGGTTCAGGTCAGGCGAGTTTGCTGGCCAATCAAGCACAGTAATACCATGGTCATTGAACCAGGTTTTGGTACTTTTGGCAGTGTGGGCAGGTGCCAAGTCCTGCTGGAAAATGAAGTCAGCATCTCCATAAAGCTTGTCTGCTGAAGGAAGCATGAAGTGCTCTAAAATGTCTCGGTAGACGGCTGCGTTGACTCTGGACTTAATAAAGCGCACTGGACCAACACCAGCCGATGACATGGCTCCCCAAACCAACACAGACTGTGGAAACTTCACACTGGACTTCAAGCATCTTGGATTGTGTGCCTCTCCATTCTTCCTCCAGACTCTGGGACCTTGGTTTCCAAATGAGATGCAAAATTTGCTCTCATCAGAAAAGAGGACTTTGGACCACTGAGCAACAGACCAGTTCTTTTTTTCTTTAGCCCAGGTAAGACGCTTCTGACGTTGTTTGTTGTTCAGGAGCGGCTTGACAAGAGGAATACGACAATTGAAGCCTCAGTCCACTCCTTGTGAAGCTCCCCCACACATTTGAATGGCCTTTTCCTGACAATCCTCTCCAGGCTACGGTCATCCCTGCTGCTTGTGCACCTTTTTCTTCCACACTTTTCCCTTCCACTTAACTTTCTATTAATGTGCTTTGATACAGCACTTTGAGAACATCCAAATTCTTTTGCAATTACCTTTTGAGGCTTTCCCTCCTTGTGGAGGGTGTCAATGATGGTTTTCTGCACAACTGTCAGGTCAGCAGTCTTCCCCATGATTGTGAATTCAACTGAACCAGACTGAGAGACCATTTAAAGGCTCAGGAACCCTTTGTAGGTGTTTAGCTGATTAGAGTGTGACACTTTGAGCCTACAATACTGAACCTTTTCACAATATTCTAATTTTCTGAGATTCTGAATTTGGGGTTTTCATAAGCTGTAAGCCATAATCATAAAAATTATACCAAATAAAGGCTTGAAATATCTTACGTTGCTTGTAATGAATCTATATAATATATTAGTTTCACCTTTTAAGTTGAATTACTGAAATTAATGAACTTCTGCACAATATTCTAATTTTTCGAGTTTCACCTGTATATATATATATATATATATATATATATATATATATATATATATATATATATATATATAAATATAAATAATAAATATTCAGATAATTAAAATGCATGTGGCAGAAGTGTTAATCATTGATAAGACAATACAAAAAGCGGCTTTAGAATACAATGTATTGTTTACTACCATATTATTGATCATAAGTCAATCATTGGCATACAGTTCACAGCAATCCATTTCACAAGTGAATTTGTCAATCAGTTGGAGATTTATTATGAGGGCTTGTTTAAGGACATCTGCGTCAGACATGCTTGTGTAGCGTCTCGGGTGCGTTACGTCATAAAAAAGTGGCTGAAAGTGTCCAGTGGTATTTGGCACCAAGACATTAGCAGCAGATCCTTCAAGTCCTGTAAGTTGCAAGGTGGAGCCACCATGGATTGGACTTGGTCCAGCACATTCCACAGATGCTCAATCGGATTGACATCTGGTGAATTTGGAGACCGTGTACAGTGTTACAGTGTGGCAGGGGACCCCTGCTGAAAGAGGCCACAGCCATCAGGTAATAACATTGTCATGAAGGGATGTACCTGGCCTGCAACAATGATTAGGTACCCAGGGTTTCATTACAGAACATTGCACAGAGCTTCACCTCCCTCCACTGGCTTGTCATCTTCCCACAGTGCATCCTGGTGTGATCCATTCCCCGGGTTTACTGCACACATGTACACAGCCGTCCACATAATGTAAAAGAAAATGGGACTCATTGGACCAGGCGAACTCCTTCCACTGCTCCAAGGTCCAGTTCCGACGCTCGCATGCCCATTGTAGGTGCTTTCGACAGTGGACAAGGGTCTTCATGGGCACTCTAAACGGGCTGCGGCTAGGCAGTCCCATACGCAGCAGGGTGCGATGTACTGTGTGTTGTGACACATTCCTCCCGTAACCATCATTAACATTTTCTGTGACTTGTGCCACAGTAGACCTTCTGTGAGTTCAGACCAGACGGTATATCCTTTGTTGCCCTTGCACATCGATGAGCCTTGGGCGCCCAACACCCTGTCGCCGGTTTGAGTTTTTTTCCCTCCTCGGACCACTGTCGGTAGATTCTCACCACTGCTGACTGGGAGCACCCTATAAGCCTTGCTGTTTCAGAGATGCTCTGACCTAGTTGTCTGGCCATAAATATGTGGCACCTCAAAGTCGCTCTGGTCTTTACTCCTGCCCATTTCTCCTGCATTAAACACGTTGACTGCGAGAACTGATTGTTTTCTTACCATCTAATCTACCCAGACCTTGACATGTGGCCTTGTTCGGAAATGGTCAATGTTATTTGCTTCAGCTGTGAGTGATCATAATATTTTGGAACATCGGTGTATATATATATATATTGTTTATTACAAGGCAAATGTGTAGTATATTCATACAAATAACTACTACAGTATATTACGTACATTTTCTGTGTGACAATGGTGAATTACCAGTATTCCATATGTGTGTACACATACATAATATACATACTATTTCTTACTCAAGGTGGCACTGTGTGTCAATGATCAACTTGATTTACATTTGACATTGAGATTTCATGAAGCAACATGGAAGTAAACTATAGCAAGTGTAACAGAATGACTATTGTCATTTAGGTCTATTACTGAAATTAAGTATACTTAGACTCAATATATATCAATTTACACAAAGAAAATTCACCTGAGAATATACATATGTGTAGCTCACTATGTGTTTGACAGCCATATTTCGGTGCGAAGGTATTGAATCATGATCTATATTTGATGCGTCTCTTTGAAATTATGTGTAAAAATATGTCAGGATTTATTATGTAATTTATTATATTATTTTCTAATTGTCTTGAAAATCTTTTAAAAATGTGATACTATTTTGGCATTTCGTATATCCATTTGTGATAAATATACATGCCGGGTCTCTAAAGACCCAAGTATGTAATAATTAAACATGCATTTAATGATTAATATATTTTTTTGAGAAACAGCATCCTATTACAGAGGACTATCAAAATAAAATGAGCAATATTCAGCTGGTCATATGATCTCAACATAACAGTACTAAAAAAAGTAGTGTCTTTATATCATGGGAGTGTACAACATTTTAAACAGCTTTAATTATTATAATATATATATTACTTTACAATTTAAAATAAATCACTAATGCTATGGCATTGAATGTGTATTTAAGTAAATAGCGTACATTTTATTTCATGTTGACTTTAAAATTTCTGAAATATCAACAAAACAAGTTTAAACTTGGTTCAATGAGCCTGTATGATTATGTCGGACATGTAACCGGTTGATGAACACACATCCTCACATGTTTAACACACTTCTAAAGCCTAATAATTTGTGTACTTAGAAATGAGAACTACCATCAGACATACAATGTGTCTTAACACCTTAAATATTAAACCGCATACAATAAATAATAATATTTAACTTCAATATGATCCTATTCCATATCAAAACTTAAGAACAGACATTTTTGATAGAATATTTACTGCATTCACATTAAATGCAAAGACTTAATTTTTGCTATATTACATTCTTTTTATTCTCTTATCCTTTCACTAACAGTAGTCCATGCGCTGCGGTGGTGGAGACGGGATCTGTTCCTCCCGTGACATCTTATATGGTGGTCTTGATCATATAAAATCATCATTAAATTATATTTGACCTCAAATCTGTCACAGTGACAGCACTTTGTAAATTAAAAAAGCAGTTTACAATCTGAGTTTACGTAATTTCTTTGTAAAAAAGTAAAATATCTACCAACAGCGGCTGTGGGTGAACTGTGTCTAATAGAGCAGACACGATAACAATGACGGTAACCTGTGAAATATCATAATTTATGTAAAATCATGAGTTTTTCCTGATGCAACGATCTGGTGGAAATTGAATGAAGCTCTACTATCCAATAATCTATGGGAAACAGGGTGTTTCCAACCCCACAAACAACACTTTTTGGGCAGTTTCAGCGCAATTTGAGCGAAGTGCCCATAGACAGCAGTTCTTTTCTGGCCAATCAAAAGAACCCTGAAGGGGCGGGGAGGAGTGTTGCTTGTAAACAGTAAGTTCATCTATAGATGTCTGTTTTAAAGTTTGTTTCCTAGCAACTCAGACTGAGGGCAACTGTGCTTTGTTTTCACCAGCTATAGGTCTTTCACTGTAGATCTCATTGAAAGTTACATGAAACAAATATTTAAAGGATAAAACGCAAACACACAGGCGCATGCAGGTCAGGCATTTGAGCCACCATGTCTCAAACCAAAATCAACAATTTAGCTAGCGGGGTGTAATGAATAACAATGAAGTAATGAAACTGAAAACTAATAATCAAAGGAAAACCAATTAGTGTCGATGTGGCCTAAAGTTGTAGTTTGAGGACACATTTGATTAAATCTAACACAATTTATCATATAATGTATTTGTCTAGAAACAGTCTACAGTAACCTGAATAAGATGTACAATAGAAGTATATGGTATCTGTATGTCCTTATTTAGATAGCTACTTCTATGTGTGTGTGTGTGTGTGTGTGTGTGTGTGTGTGTGTGTGTGTGTCACAATGATATTTCATGAATCTTATTTATTATAAATGCAATACTAATGAACAGCATGAATCCAATGTTCTATGAACCTCAAATGATTTGTAAACATTTGTATGCCTCTAAAGTTATTCATTTGTAAAACAGTATCTTTTAGACACAACAAACATATTAAAATGTGTGCTTGAACCACACGAATACCTCTGAATGCTAATAGATCATGTTGTCTTGCCAGAGATGGGTATTTGTCTTAGTATGGGAGGAAACAAGCTCAAGAGACCTGCAGATTCTAAATGCAACATCGCTCTGATCTCCCTCTTCCTGTGTATTTAAGATCAGTTCAGGGAGATATTTCCTGTCAGGTTTTACAATTGTGCACAGCTGTGCGCACCAGAATCTACACTTTCAAATCTGCACAACTAGAGCAAAATTTCTCAAAGACATGGAGGTTAAATTTAACACAGTTTCTAGAAGCATTTTTAAAGGTCGTGAGTGTTTAGTATTAACCGCTGTGACCTTTAAAAGACACTATCGATCCGGGAAGTTGATTTAGTTTGGCTCAATTCAAAATTTGCATTGTCTATAAAGGATAACAGACCTCATTTTGAGTACATAGCTGAAGTCCAATGCAAATGTGCACCAATGAATGCGTCATGAATATTGCATGGATTTAGGAATGTCAACAAGGTAATCTCACAAATGAAAATGGATCAGATTTAGGTTACACTGATTTACACCATTTACATTACTGATACACCTCCCGTAGTGCGAAACTGTAAAAATACTAACTCAGCTTTTTGTAAAAGATCTAAATGTTGTTGTTGGAGCACAACTTCGTTTATTTGGCCCAACTTCTGACTTGAAAGACCACAAATGTGGAAACAATGACATTACTACCAAATTTTTGAGGATTTCCCAAAATAACAGAAGAGTGAAGAAAACTAGACAGAATTATATTTAGACAGAATCCAGTAGGCCAACTACAGACTGGAAAATGTGAAATAACTGCCTTGGCTTCCTAATGATGACAGTATGAGTTCGTCTTGGCATAATATCTGTTATTCAAGATCATCTAGCTGGATCCAACACAACCTCATAATCGCTTCAACACACTGTTCCTATTGCTGGCTGCAACAATATTTGTAACGAGATACCAGAATACAAATCCTGTAATTAATGAATGTAAGCTACTAATTTCCTTTGGCAATACTGTCACAGATACTGTTCATCCGCTATGTACTAAATTACATATATGATTTAAATGAACAATTGTACATCCAACACTAAATATGGATTTTATTCAAAAAGATTGGGCTTCCTTTCATTTAATTGACACTCATTTGTGTGCATGCACTGCTAACTATATGAAGGGAAACAGTAGCATTGAAACCTCTTTGAATCACTTAAATGAGCCAATATACTTCTAGCAAATCGATTAAAGAATGGGTGTGTCCAAAAGGAAGATGTTTTTGACTTTGTTTGTTTTTTATTTTGAATCAGCCAGCACAAACTTTAAAGAAAACTTCATACCAGCTGTTAAACACTTGCTCACTGCCATTGGTTTATGTCATCCGTGGGTGTGACCCGGATGCTCCACCTACTTTGACACCAACATTTTCTTTATGACAAATTTCTTCATTCAGCCAAATCAGTGAACATAGAGTGCTGAGTTGCCAACCCTCACAATACTCAGGTGTTTATGGCAAACTTGCTGCAAATTCGCCACTGATTATTTTCACATGCAAAATGAGCTTTGCTGCAAATTGTCCAATGGTTTGCAGCAGGTTCACCACTACTGGTGAAGAGCATCAAACTTCTGGAAAACATTTGCGGTGAATCACAAGATAATTTGCATGTGAGTGCATAATTTGCGCATGTTTGCAGCTAGTTTGCCAGAACTCTAGATTTTTGGTAAGGGCAAGCTGGTGCTAACTTTACATCTGTACAATTATTTGCAAAGTGAAATTATCTGAGCCTGTGTAATGTGATTTTTTTTTAAAACAATTGAGTTTTGTCCATTTTAGAGCTTGACAAGGAATTGTATAGAAGAGCTGCATAAGAGTCTTAAAAATGGCTGCTTTTGTGTTTCATAGAAAAACTAAATAACAATATTTAAAAATTATTTTAAATGTGTAAGACTTACAGAAAATATAATACGTAATATGTATGAAAATGTTATTCCTTGTAATATTAAAGATTTATGTTTTTTTTTATTTAGAACTAAAGCTATAAGTTATAAATTATGTTAACACTGTTACAATCTAGAAAGAGTAATTAGTAATTAGTAACATAATACTTTTTAATGTAACCTCCCCAACATTTACATAATCAATATAACAGTGTTGGGAAATTACGAGGTGCTACTGCCACTATAAATGGCCTGACTTTATCAAATACACCTAACACAGTAGGAAATGAAAGAAGTTTAAGTCTTAAAAACCTCTCTTAACTGCAAAACTGAACGTTCATAAAGTTAGGAAAATGTATTAAAGTAATGATTCAGTGGCAGACTCATAATGGTAGTGGGTGACATCTAAAAGTGTTTCCTGACACAAAGGAGGAAGACATCCTACCTGGATCTCATCAGATGTCAGGCCTCCTTTCATGTCACTTCCCTTTTTGTTGGGTGGCGGAGGGGCTGGCTTGTGAGCAGGTGGGAGGTCCGTCCTGTTGAAGGAAAAGAGAAAACAGTCTGACACCTGGCACCTATATAGAGCTTTCATGCGACCGTGGCTTATGCCTTATATGATCGGACGTAATGAGGAGTCATGCCCATGTCTGGCTCCCCGGCCTTATGGGGGTTTGATAGGCATCTCTTTATACTGCCTTTGTTGTAGCCCATGCCATTTCAGGCCTGCCCTTCCAATGGCTCTCACTAGCCAAGAGGAGAAAGATAATAAAACAGGATTGTAATGGGCAAAATGGATTCAGAGGGGGTCTAAGAAGAAAAGAGTAGTGGAACAATGGTTTTGGATTTGTGGTCCATCAATATCCCCATAAAACCCTAAACCCTAAAGTACCAGATAAAGTCCCAGATAAAGGCTTAAAACAGAGCCCACGGGTTTGATAGATGTTTTGAGATGGCCTTGGCAATGGGGCACAGCAGGGTAGAGTTGCACTAGGTACTTACTAACTATATAAATGTAAAATTAAAATGCGTTTAAAAAAACAAACAAATAAGTACAATTATTGAAGGCCAATAAATAAATACATAAATCAGAAAAAAACTGACATTATTGTAATTTGTTGTGTTGAAACCAAGCATGCACAATGAACAGGGTTAGTGAGACAAAAAAAAATGGCAAAATATGAGCTCACTGATCAGTCTGCCCATTATTATTCCTGATTGGAGGCTATAATATATATTTAGTTTATACATGGGGTAACGTCTTATCTAAGCTGAGCAGTTCAGTGTACTAATATTTTAAAATTGCAAGTTGTAACTTAGAGCACATTTTTGTTTCATATAGGTCAATGCTACTCAACACATGGCCAGCATACTCATTATATAAAAAAGAAACGTCCTCTCTCTTTCAACTGCTTTTATTTTCAGCAAACTTAATATGTGTAAATATTTGCACGAACATAAAAAGATTAAACTACTAAGAAATAAACTGAAAAAGTTTCACAGAATAGTGTCTAATGGAAATTGAATAATGTGTCCCTGAACAAAGGGGAGGGTTGGCACTCTTCCACTAAGGCACTTCCAAGTTCCCGGACATTACTGTGGGGAATGGCCCTAGCCCTCACCCTCCGATCCAACTGGGCCCAGACATGCTCAAAGGATTGAGATACAGACTCTTCACTGGCCATGGCAGAACTCTGATATTCTTCTCTCCAGGAAATCATGTACAGAATGAGCAGTATGGCTGGTGACATTGTCATGCTGGAGGATCATGTCAGGATGAGCCTGCAGGAAGGGTACCACATGTGGGAGTAGGATGTCTTCCCTGTAATACACAGCATTGAGATTGCCTGCAATGACAACAAGCTCAGTCCAATGATGCTATAACACACCACCTCAGACCATGATGGACCCTCCACCTCCAAATCGATCCCGCTCCCGAGTACATGCCTCTATGTAACACTCATTCCTTCGATGATAAATGCGAGTCTGACCATCACCCCTGTTTAGACAAAACCACAACTTGTCAGTGAACGAGCACTTTTTGCCAGTCCTCTCTGGTCCAGTGATGGTGGGTTTGTGCCCATAGGTGACATTGTTGCTGGTGATGTCTGGTAAGGATCTGCCTTATAACAGGCCTACAAGCCCTCAGTCCAACCTCTTTCAGCCTATTGCAGACAGTCTAAGCACTGATGGAGGGATTGTGCATTCCTGGTGTAACTTGGGCTGTTACCATCCTGTATTTGTCATGCAGGTTTGATATTCGTATGTACCGATCCTGTGCAGGTGTTGCTACACGTGGTATGCCACTGCGATGATGATCAGCTATCCTTCTGTCTCCCTGTAGCGCTGTCTTAGGCGTCTCACAGTACGGACTTTGAAATGTAATGCCCTGGCCACATCTGCAGTCCTCATGCCTCCATGCAGCATGCCTAAAGCACATTCAGGCAGATGAGCAGGGACCCTGGGCAGTTTTCTTTTGGTGTTTTTCAGAGTCAGTAGAAAGGTCTCTTAAGTTTTTATAACTGTGATCTGAATTCCATACAATTCATCGTCCTAAACTAACGTGTAAGAGCAGTACATATGCGTTAAGCGCTAATGTAGGCTATGTGTCTTTTTTTACATCTATTTATTTTTTGACATTACATATGTTAGCCAGCAGGTGGTGGAAAAAGGTAATTTTTGTTTTTAATATCAGCAGTTGGTAATGTAAAGTGAATCCGTCATTGTTTACATAGAACAGCGCTCCGTGATCGCTCGTATTACTACTACATTACTAAAGCTAGGAAACAGCTTTAAACGGCTTTAAACATTAAGGCTCATCACGGCTGAGAGACACAACAGCCTGATTGATTACAGAACAAGATGCTTACCTCTTACCAGAGTTTCCACATTGGATACATACTGTTTAAAATGGCGGAGGACATTGCAGTTTCTATAGTGAATGACTCTTGTGCAGGAATACTCCCGCTTGGACGGCTATTTTACCACTGAGAAAGCTGAACTGCAGAAAGCTGACAGCATCTCTGCTTGGGAGTGGCAACAGGTGATCGCACATGCTCCGTCTCTCTTTCTTTCTCTCTCTCTTTCTCTCTCTCTCTCACACACAAACACACATCCATCCTTGTTTATCCAATAACTTGTTAGAAACAGGACAAGCCGTGATACTATTTCTGAAGTGATATATTTGAATTACTAACGAAGGCTTGGACGCATCATTTGTTTTGAACCAGCAACAGCAGATTCTGATCGGCCGTGTAAGAAAGTAGTTCCATGCACAAATGCGTTTTTATGACTATACTCGGTTTTTCCTAATTTTAACAAATTGACTTGTTCATTGAACTCTTATATATAAGCAATATCACACTAACAATCATGCTATATGGCCCTAAATCAGCACTGATGTGATTACCTATGGCACTCTGCCTGTGGACGAATCACAGCAGTGCTGATGTAGGTCCATATCGCACTCTTGCTCGTGTGATATTGCTTATATATGTATATATATATATTTGCAGCCTTCGAGGCAACAGGGACCCAGCTTTGTGGCTCATGAGCTTTCCAAAGTTGAATAGCCCTGACCTATGCAAAGCTGCAACTTACACACGGCTGGTGCAACCCACCCTAGGAGATGTACAGCAGGCAAGGTGCATTCACTCATACGCTGTCTGGCACTGCTCATGAGCCCTCAATAGACACTTCAAAACACCTGGTTCTGCGCACACCTGATGAGTTTTTACAGAATTCAGGCAAAACACTCAATACTCCATTTGTTTTGAAGTACTGTAACCAACCACAAGTCACCGAGTTTAGCAAAAAGTTGGGAACAACATCTGGTGAGTCATAAACACGGCAATTTTCTGCACTGTAATTCCATTATTAAAGCCTGAAAATTCAAATAAAAGCGAGTTCCTAGAGGAAAACTCAAAAGCAGATGTCAAGTTTCCACACACACACACACACACATATGCTAATGCATAAGCACATATGCACCCACACAAATTGTAACAAGACTGCGGGGGCATAAACAAATGCCCCTTTGCATGCACGCTTACACACACACACACACACACACACACACAAACAAACATGCTGTGCAAGAGTTACCATCTAATTTCCAAAAAGTCTAAATTTCTCAAACATGTTAGTAGTCACACATCCTACATTTCATTCTGACAAGATGTCTATGCTGATAGATAATGGGTTTATATGTGGGAGAGAGAGAGAGAGAGAGAGAGAGAGAGAGAGATGGGAAGACAGCCTTCTGAGCAAACTCAAGTTAATTTTGATTCCAACCAATGCCTCAGACTGGCTATGTCTGATGGAGATGCCGCTTTTTAGTAAGTCGGCACATTGCATTACATTTTAGAGTATTGGAACATTTGGTAGCAACATGTCGACTTCACATGTGATCATGTTGCTTAGACGGTGAAATTTTAGCAGATTTTTGTGGCTCAACAGTGTGAACTGGCTTACACAAATGCACTGCAGCAATATTGAGGTGTTGTAAGGCGTATTCACTTTCGCCAAGTTGCTGTTCCCTGTCAAAAAGCTACACTTTGATGCTGCGCTGATTTAGCACTTTTGGAACAACTATTGGTGTGACCAGCTGTGAATATGTGTGCAACACGTCAATGAGATTGACCAGAATTTATAGCCTCTGCTGGTGACATCATTGGATGCACTTGTAGCAGGGCTATAAATAGATGCGTCACAGGTGCATCGTCAGATCTTTTGTCTTCAGATTATTCTGTGTGTGATGTGCTTCTTGACTGTCATAACTTTCTACTTTCCTCTGTTAGGAGTTAGAATTGTTAGACAGTGTGCAGAAACCTTTCTCTGTCTCTTTTCTTTGAAAAAAAAGAAGAAAAAGAATGACTGATAAACAAAGCAAGCGGTGTGTGTTCCCATGTTTATGATCTGTTTACAGTCAAAATGCTTCACACTCATCTCGCTTACTTCCAAGAGCCAGCGCCCACTCTTTCATCGTGGGGCTCTCACATAGATCTGGCTGAGGAGCGAGAGACGGGTTCATCCCTATCGCTCGCTCTCTCCCCAGATCCAGCTGATCCTTCTTGTAAGCCTGAAGCGCGCTTCGGCGCCTCTTTGGTTCACGAGGGGACGCTGAACCTCTGAACATTCCACGCACAATAATAAAGCGGCTGAGGAATTACTCGAGGTGATTACTCGGGCTGTGGCCAGACTACAGTTAGACTGGCCACATGAACAAGAGACCCCCAAATGCTCCAAACTAGAAAATACATTTTTGTCTGGTGGCCACAAAAAAAAAGGGAAGGGAATGCTATATCAGTCCCTTCCTTTCTTTGATGTCCTCCATGACAAGCTCTCTCTTTCATGGAGGAAACCTTATACTTCCCGTGTCTTCGTGCCCTCATATTCGACTAACGCCACTGGTAGAAGAGACACTTGGGGGTTATCTCTCACCTGGCTCGGCATCATCACTAAAGAGACCCACTCTCCCCACAAAGCCGTGCAGGACCACCTCCATGCTTGTGGAGAAGGCTTATCAGGTAGCAGGTCAGGCTGGTGCTGCCCTGCACACTATGGCAGTGTTATAGGCATACCAGCCTGATCTGTTGAAGGACCTGAGTGCAGGCACCATGGTCGACAAAGAGGCTTTCTCTGAGCTTTGTCGAGCCACGGATCTGTCTCTCCGCGTGACCAAGCAGACTGCCCGTGCCATTGGCCGGTCTATGTCTGCTTTAGTCAGCACGGAGAGACACTTATGGTTCAACCTGTCGGGCATCAGAGACAAGGACAAATTTTCCTTCTCGATGCCCTGGTTTCGCCTTCTGGCTTATTTGGTGATGCTATGAATGTAGTTATCACCAGGTTCCAGGAGGCGAAATGTCATGAGGAAGCCTTCGGGCAATTCCTTCCGCGCCGCACTCAGGGGGAGGGTCCGTCGGACACCCAGCCCCACCCCGGTCCTTCTAGAAGGGAGGCTCAGAAACAAAGCGTGGCAAGTCGTGCTCCCCCTCGTAGACACTGGGGACTGGCTCGTCACCCTCATCAGCCCCCAAAGCAAGACCACGGTCTTGCGCCCAGCCTTGTTGGGGTAGCCCCCTTGGGACAGGGCATGTGTATCATCCACTTCGACCCTCCCGATACCCTCATGAAACCTCTCCATTCCCGCCGCCTCTGGTGTTTCGGGAGTTAGAGGCTTCCAGTGAAATTTTGGGTGAACCATTACTTCCTGCCTTAGTCAAGGACACGGAACACTTGATATCCCCTCAACAGGAAGTGTCAAAATTAATACCCATCTCAGAGAACCTGGCAGCGTGGAAACTTCTGCCAGGTATTTCTATGTGCTAAGAACAGAAGAAAAAGGCTACAGAATTCAATTTGTTCGCCGTTCCACTACCGTGAAACCGGAGCAAGCATTTCTACTGTGGAAAGAACTGCTAAATCTCTTGGTCAAAGGGGCCATAGAACATGTTCCCCTTCCAGAGAAAGAGTCAGGTTATTACAGCAGATACTTCCTGGTTCCCTAGAAGGGTGTGGGGTTGCATCCGATCTTAGATCTTCGAGGCTTGAATCGCTCAATCAGGGCGTTCAAGTTCAAAATGCTAACTATCAAGACAGTCGTGTCCCAAATCCAACATCATGATTGGTTGGTCACGATCAATCTCATGGATGCATACTTTCATATAGATATTCTGCCACAACACAGGAAGTTCCTGAGGTTCGCTTTCGGGGGCGAAGCCTTCCAATATCAGGTTCTTCCATTCGGCCTAGCCCTATCATCCCGCACATTCACGAAATGCATGGATGCAGCACTGGCTCCTTTGTGACTCCGGGGCATCCGCATTATGAATTACATAGATGACTGGCTGATACTAGCACAGCATCAAGAACTGGCAGTTCAGCACAGGGATATCATCTTACCTCATCTGGTTCTTCTGGGTCTGAGACTCAACGTCAAAAAGAGCATTCTCTCTCCCACTCAGGGAATTACCTATCTGGGCGTTGTTTGGAATTCGATCACGATGAGGGCACAATTGTCTCTCGATCGAATCGTGTCCATTCATAACACCCTGAGCAAAGTCAGGCTAGGCCAAGGTTGCACTGTTCGTCAGTATCAAGGAATACTAGGTCCCATGACATCTGCGTCCTCGGTGATCCCTTTGGGCCTTCTGCACATGTAACTGTTTCAGTTGTGGCTCAAAGCCCTGAAATACTTCCTCCAGCATTAGAGACTGCCATGTCCTGGTGCAGGTGGGAAACACAGCAGTAGTCTCTTACATAAATCATCAAGGAGGTCTACGTTTACGCCAGCTGAACAATCTGGCACGTCAGATTCTCCTAAAGGCCCAGGGCAAGCTCCTGTCAGTCAGGGCAGTTTATATTCCTGGATGCCTGAATGTGGGAGCAGATTTGCTGTCCAGACAGAAAATACCGACGTGGAGTGGAAACTCCACCCCGAGGTAGTGGAAAAAATCTGGGTGAAATTTTACAGGGCAGAAGTTGACCTATTCGCCTCTCAACAGACAGCACAATGTCCCCTCTACTTCTCTCTGAGTCACCCAGCCCCCCTGGGTCTGGACACGATGGCGCATACATGGCCCAGAATGTGCCTGTATGCGTTTCCCCCGGTTTCTCTGCTCCCGGGAGTCTTCGCCTGCAAGGGTCTTTCCTCTTACTGATAGTGCCATACTGACCGAACAGGGTATGGTTCTCGGAGATAATGTCTCTCCTCGAAGGCTCGCCGAAGGAGGGACCTTCTGTCTCAGGCACAGGGGACAATATTTCATCCCCAGCCCGAGCAGTGGAACCTTCATGTATGGCCCCTGAAGTGTACCAACTGAGGGACACTGCGCTTTCACCTGAAGTTATCGAGACCATTCTAAGTGCTAGGGCTCCCACTACTAGAAGAAGTTACGCCAATAAATGTGGTGTCTTTGAAAGATGGTGCAGTGCTCACAATTCAGATCTTGTTAACTGACAGATTGCTTCAGTTTTGGACTTTCTGCAGAAAAAATTGTCAGCAGGCACATGCCCCGCCACTCTCAGGTTTTACATGGCTGCTCCATCAGCTTGCCACGCCTTAATTGACGGGGTGCCGTTGGGGAGACATCCTCTGCTCGCTCGCTCGCCTCGTTCGTGGAGCCATGCGACTGAGACCTCCTGCTAAGACCACGATCCCTTCATGGGACAGCAATAGTCCTTGAGGGCCTGGTTGAAACCCCCTTAGAACCTCTAGTGTCAGCATCTGATAAACTTCTGACTCACAATATGGTTTTTCTTAAGGAAATTACTTCTCTAAAAAGAATTGGAATCTACAGGCTCTGTCTGTCTTGCCAGCCTGCTTAGATTTTTCCCCAGGAATGGCTAAAGCAATTTTGCACCCTCATCCTGACAACCTGCCTAAGGTTCCTTTCTCGACTGTACATCCGGTCACTCTCGAAGCCTTCTGCTCCCTGCCATTTACAATGCCGGAGCAGGAAAGACTTCACAGACTTTGTCCAGTCCGTGCCCTTCAGACTTATGTCCACCGCACTAGCCAGTGGCATAAGTCAGAGCAACTATTCGTTTGCCATGGGGGCCGCAACAAGGGGGCGGCTGCAACCAAGCAGACTATGTCACATTGGGTGAGGGACTCTATTGCCCTGGCCTACGAGGCGCGTGGTCAAGCTTCGCCAGTAGGTAACCCCCAACCAGAGGGGTTGCCTCCTCTAAAGCCTTGGCTAGAGGTGTCCTTCTGCAGCATGTTTGTGATGCGGCAAGCTGGTCCTCTCCACACACATTCATAAGATTTTATAGAGTGATTTTCGTTCCACTCCGGGCTCTTATGTCCTTGAGTCAACATCACAAGCTCATGTCTGAGACCTCTCGCGCTCTTGTGAGCACAATTACACAACCGTAAGTGGTCCGGCCATTCATAGTGTGGTGGCGTGGGTATGTACACATATACAACATTATTTGCTGTTTCGATATTTGCAAACATGCAGTTTTTTAAAGACAACCAAAGATTCACCAAATATGAGTAAAAATGTAAACAAATAAATATATATATTAAATACATAAACAAACGGCTCAAGACAAATGTTTCAATTAGCCAATACACCCTAACATTGTGGTTTTACCAACAAACTTTAAACCATGTTGCCATGCTAATGCAGTACAATTCTTGGGTAAAGAGAATGATAGGCTACATCTATATGTTAGGTTAGAATTTAATCAGTAGGCTATCAACATGTACAGTTCTTATTAAGTCACCATTTCCTTTATGATTCTTTTAAGAATTTGTAAGCACATTTTTTAATTCACTAGTTAGTTTTAAAAGGTCAGTGTAACACGTGAATTTTTAAATGCATGTGTCTATCTCAATTACTATGAGTTTAAAAAAAAGTAGCATGCATGATAATTAGAAGTGACCAATAAGATGGCTTTATTGTGTTAATTTGTTTTTTTATTATTATTTTTTTAATTACTTTCAATTATCATTAAAATTGATTAAATCTGTCAGTGTCTATATGAATTCCTTATTGAGCACGCTTGGTGTGCACCTCTTATTAGAGAATGCTGTTGCAAATTGTAAGCTCAATTCTCCATTATTGAGCATGTGTGCCTCTCCCTTGTGATTGGTGCACTGTGCGATAAGTATTTGATTGATAAATGGTGTTCATAAAGAGGACTTTGTGTTTGTTATCTTGCCTGTAAACTATTTACTGCTTCTCTTGCATTTCATTTGGATAAACTCTGCAGCTTTGTTTTCTCTCTCCTGGTTGTGTGTTTGGTTTTTTCACTCTTGTGCCAGTTCCCAATAGTACCAATATTGATCCGTACTATTAGGTTGAAGTGCGCTGATGTGGTTAGCTTAGTGTATAAGAACCTTTCTCACTGAAAGTAAGGCATTTATTTGGGCTTTAGTGGGGTGGTTTATAAGAGTTCCAATTTTATATTTTTAATTTAATAAATTTACCATTGCAGGTGCAGTGTTCCCCTGTAAAATGCTAGCTGCTGTTTCTTCATACCTGTTTCTTTACATCTGTTCCTGTGTGCTGTTTCATCAGAGTGATCTCTAACATGTTGGGCTTAGGTGCATTCAATAAGATCCAGATCGGGTTACGTGATCATAACATAGGAAATTGTGCTAGAAAAGTAACTTAACTTACACTTACATCAGCATATATAATCCACATTAAATAGAACTGAAACTGGAGCTGGCAGGTCCAAAGATGTGAAACTCATGCTGAACTTCTACCTTATCTCCAGAAATGTTTGGCTTGTTATTCGTTTGACATTTGGTTTCTTCTACCCGCACTTTTTGGAGCCGACAATTTTACAATGATATCATTAGTACAATTAGTTTAAAGAATATATGACTACATCATACAGGCAAAAAACATTGAACTCGTTATGCGTTATATATCATTATTTCATATAAATGTAAGCACAGCGTAGTTCTAGCGGGAAGACTAGCAGCTGTACATCATCACATCATTAGCTGGGTAATTCCTAGCCAATCGCATGTAAGCCATTGCTTTATAAGTCCGCTCACAATCTATCACATTGCTGCTTCGGTGTGCTAACACTGCAACCTCCACCACCCCACCACCACCAGTTGAGCCCTGTCCCGCACAGGGGTAGGCTCCTCGCCCCTGCCTCCTATCTCCGGCAGGACATGACGGTTCCGGGTACAACTCCCTCGGACCGCCGGACGGGGCCTACGCCAAAGAGAGAGACATTACTTTCTGTTTTACATCTATCAAATAAATGGCATCTTAAACTTCACTCAAGCCTGCGTGTCTTCCCGATAGAACAGTCAATTCTTACTGTAGCTGGAGAATAATGCCTAAAAATGTTCAGATGGGCTTTCATTAATTAGCGCTTGTAAGGGGCGTTTGAAAATTCCACCCACAGGACTAAAACGTTGGAGGTGTCCAAGTATTCATTCATTCATTAATTCAATGAAAGTGTAAGTTCTGCATACAATTTCCAATCTTTAAAATGTGTAAAAAAAAAAGGACGTGTTTAAGACAGAACACGCAAGGCATTTGCATTGGACACTTGGACACCAGTGACGTTTTAGCACAGTGTGTGGACTTTTCAGGCGATCTCTTATGAACCATAAGCAAATATTTAAAAAATATAACATTTACCCTGCTAAATATGATTATGCAGTCATAATGCATTGATGTTTTGTTTTAATATAATTTGTTTGGTCTATTTATAATGATGTGGGGTCACTGAACTCTCAGTGGGATGGAAAATGAGACTACCACTCTTACCATGCTGTCACAATTTAGGGGGGCAGGCCTATTGTCAGGGGCACAAAAGGTCATTTTTCCCACAGTACCCTTAAGCAAAGCACTCAACCCTGAGTCACTCTTGGAGAACTGTCTCTGAAAAGAGCAAGCAGTATTTTATTTTTTATAAAAACAAAAATTCCCACTGATGCTTTCACTGCTCTAGCTCAAAAGCCTAGTGAGCTGGCTTCAGAAAAACATTTTAAGGCATTGTTGGTGCGCTCTTGATGCAAAGACTATTCAGTAAGAAACATAATTATGCTGCCTCCTAAGATAGCTTATTTTGGCCAGTTTCTATGACAGCATTGTATCACAGATAGTGGACAAAGCAAGAAACATTTTATTCTCTTAGTTATGTCTGTGCAATAGTCTGTACTGAGGTGTTTTGTGCTGTACTGGACACTATTAAACTGTCCACAATTGTTCTGTGTTTTCTGTGCAATCGATATATTATATTAATGATTTATATTGATTTGTTAATGATTTATATTGATATCAGACAGAGACATGATGCAATTAGAGCAGGTTGGGTCATTCTGACCTGTGTCCTCAGAAGCTGTTCCCATCTGACCACTGCTGTCAGATGTCAGATGTAATGCTGCTATGTAGCATCCAATCATCAGCTGCCTTCTGTCCTGACACTGACATGTTCCTCTGTCTAGACACTATTAGTGCCTGTATTTTACAGTATTCACATAGGCTACATTAGGTCTTGTCTAACATTAGATCTTTTTAAGTCTAATCTAAAAACCCACCTTATGGGTTTATCATCTTATGGTGTTATTTTATTGTATTTATACTATTTATAACACGTTGTTCAGTTTTGTACAGCACTTTGGTCAACATTTGTTGTTTTTAAATGTGCTATAGAAATAAACTTTGATTGATTGATTGATTGATCTGAGTTTTAACACCTGGTAAAATAAGATCACAATCTCAAAGTGACTTGTTTTAGAAATTATCTCTAACAATCTCTAAAGTGGTTCAAAATCAATTAGCTGCCTTGCTGTCTACTTCCTACACAGGAAGCTACCTTCTAAGGGGCCATTCACATAGTAAGGGGGACCAGGGTTGGTTGGCTGTCTACAGGTGTTGGTTGGAGTTAATTTTGAAAATATTTAATATATTTAATAATATCTAAATGTTCACTTTCTTGACCTATACTGATGGGTTTGCTCTGGGCATCTGAATGTTCAAATCTGTTATTGTGAAGACAACTTTTCATTTTATCTACATCAAAACAAAAATTAAAGTAAGTTCCTAAACATTTTATAAAATATTGATGCCAATAAAAAACTTTTTTATACATATTTTTATTTTAGTTAATAGTGATGAGCAGTGTTGGGTTCAATCCAATTACAAAGAAATTAGTTACTGTAATCTAATTATGTTGCTTATTTCATATGTATTATTTATGTAGAAAACATGAATTATGGCCCTGTAATATAGACAATATTTTGAATTTGTTGAGTGGAATTTCTTTTAGAAATTACGTTAAAGTAATTAGTAGTGTGATTTATTTTAAATGAAGTAATAAATACAATTATCTGATTACAATTTTAGAGAAATAATGAATGATTTGTAGTTTATTACTGTTGTTAAGTAACTTATCCAAAACTGGTTATGTGTATAAGATATATTTTGATATAAAATTTGTAAGCCTGTGATAAGAGGTTGACTTTCATAATTTATTAAAAGAGTGTGGGGTTGGTGGGCACAATAATTTTTAGGTGGGTTATCAAATTGTTTATAAAAAATAATACAGTAGATAATAATTCATAATCTTCATACACATTATTTACCAACTTAATACCTCTAAATACACACATATATAATTAAAATAATGTATAATAAAATAATAATAATTATAATAAAAATAATATTACATATTAATATTAGGCTTATTATACATATACAAGGTTCAAGCCAAGCCAATGCTAAAATTTGTTTCTTATTGTCATGTTGTCTGTTGTCTTTTGTTTTTGTGATTTTATTTTGAAGTTTAGTTTAGTTTCTGTTTGGTTTTTGTAGTCCTTTGTAGTTTCATTTTATGATTGGTTTTCCCCTGATTAGTTCTCCTTCCCTGATTATTTCCCCAGGTGTTCCTTATTCCCTTGTTTGTTCCTTTTTGTATATAAGCCCTTTTAGTTTCCTTATTTCCTTGTTAGTTCTTACATGTTTTTGATGCTCTGTGCCAGGTCTCCCTTGTTTTGCTTGTTTCTGAGTTTTTCTTTATGTTTTTGAATAAACTGCTGCTTCTAGATCCTCATTCTCCGCCTGCTTCGTCACAGAAGAACTAACCAACCATTATGGATCTAGCAGCTGTCAGAATTGAGTGTAGAGGAGGAGGGTTTATCATCTCCTCCCACTGAGGTCACCCCCCAGACTTCCATGGCTCGTCCCCCTATGCCTGCCACGGCCAACGAGCCAACGCCCACGCCTGCCACGGTCAGCGAGCCAGAGCCCACGGCCACCGAGCCAGCATTGCCAGCTCCATTCGCTCAGAGGAGGAGGAGGAGGAGAAGAGGAAAAACTTCTGCTCCCCAGTCTCCGCCTGCCACGGTCAGCGAGCCAGAGCCTACGCCTGCCACGGTCAGCGAGCCAGCGCCTGTAGCCTCGACCGTCCCAGAGCCAGCGCCTGTAGCCTCGACAGTCCCAGAGCCAGATCCAGCAGCCATGACCGTCCAAGAGCCAGCGCCTCCTGAGCCTTCCAGGGCTCGCCTCTCAAGTCTCTCGAGTCTTCCAGGGCTCCTCCTCCCGAGCCTTCTAGGGCTCCGCCTCCTCCCAAGTCTTCCAGGGCTCCTCCTCCCAAGCCTTCCAGGCCTCCGCCTTCCAGGGCTCCGCCTCCCGAGCCTCCCAGGGCTCCGCCTCCCAAGTCTCTCAAGTCTTCCAGGGCTCCTCCTCCCGAGCCTTCCAGGGCTCCGCCTCTCAAGGCTCTCGAGCCTTCCAGGGCTCCGCCTCTCGAGCCTCCTAGGGCTCCGCCTCTCAAGTCACTCGAGTCTTCCAGGGCTCCGCCTCTCAATTCTCTCGAGTTTTCCAGGGCTCCATCTCCCAAGTCTCTCGAGTCTTCCCGGGCTCCGCCTCTAGAGCCTCCTACGGCACCACCTCCCTCAGCTCTGCCTCCCGAGCCTTCCACGGCTCCGCCTCTAGAGCCTCCTATGGCCCAACCTCGCTCAGCTCTGCCTCCCGAGCCTTCCACGGCCCCGCCTCTAGAGCCTCCTACGGTGCCACCTCACTCAGCTCCGCCTCCTGAGCCCCCCACGGCTCCGCCTCCAGGACCTTCCATGGTTCTGCCTCCCAGGCCTCCTGACCCGGCCCCTGTCCTGTGTCCTCCTCCCAGGCCTCCTGACCCGGCCCCTGTCCTGTGTCCTCCTCCCAGGCCCCCTGACCCTGTTCCCATCCTGTGGCCTCCTCCCAGGCCCCCTGACCCGGTCCCTGTCATGTGGCCTCCTCCCAGGCCCCCTGACCCGGTCCCTGTCCTGTGGCCTCCTCCCAGGCCTCCTGATCCTGTTCCCAACCTGTGGCCTCCTCCCAGGCCCCCTGACCCGGTTCCTGTCCTGTGGCCTCCTCCCAGGCCCCCTGACCTGGTCCCTGTCCTGTGGCCTCCTCCCAGGCCCCCTGACCCTGTTCCCGACCTGTGGCCTCCTCCCAGGCCCCCTGACCCAGTCCCCATCCTGTGGCCGCCTCCCAGGCCCTTGTGCCCACTTGGACTGCCTGTCTGCCCCTTGTGCCCCCTTGGACTGCCTGTTGGCCCCCTTGGTCAATTTGTTTTTTGTTTTTCTTGTTTTGTTTTTACTTTTTGGAGCGTCTGGAATCCGCTCCTTAAAGCGGGGGCTCTGTCATGTTCTCTGTTGTCTTTTGTTTTTGTGCTTTTTTATTTTGAAGTTTAGTTTAGTTCCTGTTTGGTTTTTGTAGTCCTTTTGTAGTTTCATTTTATGATTGGTTTTCCCCTAATTAGTTCTCCTTCCCTGATTATTTCCCCAGGTGTTCCTTATTCCCTTTTTTGTTCCTTTTTGTATATAAGCCCTTTTAGTTTCCTTATTTCCTTGTTAGTTCTTGCATGTTTTTGATGCTCTGTGCCAGGTCTCCCTTGTTTTGCTTGTTTCTGAGTTTTTCTTTGTTTTTGAATAAACTGCTGCTTCTAGATCCTCATTCTCCACCTGCTTCGTCACACTTATACTGTATGTGATTATTATTTATTCAATTATAAAAAAAAAAAAAAAAGTTTAGTAAATATTAAGTTAATATAAGTAAAAATTGTTAATATTACAGTAATTCAAATTTGTAAATGTGTATGCATTCATCATAACCATATTAATAAAAACATATTAATTACATAATCATTACTCATATTAATGATAGATGACAAACGTGTTGTCCTGGTTTAAAATAAAATGTTGTTTGTTTTCTCTGTGTTGTTTCTCTATTAAACATATAGTGTTTTAACACTGTCAACCAACCCCAACTATTTGGTGACATAATATGCTTGTTTTTTTACCTAATAACTTAAGCTTTTAAGTGCTTCTTATGTGAAGCACACGGGACACTCGACTCACAATGGATTCCAGTAGACTTTGTTGTTCGCATGTTGCTAAGCTAATGACATGTTAAAATGCTTACAATACATAGCACACAAAAATATTGTGTAAGATGTGTCAATTTTAATTAGATCAAACTATTTATTGATGCTTTTTAGTATTAAATAAAATATAATTGCATTTATTATTATAATTATTATAATGTCTACCCTTTGGAACACACTTTGTTGGGAGTGCACCTATAATGCCTTAAAATGCTGTATAAGGAGTTACAACACCAGTCAAAAGTTTGGACACACTTTCAAACACCCACTGTCAATGTAAAAATTACACAATTACCATGAACACATACAGGATATTGAGAGAATATAATACTTAATATTTCATTATATGAGGGGAATTTAGATATCATATGATTTAGTACTTATTGTGCGTTACAGATGTTTGAAATTCAGTTCTCGGACACGAGGAACTGACATTAGTAGTGCAATAATTCTGAGGTCTTGGATGATGTTAAGCAAAGAGGCACTGAGTTTGAAGGTAGGCCTTAAAATACATCCACAGGTATACCTACAAAATATTGATAATTTTGCCATAAGGCCCACAGCAGTGTTTAGCATTACAAATAGTATTATTGGGGTCTGGGTATCTCCGTGAGTATTGACGCTGACTACCACCCCTGGAGTTGCGAGTTTGAATCCAGGGCATGCTGAGTGACTCCAGCCAGGTCTCCTAAGCAACCAAATTGGCGTGGTTGCTAGGGAGGGTAGAGTCACATGGGGTAAACTCCTCATGGTCACTATAATGTGCGGTTCTCGCTCTTGGTGGGGCGCATGGTGAGTTGTGCATGGATGCTGTGGAGAATAACATGGGCACAAACTACATCTCAGTGGTAATGCGCTCAACAAGCCAAGTGATAAAATGCATGGATTGAGGGTCTCAGACGTGGAGGGAACTGAGATTTGTCCTCCGCCAACTGGATTGAGGCGAGTCACTAAGCACCACAAGGACTTAGAGCGTATTGGGAATTGGGCATTCTAAATTGGGGAGAAAAGGGGAGAAAATGTTCAATTATAATAAATAAATAAATGATTAGTAATTAATGGTATTATTTATTTCTAACAAGTCTATTTCAATTCAAATGAAACATTATTAACACCATAAATTGGACTAGGTACTTCAAAGCCACAGAATGACCCAGGTGTATAAACTTTTGACATGTAGTATACCTCACTAAGAGATCAACATATTTCATATGAAAGGAGAACCAGAACAATTTTGAAGTGTGTGTTTGTGTGTGTGTTTGTGTGTGTGTGTGTGTGTGTGTGTGTGTGTGTGTGTATTTGCATGTGAAATTGAGACAGAAACAAAGAGATTTACAGAGGAATAAGTCTTGACAGACAGCGTCAGTTCAGGATGCACCATTATCTTTCTTCAAAGGAACACAATAATGAAAGGCAGCTAAATAATTCAGAAACTTTCTCTTTCCTCCATTCCTGCCTCTCTTTTCAGAGGACAAGGATCACTCTCTCTTTGATCCCATTCTGAATTCCACTTGCTCACTCTATAGAGAAAATTGATGTAATTATTGATCCAATTAGACTTATGAGGTACCACCGTGGTTTACCTTTTTTCTCTTATTGAGTTGCAAGCAGGGATGCAGAATAGTGCTTTAATTCAAATGTGTACCAGGCATGGATCACAGCGTTGAACAATCGATTTGGCCACTGAAACCCATCAGGAAAGAAAGGCCTCAGACACAGCAAGTGGAAAATAACTCACGACTCAACCCGATGAAATCAGGTCTGTTGCAATTTAACTGCAATTGCACACACACCAATCACCATAAACACTTTAATATTTAAGAAAGAGAGTGATTCAAAATATGATTATCTCTCATTTATGAATGAAGGGGAGAATAATTACCGAGTGGAAAAAGAACAGTTAGCAAATTAGCTAGCTTATCATCACCTAAAATAAAGATCATTATAGTTTTTATAACACTTAGGTTTAATTAAATTAAATAGCAAGGGGACACAAACAAAAAGCTATTAAAAAATGACACAATTCACATCATGGTAAAGGTGTAAATACACCTAATGTAGCCAGCTGACATCAACATTTCTAATTAAAATCACAAAGCTGTTTCACATGTCTTCATCTGCGACACTCTGATTTCACCTCTGTTTTCCAGGTTTGTATGCCATTCACAATTTAAATTCAAGTTCAATTACTGAATTTGAATAAAAGGTAGCACACATGATTCAGAATTCCAAATGTGAATTTACAGGTGCAATATGTAAGAATTTTCATTCTCTTTTAGAATATACTCTTTTAGGAGGGAAAATACTCTTTTAGAAATACTCTAAGTGATCTGCAGAAGCACCCAGGGGAGAAAGCCAATGTAATCAACCATAAGGATCCAGCAGAGGTGAGGGATGGCAATCGCTTGACTCAGCTTGAACCATCAACCGTTTGTCTCCGAAGAGAAAATCTGAATGAGCGGTATGCACGTCCACTCCTTTATACCCATATGTCCAGGGGAGGGGCATGCAAATACCACTCGCCAATTCCCATTGGTCTTTTATCAAAGATCAGAGGTGTCTCGGGCTCTCAAGAGTGACTACATCGACACAGTGTCACTACATCGACACAATGTCATGTCTTTTGACTCAATCAGGTTTCAATGTAAAAAAAAACATTTCTCCCAAAGACAAACTCAGCAGTGATTGGCACCATTTTATTTTGTCACATGACTCCTGTGTCAAAACCTTTACCTTTTACTGACAGAGTTTTCTGAGTCTTCAGAACTGAGATCAGTCATTTTAAATTGATTTAAAATATGTGTTGCATATAGCAAAGCCAAAATACAACATCCACATGGGTTTGCATGAGGTTAAAGTGATTCTCTATCCACTGTCATTGTAGAAACAGATTGTGATATTCATTAAACATCACCTTTTAATTTGGGTGAAATATTCCTTTAAATTCTATGTTTTTCAACCTTGTTATTTATATTACAATACCTTCAGTTTATCAGGTAACGTGTGTTTGGGTGACTTAACATTATCATATGTAGAAGAACAGATGGGACAGAAATCTTTCATATTCAAATGTTTTGTTTACCGCAACATGTTTCTACTCTAACTCATTTGCCAATCTCAGAGTAATTATTTATCACAAGCCAGTCAAAATCCTAAAGTAAACACATTCTTGGACATGGCTGCAGCCTGTTCATGCATTATGGTAAACCATAGTAATTCCATTTGTCTGTGTCTAATGCGAATGTGAATCCAGTCTTCCATTAGGTAGGCTTAAAAGTATTCTGAAATTAATACAGGTTGATTGGCGCATCCAAATATTTGAACCTGCAAGAATGGTGTTGTAGCTATTGTTGGCAGAAGATGTGGCAGGTCAGGCTTTTACGAGGATGTATGGCTACCTTCACGACCTGCCCTTCTCCCTTGTCTGTCGGCCACAAAAGGCTCAGGGCAGCTTAAGAGGGGAGATTTAACAGGGATAGAGAGAAAAACATAGCTAATCCCTTCACCGAAAAGAGTAATCTATAAGGAAAGGGTTTTAGGAAGAAGGGGGAAATTATTATTTTGGGATCCTTTGACAAAGGAAGTGAGGCTATCAGTTGAGATCTAAATCAGTAGAGAAGAGAAACATATTTAAAAAGATGTCTGACTCTGACACTATTTTATCTTGACTCTATGAAAGAGTCACGATCTCAGTCTGGTCAGTCTTCAGAGAGCTATGAATCAAACCTCATCTCTGGTGCTTCCACTGATCTCTGTTGACCACAATCCTATTTGGTGATTTAAATGCTAATGAATGTTTTAATTGTGCAGTGGCGAGGAAATGCAATCTGATCTGGAGGAGCCAATCATCATCTCTTTGTCTCACCTCTGGTAGTCATTAATTTTCAGTAAGAGTTGGCGATTTGATTTGACATGATATCCATCCATCCATCTATCCATCAATCCATCATCTGGCACTGCTAATATCCTTCATGATAAATTGCTTGTCTTATGTCATTTGTAAATCATTTTGATTTAAAGCATCTGCTAAATGAATGCATGCAAATTTAAATGCTTTGGATCATAAAAACTGATCAGCTTTGGTGCTGAGAACCACTAGCAAATTTTGGGAGCTTCAAGGGAACCCAAAGCCGATTCATATTGTTATGTTGGGCTTACAATCATCCCTGTCATAGCCTGTCACTGTAACTTGCTTTGCTGGTGGTGCCTGGAAATAAAATTTTCATGGCAGAGCCTTTAATATCACTTCAGCTCTGGTTGTCAGAAGTCAATACCAGGACACTTAATGGCCAAACTGCTCTCAAAAATCAAATACTGTGACATTATAATCGTACACAGGAAGCTCACATTTAGAACTCTGGCAATGTATTTTATAGATTATTTACCTCCTATGCCAATGTAATATGAATTACTGTAGCATCACAGACTCAACCCTTGGCACATAAATTCTGCCTCATTGCATTGTGCTTGTGTATGTTTTCAAAAATGTCCATTCCAAGGCTAGATTTGAATCTCACATGTCTGCCAAAATTCAAATGGAAATGCATATTGAATTTGAAATTTAATTTCCAGCGTTTTATGAGTGACAACCCTGCTATATTAAAGAAGCATAATGGCAATGTCTCCATTTGCAATTTAGTTTCCTCTGTGCCATGATTCAATCCTGACAAAATCCAAATAGACTCGCAATCTTTTTTGCAATTGCCAACTGCCAAATAATAAAAATAAGACACCTACAATTCAGCTTTGGGGGTAGGAGTTGTTACTGTACTGTTACTTACTGTGCTGCAAGTTTGAATTAACAAACTAAAGTACTAAAAAAGAAAAGAACATATTGTGCTGTGCTTACTTGCAGAATAAGCTTTATTGTGCTTATAATACCTGCACAATCACAAATAGAATATAATAGATAGAAGAACAGGGAGTGTCTAGGTGTACCTAGGAGAATTGGTGCTGTTTTGGAGGCAACAAATAAATAAATAAATATATATATGTATTAGGGCATTTAATTATTCACAATTTTTAATATAATGAATTACGTTGTATACCAATTAACTAAGCCCGGCCGGGCACAGCCCGAAGAAGTGACGTGGAACCCCCCTCTACATCCCTTGGGCCCACCACCCATTGGAGGAACCGCAGGAGTCGGGTGCGCTGTCATATGGGCGGCAGTGAAGGCCGTGGGCCACGACGGACCAGACCCGGGCAGCAAAGGCTTGCTCTGGGGACGTGGAATGTCACCTCACTGGGGGGGGAAGGAGCCGGAACTAGTGAGGGAGGTGGAGCGTTACCAGTTGGATCTGGTGGGGCTTACATCGACGCACAGTTTTGGCTCTGGATCCGTACTCCTGGATAGCGGATGGACTCTATTATTCTCTGGAGTTTCCCAGGGTGTGAGGCGACGGGCGGGTGTGGGGATACTCACGAGTCCCCAGCTGAGCGCCACTACGTTGGAGTTTACCCCGATGGATCGAGAGGGTCAGCCTCCCTACGCCTACGGGTTGTGGGCGGGAAAACTCTGACCGTTGTCTGTGCATATGCACCGAACAGCAGTTCAGAGTATTCGGCCTTCTTGGAGACCCTGAATGGAGTCCTGAATAGGGCCCCAGTAGGGGAATCCATAGTGATGCTGGGTGACTTCAACGCACACGTGGGAAATGACAGGGACACCTGGAAAGGCGTGATTGGGAGGAACGGCCTCCCTGATCTGAACTCAAGTGGATGTTTGTTATTAGACTTCTGTGCTAGTCATGGATTATCTATAACAAACACCATGTTCGAACATAAGGATGCTCATAAGTGTACGTGGTACCAGAGCACCCTAGGCCGAAGGTCGATGATCGATTTTGTAATCGTGTCGTCGGATCTGAGGCCATATGTTTTGGACACTCGGGTAAAGAGAGGGGCAGAGCTGTCAACCGATCACCATCTGGTGGTGAGTTGGGTCAGGGGGTGGGGAAAGACTCTGGACAGACCTGGGAAGCCCAAGCGAGTAGTGCGGGTGAACTGGGAACGTTTGGAGGAGGTCCCTGTCTGCGAGATCTTCAACTCACACCTCCGGCGGAGCTTTTCAGGCATCCCTGCGGAGGTTAGGGACATTGAACCGGAGTGGGCAATGTTCAAAGCTTCCATTGCCGAAGCCGCGTGGAGAGCTGCGGCCTCAAGGTTTTAGGTGCCGCAAGGGGTGGTAACCCTCGAACACCGTGGTGGACACTGGTGGTCAGGGAAGCCGTCCAACACCTTAGGTGCTTTTGGTCCGCACCAAAGTGCTTCTGGAAAACCGTCCGCCACCTTAGGAGGGGGAAACGGGGAACCATTCAAGCTGTATACAGCAAAGATGGGACGCTGTTGACCTCAACTGAGGAGGTTATTGGGCGGTGGAAGGAACACTTTGAAGAACTCCTAAATCCCAACACGCCCTCTATGGTAGAGGCAGAGCCGGAGGATGATGGGGGATCAGATTCTATTTCCCTGGGGAGGTCACTGAGGTAAGTCAACAACTTCGCGAGTGGCAAAGCCCCGGGGATTGATGAGATCCGACCAGAAATGCTGAAAGCTTTGGATGTGGAGGGGTGTCATGGATGACACGCCTCTTCAACATTAGCGTGGAAATCTGGGACAGTGCCTAAGGAGTGGCAGAACGGGGTGGTGGTTCCCCTCTTCAAAAGGGGGATCAGAGAGTGTGTGCCAACTACAGGGGTATCACACTTCTCAGCCTCCCTGGTAAAGTTTACTCCAAGGTGCTGGAGAGGAGGGTTCGGCCGATTGTCGAACCTCGGATTGAAGAGGAACAATGCGGTTTTCGGTCCTGGCCGTGGAACAACGGACCAGATCTTTACTCTCGCAAGGATCCTGGAGGGGGCCTGGGAGTATGCCCATCCGGTCTACATGTGTTTTGTGGATCTGGAGAAGGCGTATGACCGGGTCCCCGGGAGATACTGTGGGAGGTGCTGCTGGAGTACGGGGTGGGGGATCCCTTCTTAGGGCTGATCCAATCCCTGTACGTCCAAAGCGAGAGCTGTGTCCGGGTCCTCGCACGAAGTCGAGTTCATTCCATGTGGGGTTGGTCTCCGCCAAGGCTGCGCTTTGTCACCAATCCTGTTTGTGATATTCATGGACAGGATATCGAGGCGTAGTCAGGGTGGGGAAGGTGTGCGGTTTGGTGGGCTGGGGATCTCATCGCTGCTTTTTGCAGATGATGTTGTCTTCATGTCATCATCGGTCCGTGACCTTCAGCTCTCACTGGATCGCTTGGCAGTCGAGTGTGAAGCAGCTGGGATGAGGATTAGCACCTCTAAATCTGAGGCCATGGTTCTCAGCAGGAAACCGATGGAGTGCGTACTCCAGGTAGGGAATGAGGTTTTGCCCCAAGTGAAGGAGTTCAAGTACCTTGGGGTCTTGTTCACGAGTGAGGGGACAATGGAGTGGGAGGTTGGCCGGAGAATCGGGGCAGCGGGGGTGGTATTGCACTCGCTCTATCGCACTGTTGTCACGAAAAGAGAGCTGAGCCAAAAGGCAAAGCTCTCGATCTACCGGTCAATTTTTGTTCCTACCCTCACCTATGGTCATGAAGGCTGGGTCATGACCGAAAGAACTAGGTCGCGAGTACAAGTGGCCGAAATGGGCTTCCTCAGAAGGGTGGCGGGCTTCTCCCTTAGAGATAGGGTGAGGAGCTCAGTCATCCGTGAGGAGCTCGGAGTAGAGCCGCTGCTCCTTTGCGTTGAAAGGAGTCAGTTGAGGTGGTTTGGGCATCTGGTAAGGATGCCCCCTGGCCGCCTCCCTAGGGAGGTGTTTCAGGCACATCCAGCTGGGAGGAGGCCTCGGGGAAGACCCAGGATTGGGTGGAGAGATTACATCTCCAAACTGGCCTGGGAACGCCTCGGGGTCCCCCAGTAAGAACTGGTTAATGTGGTTCGGGATAGGGAAGTTTGGGGCCCCCTGCTGGAGCAGCTGCCCCCGCGACCCGACTTCGGATAAGCGGTTGAAGATGGATGAATGGATGGAGGTTGATAAGATCATGAGAAACCTAAATTCAGTAAAGAGTGTCCAAACTTCTAACATTTATAAACATCATTCTGTCTAACAGAATTCAGTCTATAGAATGCACTCTCAATTTTAAATGAGTAAATACATAAAAACAAACATCAACAGACAAGCACAGAAATTGAAGTTCTACTGTAATTGAAACACTAGCAACAAGCAGGATGCCGGCAATTGCAAGAAGACCACCATTTATAAGGAAGGCAAATTCTGATCATGCAGACATAAACATACTTGCAAGGCAACACAAGGAGAGAAAAGAGACCAAATTTAGGGAGATGTTTTAGCATATTGAGCAGTGTGAATTTTAAAGCTTCTTTTTGCAGTGTGGGTCAGTCCTATGAGTAGTTTTAGAGCTAAAACTAGTTGAGAATTATTTCTGGGAATGATTGTTACACAAATAACTTTTCATCAAAAGAGTGTATAATGATAGTGGATGTGCACTTCAAAAAGTTACAAAAGGCAATTTTGCATTTTTGGCTACAGCATAGCCACCCAAATAATGTCTTTACTACATTTGTGGACTGGTAAAAGCAACAATAGACTCTAAAAATCAATGGAAAATGATACAAAATTCCTTTATACAAATCTCATTTTCTGAGATTTGTCAACGTACAGATCAACGTCCATTGTGTTCTATATGTTGTTCTGTATATCTTGGTGTTGACTGTGGAAAATTATTTTCAGAATACAGAAACAAATCTGAAAACGTGGGTTGTGAATATAAGACCCTACAGACTGTACGTCTATCCCTCACAGCCAAAAATGAAACATGGCATCTATCATGAGATTCTATTAGGATTTTTCCAGAATTCAAAACCATATTAATCCTACATATGCTCAAATGCTGCTCACACAGGGTTCAACAGACAGAATTGGAGGCCATCATGCCACACAGAGACTCTGTTAGGGAAAAATCGGAAAAGGGGTTGACTGGGAGGTTGTGGCCTTTACTTTCCTGGTGGGGGATTCTGGCTTCTCTGGGGCATCAGTCCCAGGGGCCTCTGTCTTTGTCACACAGCTATCAGCCACTGCAATGCTGGGATCCAGAGAAAGACAGAGAGAAAGAGCGGTTACTGAAGCAAAGAAAAGCAGTAAAGAAAGACAGCGATACAGCCAGAGAAGAGAATCCGTCTGAGTGCCTCATTTGTTTCCTAATTCATTCCTCTGAGACAAAATTAGCATGTTTTTTTTTGCCTCTTTGGGCCTGTGGATTGACTTCACAAGACAAATTGGGCAAAGCCGGCCAGGTTTTAGCAGACTATCCATCTTAGGTGCCATCTCACAGCAATGGCTGAAACGTATTGACTCTTGACATAGACAGAAGTTGCGAATGGGTGTATGTCAGAGCTACAGAAGAACGCTTCATTTTGACACTTATCGCAGCTGCGCAGGGTGATTTACATTTGCCGGCAAACATGAGTGCTCCATTCACCGATGGGTGGTAAATTCTGAATTCTTGGGGGAAAACAACAGTGCTACAAGTTCAATTATGATGATTTGAACGCCCCCTTATTTCTCCTTCAGAAATAATGACAGTCATGGAAAAAATCGAATTAGTTAGACAGAGAAAATAATGCTTTCTTATTAAACATGGAGGGGCGTGGACAGCAAACAACTAAAGAAAACAAACAACTAAAGTACTGAAATGTATAGTGCCATTGTGAAGTAACTGCCATGAAGAAGCACTAGAAAACAAGATTTGTATTCCTGAAGCAAATGCCACCCTAATTGTTTCCGGATCTTAGCTGGTTTTTGCTGATCTATTTGGTCTCTCAGCCTGCCCAAGCTGGTGTTCAGCTGGTTTGCCAACTCGTCTATCAGCCTGACCAGCTGACAAGTTTCCAACACCCCTCTAAAACCAGCAAACTAGCTTTTCAGTTTAACATTTTTGGTTAACTATCCCTTTGATTTTAGGTTTTGGTTCTGTGTCCTTAAATGTCCTTGGGTTATGGTGCTTTGGTCAGAATCCAGTCAGTTTAACAGACCACCTTCAAAGTCATTCTTTGGAGCGAAACCACTGTCCAGCTTCCAAACTGAAATATCAAGCTTTTAAATTTAGAAATGTTGGCATGGATTTTGAGAGTGTCTAATTTCATCCTAATTTCATCAATGAGGTAATTAGTAACTCAGGTGGATCTTGTGCCAGATTTCATGCACCCTCACACTGGATGCCAGGGCGATATTCCCATGAAGGACAGAAGCCAATGCTCTCATGTGAGGGATTAATTATCCTATGAGAAGGACAGTCTAAAACTACCTGCAAAAAACAAGAATTAAATAGGGATAAACTGCAATATGAAGGACTGTCTGATCCAAATAGCTCCAATGTGGGTTTAAACTGATATTAAGCTGTGTAAATACCTGCGTTTTAAGGTTTTTGTACTGAAGCATGACTAAAGAACTTGCTAATGGGACCCATTCGGGATCCAATTAGATTGTATGAGTCCATTTCTCCATATGGCAGAGAGGGAAAACAGTATGTCCACAAATGAAACTTCCATAATTAATACATGGCAAAAAATTATGTGAACATCTCTTTTTAATTAACAGGTTTGGATATTTCAGCAACACTCATCACTAACAGTTTCATAAAATCAAGCATACAGCCATTCAATCTCCTTAGACCTCACTAAAGATTGTGCAGTCATGTTTTCCAACATCTAGTGGGAGGCCTTTCCAGAATATTGGAAGCTGCTAGAGAGGACCAACCAACAAAATGCCAATGATTCGGAAATCAAATGTGTTCAGTGTCAGCATACTTGTGAACATATTGGATATTGGGAAGGGTCTCATAGGCAATGCAAACTGCAAAGCTGAAAAGTGGTTTCAAGCTGAAATTGACGTTCTGTGAAATATGTGTCAGCAATAGTCTCAGTTTAACAAATTAGAGTAAAAATGTTTTTTGTCAAGCTTGAGCTACTCAAGACTACACCAGATGAGTCAGCGTTCTACGACTGCACATATTGCTGAATTGAATGAACAACATACTCAGATATGTCATGTGAGAATGTGAGATATTGCTACTCTACCTAAAATAGACAATTCTTATGTTAGATTACTGTTAAATCTGTATGTGGCTTTGATTCCCTCAATGACTGAACAGAAATAAAACAGTAAGGGTTAGTCCGCTATTACTGAGTGCGTTTATATGCACAATTGTACACTGATCATGTTCAGTAAGCCAACAATGTGTAAAGTCATGTAAACACCTTAAATGTTTTGAGCAAAATGATCGGCACAGGTACATTTTTGCCCATTACCAAGATTTCATATTGCATATAAACACCTTTACTCACCGGCTTATATGTGTAAGTGTTGTGCGATCATTCTGTGATCATCTCTGATTAAATTAATTTACAATTTAAGTACAATAATGGCAGGCCAAAATGTGGGATGTTTTGTGTCCCATATCTCAAGAATCAGTGCTGTGTGATAATAATGATAAGAACAGTAGCTTAATGTTATTCTTATCTAACATTACTCTCTCAACCCTAGATAATATCAAAGCAGATCACCAGCTATTCACAGGCTTGTACATTTCAGCCATTCAAAGTACTCTGCCCTCAGTTTTGAGAAGTGTGCAGACAAAACTGCATGGTTACTGTCAAGTGTTCTGTTTATGTGGTTTGACAAGCTCCCATGCTAATCTGATGTGCCTTGTGCAATCAGTCCTGATTGAAACACCTGTCTCTCAAACGGAGGAATGGACATATCAGCTCTACATAGCAATCATGAAGCCTCTTAAACAAATAGGTAACATGCTCTTAAGCAATCAAGTGTATTCACTGTCAGCAAAATGAGACACATTCATGAATGCTTGTTGTTGTTATTTTTTATGTGTGGTGACCTCAAAGTTGGTTGAAGGTTAGTGTTTCATTAAGGTACCAAGAGCTCTGACAGGATGCTATCACAGAGTAAATCCCTAAGACATAGCCGCTGATCTCTTAAATATTGAGCATTCGCTTTAGTAGGGTCACTGGCATTTCTGAGGTGTAATACTTTGCGGCAATGGCAGGCTTTGCATTACCATTTCAACCACCTCTTCCCCCAACCCCTCGTAAGCTGTTTGCATTAATGCTGAAGTACTTACAGATCGTTGTCCGTCTCTGTACGGGGCTTCTGTCCTCTCCTATACACCATACAGATTGTGACCGCCACTCCAACAATCAGCCCACCCACCACCACCACTCCTAAGATGCCAAAAATACCGCCAGGAGATCCCAGTGCCATTGGCTTTTCTGCAGGAGAAAGAGAGGAGAGAGAATTGACTATATCAGGGTTTTGCTAAATTCAGAAATAATTTCAATTCATGAGCTGGAATTTAAATTGGAATGACAGTGAGCACACAATACGTTGCTAACTACCAAAAATCATCTTATTGAAAAAATCCAACAAAGCAAGAAATAAGTACACGTCATAAAACAATTCCTTAAGAGTCATTTTGATGTTACGATGACTTGCTGATGACTGTCCTATATTTGATAGCCTATTATTAATGGTTGAGTTCTTGACAATATTAAATATTGCTACCCTCAAATCATCAACCCCACTGTACTGTACTGTCTACTGAGTAGACGTGTATCAGGAAATCAGCAATAAATTCCTTTTTATTAATATTTATTTTTATTATAAAGGTAAAATCATATGACATCTACAGAAGTATTTGCCATTGCCATTTATAAACCTCTGAGTTCATTGTAAGTTTTGAAAAATGTATATTAGTTTATTATAGGTCTATTTATCACAAAAATTTATTTCTCAAATGGGTGTTTACTTCCAGAATTGTAATTGTGCATTTGTGCGCTTTACTATGGCTACAGATGAAGAGAAACCAGAAAGTGCATACTATGGACTGTAAAAAAAAAATAATAGGTATATGGTGTATACAGCAAGGTGTGGGGTAGCATATTTTGAATTCTGATATTGGGTTAGTTTTTGAGCTGGTTTTATTGGTCATTGAGGTATTTTATTGTCACGCAAGCAACCTGGCAACAATTTTTAAATTGTTGAATTTCAAACATTGACTATTAATGTCATTAAATGTTTCTTGAAATACTCCATATGTTGTGTGTATCAAGTGCGTAGAGTTGTATTTGTAATTATGGGTATGGTTAATTCTTACAGCACAGCTAACAGCATCTCTATGTGTTTCTTCATATTTCATTCCATTTTAATCTTATTTTAAGTATTTAGAATACGTTACTGACTTTGAGTAATCTAACAGAATACATTACAAATTACATTTTACAGCATGTATTCTGTAATCTGTAGTGGAATACATTTCAAAAGTAGCCCTCCTGATGCTATATATATATATATATATATATATATATATATATATATATATATATATATATACACACATATACAGTATATACACTGGAGGCCAAAGGTTTGGAATAATATACAGATTTTGCTCTTATGGAAAGAAATTGGTGCTTTTATTCACCAAAGTGGCATTCAACTGATCACAATGTTTAGTCAGGACATTAATAACATGAAAAATGTCAAATACAATTTGAAAAAAAAAAAAAAACCTTTCAGAACTTCTTATACTACTTCAAAGAGTTCTCAACATAAATCCTCCATGTGCAGCAATGACAGCTTTGCAGATCTTTGGCATTCTAGCTGTCAGTTTGTCCAGATACTCAGGTGCCATAGATGTGGCTGTCTTGTTGGGCACTTCTCACGCACCTCTTCCACATCTCTTTCTGTCCTTGTAAGAGCCAGTTGTCCTTTGTCTTTGAAGACTGTAGTGTACACCTTTGGATAAAATCTTCAGTTTTTTGGCAATTTCAAGCATTATTTAGCCATCATTCATCAAAACAATGATTGACTGACAAGTTTCTAGAGAAAGCTGTTTCTTTTTTGCCATTTGTGACATAATATTGACCTTAAGACATGCCAGTCTATTGCAAACTGTGGCAACTTAAAAACAAACACAAAGACAATGTTAAGCTTCATTTAACAAACCAAATAGCTTTCAGCCGTGTTTGGCAATTGATTTTCTTGTACTAAATTACCAAATTAGCAATTTAGCATGATTACTCAATGATACGGTGTTGGAGTGATGCTGCTGGAAATGGGGCCTGTCTAGATTTGATCAAAAATGATTTTATTTCAAATAGTGATGGTGCTGTTTTTTACATCAGTAATGTCCTTTGTGATCAGTTGAATGCCACTATGGGAATTAAAGTACCAATTTCAGTTCGAAACAGCAAAATCTCTACATTATTCCAAACTTTTGTCCACCAGTGTATATATATATATATATATATATATATATACATACAGTGGGTACGGAAAGTATTCAGACCCCCTTAAATTTTTCACTCTTTGTTATATTGCAGCCATTTGCTAAAATCATTTAAGTTCATTTTTTTTTCCTCATTATTGAACACACAGCACCCCATATTGACAGAAAAACACAGAATTGTTGACATTTTTGCACATTTATTAAAAAAGAAAAACTGAAACATCACATGGTCGTAAGTATTCAGACCCTTTGTTCAGTATTTAGTAGAAGCACCCTTTTGATCTAATACAGCCATGAGTCTTTTTGGGAAAGATGCAACAAGTTTTTCACATCTGGATTTGGGTATCCTCTGCCATTCCTCCTTGCAGATCCTCTCCAGTTCTGTCAGGTTGGATGGTAAACGTTGGTGGACAGCCATTTTCAGGTCTCTCCAGAGATGCCCAATTGGGTTTAAGTCAGGGCTCTGGCTGGGCCATTCAAGAACAGTCACGGAGTTGTTGTGAAGCCACTCCTTCGTTATTTTAGCGGTGCGCTTAGGGTCATTGTCTTGTTGGAAAATGAACCTTCGGCCCAGTCTGAGGTCCAGAGCACTCTGGAGAAGGTTTTCGTCCAGGATATCCCTGTACTTGGCCGCATTCATCTTTCCCTCGATTGCAACCAGTCGTCCTGTCCCTGCAGCTGAAAAACACCCCCACAGCATGATGCTGCCACCACCATGCTTCACTGTTGAGACTGTATTGGACAGGTGATGAGCAGTGCCTGGTTTTCTCCACACATACCGCTTAGAATTAAGGCCAAAAAGTTCTATCTTGGTCTCATCAGACCAGAGAATCTTATTTATCACCATCTTGGAGTCCTTCAAGTGTTTTTTAGCAAACTCCCTGCGGGCTTTCATGTGTCTTGTACTGAGGAGAGGCTTCAGTCGGGCCACTCTGCCATAAAGCCCAGACTGGTGGATGGCTGCAGTGATGGTTGACTTACTACAACTTTCTCCCATCTCCCGACTGCATCTCTGGAGCTCAGCCACAGTGATCTTTGGGTTCTTCTTTACCTCTCTCACCAAGGCTCTTCTCCCCCGATAGCTCAGTTTGGCTGGACGGCCAGCTCTAGGAAGGGTTCTGGTCGTCCCAAACGTCTTCCATTTAAGGATTATGGAGGCCACTGTGCTCTTATGAACCTTAAGGGCAGCAGAATTTTTTTGTAACCTTAGCCAGATCTGTGCCTTGCCACAATTCTGTCTCTGAGCTCTTCAGGCAGTTCCTTTGACCTCATGATTCTCATTTGCTCTGACATGCACTGTGAGCTGTAAGGTCTTATATAGACAGGTGTGTGGCTTTCCTAATCAAGTCCAATCAGTATAATCAAACACAGCTGGACTCAATTGAAGGTGTAGAACCATCTCAAGGATGATCAGAAGAAATGGGCAGCACCTGAGTTAAATATATGAGTGTCACAGCAAAGGGTCTGAATACTTAGGACCATGTGATATTTCAGTTGTTCTTTTTTAATAAATGTGCAAAAATGTCAACAATTCTGTGTTTTTCTGTCAATATGGGGTGCTGTGTGTACAATAATGAGGAAAAAAAATGAACTTAAATGATTTTTAGCAAATGGCTGCAATATAACAAAGAGTGAAAAATTTAAGGGGGTCTGAATACTTTCCGTACCCACTGTATATATATATATATATATAATATTCACATAAGACATAAAGACATCTTTACTATGCAACATTTTTCACAAGTGCCTAAAACCTTTGCACAGTACTCTCTCTCTCTCTCTCTCTCTCTCTCTCTCTCTCTCTCTCTCTCTCTCTCTCTCTATATATATATATATATATATATATATAAATAAACTGTAAATGTGCAGTATATAAATTTGGTTTGATTTAGGTGGCTTAGTAATGTAGACATACCTCATTACAGTCAGTGAAAATGGTCAGTTCTAAATTCCAAACAACCCTGCACTAAATAAGTCCTCAACTATGTCAGTGCAAATGCATCCCAGTTGGATTAGTCAGTGAAATACTCTGGATCACAAATATAAGAAGTCCCAGGCTGGCACAGGACCAGCTGGCTCCAGACAATGAAAACAGCATTGTTTACATTCCTGCATATTCCCCACCGAGCGTGGAGAAAATGCAGTGTGGGATCAAGCTTTCTCATTTGTTACTTGTTGATTCATGTGTATATATATATATATATATTTATATTAGGGCTGTCAATCGATTAAAATTTTTTATCAAATTAATTACATGATGTCCCTAATAATTAATCGCATTTAATCACATATACAAATATTTGCCCCTCATATAACAATAATTCAATATATAATGATGAAATAATTATACATAGTTATCTTTAAATATAAAAAAATTATATATATAAAATAAAGAATATTCAGATAATTAAAATGCATTATATTCTTTTGGCAGAAGAGTTAATCATTGATAAGACAATACAAAAAGCGGCTTTAGAATACAATGTGGCAGTGGTGGCTCAGTGGTTGAGGCTCAGGGTTACTGACCAGAAGGTCAGGGGTTCAAGCCCCAGCACCACCAAGATGCCACTGTTGGGCCCTTGAGCAAGGCACTTAACTCCAGTTTGCTCCAGGGGGATTGTCCCTGTAATAAGTGCACTGTAAGTCGCTTTGGATAAAAGCGTCTGCCAAATGCATAAATGTAAATGTAAGTGAATTTGTCAGTCAGTTTATATAATACTCAATCTTTAAACACATCTTGAGATCCCTTAGTTCCAATTTGCCTTCCATCAAGTGTTTTGAACGCAAGAACGTAACGCATGTTTGTGTTGTGTGTCTGCTGAATGTTATTTTCTTCACTGTGTAAACTGCGCATTGCTAATACAGCTGAAATTTCAATTACTGCCCTCTGGAGTACAGAGGTGGTACTACAAGCTTGTGTTTCTCAGGAATCTTCCTTATTACAATCCGGTGCCATTGCGATTAATTGCATTTTTTTAACGCATAATTTTTAATACAATTAATCACACTGAATTAACGCGTTAAATCGACAGCCCTAATATATATTATATATACAGTGAGGAAAATAAGTATTTGAACACCCTGCTATTTTGCAAGTTCTTCCACTTAGAAAACATGGAGGGGTCTGAAATTGTCATCGTAGGTGCATGTCCACTGTGAGAGACATAATCTAAAAAAAAAATCCAGAAATCACAATATATGATTTTTTAACTATTTATTTGTATGATACAGCTGCAAATAAGTATTTGAACACCTGAGAAAATCAATGTTAATATTTGGTACAGTAGCCTTTGTTTGCAATTACAGAGGTCAAACGTTTCCTGTAGTTTTTCACCAGGTTTGCACACACTGCAGGAGGGATTTTGGCCCACTCCTCCACACAGATCTTCTCTAGATCAGTCAGGTTTCTGGGCTGTTGCGGAGAAACACGGAGTTTGAGCTCACTCCAAAGATTCTCTATTGGGTTTAGGTCTGGAGACTGACTAGGCCACGCCAGAACCTTGATATGCTTCTTACAGAGCCACTCCTTGGTTATGCTGGCTGTGCGCTTCGGGTCATTGTCATGTTGGAAGACCCAGCCTCGACCCATCTTCAATGCTCTAACTGAGGGAAGGAGGTTGTTCCCCAAAATCACGCAATACATGGCCCTGGTCATCCTCTCCTTAATACAGTGCAGTCGCCCTGTCCCATGTGCAGAAAAACACCCCCAAAGCATTATGCTACCACCCCCCTGCTTCACAGTAGGGATGGTGTTCTTGGGATGGTACTCATCATTCTTCTTCCTCCAAACACGTTTAGTGGAATTATGACCAAAAAGTTATATTTTGGTCTCATCTGACCACATGACTTTCTCCCATGACTCCTCTGGATCATCCAAATGGTCATTGGCAAACTTAAGACGGGCCTTGACATGTGCTGGTTTAAGCAGGGGTACCTTCCGTGCCATGCATGATTTCAAACCATGACGTCTTAGTGTATTACCAACAGTAACCTTGGAAACGGTGGTCCCAGCTCTTTTCAGGTCATTGACCAGCTCCTCCCGTGTAGTTCTGGGCTGATTTCTCACCTTTCTTAGGATCATTGAGACCCCACGAGGTGAGATCTTGCATGGAGCCCCAGTCCGAGGGAGATTGACAGTCATGTTTAGCTTCTTCCATTTTCTAATGATTACTCCAACAGTGGACCTTTTTTCACCAAGCTGCTTGGCAATTTCCCCGTAGCCCTTTCCAGCCTTGTGGAGGTGTACAATTTTGTCTCTAGTGTCTTTGGACAGCTCTTTGGTCTTGCCCATGTTAGTAGTTGGATTCTTACTGATTGTATGGGGTGGACAGGTGTCTTTATGCAGCTAACGACCTCAAACAGGTGCATCTAATTTAGGATAATAAATGGAGTGGAGGTGGACATTTTAAAGGCAGACTAACAGGTCTTTGAGGGTCAGAATTGTAGCTGATAGACAGGTGTTCAAATACTTATTTGCAGCTGTATCATACAAATAAATAGTTAAAAAATCATATATTGTGATTTCTGGATTTTTTTTTTTTGATTATGTCTCTCAAAGTGGACATGCACCTACGATGACAATTTCAGACCCCTCCATGATTTCCAAGTGGGAGAACTTGCAAAATAGCAGGGTGTTCAAATACTTATTTTCCTCACTGTATATATATATATATATATATGTAGCTTAATATGTAGTGACAACTATATGAAAGCTGTTCTTGTAGGTTGATTCCTCTGAAAACTGTAAATAGCCTGATAAAGCAATATTGACTCTACCAATGGCATAATTTTGGGGTGGGATTATCCGCTATTCCAACTAATGGAATACTGGGTATACAGGGTATACAGATCGGGTTTGAAAACATCTATTATTTTTCCATTTGGTGATGCCAAAGATGCAGAAATTCACACTTGTCCTTTCAGATAGATGACAGAAGTGTAAGAAGCACAGATTAGTGTAGCATGAAAGACATATCCAAATCCATTCATTTAAAAAAAAATAACAAAAATAAACACATTGTAGAGTGGAGTGACTGGTTGTCCAAACAAGCTACAAGTCAATCCTCCTTGCTAAAACATCATCCATCTTACATGGGCTTTACATTCGCAAGACAAATATCTCTGTGATAAAAGTTTTGAGGGTTAACACAGCATAGGCAAATACAGGGGCTCCATTCATCAAGACCAAGAGTAAATACATATGTGCATTTTAGTTGTGGCCGTTGAGGTGTGAATGTAAAGGGGTTTCTTCTGTAATCCTGAAAGCAGTAGTTCCTTTTGTATTCCAATGTGCAAATCTCAGACTGCAGTGCAGTGGTCTCCACAGGCTGGTAATACTACTGGAACATCATTCTATATGAGGCAGTTGGTTTTAGTAACCTAGAGCAGTGATTCCCCACCACAACACCTATAAGGGTGAATCTCACAAAGAGGACAGATGTCCAGGTAACATTTACATTATTAGAACCATTAAGATTTTTAGCATCGTGACATTATTTTCAAGACAGTTAGGCTCCATGTATTTTGCCTATGCACCCTGTGCAAGCTGGCCAAATGGCAAATCAAAATGACTTTACTGTATACTGTGTGTGTGTGTGTGTGTGTGTGTGTGTGTGTGTGTGTGTGTGTGTGTGTTTTGTGTGTGTTTATACATCGATCAGCTACAGCATTAAAACCGCCTACCTAATATTTTGTAGGTCCCCCTCATGCTGCCAAAAGAGCACCAACCTGCATCTCAGAATAGCATACTGAAATGATATTATTCTCAACACATTTGTACAGAGTGGTTATCTGAGTTACTGTAGACTTTGTCAGTTCTAACCAGTCTGACCATTCTCTGTTGACCTCTCTCATCAACAAGACATTTCCATCCACAGACTTCTATTCTGAGATGCGGGTTGATGCTGTTTTGGCAGCATGAGGGAAACCTACACAATATTAGGCAGGTGGTTTTAATACTGTGGCTGATCGGTGTATAAACACACACACACACACACACACACACACACACACACATTGGTGCAGCTATCGTTATGAGGACTCTCCATACGCATAACGATTTTAATACTGCACAAACTATAGATTCTATCCCTTAACCCTAGCCCTAAATTTAACCCTCACAAAAAACTTTCGACATTTTTACATTTTCAATAAAACATTGTTTAGTATGTTTTTTAAGCGATTTAAATTATGCGGACACTAGAGATGTCCTCATAAACCACATTTATAGCATAATACCTTGTAATTACAAGGTTGCTACCTAAAAAAACTGCCCCCCTCCCACATACACACACACACACACACACACACACTATAACAGTATACATTTAAAGAAAGATGAAGGGGTATTTGAGGTAGTGCATAAGACAAAAAAGTTTGGAAAACATTTATGATGAGGCTTGTTTTAGAAATCCGGTCAACCAACCACATATAAGAGCTGCTAAAGAATCATTTTGTTTATGAATTATTATTTTTAGCATGTGGGCTGGATACAAATGCATGAACTTTAATGCTCTATGAGAGAGCTGTAATTTAAGGTCTTAATATTTGTCCTAAAAATCCAACAAAAACAATCAGACATAATATGTTCCAGGAAAGCACATTTGCACGTGTAACCCAACTGAGCAGCTGCTTGTGGGTGTTAAACCTTTGGATTTTTTTATTTAATTTAATTTTTTTATGAAATTATTTTGGCATAGTGTCAGTGCAATTCAGTTATGAAGACTCCAGCAGCTGTTACTGACTTTATGATTGGCCTCCAGTTTGTGTCAAAAACAGTCAATGTTGGCAGCGAATGGCATCATGGAAACCTATACAACTCTCAAGGGTATCTCATTAAACCAGTGCAGTGTAACTGATGCCCAGCAGGGGGTGAGAGTTAGCACAGTGGCACCATATGTGCCACAGTCAGACAAGTCATAACTCCAAACAGACTACCCATCCAGACTTGCAACACTTTAGACTTCATCGATAAATACAGCAGATGACAGAATTGTTAAAGACAGGAGGCAAGCCAAGAAAAGTAAAATAACACTGCTGTCAAAAATAAATGTAACTATTCTGCTTAATAGGATTCTGGCTTGAAATGCAATAATTTTTGCACTCAATTGTTCCATGGGGGCTTTCTAATATAATGTTTTTTTGCTGTCAAGCATACAGTATACTGTGACTTCTGAATTAGATTGGCTTGCCTGTTTGATTGAGTTACTAATGGAAGTTTTCTTTTACACAAAAAAAAAAAAATTGATATATGTAAAACATGATCATTTTCCAACCGGACTCTGACCCTCTGTCATTAATGCTTGGCTTTGGTGTTGCTTCTCCTTTAAGACTTGACAGTAAACTCCCACTGTTATTATTGGCTCTCTGCTCTTGACCTGCTCTCTCTTCTTGCCACCTCACCACTACTGGGCAGGCTACGAAAAGGATTAAAAAAAAAGTAAGCATTGATGTGTTGTTGTTGTGGGGGCGGTCAGATGCAAATGTTTACCACAGTGTGACATCACAATGTGTAGGAAGTAGAGTCGTTTTGACAGCTTGGTTTCAACGAATGCTCTTTTTGCAATGAGGAAGTTTTGAGTTCTGAAACCTGCAGTATTTCTGTAGTACAATGACATCTTGTATGTCAAAGGATTGAGGAAGATTATTCCTCATGTCATGACCCCTTTTAGTATCAACTTTGTCTAAGATGTTTCTCATTAAATCCCTTATGAGGGATACAAAAAGACACAAGTGTGACAATTGTTGACATACAATAACCATTATAGAACTTTACAATTAACCATAGCTTAGATAATTTGATCGAAGAGGAATTTGATAATTAAAATCTTTTCATAAACGAATTTAGAATCTATGAAAATCTGATCACAGTCTGTGACATTATAATTTTTTTAGCAGTCCCCAAAGGTATTTTTCCAATTCGTTTTTTCCCCCATAGGGCTTTCAGAATATTAAACAAAAGGATTTATTTGTTTCAGCAAAAAAGTATTTGAAAACTGATTAAAAAGGCAAAAAGGTTTCAAACTGTGTACTTAACATATTTAATGAGGGAATGAACTACAGTACAATCTCATTAAGCATTGCGAATAACCTACTTGAATTAAACGTGATGGAAAAATATACAACTTTTAAAGTTGAAATATCGAAATATACAAATATATAGGTAGTTTGAGTGTGTAGGGAGACCAACTTGATTGCGTCATTCACAGTGCGTCATGGAGCTTTTCAGATCAATATTTAAGTCCTTTTTTCTACTAAATCACCTCTTTCACCTTCACTTTTTGGTGATTCACATTATTTGTGCATATTGCCACCTACTGGGCAGGGAGGATAATTTATATTAAAAAAGGACTTTAATATTGATCTGTTTCTCACCCACAGTTATCACATCACTTCTGAAGATATTGCTTTAACCACTTGAGTCCTATGGATAACTTTTATGCTAACTTTTTTTGCTTTTTGGAACATAATAGTTCTGGCCACCTTTCACTTGCATTGCATGGACATACACACCTGAGATAGTTTTCTAAAATATAGAAGAATGAAAGTCATATACATCTGTGATGGCATGCGGGTGAGGAAATGATACGATTATTTTCCTTTTTGGGTGAACTATTCCATTAAACATGATTTTATGAAGTTGAAATAATAAAGACCGATGACTTCAATAGAAGGATATACCATTGATTAGCAACCGCAGAGCTCACGGTAGGTGTGTCTTTATGGATTTACAAGTTATCAAAGTCAATTCGCCAATGGAGAAAAATAATGGAACTTTTACTTTTGAACTCGACTGTTGCACTCTGTTGAGTTCTCTTGTGAAGCTCTAGAGGTGACACATGTGAGATGGAATAACTCAAGGAGAAAAATTCTAAGAAGCAGGAGACTTAATTGATTTGCTATCCATTTAGTGATTTGTGATTTTTTATCCATATGGGTGTTCTAACTCTTTTTTTTTTTTTAATGAAAGAAGACTCTAGTTTAAGTGAATTTCTCTTAACAGTCCTAGTCATCTTTGAAAATATTGGAACGTCTGGGAATTGAGCCAGGAACCACATTTGGATCAAATATTTTGTGAAGAGAAAGAGTTTTTATTCCTTTTCAACAAGTAATTGGTATAGAACATGCATTTGAGTAAGAGTTATGCAACACATCCTAAAAAATATCTAATGTAAATTGCAGATACGTGATGATTATTTGACTATCACTGTTGAAGAGTAAGAGTGGATCACAAATCAGTCATTGAAAAGTTCAGTATTAATCCACAGAGTGGATTAATAAGATTAAAACCACAAATGTATGACACAAAAAGGGTATGCATCCTCACAGATTCAATTGTTCCAGAAAGACAGGCTGAAAACAGAATAATGCATTCTCATGAAACTTTAACTACTGAGTACTCCCATCAAACATCAAGGCACAATGGCTCAGACTATTTTCCAGAGCTCTACAATTGAATGGCAGAGCAGCATTAGGATTCCATCCTCAAGCAGAGTTGCCAACCTCAATACCTCAAAACCTGGGGCAGAATCAATGGCTGCTCCCCTAGTGCACGGAGAATGTCTAAACACTTTTAAGACTCCACTGAGTGAGACTTCTATCTATAGGCCCCCATGATGTCTTCATTATTATCTGACCATGACTGTCTCTACTGACAGGATGAAGCATCTGTCCCAGGGGTGTTTGTCTCTCCATAGCCTCTGTTCGCTTGGCTGACTCTCTCTATGGCCACAATGACAGACATTCAGAGCACCACTTCACATAAAACCAAACAATGGCAGCGCAAGCCCCCCCCATTAACCCATCACATAGCGTGGAACGTGTAAGCTATTACTTGTCACTTTCAGAGGAGTGCTTTTGGGACCGGTGCTCACCTCAGTTGCCTACTTACTGTTGGTGACCCAAAAATGTACTTACCCTCATGTCTTCCGAAACCTGTATGATTTAAAAATGTTTTTCTGTGGAACACAAAATGAGTTATTTATAGCAATACAGTGAAACAATGAAAGTGTAGAAGACTTGTGTAGAGGTGTTCCACAGGAAAAGAAAAGTCAAACAGGCTTGGAACAACATATGGGTAATAAATGAGTAAAATGCATTTTTTATATTTGGGTGAACCATCCCTTTTTTCATGTCAACCATGTATTGACCATTCGTAATAATAGAACTATAGTAAAAAATCGTATAAAAAAATCATTCAAGTTGGCTTCTAGAAAGACATACCACTTTTACTGCTAGAGAAAAACAAATGAACCAACGAACGATGTTACAATGATTTGTCCTAAATTTAAGACGTAACCCAAACCTAAGCCTAACCCCTTAACCTAAGTCATGGAACAAATTTGGTTGCTCATTTATATTTATTTATGCGATACAAATGACTGATGTATTTCAATAACCTGTAATACACTTCCCTCATTCTAAACACTGATGTTTTTTTCTTCTGTGCTACACAATCAAGGTTAACATTATGGTTTACATTTAGATTTTTGGGATGGGGTTTGGGTTTGATTTAGTGGTTAAAATTAAGGAATAATCATAAGAATGCTCTTAAAAACCCAGATTTCTCCCTTTCTTCCATTGCACACATTGCTTTTCCATTCAAAATCATTGTTAAAACAAAAGGGTTAAATAGCATGCTAGGAAAAAATGTATACCTGTACTATATTTAATAAAAAATTCTGTTTGTTGATTGGTTGGACTCTACGTGAAAATAAAATTCATACAAACCAAGTCGTATGACATCTTACTATTTCACCAATTTGTTCAAATTATTACAATTTGTCATGAGACCATGTGAGTCATGTCTGAAATCTCCAAATGTAAAGGGAAATAGTAGTTAATTTAATTCTGTTTATCGTTTTATGGCCACATATTGCAAAAAGAGTCATAAAAGACAAGAAATCGATGTGACAATATGGAGCTAAAGGGTTTCATGTTAGAGAAATAAGCAGAAAGGGTTTCCTGCTTTGAGTTTTATAACCAAAAAATGTAGTCGCCCTTCGGGCTTGCTTTCAATTACATTAATGCAGCAGCTAAACACAATGTTGCGTTACATAACACAAACACAAAAAGACCATGAGGAAGGGGTCAAAATAAAATGTTTTTGTTATGGAGTTTCAGGTGCAGTATAAATGAAATGACTGTCTTTCTCTACTAAATATACTAATGTCTCGTCATCTACTAGCCAGTGAAAACCTTTAAAATCAGAGGCATTTTGAAATGGCAATTTATCTTGAATTTATTTGGACAAGACAATACAAAATTACATGTAGAAAACCTTGACACTTCCCTGCTTGTCACTTTACTGAAACACTAAACCAGCCAGGAATGGACTGGCCACTTGGAGTATTAGACTGTCAAAACCAATTTAGATACAATGTACATATGCAGTACAATATGGAGCCCCTTAGGAGGACAGGGCGGGATTTTTTTTTGAATTAGTCTAGCATTCCCTCGTAATAAGTTTTGCGTTCCCTCGCAATTCATTTTTGCATTCCCTCGTAATAGTTTTGTGTTCCCTCACAATAGTTTGCATTCCCTTGCAATACATTTACCATGGTTTAACCAAATAGTTAATAGTAACCATATTTTCTTTGTGAAACCATACTGTAAATAAAAGAAAATTAAAACTATAGTAATTAATGTTTTTTTGCCGAAACATGGTTGTACTATAGTAATTTTGTAGGCTGTTGTAACCATAGTTTTTTGGCAGAAACCATGGTTTTACTATAGTAATACTGAAGTAACCATGATTGCAGTAACTGTTTTTTGGCGGAAACCATGGTTTTACTATGGTAATATTGAGTAAATGTGAAATGTATCATTTGTTTTGGGCAGAAACCATGGTTTTTATACAGTATACTGTATCCATCTAGTATGCATATTTGACATATTTAGGGATTGTTTACTGTGGGTTGTATGTGGCCGGCATAGGTCCTATGGCTGTTATTATTCCCAGTCCATCCCTGCTAGCAACAACTTGTCCTTGCCACTTTTAAGGAGCAAAAAAAAAAAGATAAAATCACTAAAGTCCAATCTTGTAAAGAGAGAGTTGTTCAGCCTTGGTCCAGAGAACTGAAATGGCATGGCGAGAGGTGGAGAAAGGCTTTGTTACAGCAATTCTTATTAATCACCTCGTTCAAGACCGAGATCCATGAGGGATAGAGGAATCGATCCAGTTCTCAAAATGTATAGCTAAGCATACAGCAGGAAATTCAATTAGGCCCTGCAGAACAGTGTTGACAGTACAAAGCCATGCATGCTGGAGGATTCAATTAAAGTTGGTAAAGCAAAGCTGCGAGAGGGAACACTACACATTTCAAAACATCTTTTAGAGTCAACTTTTTCCATTAAATTGGAGGGTATAATCTACTCTTTGATTAAATTGCTGGTGATGGTGCCTGAGGACTGAGATTAAGGAACAACCTTGCTGCTTCAAAGGTCCAGCACATTCCCTGCTGGTAACCTGAGGTAGGACGTCCCATACCAAAGAAAAATCTTTAATAACTCAATTGGTTCACTGAGACGGTAGTGAGATTAAATGGAGAGCAAATGGACACTTTTGCTGAGACTTGCCATGATACTAAAATCTTCAAACAAATGTCATAGATTTCAAAATGAACCATGAGGTCAAGCTTTGGCAGATTAGAAACATCAGATAGCCACTGTTAACTTTAAAAATTATGCAAAATTATGCAGTGAAAAAGCATCATTTTCTATTGATGGCCAAAGAAAAGTAACTGTGTAATCTGACTAAATAAAATGATATGTTGCAATCAGCATATGAATATAGGAAGCATATGAAAATAAATTAAAGCAAGAACTCAATTAAAGAAATATTCCATGATCAAGCTAAGCTCAATCAACAGCATTTGTGGCATACTAATAATAATAATAATAATTTCGACTAGTCCCTCCTTTTCTTTAAAAGAAAAGCAGAAATAGTGGTTACAGTAAATTCACAATGGAAGTGAATGGGGCCAATTTTGGAAGGTTTAAAAGGCAGAAATGTGAAGATTATAATTTTATAAAATCACTTTAATTCACATTAATTCTTCTGTTAAAACTTGAGTGTTTCTTGAGCTGTAAAGCTGTTTAAATAATATTTTCTTTGCGGCAGACTCTACGGTTCTAGGCAGACAACAGTTGTTTACAATGTTATGCCATTTTGGCAATGAAGTTGAAAAATTGGATATAACTCTACACAAAAAAGGTTATTAAGCTATTTTATCACACTAAATTATGTTAACACACATATTGTTTATATTTTGTGGTTATAAGTTGGAAACCGTTAGTATTTTAATGTTTATGGATTTGCCACATTCACTTCCATTGTAAGCTCCTTACTAGAACCTAGATTTCAAGAGTGTTAAATTGAACATATTTTTGGGGTATTTAACATCAGAAATCACTGTGCTAGCCAATCCTTTAAAGGTACACTCAGTAATGAAATATTTGCTAATTAAAAACAAAAAATGTCACATTAAGACATGAATAGCACTTTTTGAAATATGCTTACTTACATGGATGCACACTCACAATTGATGAAGACACCGGTCAAGTCAGTAGGTCAATTAAAGTGGTTTAATTTTATATTGAGAGGTTGCCCCCTCATGGGCTTTGCCATGTTGATAACATGACAAACTGTGTCATGCAACTGACCTAGTTACTACCACTTATCAAGTCAATTGTAGTAAAATGTATACCTGGGGTCATTAGAGACTCGGGACATCATTCCACCCCCTGTACCTAATACAGTTGTACCCACAGCTCTTTAGTATTTCTCAATCTATCTCTTATAAATAGCGTAACACACACACACACACACATGTGTATGTGTATAGGGTCATTAGAGACCCGAGGTATGTTAGAGATTATTTCTATTTAGACTCAATACATTCCTGAGAAAATACTCATGTGTAACTAATGTGTATCTTATGTGTTATGTGTAGCTCAATATTTGTTTGACAGCCTGTCATGAAATTTCAGTGTGAAAATAATGAATCCTGTTCTATATTTGTCCTGATTTGTTGCGTTATCTTTTAGCATTGCATTATTTTCTAATTGTTCTATTGATTGATATAAGTTCCGGGTCTATAAAGACCTGAATATGTGAGAGTGTTTGGGACAATTCCCATGCATTTAAGGGTTATTATAGCACTTTCAGACAATGTTCAAACATACATTTACATGTAAACAAAACAAACAATTAAACAACAAACACAATACTTCTAACAGTGGAGACAACAATGGAGCCAAAGTCAACAGTGTAGTGCAGAGTGTTGGTATGGATCAGAAGGAGTGTAATCCACCAGAAAGAAACAATGTCCTTGATAAAAAAAAGGTCCCTGTTGGAGTGATGAAACAAACCGCTACGACCTGCAGCTCTCACGGCGTGAATCATGGAAGTGCGACCATATGACTGTCTCACTCATCAAAGAGCTCGCAAGTCGCAGCAGTCACAGTAGGCCTACGGTGCGCAATAATGCACACAATTTCATATGGATTGAATCCAAGAATGTCCATTATATGGATGTATGTAGTTTGAGATGGAGAATAACAGGCTAAAAACAACAAAACAGAATATAAACAAACATCTTCTGCATCCATCACGATAGGTTTCAGTATAAAGTTAAAAACCACTGGTACTAATGGGCCAGTTAAGAGCCTGTTCAAAACTTACTGAGTGCACCTTTAAAGGCAAACTCGAGGGACTCGTATTATATAACTTGTATTATACTTAAGTTGTTGTGATAGTGTGCAGTTAAGGTCATTGAATTATGTTGGAGTTAAATAATGGCCTATCAGTCCAACTGCAATACAGACAACATGCTGTTTTCCACAGTTAGAACAGCAGGCCTGCCCAGAGCTGTGATCAATAGGTTTGTAATGCACTATAAAATTTCAACAGGCAGCCGGGCTGGCAGGTTTGTGCAGTGATCTCCTACCCATCTCTAGAGCATGACATACTGTTTGTGGATCATAAAAGAGGAATTGCAGTGGCAGTATTCGACAGGCTTTCGGTTATGTTTGCTCAGTTAAGGGTGCTCACCGAGCAACTAATTGTAGATTCTATTTGCTTTGACTTTTGTTGCCACCAGACAACAATAGAAAGTCAATTTGGTGGAGATCACAACTGAGCAAGAGAGGATCTGATGAACTTTTATGACATGTCAGGAAAACTCTTCAGATTCTTCCACATTCCCTGAGTTCAAATAAAACTTTTATGGTTTAATGTGAAAACAAATGAATAATAAATTCTATTATATACAAGGCCTAGAAAAACACTCGCTCAACAGTGCATTTGCATCACTTACACATTGGGCATTTCAATTAAAGGATGGTCCAGGTTCAATGCAAGTTAACCTTAATCGACAGCATTTGTGACTATGTTGATTAAAGCAACATTATGTTAATAATATAAACGCAATAAAAGCAAAAATTACGGTACAGTGAGTCACTTACAATAGGTCCAGAAGATAAACATTAAAACACACACTGTTTCAAAATGAACGACACAAGTGTCTTTAAGTGATTATGTGTTAACATCATTTTAGTTTGATAAAATCAGGGACTCCTGTTTGGCTTATTATGGAATTCTTCTTATTCACAAAAGTCAGCTCTAAGACCCGAAAATGTCATCTAATGTAATCTCCGGGTCAATGACCCGAAGGACAAAAGGAGAGTGTTGATTCTCATGACAATGGGAGGGTTAAGTAAACAAATATTTGTTATTATATAGTAAATAACACAGGATTTAAGTAGGACTTTCCACCTCTCTCCTGTCTTCGAGTGAGAAAAATTGCCATCGATTTTCAATGAGAGCAGGGAGTCCACCTACATATTGACCTGTTGCGTCCCTGTCAGCAGGTGATGTCTCTGCCCCTCCTGAATATGACCTTGATGATTAGTGATGCAGCCTTCACATGGGTGGCAGACATCTCCAACGCCTGTCAAACCTGCAAGTGTTGCCCCTCTGAGCTCCACCCTGGCCACCTTTATACTCAGCTCCTTATTTTGGCACCAGTGTAACAGGATTAATGGAAAGGAGGAGGCAAGAACCGGCTTGAGAATATAAATAGTAATTTAATACAAAACTTAAATAAAAAGACAAACACACTGCGGTCTCCAGTCTGACTTTATCCCTCTCTTGATTAGCCTGATTAGGGGCCGGGTGTGTGGAATCATGACCCGGCCCCGCCCTCCACCCTGCCACACAATCCTATCATAAATTGCCATACAATTATAAAATATATTGTTTATAGTTTTCTAATTTTTGCATTTCTCACGGCCATTGATGGTAGTGCTCTCTCGAGTATGCACACGAGAGAGCGAGCATCCATGCCGGTGACATACTGTATGTGCAGACTTATATATAAGAATAGGGTGCTTCAAGGTGAAAAGGTAGGGAAACACTGGCAGGCACATATTTTCATAGAAAAACAATAAAGAAAAATGTAATCAAATAAACAGCATATACAGATGCAGAATTGCTTCTTTGTGGTAGTTTATGTCAAATAAAATATATTAACATTCTATAACTTTCATGAATTTTCCATTAAGCCTTATTGCATTATACAATGCTTAATAGACAGTTCAAACTGAAAATACATTAATGTAGATATGAATGTCATGAAAGTTTGATTTGCAAGATTTAAATATTGATGAACTAAACTGTTAATAATTAGTCATACCTACAGTATATTTTTGTTAATGGCAAATGGATGTATAAAGTGTCATCAATTTATTATTAGTTTATTATTGTCTTAAGGAGATCCATGTAGTTTAGTGCTGCCTGTAAGGTTAATTAAAGAAATAAATGTCAGAGAAGAAATCCTTTGCCATGTATGAAGAATCTTTTATTAATGAATTCTGTAGTCATTTTTAATGCATGCATGTTCTGTTGTGATACATTACAAGTTGTATCAAGTGTAACCCCCCTCTCAAAACCTAAAGGCATGGGCCCCCCATAAGACTGGAATCAATTTCAGTCCCTGTAGCTCAAGCAAATTGAATACTTAATGTAAATGTAAGTGAATACTATCTCCATATTCTTAGTATCACAGATGTATTCCAAGAAACATCTTCGTACATGAGATATGAATGGATCATCAAAGGATACACATGCTTCTCTGATATAATTCAGTACTACGGCGGTACACACTTTTTTGATGTTGAGAACACCGTGTGCAAGCCATGAGTGAGAGATTCAGGTTCTAGACACTGAAAGGGTATATCCGTCTTTGACAATGCAGATGTGAACTTGTGCTGTGTCTCTTATATCATACAGAGAAGATTTCCGTGTTGTCGTGTGAAGAGAAGCAGCCTGGTTTATAATATTAATGCCACAGCACTTTTCCCTCCAGCCTGTTACAGAGACCAACACTGGTCACGGTCCACTAAGGTGGCAATGTGCTGTGCCATGCTGATTTGAAATTCTTCATAATTTGAACATTCTGCGCATTAATCTGGTGGCTATTCTCAGACCCACATAACTGGATAGCAATGACATCATCTTGTGCATAAACTTTGTGACTATTTCAAGTTGTAATTAATTATTGATGATTCCATACGGTTTTTCACAAACTATATTTCCTTTATATGTTTAATAGCATCTCTTAATAATATAATAAGTTATGATAATTGTGGGGAACCAATTTTTTTTTTACTTTGATCCTTAATGAATAATATACTGTAGCAGGGTTGTGCAGCTTCCTGACTTGTATTGAGAATGCCTTTTACATTTTCAATTGAATTCCTTAATTAAGGGTAGCAAACTGGTTTCAGAATTATAATTTAAATTTAAGGGAGTAGAAATTCATTAAGATTTTCAATTTTTTTTTCATATAATTTACCCATAAATATGATACCAGGGTTATTTACAGTACTGTGCAAAAGTTTTAGGCACTTGTGAAAAAGGTTGCATAGTGAGGATGTCTTCAAAAAAATAATAACATAAATAGTTTTAATTTATCAATTAACATCATACAAAGTCCAGTAATCATAAAAAATCGAAATCAATATTTGGTGTGACCACCTTTGCCTTTAAAACAGCACCAATTCTCGTAGTTACACCTGGACACAGTTTTCTTGGTTGTTGGCAGATAGGATGTTCCAAGCTTCTTGGAGAATTTGCCACAGTTCTTCTATCTATTTAGGCTGTCTCAAATGCTTCTTTATCTTCATTTAAACCCAGACAGATTCAATGTTCAGTTGGGGGGCATTGCGGGGCCATGGCATCTCTTGCAGAACACCCTGTTCTACTATTTTAATCTTTTCTATTTGCAAAAGTAATGTTTGGGAGTCTAAAATGTATTTTCCTTATTGACACACTAAAGCTGAAGATATAAATAACTATCTTAAGACAAATGTTTTTGTAAAACATCTTAAGTGCCTAAAACCTTTGAAAGCTCTACATAATACATACAGTAATATAGAGTACTGTGCAAAGTTAATGCGTTAACGCATGCAATTGATATAAAACGTTTAGTGTGTTAATTTTTATAAATGCGCATTTACGATTAATAGAGCATAAACCAGCATATACACTGGTCGGTGTAGAGCGGAACCATTGCGATGTGTCCGCCCAGAGTCATTACACTGACACACACACCACAAATACACACACAACAGCAGTGTCAGTGATCAAAAGGGGAAAGGACCTCTTAACGCTATTCGTTGTACAAAACAAACCCAAACATAACTTGTGACAGAAATCAAGTACTTTGCAGCCTGTGTAAGGCACAATTTAATTACCACAGAAGAATGTCAAGTCTTAACTATCACCAAAATGCAGAATGAAAAGGTTTTTCAAGCGCTTTTCATGTGGAGTTCAAAGCGCCGTTTGGCGCAGATGCCCTGACACGAATCATGAATGCAGCTTCACGATTGCTGTAGACAAGTGGCTATTGAATTAAATAAGAATTGGAATCAAATAGAATTAAAAATTTGTGAATTAGATCAAATCCATACCTAGCCCTTTCATTAATTGCCATACACTTATAAAATGTATTATATATTTAATTTGTGCAGTTATTCCATTATATGTCAAACGACACTTATATAAAAGTCCCAAAAATACCTTGGAAGTACAATGTTTTTAGACATGGTACCATAGTACTACCATTTTATTAGGCATTTGCCATGATAATTCCACAGTATATGAATATGTTAATGATACAGTTCTATATAGTAATAGTATATCAAAATATCTGATAACAGTATGTACAATGGTAGATGGGACTTGTGACAAAAATTAAGTACTTTGCAGCCTTCGTAAGGTGCAACTTAATTACCACAGAAGCACGTCAAGTCTTAACTATAACGAAAATGCAGAATGAGACGTTTTTTGCAAGTGCTTTTAAAGTGGATTTCAAAGCAACGTTTGACGCTGGTGCTGATGGCCCAATGCGATTCATGAACGCGGCTTCACGATTGCTGTAGCAAAGTGGATAGCCACAGTCTGTGGAGGATGACATTTTAAGAGATTTAATGCCCATTGTAATGAATATGCAACCTACTGTATGTGGGGACTAGCTCTTTCAATAAGTCAAACTCCCACTTAGACTTTGGGAACTTGTAATATTACTTGAATTGGTGCTATTTTAGTGCATTTCTACCTTTATACTGTGGAAGGATTGTTTGGAAAATGTTAATAAAGCCTTATATTGTTACATATTTTTTACTTTTCTAAGAAGGAAATAAGTGCATTTTTACAGGAAAATAAGTTTCTATAGAGTAAAATTTCAGCACTTCCAAAATCTGTGATTAATCGTGATTAACTATGAAACAATTATGCAATTAAACATTTTAATCGACTGGCAGCCCTAGTATTATGTTAAGTTTAAAATGCCACATTTAGAAATGTGTTTTATATTGATGTACTGTATCTTTCATTACATAAATTAATATAAATTTTAGTTAATTTCTATCAGAAAAGTCCCTTTGAAAAGATTATTGGGATTAATATGAACATAGATATAATTATAGCATTTGGCGTAAGCCCCGTCCTATGGTTCAGTGCTCTGATAATAGCTTGAACCGTCGGATCCTGCCGGAAGCAATGACAGCAGGGTAACGGAGCTTACCTCCATCCAGGATGGAACCTAAACTAGTGGTGATGGAGTGGAGGGGGATGAATACATCGGAAGTAAGCCAACAATGAGAAACACCTGGCCAGGCTTATAAAGTGGAGGCTGTATTATGATTGGATGGGATGTCCGATGGACGATCTTGGGGTTCATTCTTGGTAGAACTACACTTATGCTTATATTTCCCAGAATGCTCAAATTTACCCCAAATTTAGTATGTATATTAAAAACTATTGACCTGTACATTTTTCAGTATTTTGTCTTTTTTTTTTTTTTGTTTTTTAGAGACATATATTGAGATAATTGAGAATTTATTTTCTTTCTTTTACATTAGTCTTGCTTAATGTAAATGTATTAAAATACAATTGTTCATCATTTGTTCATGTTATTTCAGAATGCATTAACAAATGTTAACACAGCCTACTGTACAAAAAATATTGTTCAGTTTATTCATGTTAACTATTGTGTTAACTAATACAACCTTATTTTAAAGTGTTACCAATTCCTCTGTTGTGTTGAATGTCATTCCAACTGAAATTTCAATTTAACATCCTGTGGCCAATTAAAATATTGTTCCAAGTTCATTACTTGAATTGGAGTTCATTATTAAATTGTAAATTCTGCCCAACCCTGTTATTACGTCTTAAAACCATATGACAGAAACTATATATATATAAAAAAAAAAAAACTATAAGTGCCGCATACACACGCATCTTGAAATAGCGGCTGCGGTCCCGTGACACTAAATCTCATGCATGCTTTGGTGTGAAAATGAGAAGGAAAGGCATTAGGTTGAGGCATTTAATTTGTTATGTGAAGAGCTCTGTCAACCTTCAGCTGGGTATGTTCCACCCTGGCCTTTTTACCTCCTTTAAAGGTTCAAAGCGGCAAGGCTCTGCTGTAGCATGTTAGTCACACATTGCAGTATGAGGCATGCATTAATGAGAGGCCCTGAAATCAGCTTGGCCCACCTGGACCAGACCTCTTCCAACAGAATAACAGTCTGTCACTATGACTGGCATGCAGGGAAGTCTTAAATGGAAACAGGTTCCTCCAGCTACTGAGAGTGTTGCTCGATCTCTTTCCCGGCAACATGTTCTCATAAATATTTTTATCCATGTATACAAATCCAAATGTCTGTGGAAATACATATGAAGTCAAGAAGCCACAATGTAGCATGTGCGTAATGTTTTAATTCCTAGTTCTGGATAACTGGCTGCATTGCCTGTTTTTGGTTTACCCTAATTGCATTATTCTTAATTTTTTAAATTCCTATTTTGTAAAACGAACTGTCACCTTTAACATTTTGGTAGTGTTCCACGTTGGGGAAAGAATGCTTAAACCAGCTTCAAGTGGTTTGCCAAAGTAGTCTCATGAGAACTCGTAATAATTTGTGTGAGATTATACAATTGTGAGAAATTGCATGACTTGGCTAAAGACAAAAAAGGGCAACTGGGATTCGTCCTCCGCCAACCGGATTGAGGCGAATCACTACGCATCCACGAGGACTTAAAAGCACATTGGGAATTTGGCATTCCAAATTGGGAGAAAAAGGATTAGAATGTGAACAAATTTGGTTGCTCATTCCATATTTATTTATGCAATATAAATGACTGATTTATGTCAGTAACCTATTATATTCTTCCCTCATCTCATTCCAAACCCCAATTTTTTATTTCTTCAATGGTGCACAAAAGGGTTAGACTTTATGGTTAGGTTTGGGTTTGGGCTAGAGGTTAAAGATTATAGTAAGGTTTAGGTATTGGATTAAACTTAGGAAAAATCGTAATAACATTGTATGTTGGAATACAGGTCGTAAGTTTTTGTATGAACCACCTCGTATGATTTATAATGGCTTTGCCATTTCATACTAGCATTATGACTTGTCATAAGACCAGTTTGGGTTTGCTGGTCTTATCTTACTGGGAAGAAGAAGAAAAAAAAAAAATGTAAATGATGTTGATCTTATCAGGTCTTCAACTGATTTGTTGGTCTCCCACCCTGGCCAAGTTGGTGAATGGCTGACAAACCCATCAAGACCAGGGGTGTGTTTTCTTTACAACTACGTAACTCATTGCATAATAATGCATAATTTGAGAAATTACCTAGCTAGTCACGATTGTTGTTCCTGAAAGTAACTATGTTGGGCATCCATTGTTCGAAACATGTCGGTTCAACAATATAGAACTGTCATTAATTACGTTATGCAGGGGGTGGAGTAATAACTTCTGTGAATATTAAATTATAATAGCTCACTTACACGAAAGATTTCCAGAAATCTGTTTAATGTCGAAAGCTGCTGAAGACCCAAAAGCTCTGAGCATGTACATTCACGCAGTCAAGCATTCACTTTTACGTTGACATTTCAAAATACTGCTTTTTGTAAAACTTTGGAATAAGCAGTTTTCTTAAGTGCATGTAATCGTTGTCAAAGTCTTGGCAGAATGAAAGACATATAAGGAATGAAAGATAAAGAAACCTGTCTACACAGCAAACGGACAAGGAACTATGCTTCTAACCACATGTGGAGACCTGTACCACACAACTGTGCAATGCTGTTTTCGAATGTTCATTGGAACAATGGTTTCGGGAAACACCAAATCATTTAACTATGTTGGTAACGATGGAACTTGCTACAATAGTTGGCTTACGATGCTTTTGGGAAATGCACCCCAGCTAGGCTGGTTCACACTGTTTTTAAAGCTGGGTAGATGGCCACCAAGCTGGTCTCGTTTGATGGTTATATAGAGGTTTTGGACACTTGTCAGCTCGCCAGGCTTGGAGGCAATCATAGACTTGATAAGGATATATTTTTTTAGCCGGGTTGTTGCAGTAAACAATGGGATTATGTGACTAATGTTAGCTAGCTAGCTAGCACAACACACAAGTGAAGTAGCTATCAAATTAGATGACTAACTAGATATCTGCTCTTTAAAGATTAATATAGGCTATACTGTATTTTCTAATATCAGTAGGGTTATGGTTTAGATCTGATGCAATTAAACTTAATCTCACTTGGACACCTCACTACACTAACAGTTTTGTGTCTATCCCCATACATTTGTTTGCACTGATCTTTCATATACAAACATACAAATGAGAAATGGGATCAGACAGCATTTTTCAGCAGTCTAACTCCAACTGATGTCCCATCAAATAACAGAAAGAAGCTGAAAATGTGTCTCATCTGCATGATTGCTGTGCACATTTAATAAGATTTTAATAGTGTGCTATGCACATCTCCAGTGGAAAATAGAAGTTTTGATTCTAAAGAGTTCAAGCTGTGCCAAACTGCTCACCAAGAGGTGAACTTTGTGCTGTTTCCACTGCTTAACCACACAACTTTGAATCAATCTCTAATCCATACCTCACTCCAGAGCACTTGGGCACCTTTCAAGCGGACAGATTGGAAGTTAAGTAACTTAGTTGTGCCATCATGGCAATGAAAGGCAGAACAGTCTGCTAACTCATAATGGCCACCTGTTCCAAAATCTACAGTGATGGGTCTTTTATTACAACCTCACACTCATGGTGCACACTCATGGTGCCAAAAACAAAACAGACTCAAGAGTATAAAGATAAAAAAAGGAAGATCTGCAAGCAATTTATGTAGAATTACTATTTTTTTATATATGCTTGATTTATTTAGGTTTTTTTTTCATGTGGGCCAAATACCACACAACCCAATAAAGAAGCAGAAATTTTGGTTAATAAATCTGTGTTATTTGCTGGCAAATCTGAGCACCACTCCGAGCTGATTCTTTCCTCCCTGTTCACCCCATCCCTCCGCCCACCTCATGCCAAATCCACACTCTCATTAAAGTTACACGTTTTCAAGCCTGTCCATTTAAAAACCACAAGATCTTGATGCCATCCTATTTTCCACTGCAGTTTTCCCAGTAATGCTCTATGCAGTAAGGCAGGCTGCCTCGTCCTGCCTTATGTCTGCTGTCATTCATCTGTTGTCGTGCATGATACAATCCACAGAATCCGATCTCCCTTGGACCTGAGGGGGGTATGGCAATTCATCACCTCTTAGGTCACAAACATATTTTATGCAAATACGCATACACAGATGCACGTGCTTTGCCATGACATTGCCAAAGTGCGGTCCGGTTGAACATGTGTAACGTCCATTTTTGCATTTCTGCACCGTAACAAACCTCAGTACTCAAGAGGGCGATAGATTTACCTTAAAAAGTCTGTGCCATTAAACTGGATGTGTTATTACTTAGGTAAGTTTCAATAAATACATTGACTACAGCTTACTTGCTCAGAAATATTCTCTTCAAACTGTTGCTTTGCCATGAGAGCAGTTGACCCTATGTGGCAAGAATGCAATTCATACTTTTGTTATGTTACATATAGTGATCCAAAACATGTTGGAACGCAACAACATACAAAATCAAGCTTGTGTAGCTAGAAGCATCTTGAGTATTTTTCAGCCTTAACTGTTGTAGCTGATCACGTTAATACAATCAAAATCAAACTTCAATACAAATAATGTAGAATTATATAATATATTTAATAAAATTTGTGTGGATATTCCATTGAATATAGTGTTGAATCTTTCTGTTGTGGTGCCTCACAAGTAATAAATACATACCATTTGAAAATTGAACTTTGAAATTTAAGTAACTTGCTAGTTTTGTAGGCTAACGGATAAAAATGCTAACTGTAGGAAAAACATAACAGAAAGTTAGCTTAGCATGCTAATCAGATAGCAAGCTAACTAAAAACAAAAAGATACAGGCAATTTGATTTTGACCATTTGATGCTTCACATATGTCAATTATACTGTCATTTGGAAGACACCAATTGATGCATTTTCATGGTTAAAGGAATAGTTCACCCAACAATTGTAATTCTCTCATTATTCACTTACCCTGATGCCATCCCAGATGTGTATGTCTGTCTTTCTTCAGCAGAACACAAATTAAGATTTTTAGAAGAAGACTCCTTATAATATTCAGCTCCTTATTATAGAAATACACGGGTGCCAGCAATTTGATGGTTCAAAAGTCATATTTAGGCAGCATAAAAGTAATCCACATGACTCCAGTTGATCAATGAATGTCTTATGAAGAAAATCGATATGGTTGTGTAAAACAGTTATTAATATTTAAAACGTTAATAACTTTTAAAAAGCACTTCCTGCCAGCTGCTGACCTGAAGCGTGACATAAGCATGTCGGTGAGTTCACGCAAGGATTCGGAAGGGGCGCTTATTTACAACAGCAGAATGAACGTCACGCAAGATTTCAGCCATTTCAAATAGCATCCGACCCCTGGATGGAAGAGCCTTTAAAGGGATAGTTATCCCCGAAAATGTATTAACCCTGATATTAAAGACTAACAGCCTCAGTCTTCATTTAATTTCATTGTATGAAAAAAAAGACCAGCATTGCCATCCTTCAAATTTATTTTACTTCCATAACCATCATTTACATTTGGGTGAACTAAACTTTTAAGACAAATTATAAAGCCATATGATAGGATTTCTGATCAGTTACTGACTACGATGTACAAAACATGTTCTTTTCCAAGTGGGATTGAATTCTTTAGGGGGATTAAATCTTGCATAGCACCGGCCCTTTCAGTTTTGGGCCCCACACACTGATCCTTAGAAAGCGACTCTGATTGTTTCTGATAGTTGTTCTTCACTACTCTGTAGAGGGCAACACTTCATTAAGGACAAATTGCTAACACCTGGTATGTGTTTATTAAGACAAAACCAGGCACATTATTGGCTTCTGAATCCTCTGGTAAAAGGGGGAGCTATGGTAGCGACACCTGGGGCTATTCTCCCTCTTTATGCCATGTAAACAAATAAAACGCAATAAAAAACACCCAGCTGCTATACCTTGTCACAAGATGGCAGGGCATCTAATAACATTGGACATTTTTCTTTTACAAGTTTTATAATGTGAAAGTATTCATATGGTATTTGTTTTGTTCCAGTCACACACTGTACAAAAGAATGAACATAGCAGCATGTTTCCGTCAGTGCTCTCTGGGGCTCTCCATTCAACATGAGTAATGTTTTTATAATTAAAGCTCAAACGCTAATGAAAATCCCCCCAACCCATGCCTACCTTACCACAAAAAACAGATGGATAAATAAATAGGCAAATTAATAACGGTATTGTGACCACTATACTGTGAACACAATATAGAAAATAGACCATTATGTCCATTGTGCCTGTCAGTCCAGTACGGCCCAGCATGGGAGCTCTGTCTACAGGTAATCATCTCTCCAAAATAATAGATCATTAAAATACCACAAACTGGGCAACCCAAGGCTTTTCAGTCCAGCTAACTAGCTTAAGATGAGTGGTTCAATCCAAGTCTTAGCCTCATGTCAAGGAGAGGAATAGCAAGAGTGAAGGTTGTGAAGGAAACTTGGTGCACACTGTTCATTACTATTGTTGCTTGCCAGATTGTGTAAAATGACACAAGTGAGATCTTGAGAAAAAGCAACGGCAAACTGTCACATCAACGGTCTTTTATGTCAGACTGTACTATCCACATCTCAAGACTTTAGTCATGATTGACAACACTGACTGTTATTAAGTTCTGACATTTTAATTGATGTGGAAAATTTTAATGTTGGCGAAGAGTTCGCCTAGAAAAGAAAAAAAATGGGAGTGTCTAAAGTCTGTTATGGCTGTGAGAAAAATTTATTTGGGGACTGTTACTTCTTCAGAGCGAACTTAATGCAATTTCGATAGTACAATCATAACATGAATAGAACGCTACATATAATTATGTTATGTTACATATCTAATGTTATCATAAATGTATGTGCTCCTATCTTGATTAGAAATAGTCACACTGATGGATTTAGCAAAAAAAAATTAAAATGCTGGATGGAAACACTAAGATACAAATAAAATGCAAACATTTTAACTGAATATATTCTTATAAAATTTCAAATGACATGTGACTTTGCCTCAACAAGCCATGTGAATACATAATCCGTACAGGGAATATCATCAATATCATCGCATAGCATCTCAGTTGTTGCTCTGGTTATTCTGAAATGCCAGACACAAAGCCTGTGATCAAAATGATTACCTCCCAGAACTGCCTGACATGCTTTCATTCCCAGACATACAGGTAAGTCATTTGCCGCTAAACACTAGCAAACATTAATTTGTCAGAGCATTCAAAACTGCAAAAAGGAATTTAAAATGGTTAATTAAGTTAATAAAAGTGGCTTCAACTTCCATTTTAAAAACACATGGATAGAAATGCTGCTTTATTCGCAAATTGTCTATATTTAGATTTTTTTACTATTTTTAAATGTGTAGACTGTATGGAAACATGACTATTGTTAAGGCGCGGTCACATTTACCTTTGCACGGCGAAATCCCACAGGCGAAGAAGGCATAGACAGACGTTGAACGCATTTGAAACCAGCAATCAAATAATTGCAAAGCAGCCTCTTTTTAATGCTGTACTTTTTACTTCAGGAAAGTGAAGTTATGAAGAAACTCACTGCTAAAATGATACCCTTGTCCATTACGCAGATTCAGTGTAGCCGTGTATGAAGCACCACCCACACAGAGGTAACTGCCAAACCAAACAACGTCCTACTGGTAAATGCAGCAAATTCGCCTGTCAAAGTTCACCAAGCTTGAACTCAACATGAAATCCGCAAGGGGAAATTTTTCACCACTGAATCCAGAGGCTACAATTCATTGCAAAGGCAAAATATAAATCATCGGTGAACAAGTCAGACTAATGCCTAAAGTATCCTTCGGTCAGATAACGCTAGGCGTCAATGTATAGGATGCATCACACAAATTTAGTAGGTCCACATGGTGGAAACGCTCACAGTGGAGCTGTTGCTGTAATGAAGAAGTGCTTAAAGTAGCTGAAACACCACTAAACAACTGGAGAGGAATGTGGAAACAACAATAGTGGATGTGCAGGTCAAGAGTGTGTTTGACGAGGTCAGGAGAGACCTGCATTTGTATAACTGTAGTCTGAAGGAACATAAAGACGTCTTTATGGGTATAAACTCTTGAATATACAGTAAATAGTCCAGTCTCTCATGGCAGTCAATGCACCAATTGCATGTGTATGTGCACAGTCAAATTAAGTATACTTTGAAAGCCCAGCATTCGACTGTACACAGACATTAAGCGTTTGCATCAAAACCTAAGTATACTTTGGGCTTTAGTTATCCAAAACTGCCTGTCGATTTAGCCCTATGACAAAAGAAATCTTTCACAGTTCCCAAAATTTGTCTCAGAAGCCATAATCATGGCAAAATGTATATAGTATGCACAGAGCTTAAGACCAATTTCAAGCATTTGAGAAACCCATGGATACCTGTGCATCTGATGAGGTGGCTATAAGCAAGCCTTGTATTTGTCAGAACATCTGAATTATCACTCTGCCAATGCAGAGATAGCTGGTAAGATGTCATTCCAGTGACAGCTGAAATAACACATACATTGTACGCTAATTAAACTGCAGTATTACATAAGGAATTCTGTCATGTATCCAGCTTGAATGAATTTGAAGCACTGCAGCAAGATGGAAGAATTGCTCATTTGAGTTTTGAGTTGATGGGGCACAGGGATACCTTTAGGAGTTAATAAATGATCTCCAGCAGTGCTACTTTTCATCCTCCATTCTCTCAAGGGTGCATTCTGAAACACATCTGAATTACACTTGAAATACTGCATTGAGCTCCATATGTTGCTGTCATCTAAGTCATGGTTCTTCCAGTCCAAATTTGACACAATGCCTACTCTGCACACATGTAGCTTTTGGATCAACTTTTTGAGGCATTGCCATATGCACACAATATAAAGTGTATTGGCAGATAGTACAAGGCCATAAATGAATTCCAATTAAATTGCAGTCACTGTAAGTAGCTTACTACAACTAAAAGTGGTATACAAAATTGATAAAGGAAGAACATGTTGCCTTTCTCTCTAAAAGAACATCATTAAAGTGTTGTCATAGTAACACCATTCACAAAAGCATGGGGAAATATTACAGCATTGTGTGAAGTTCAAGTTGTTCCAAGGTGAGACCCGTTTCTTGTTCTTGAGAGGCTCTGATGTGTATTTTTAATGCTTTCCTGATCCAAGGTCAGCTGTTAGCATTTATATGATGGAGGAGATTTCAATTCATTTAGACCTACGTGTTTTTTAGTACTACCTTCATGAGCAGCCCCCCAAGACCTATCCGCAATGATGCTGTTTCTCTTACGTGTTGGAAATGTTAATTTCAGGGCATCTGTCATTTACAAACAGGGGAAACGCAGCACTTAGGCAGATACCGCATCCTCCCCTTCACCTTATTCAGTCTCCTTTTCCCTTTTTTTTGTGCTTTAATTTCCAAATCTAGTTAAATGCTTGAGGTATGTAGACCCAGGTGCCGAGAATATATTCAGTGTGAGAGATTCATTTCTTTACACTAGGTGAGTGCAGGCTGGCTTTCTGCATAGTGTCCATAGAGTGCTGGCACTCCCCTCCCACTCCAGGCTTAGATAAACAGCTATATCATGAGCTCAAATACAGGTAACCTACTTTTGTCACTGATATGTCGTTGCACTTTGTTGCACTCTGCTACTGTTCCTGTAGCTGGAATATCTTAATTCAGTTTTTTCCAATACATGTTTCAGACCTCATTTTACACACATTGCAGGTAAAACAATGTGCTTTAGCCCACTACTGGAGTGGTGGTGGCGTAGTGGGCTAAAGCACATAACTGTTAATCAGAAGGTCACTGGTTCAATCCCCACGGCCACCACCACTGTGTCCTTGAGCAAGGCACTTAACTCCAGGTTGCTCCGGGTGGATTGTCCCTGTAATAAGTGCACTGTAAGTCGCTTTGGATAAAAGCGTCTGCCAAATGCATAAATGTAAACAGTCTTACACAGTCTTATAGGTCAAACATACAGTATTACTATGACCTCTTTTCCACCATTGGTCCAAAAGGTTCTTGTTGCGGAACTGCGCCGTTCCGTACCAATCTGGCCCTGTTGGCATGATTATGATTTATTTTTCCAATGTGGTGCTGCGAAATCAGGATAAGAATGGAATGACTAAGCAAGTGACCAATAGTGAGTCACCATGTACTAAAGGTGTCCCAGCAGTACGTTTCTTTGTCTTGATAATGGCTTAACCGTGCTGAATAATCTGGTCCAGGAATGGTTGGTAATTGTACAATACTAGAACTTGCTCAAGTAGAAATGCTACTGGAACCATTATTCGCCATGCTCAGGTACTATGGAAATACCTAGGGAACATTGTAGAACCTTGTAAACACCATGATATACGTGACACGCTCAATCAAAATGAGTCGAAAGTTGGAAAAACTACATTTTTTACTTTTTGTGGTTTTCTACTCTTTTTTTTGATAAAATGAGTCTCAACTTTCAAATGTTGTCGCTTCAGCTGCTGCCTATGTGAGTGATTATTATAGTGTCTCTCCTTCAATCAGCTCTCTGCTTTTGAAAATGACCTAAAGTCCATAGTTAGGTAGCTTGACAAAATGTATGAGTAGATACAACTCATTCCAAAGTATTTTAACCCTTGGAAGTCATCAATAGCTCTGAGTTGTGTGTGTGTGTGTGTGTGTGTGTGTGTGTGTGTGTGTGTGTGTGTGTGTGTGTGTGTGTGTGTGTGTGTGTTGTGTGTGTGTGTGTGTGTGTGTATGTGTGAGCGTGTATTTATCACTTTGTGGGGACCAAATGTCCCCATAAGGATAGTAAAACCTGAAATTTTTGACCTTGTGGGGACATTTTGTCGGTCCCCATGAGGAAAACAGCTTATAAATCATACTAAATTATGTTTTTGAAAATGTAAAAATGCAGAAAGTTTTCTGTGAGGGTTAGGTTTAGGGGTAGGGTTAGGTTTAGGGGATAGAATATAAAGTTTGTACAGTATAAAAACCATTATGTCTATGGAAAGTCCCCATAAAACATGGAAACACAACATGTGTGTGTGTGTGTGTGTGTGTGTGTGTGTGTGTGTGTGTGTGTGTGTGTGTGTGTGTGTGTGTGTGTGTGTGTGTGTGTGTGTGCGTGTTTTTGTGATTTACAAGGACAATTTTGTAAGTTACAAATTAGTAATTACAAGGGTATTATGCTATAAATGTGATTTATGAGGACATTTCTAGTGTCCCCATAATTCAAATCGCTTAAAAATCATACTAAACAATTTTTTATTGAAAATGTAAAAATGCAGAAGGTTTTCTGTGAGGGTTAGGTTTAGGGGTTGTGTTAGGTTTAGAGGATAGAATCTATAGTTTGTACAGTATAAAAGTCATTATGTCTATGGAAAGTCCTCATAATGATAGGTAGACCAACATGTGTGTGTGTGTGTGTGTGTGTGTGTGTGTGTGTGTAAATACATGGTTATTTTCCAAGTGTGCTTTGTGAGCCCAAATTGATGTTATATAGATATAGATATGTGCACACTAAACATGCATGAGCAGTGTCCATGCATTTAGTTTTTACTTAAACTTTTATTTTATTTAAGTCTTAATGGTAGTCTAGCTGGTTGACCAACTAATGACCAATTTGGACCAGAAAAAAAACACAACCATGTTCCAAAGCACAGCTACCAGACGGTTTATGCCAAAAAAATTCTAATCGGGATGTATATACACTGTACATCAAAGATTTTATCATCTGATAATGTCACTAGACCACAGTGCTCCCACATTACCCTTTTTCAAGGGCACTGATGTTTTTCTGTTAAAGATACTATAAGGGAAAAAGTTTATTTAAATAAAATCGACACCTTTAGGCACACAGGCCTAACGAAACACATTGTTTTTTAATTAAATACACGTTCTCTCTTTAACAAGAGTTGCCAGATTTATCCTCTAAGGCACATGGCTTCCCCGCGGTTCTGAAAACAATATGGATGCCCTTAATCAACAGAAAAGTGAAGACTGTTTTATGAAGCAATTTGTTCACAGGGCTTCATAGCTGGCACACTTGTATGTTCGACCTCAGAGAATGCCAGCGAAGTATGTTTCCTATTCATAGTAAGAATGTGGAGTCTGTCATCCCCTCAGACAGATAACGAACTCTAGACATCTCATTGATGGTCTGAAACACTATCTCTCTCATTCTTAATTTATTTATCTAAGTGGCCCCTTCCCACCCTAGTCTTTGAACATAGTGCTTGAACCACACCTCCTGTTATTGTTAAGGTAACACTGAAGCGTGCTCTCCAATCTAGAATGCATTTCCCCATGAGTCCTTTGTGTGTCAACAGCCAAAAACTGCAACCTGAGAAGGAACAGGGAGTCTTTTTGAAAAATATAGAATAATAGATCTTAAAGCTAAGGCAGGAGAGAGAATGTGAGAAATGGTTTGGCTCTGTGGCAAGAAAAAACTAACACTGTGAGGCAAAGCTGCTGTGGCGCTCCCAGAGAGCACAAAAGACAAAAGAGCAATTGTGCACTGCAGAACACATGGCCAACAAAGTTAAGCAAATGTTCACAACAGCTGTACGCCACTAATAGGCACCAGCAATGTTACAATATGCATTCACTCCACTGATGTTGTCCATGTCTCCAAAATAAAGGAAAAAAAATAATTATGTTACCATTTACCCACTCTACAAAAAGTCCTTTAAATGTAGTCAATATTTCATTATAACATATTGACTCATTTTAATTTGCTCTTTATTCTGACTAAATGCCATTTCATTTTAATCTACACCACATTTAGTTGCCACTAATGTGCAAAATGATGAAAACATGTCAAACTGTAACAGACAAAACTTTTATTAAATATTCAATCATTTGAAAAATGTATAAACAATTATTTAAACATGTCAAACATATTAAAGATTAAAACCTGAGCAACTGAAATACAATGAATATACTTAAAGGAATATATTGGGTTCGAAAAGCTAAGCTCTTTAAACAGCATTTATAGCAAAATATTTATTGGTACAAAAACAAATTGTCTTTTTTTTTTTTTTTTAAAGCAAAAATCTAGGTTACAATGAGGCACTTACAATGGAAATGAATGTGGCCAAACTGTAAACATTATCAAACAATCCCAGTGCTCAGAGGTTAAATGCAATACAGGAAGTACAGCCCACACAAAAACAGGTTATCCAACGAGCCCAGGCCAAAGATCAGCCTCAAGCCATTACATGTGATGGTCAGGGTAATAGACTATCAATTCCAGCAGATCCCTGATAAATTGGCCAGATGATTTGAGAGCAATCAGACGCTTCATGGCGGGAGGCCACAATTTCCCAGCAGGAGAGATGATGAGGAAACTTATGTCCTCACATAAGGAGAAAATAGCAACTCCATTCCAAAAGAGAATAAATTAGTTCACAACGTCAAACACAAAGCATCTTTGATTTCTAGATGCCTTTCTACACCCTTCATTCATGATATCACATGTTGGTAATTCTGTTGCCTCCTGACTGGTTTGCAGGACAGGTGAAACGAGGCAGTTTAATGCAAGTCCTAATTTCACGTCACAGCTTCCTCTTGGTGCACTGACTTTAAAGATGAGGATGTGAAGCGGCTCATCCTAAAACACTGGAGAGGGGAATCTGTGCTACCACCCAGGGAGGCAGTCATAGCTTAGATCTGCCGCAGGCCTCTTTAATAAGGGTGACAATCGCAATTCCACACGCATACCATCTCCTCCAGCACCCAGACCACAGCTGGCCCCATCCCTGAAATGAACACACTCCTCAAACACAGACAAATAATTTAGCACGGAATTCACTAAGAATGATTTGCACTCGCTAATAGCGTTGTTTATTTGCACACGCTGTCTGCGTTGTTTTAGCACCTGATTAACTAAAGGAACTATGCAAATCAGGTAACAGCACAAAACATGTTCATGTTGCAATGTGATTCAGACTATGGAATATGTCCAGACAACATGTGTCTGAAAATATGCCTGGTGATAACACTATTCTTCATCATTTGATGAAATACCGCTAATCGCTACCATGAATGCAAGAAAATATCTCAATAATATCTCTTTTAAACAAAAGTCTATTTATCACGTTGTTTCTGTGAAACGTAATTTAAATCAATAGTTTTGTATTGTTCTATCGAGTTCAATTCAAGCGTGCCATTCACAATGATTCATGGGATTGTAGTTTATTAAATCATGATAGACGTTAAGTACACAGTCTTGTACTTTTGTATTTTTTGTCTGATTTTTTTTGCTTCAAATCAAAGTATGTAATGTTTGCAACATATTTCAGCTCTGAGCTGGTTGGTTTGGTTTATGGCTTAGAATTCTTTTATAAAGGATTTTAAGAAATGCCCAATGACAATGAATAGGAAAAATACTTCCAGGACCAAGATGGCTGAAAATGTGGTTGGCACTGTTGCGCTCTATACTTGCACGAATAGCACATTTTTACTCGTAAATATCACATTAAAATGTGGAACAAATGTTTAGAGAATTCACCTGCAGATATTGCCATGGCAGCTGCTCACCTAGAAAACTAATTCAAATCAAAAAGGTCTGCCAACCAAGATCTGTCTCAATGCAGACAGATATGCCCACAAAGACACTGACTTAAATGATTGACCCACGTATAAAAGCCATTCAAATGTTTCTGTGTGAAAACGGAGGTGTCTGTGAAATACAGGCATATTTCATCAGCCATTAAGTTTTTATTATAGTGCAGAAATATGGAAATCTCATTAATTACAATTTAAATTAGACCAATAATTCCAGAGCTGGACCCAACATTAACAATAAGAACTACTTCATGTCTGAATGGTTAAAACACATGTGAAAAACACTTTCCATGCTTTCATTTATTTTTTTTATTTTATTTCTTCATAGGTTTGAAGGGGAAGTTATGGCAAGTCTTACAAGATGCCAGGCCTACAGTCATTCTTTAAACAGAAAGTGCTGTGACCTTGCTCATGGGTGTGTGAATGCGTTCAGACCAACACACACACACACACACACACACACACACACACACACACACACATGTTGTGTTTCCATGTTTTATGGGGACTTTCCATAGACATAATGGTTTTTATACTGTACAAACTTTATATTCTATCCCCTAAACCTAACCCAATCCCTAAACCTAACCCTCACAGAAAACTTTCTGCATTTTTACCTTTTCAAAAAACATAATTTAGTATGATTTATAAGCTGTTTTCCTCATGGGGACCGACAAAATGTCCCCACAAGGTCAAAAATTTCGGGTTTTACTATCCTTATGGGGACATTTGGTCCCCACAAAGTGATAAATACACGCTCACACACACACACACACACACACACACACACACACACACACACACACCTTACACAAATAAACAGAGTGAATGAGAATGGGCAAATTACTGGCTTTCCTCCTGGAAGTAAAGATGTTTTTTTAGAAAACATAATATATAATCTCTCTCTGGTTTTATTCTCATTAAAGAGACCACCATGGAAGAATAGTAATTATCATTTCTAGTGACAGCCAGTCAGTATTTACATTATGTGTTGACATTTAACTATCAGATCCATTTAACATAAATGGAACAAATATGCTTCCACAAAAGCTACTTGAGCAAATTCACATCCTGATATGTCAGCATGGAATCTGCACTATGCAAACAAATCCAGCTTTCCTGCAGGAACCAGACAGATGTACTAAAACACACAAATACACACACACACACACACACACACAGAAAGACACATAAATGGCATATGAGAGCACACACATACTCAAACACATACACACTTGGGTAAAGGAAAACACTGTATCCTCATGCCTGGATGAAAGTACCACAGTGGAATCCAATCGTGTGGTTTAGCCTTGTCTTCAGAGCTATAGCAAGGACATCCAAACAAAACACCACTGTGTGCACCTCACATTCTCCCTGTGTCTGTAAACGCTTAATATGACCATGGAAACTCTCTCTGCGCATCCAACCTTTGAGCAGGAACCATATACAGTACAGAATTCACTTATATATTTCATTTCTCAATGTGCTCTGATTTTTAAATTAGTTATCCAGGTATAATAGTCTTAAAAAAATAGTCATGACATCAGCGAATGATTCAACGTCATTCATATTTTCAGGATTTCACAGACATGTTATTCATCTCTAGAATGATTCTAAGAGAGAACACGGGTTGCTAAGTCAAATATCAATATTAATATGCTCTGATGTGGAGTTAGTGATTTAAACAAAACCCACAACCTTAGTATTGAATTTTGACATTAGGGTCAATGACGTGTATATTTATTATTATTAGATTTTTTTGGCCATTCAATTTCCCATTCAAAATCTCACTCACTCACTCACTCACTCACTCACTCACTCACTCACTCACTCACTCACTCACTCAACATAAATACATTATGATGAACACAATGAACTTTCAATGTATGATTTCAAAGCCATTTGATAATTTCATTATTAGTAGTAGTATATTGCCTTGAAGACAATAAAACGGGGGGAAAAAATCTCAAAGATCTTACATTAAAAGGAGGGATTTAAGCCCTATCTAGGTACCAGAATATCAAAGAGACTTGGAGGGTGGACTCTTTTGGCACGGGCCAGTAAGTAACAAATTAGCAACCCCCCAGATGCCCTAGCGGTGGTGGCAAATTTTGCACCACTCACATGTTCTTTGTCAAATGTAAAAATGTAGTTGTTGAATATTCTTTTTTCTAACAACTGTACTTTTCTAACATTAGTTGCTGCAGTAAACAGCTTTTAGACTGCCAAGGCCCTCAGACATCAAGGGCCTGAGCACTCTGATAGACAGTGAATTCTGGTAGCGATTAATCTTTCAAACAATGTGATGTGTTGTTAAGTTGAGGGTGTGCGAGGTTTGTTTTTGACAGTCTGCTTTATGCACTCTAACTGATTGCTACTGCTGTATAATAGTGTGTGTGTATATGTGTGTGTGTGTGTGTGTGTGTGTGTATGTGTGAGCGTGTATTTATCACTTTGTGGGGACCAAATGTCCCCATAAGGATAGTAAAACCCGAAATTTTTGACCTTGTGGGGACATTTTGTCGGTCCCCATGAGGAAAACAGCTTATAAATCATACTAAATGATGTTTTTTGAAAATGTAAAAATGCAGAAAGTTTTCTGTGAGGGTTAGGTTTAGGGGTAGGGTTAGGTTTAGGGGATAGAATATAAAGTTTGTACAGTATAAAAACCATTATGTCTATGGAAAGTCCCCATAAAACATGGAAACACAACATGTGTGTGTGTGTGTGTGTGTGTGTGTGTGTGTGTGTGTGTGTGTGTGTGTGTGTGTGTGTTTAATTAAAGTTCAATTTGAAAAGGGAGAAGTTAAATTCCGAGGCAAGATGAAAAATGGTCTTGTTTTCTTGTCTTCATTTTAAGGCTGCTTCTTATCTTCCTTACTCCTGGTCACTGTTCAGGTTATCTCCCAAATTACTCACAGAGCTCATTTATTTCTCAAATGCTCTTTGGAGGTGGCCCCTGTCACCAGCGCTCCACCTGTAGGATAACTACGCCATGGGTGGCAGCTTTCCTGCAAAGCAGCCATGATTTGATGGTGCCTTGATCTAGATCAAAAGCTCACATCTCACTGAGCACACACAATTCTTTAAACACAAAGGTTTAGCAACAACACTCATTGAACTCAAAATCACTGATTCTACTTAACAGGTTCATTTCTTTTCCTTTATATGAGATATTTTAATGTCTTGATTTTTTCCTAGATATCAATGAGAGTAAATGGAGAGGGAATTCAGACTGTATTCTTGCTTTTCAGATTGTTCTTCTGAGAACAAAATATATGTCTCCTCTAAATATCATAGCATTGACTCAAAATGAACACATATTTCCAAGATACCAAGTCTACAATCAAATGTCTGAGATATTGCACCTATAGGGAACATTGGGAACTTTAGGAGAAACATAAGAGACAGTGTTTATATGAAAAAGAAACATCATTCAAAACACTATTTTTAATCTCTGAAAGAGCTCAGAACTTTCGAGCAACACAATTTTGCTTTGGGTTGTTAGAGTCTACATGGCATTAAACCTTGACCCTGTTTACTTTCCAATGCATTTTCCTGGTGTTGTTGTAAATTGGTTAATCGATGCACATACTTCCAAAGACAACTTGCTCTTCTTCAGAAACTGTAACTTTCCACAATCCAATAAATTCTCGAAGGATAAAATCATGTCCCACCCTACAAAAATGTCTTGTTGAACATCATATTTCATCACATCAGAATACATCACATTAGGTAGGTAGAACGGTTTGAGAATGCCATTGTCATGTTGACTTTACAATTGTATTCAAACAGCACAAAAAGTTCTCACAAATATCCCAGTTAACTAATGATGTGGTTGTCGATGTAGCTGATCTAATTTATCTCTAAGTCAGCATATTGCAAAAGAGAACTATTTAAAACTTCTTCCTCCTGGAGGATGAAAGAACAGAAACTCTTCATATTTACAGGCATTTGGTACATTATGTGCTCCACAGAGAGGGCCAAATCAGCTTGAAATGAGGAACATACAGTATTCATGCTTGTAGAAAATTGATCAAACCCTCAGCAACTTAATTAGAGAGCTGAGGGGCACTATGGGATTTTCTGGGGACAAACCTCTTGAGAGCGGAACTAAGAGGAAAGGAGAAGATAACCTTGGTTAGGAAACACAATAGAAGAATTCTTAAATAAGTTTAGACAAAGTGGAAAGCAAAAAAGAAAGTGAAGAAAATAATGATCACTGTATTATTTTAAGATCTTGTTCTGCCTGATCTGCCCAATGTCAGGCCTGCTTGAGGAGAACCTCTGAACTTGGCAGCATTGCATTTCGTTTTTCCTCCCTTATTCACTCTTTCTCCCCTCATTCCCATCTGTTTTCAGTTGTCTCGGCATGTGTGACAAACAGCAAAGAAATTCCAAACTCAAGTATCTCTAACCCCAACTATTCCCTTCCCCAATCCCCTCCTGCTCAATCTCTCTCTTTTCTTTGGCAGGATGGCTTGTGTCTCACATTTAATCATGATCATTTTGCCAGCTCAACTTTGCAGGGCGCTTAACCAATTGTGAGAAGAGGAAGAAGAGACCCAGGCTGGAGAACGACAAAGAGAGAGACTAAAATTCAGAGAGAGAGAGAGATTTGGAAGTTTTACTATTTTATCAGCATGTTGCCTGTAAATTAACTGCCAGCTAGCAGTCACCATTGTCACCACTGTAGATTTGGGCTGCAGCCAGCTTGGAATGGCAGCCATTTTGGATGCCACAATGGCATTAGCTGGGGATGATGGCTGACTGGAGTAGGTGGGGTGAGATAAGGTGAAGTGGGTTGGGGTAATCGTACATGATATATGCTATACTCTGGCAAATAAATAATGCAAATAGGGTTGGAGAAACTAGGGCCATTGATTAATTTGCACAACAGAACTTGGGAAAAGACAAATGTTCCAAAACTCAGTGAGTTGCCTTCCTAGACAGTATTTTAGAGGTAGATTAGGTAGATTTTGTTTTGGTGTTTGTGATGGTGGGGACACATTCCCCCATCACCCATCGAATTGTACATGAAACCTATGCCACTGGTTTTGTGGCAAGTTCCATTGTGACAGGCTTACAAAAATCCAGAGATCTGGCAAATGTGCCACTGATTATTTTCACATGCAATTGAGCTTTGCGTCAAACTCTTCATTGTTGCCACAGGGTTTCCATAGAAGTGTTTGCCAGAAGTGGGAAATATTCCACTGTTGCCAAAGGTTTACCACTACCAGTGGCGAGCTGCAATCTTCTGGCAAACATTTGAAGCAAATCGCAAGCTTATTGCCATGTAAAAATATTGAGTGGAAAATGTGTGGCAAGTTTGCAGCTAGTTTGCGGCAAGTCTGCCAAACCTTTCAAATTTCAAAAGGTGGATAGGCAGAAACTGACTTTCAAAAATAAAATGTACCCTAAGAAATATTCACTGGAGTAAAACATGTTAAATCTAGCCTCGGTCTCCCCTATTCTTTTCAGTAAGGGCAATCTCAGAATTGTGACCCCCATATTAGTGAAAAAATAATTTAAATGGTGGAGAACATGATACAAATGTTGATTGTAAATATACTTACATTGCATTCATAAAAATAGTTCAGTGTAATATAGAAGTTACTATTATACCCGATATATGTTAGTTATGATATTATTGGGGTTTCAGAGGCCTTAAACCTCATGCTCGTTATCGTAGACAGCTTGCTAGTTACATGCATTTGCTACTATAATTCCTCTTAAATGAGGCATGCCTATGAATGAATAAACACATTACTCATGTTTGGCTAAGATTTTAACCAGGTTTTTTTTCCAGAGCCACTGCGCTAGCTGAAATGTCATCTCTGACTCTTGCCCTGTGGTGCCGACGAAGCTGTTATAGACAGCCTGAGTTGATAAAAGCAGACACCCAGTAGGCTCCATTTTTGCTGCCTGCCTGAAACCCTCCATTACACTAAAATGTCGCTAGCTAGTACAAGAAAGGCTGAACTCATAATAAGGCAACGGGCAGCTTGTTTCAACTGAAACCACAAGGTGAGCTAGAATGTTCTGCCTTCAAGGTAGTACTTGGGTAGAATTTTGATGTGCTGGAATCTTTAAAGTGTTGTAAAAATGGCACTAAAGTACGAAGTGAGGATTGAGCGACTCCTCGCCTGCCAATAATAAGATGGATCCTGTTGTCTCGTTCCTGCGCTGAAGCTTTGATGAGAAAGCCATAATTACATAACTATAAAAAATGGAGACACAAATCCTAATAAGACTTGATGAAAGCAATCCCTTCCAGGGACTGTCAAGTGTAAACATTAGCAACCATTTCCACCCAGATTATTCTGCATTAGATGGCTGTACCATGCTAAATCCAAGCTGCAATAAATTTAACTTAAAGGTTAAATGTGCAATTTTTTCAATGTTTCAGGAAAATACTTTGATCTGTATAAGTTCAATATAAGTTTAGAGTGCAGAGACGACTATAAATAAACCAAACCTAGGCTGACTTACCGAAGAGTATAAATACTGGGGCTTTTTGGTGCTTTTCAAACATGGCTCAGTAGGTTTGTGAGCCCAACATGTCAATTTCTGGTTCAATAAATAGTGTCAGTTTGAGTTGTGACTACCTGTTTGTCCAAAGTTTGGCTGGTAAGTTTTAAAGTTAGCCCCTGCTGGTAGCTGCCATAATTATTTTTTGTTTTCTCCATTGATGGCCATTAAAAGGTTCTGAGGGCTTTTTTTTTATTATTATTATTTTTATTATATTTTTTCAAGCAACAAATAAACCACTAAATAAATACAAATATGTTATTTTAGTAGGCTACTATATCTTTACTATAGTACAATATCTACAATATCTTTATCATGGTAGAAATTTCTCCATTGGATGGATGGATGGATGGATGGAAATTATTTGGAAATTATTTTTGAAATTCCCTTTGGTGCCACTGTTGGCACAGAAATGAAACACTTTGCCTTTAAGTAACTATGCCAGAAACAATACATCTTTTTCAGAAAATGAGTGTAGGGAAAGGCAGCGCTTTGATTTGTGCTGTTGCAAATCCCCCCAAAAAAGGTCAGAAGGTAGTGGGTTTGAAATGGTGTGTATTGTGCAGCTGTTGCAGCCTTTAGCAGTACCTTGCACATGTGATGTTGTGAACTCTAAACTGCACAGAAAGTGGTCCAAGTACCATCGAGAACACATGTGTATACAACAAATAGTATTAGGAGTCCAAGGCCAACTCTCCTTACTGCAGAAACCGCAACAAATCTCTGCAGCTAATGACAACCAGATGAGTGCTAAGAGTCACTGTTCTTGGATGAAAACAAAATATTATGCACTTGTGCGGGGAGCACATATTTTATCATACAAACCTCATTCTAAATACAATTAATCTTTCTGCACACTCACTACCTGCAAAAACAAACAGTGTCCGAGCATGGATGAGTTGTTGGATTAGAACATGGACATTGTCTTTGTTCTTTTTTAATTTTCAGCACAAAAAGTAATTAACTTGGTTTTGCGGAATTCAAATTATGTCATTATTGACTCACCCTCATGTTGTTCCAAACCCATATGACACTAAAGGGGAACATTTTCCATGTTCTTTTCCATGCAATTACAACTTACAGACACTGAAACTTTCAAGCTAAGAAATGCTACAAAAAACATAATAAAAGTGGTCCATATTGCAAGACATCTAAAGCCATATGTTAGGTTTGTGTGAGTAACAGGCCAGAATTTTAGTAATTATTCACTGGTTATCTTTACCTCCAGTGAGCTGTATGCATCATAGCTGTATGCATCACACTGCGAATGCATCATAGAGTCAGTGAGTTCGACCCATTTATCACTGAAAAAAATGGAAAGCAGCTCTGTGGAAAATACTAAATCAGTACACTTGAAATCAACTTTTTATATAATACACAACTAAATACATTTACATAACATAATTATATTGCTTAAAGTCCAGGTGTATTCAACACAGTCATCAAAAAATTTTTTTTATCACATTGCAATGAAACGTTCAAATGGATTAAGACTTCAACAACATGATTTTTACTGCTTGCTTGAGCTAATGCAACACAATTATTTAGCATTTATTAACACAACTTAATTTCAATGGTGCAATATATCTATGTTAACCTAATCTAGTTGTGTTGGGACTTTGGGGATTATGGCTGTCAAATTAAAATTCAAAATTTGAATATTCTGTAAATTAAATAAAATAAATCCACATTTGAATGCTAAAACTTTGCATTTGAATTTTGGATGGGTGCCAAGCACTGCCGATGACTTCAGATCGATTGCATTATTGCGCTAAGAAAGGCTAGACAATGCAACAAATACAGGTGTCTCTAAAAACAGCACTCCTGCACAAGACGCTGAATAAACAAAAAGAAAGCAAAACAAAGATGTTCGTCTAGCACGTGTTTACACAGAAAAACAAATGGATGGTTGCAAAAGTTTTTGGTGTGAACAGCCCCTTACAGTAGGTGGAGGTACTTGGCCTTTGCGTCTTGCACTCTTATAAGCATTCCTCAGATTAAGCAATGAGATTTTTTAAACGCTTTGTCAAGAAAGATGTTCAACTTGGAAATGTGTGTCTCGAAGTCCTCGCGTTCCGTTCCATTGTGTTGTGTTCCATCTGTTTGAACAGCCCCTGTTTCCAGCAGACATCACTCCAAAAAAATATCTTTGAGTAATCATGCTAAATTGATCATTTGATACTAGAAAATCACTTGCCATTATATTAAACACAGCTGAAAGCTATTTGATTCATTAAATGAAGCTTAACATTGTCTTTGTCACAGTATTCAATAGACTGGCATGTCTTAAGGTCAATATTGGCAAAAAAAGAAACAGATTTCTCTTCAAAATCATCAGTCAATAATTGTTTTGAGGAATGAAGGCTATATAATGCTTAAAATTGCCAAAAAACTGAAGATTTCATACAAAGGTGTACACTACAGTCTTCAAAGACAAAGGACAACTGGCTCTAACAAGGACAGAAAGAGATGTGGAAGGCCAAACAAGAGGATAAGTACATCAGAGTCTCTAGTTTGAAATATAGGCCCCTCACATGTCCTCAGCTGACAGCTTCACTGAATTCTACCCGCTCAACACCAGTTTCATGTCCAACAGTAAAGAGAAGACTCAGGGGTTCAGGCCTTATGGGAAGAATTGCAAAGAAAAAGCCACTTTTGAAACCGAAAAATAAAAAGAAAAGGTTAGAGTGGACAAAGAAACACAGACATTGGACAACAGATAAAACAGATTTGTGGGAACAGCTAGACTGTAAGGTACGTGACAAGTGCCCGACAAGACACCCACATCTATGGCTACAGGAAGTGTGGGGGGAAATGTCCCCTGAGTATCTGGACAAACTGACAGCTAGAATGCCAAGGATCTGCAAAGCTGTCATTGCTGCATGTGGAGGATATTTTTATGAGAACTCTTTGAAGCATTTTAGTCGTTTTTTCAAATTTTAATAGTAATTTTTCATGTTATTCATGTCCTGACTATACATTGTGATCAGTTGAATGCCACTTTTGTGAATAAAAGTACCAATTTTTTTCCATAACAGCAAACATTTTTGTGGCAGATGAGTAAAGCATTAATGAGGAAAAAAGTGGCTTTATAATCCAATATATTGCTTATTTCCATATTATTGAACATAAACCAATCATCAATCTCAGTCCGAGAAGGGCTTTTCTAAGGAAACATCAATGTATATTTGCATCAAATAGACACTTTTGGAGCGTCTCACTTTAGTTGCAATGCATAATAAACATACAATTTTTAGGTTGCTGTATTATTGTGTTGTGACATCTGATGTCGGTTAATGTGGTTTGTTCTCGCTGGATAAGCTGAAGATGGATGGAAGGAAAATTAAGAGACCATTCAAAATATTTCTTAAATCAGCATCGGCAGCTATTCATTTCCAGTGCCTGTTGAATTCCAACACAAGCACACCTCATTTTACTTAATGAGGTACTGATTAGGTGATCACCTGAACCAAATCTTATTTAACGAAGAAAAATATAAAAACATTGCTGAGGTCATCACTGTCTTCTTGTAACAGAACCAGCTGGATGGCAAAAACAGTGTTAGTAGACAAAAATTGGAAAAATAAAAAAAAATGACTGACCATGCCAAAAGTAAAAAATATAATAAAAAATGAAAATAAAAGTTTTCAGTGAGGAAAAGGAGGGTTCAGTTCTGGCTTTAATGGCAGAGGGATACAGTGAGTGACAGATTGGTTCCATCTTTACAATTTCAAAGATGCCGTTTCATAAGAACAAGGTAAAGCAGCTGACATTAGGGACAACAAATCTAAAGACCGACAGAGGGACAAAACGACTCCACTGACCGGGATGACCATCAACTCATTCAAATGTCACTCAACAATTGTAGGATGACATCGATTGACCCACAAAAAGAATGGCAAACGGCAGCTGGGTGAAGTACATGGCGAGGACGGTTCAAAACAGGCTAACAGGCGCAGGGCTGAAGTTGTGCAAGCTAGAAAAAAGTCCTTCATCAATGAGAAGCAAAGAAGAGCCAGGCTGATATTTGCAAAGACCATAAGGATTGGAATGTAGGGGACTGGATTAAAGTCATCTTCTCTGATAATTCCAATTTTCAGTTTTGTCCAACATCTGGTCGTCTAATGGTTAGACGGAGACCTGGAGAGGCCTACAAGCCACAGTGTCTCGCACCCACTGTAAAGATTTGGTGGAGGATCGGTGATGATCTGGGGCAGATTCAGCAAGGTTTGAATTGGGCAGATTCATCTTTGTGAAGGACGCATGAATCAAGCCACATACAAGGTTATCCTGGAAGAAAACGTATCGGTTACCTAACGTAACCTCGGTTCTCTCTAGATGAGGGAACGAGTATTGCGTAAGCTAGCTTACGCTACGGGAAAGATTAATCTTTTCTGAGATATTGAAGCCAAAAAATTATCCTTAATTTTTGTATCCATTGTCAACGCAGTGCGGCAGCTGCAGACCTTGAGCGGGCTAGCTAGCGAGCTCATAGGTTGCTCTGTGGCAACTGCTGCAGCCTATAGACGAGCTTGGGCGAACTCGCATCCAATGAGAGGCGTCCGCGCGCTCACTGCATCAAAGCCCGCCAAAATGGGCGTGACTAGAGTGCATATAAGCGTAGTTCGTGAGGCTGGAACCCTGGTTTTCATTGACTGAAGCGAAAAGTCGCTCGTGGCGCGAAGCACGGCCGGCTACGCAATACTCGTTCCCTCATCTAGAGAGAACCGAGGTTACGTTAGGTAACCGATACGTTCTCTTACGAGAGGTTCTCTCGTATTGCGTAAGCTAGCTTAAGCTACGGGAACCCATTGTCAACGCCGTGCGCGTCAAGCATCCACTGTATGAGCCCCAGGGAATTAAGGGGGACCGGGGAGCCCTTATGAGTGGGGAAATAATATTTGGCCGTCAAGAATGCGGGTCATTGATTGTGTAATACATAAGCACATAGTAGGACGGGAACTACAGAGCGGCGGTGCCGGTCTGTGTGGAATGTGTCCCATCAGTGCAGCTCACCAGGGGAGCTGTAGCGTATTAAACCGCTAGTAGTTTTGCCTGCAGAGCGGGCACTTCCATATTGTAAAATCTGACAAAGGTGGAGGGGGAAGTCCATCCCGCTGCCACACATATGTCGTGAATGGAAATTCCGCTGGACCATGCCCACGAGGATGCCATGCCTCTAGTGAAGCCCTAATGCCATGCCTCTAGTGTGAGCCCTAATGCCCAACGGGCATGGCAGGACTTTTGACGCGTATGCAGCAGCAATAGCGTCCACTATCCATCTAGATAGTGTCTGTTTCGAGGCGGCGAGACCTTTGGTGTGCCCTCCGAACGAAACGAAAAGCTGCTCGGAGCGTCTGAAAGCAGCGGAGCGTGCAGTATACAATCTCAGTGCTCTGACCGGGCAAAGGAGATTGGCGTCGCGTTCGCTATCCGGTGCTGGCAGCGCCGATAGGGAAATGACCTGTGCTCTGAAAGGAGTACCGATCACCTTGGGAACATAGCCGTGTCTAGGCTTTAAAATGACCTTGGAGTCACTTGGTCCAAACTCAAGACACGCAGCGCTGACAGACAGCGCGTGAAGGTCTCCCACACGTTTGACTGATGACAGGGCAGTCAGAAAAACGGTTTTGAGTGAAAGGTATTTCAAATCCACGGATTGAAGTGGTTCGAAAGGGGGGCTTTCATAGTTTCGAGAACTATAGAAAGATCCCAGATAGGAACCGATGGGGGCGCGGGGGTTCATCCTTCAAGCTCCCCTGAGGAAGCGGATGACCAGCTCGTTTTACCCCATGACTGGCCGTGCAGGGGTTCAGCGAACGCCGCAACGGCCGCCACATACACTTTGAGCGTGGATGGGGATCTGCCCTTATCCAGCAGCTCTTGTAGAAATACTGAGCAGCGACGACACCCCACATGTCCGCGGGTCCAGATCTCTGTCGGTGCACCATTTTGAGAACACAGACCATTTTGACGCATAGAGTCTTCTCGTGGAAGGGGCTCTAGCGTGTATGATGGTGTTTATTACTCCTTCTGGCAGAGCGACGGGTAGTCGTTGATCACCCACGCATGCAGCGCCCAGCGCTCTGGGTGGGGATGCCAGATTGTGCCGCGAGCTTGAGAGAGGAGATCTGCTCTCACTGGGATGGGCCACGGCGCTGTCAGTGACAGCTGCGTAAGCTCCGGGAACCATGTCTGATTCTCCCAACGCGGGGCTATGAGGAGCACCGAGTGACGCGTTTCCCTGATCCTCTGCATTACCTGTGGCAATAGCGAGACGGGAGGGAAGGCGTAAAGCGGGCGTCTGGGCCAGTCCTGGGCCAGCACGTCCTCGCTTTTCGAGAAAAATATTGGGCAGTGAGAGTTCTCTTTGGACGCAAAGAGGTCTATCTCTGCTCTGCCGAATAGGTGCCATAACGTCTGGACTGTTTGAGCGTGCAGGGACCATTCCCCTGGGGGAATATTGTCTCTGGACAGTCTGTCCGGGCCGTCGTTCAGGTGGCCTGGCACGTGCGTCGCCCTCAGCGAGCGCAGGTGGCACTGGGACCAACTCAGTATGCGTTTTGTCAGATGGAAGAGGTTCCTGGATCTGACACCGCCCTGACGGTTTAGGTAGGATACTACAGATCTGTTGTCCAAATGGACCAGGACGTGGTGACCCTGAATGACCGGGAGAAAGCGCACGAGCGCATACTCGACCGCTATCATTTCCAGACAATTTATGTGAAGGAGCTTTTCCTGAACTGACCATAGGCCGAAAACCGGAGAGCCCTCGCAGACCGCGCCCCAACCCGTGTTGGACGCGTCTGTCGAGATGACTTTTCGGCGAGATACAGCTCCCATTGTCACTCCCCGCTGATACCATTCGGCCACTGTCCAGGGCTGCAGAGCTGATATGCAGGTCTGAGTCACCTTGATGGGCTGGCGGCCTGTGGCCCAAGCCCGGCGAGACGCGGGTGTTTAGCCAATGCTGAAGCGGGCGCATGTGCAGTAAACCCAGCTGAAGTACTGCTGCGGCTGAGGCCATGTAACCTAGCACTCTCTGGAATTTCTTCAGAGGCGTGAGGTTGTTCATCTGAAAAGATGCGGCTAGTCGCTGAACACGGCGTCGCGCGCTGTGTAGATAAGCGAGCCGTCATTGCCACGGAGTCTAGTTCTATTCCCAGGAAGGAAATGGTCTGACTGGGCTGTAGTGAGCTCTTGGTCCAATTGACTGCAAGACCCAAACTGTTCAGATGGCTGAGGAGAACTGCTCTGTGAGACAGAAGCTCCATATGTGACTGAGCCATAATCAGCCAGTCGTCCAAATAGTTCAGAATTCGCAAACCCTGACTCCGCAGGGGTGCGAGCGCCGCATCCATGCACTTCGTGAAAGTACGGGGTGCTAAGGACAGGCCGAACGGAAGGACGGTGTATTGATAAACCTGGCCGTCGAGGCGAATCTCAAGAATGGCCTGTGACGGGGATTTATCTGAATCTGAAAGTATGCATCTTTCAGATCGAGAGAAATAAACCAGTCCCCTGGCGCATCATGCGCGAGGAGTTTCCTGATTGTAAGCATTTTGAACGGTCTTTTTGCAAGCACCTTGTTCAAAACCCTGAGATCTAATATGGGTCTGAGGCCGCCGTCTTTCTTGGGAACAAGAAAATAACGGCTGTAAAGCCCCGACTCAGCTCAGAGAGGGTGGCACTTTTCTATGGCCCTTTTGCACAGAAGGCTTGCTATTTCTGAACAAAGCATGCACGCTGCTTCCGTGTTCACAGTGGTTTCGAGCCGCGCCCTGAAGCGAGGGGGGCGGCGATCGAACTGTAGCAAATAGCCCTGTTGTATTGTGCTTAACACCCACTTGGATATCCCTGGAATAGCTTCCCACGCTTTGAAGCGTAATGCTAGAGGGTGAATGGCCAATTCGCTCTGATTGCCGCACACAGAGCGCTGAACAAAATGTGTGAGCGCGTTTAGTGTGTTCATGCATGATTGCTCGCAGACAGCATGAACAGGCTGTTTTGTGAGTGACTTCCGATTGGAATGAATGGGGAAAGAGTCACATCTGTTACGTGATGCGCAAGCACGGGACTTACACACAGAGGAATGGTTGCTGGCCGTGTAACAGAGCGGGCAGAGAATGGGCGCGCGCGACGCATTTGTGGGCGCATTTATTGACTCTAGCGCTCGAGCGGTTCGTAACCGCTTTATGTGAGCGTGCTCTGGTGGGGACACGAGACATGCAGTGCTTGTGTGCAGAAGTGAACACTGGATTGTGGGCACATTTTCTACACATAGGGCTGGTCGTGTGACAGAGCGGGCAGAGAATGGGCGCGCGCACGCATTTGTGGGCGCCTTCATTGACTCTGACGCTCGAGCGGTTCGTAACCGCTTTATGAGAGCGTGCTCTGATAGGGGCACGGGATGTGTTATGCTTGTGTGTAGGGGCGAACACTGGGTTGTGGGCACTTTTTCTACACATAAGACATGTTTGCTCTTTACAAGATTTATTTGGGTCGCCGTGAAAACGGTGTTTGAGTGCAGGTAAGTGGGCAGTGTCACCGGCTTGTTGGCTGCTAAATTCACCACTGTAGTAGCCTGAGAGAAGGGGACTGACAGGGGGCAAAGCTTTGACGGTGGTCCGGCCGCGGCGGGACTGAGCCGTCGTTTGTTCAACACAGTTAGGAAGACTTCGGCTGCTCGGGTTTCAGCGTTACCTTAGATCGAGGCCCGCGGGGGGGCGGCGGTCTGCGGCGGCTGTCTGAGCGCGATCGAGGGCGGCCGCCCTGTCGACGCTGAGAAGTCTGAGATTGTTGAACTGGGCGCTGTGAAGAGGCTCGTGCAGGAGGCTGATCACGTGAGCGGCCTGCAGAGGAGCTAGCACGACGCGGCAGGAAGAGGTTCATGGCTTGGGTGGCTTTCTGGACTTCTGAGAAGCGGTCAACAATGCCACTCACCGCGGAGCCGAAGAGACCGGTCGGAGAGAGCGGTGCGTTGAGGAACGTGGAGCGCTCTGCTTCTCCCATGTCGGCTAGTGTTAGCCATAAGTGTCTCTCGGTCACAGTCAGCGAGGCCATGCACTTCCCTAGAGCTTGGGCTGCAGCTTTGGTAGCGCGAAGGGCGAGGTCTGTCGCGCTTCGTAGATCAGTAACAGCCTCTGGGTGCCTGCCTTTCTCATCCCACTCCCGAAGAAGGTCTGCTTGTAGGATCTGTAAAACGGCCATTGAGTGCAGAGCAGATGCGGCTTGGCCGGCGGCAGAATAGGCGCGGCCAATATAGGCGGAAGTCGCTCTGCAGGCCTTAGACGGGAGCACAGGCTTGGAACGCCATCTCGCGGAGGGCGGACAAAGGTGTGCTGCTACCGAGTCCTCGACCGGGGGGATGGAGGAGTAGCCTCTCTCAGTGGCGCCGTCCACCGACGCGAGAGAGGTGGAGACGTGTGAACGGGTCCTGGCTGAAAAAGGAGCGTTCCACGACTTTGCAAGCTCCGTATGTAATTCCGGCAGGAAGGGAGCGGCCCGGGCCGCGGGTGTAGAGCGGCGATGGCTTTGAAGAAAGCAGCCGTCGAGTCTGTTGGGTGCCTGCTCAGGGGCGGTGACCACTCGAGCCCGAGGCGGTCGACGGCCTGTGTGAGGAGGCGTGTTAACTCCCCTTCGACTCCGGCGCGGGTCCTGCTGGATTCCTGGGCCGAGGAGGAGGCTTGGGAGCCTGTCCACTCCTCGCTGTCCGAAGCCATGATGGAACAGCGGCCCTTATCCTCCGCTTCGTCATCCGAGATGGCAGCAGTGCGGCCGCTCGGCGGCAACTGCGCGTCCCGGGGGGGCGGGGAGGGTGAAAGCGATGCTCGAGGGAGAGGCTCCGGCGAGGCAGTCGCTTCAACCACAGTTTCCGGTAGCCTTTGTGAGCGGCGCTTCTTCCTGCGCTGCTGAGGGTAAGGCGGCGTGGCGGTTTCTGCTTTGACCGCTTCGAGTCGAGCCCGCAGGGTCGACATCGGTAGCTCCTCGCAGAAATCGCATCCGCCCTCAGTGAGGGCGAGCTCTGCGTGCCCCAGTCCCAGGCAGAGAGCGCAGATGATGTGGCGGTCTCCTGTGCTGAGAAGGGCGCGACATGAGGCGTAAGTGGAGCGAGGCATCTTGAAAAAGACGCTCGTACTCTTTTGTGAATAGTTCGTGAGAACTAGCTTGCTGAATAAAAGGATACGTCGTCGGATGGCGTAGCTCGCAGGATGGCTGAAGGTGGCTGAGACGGCCGGCTTCTTCTAGCGCTGTCCACACTTGCTAGATGCCCCTCGAACGGCGACGCGGCTTCCAGGTCAGCGATGCGGAGAGCTTCGCTGAAGAGATGAAAATCAGGGTTCCAGCCTACGAACTACGCTTATATGCACTCTAGTCACGCCCATTTTGGCGGGCTTTGATGCAGTGAATTTGGATGCGAGTTCGCCCAAGCTCGTCTATAGGCTGCAGCAGTTGCCACAGAGCAACCTATGAGCTCGCTAGCTAGCCCGCTCAAGGTCTGCAGCTGCTGCACTGCGTTGACAATGGATACAAAAATTAAGGATCATTTTTTGGCTTCAATATCTCAGAAAAGATGAATCTTTCCCGTAGCGTAAGCTAGCTTATGCAATACGAGAGAACCTCTCGTAAGAGAACTTATTCTTCTGCTTTTAAAATGTTCCCCAACTCATAGGATTGGTTTTTCCAGCAGAGCAAAGCTCCATTCAACACAGCCAGGTCAATCAAGGTGTGGATGGAGGACAACCGGATCAAGACCCTGTCATGGCCAGCCCAATCTCCAGACCGGAACCCCATTGAAAACCTCTGGAATATGATCAAGAGGAAGATGGATGGCCACAAGCCAACAAACAAAGCCGAGCTACTTCACTTAAGTCACCCAAAAGCAATATGAAAGACTGGTAGAGAGCATGCCAAGATGCATGAAAGCTGTGATTGAAAAATAGGGTTATTCCACCAAATATTGATTTCTGAACTCTTCCTAAATTAAAACATTAGCATTGTGTTGTTTAAAATTTAATATGAACTTGTTTTCTTTGCATTATTCAAGGTCTGAACACACTGCATCTTTTTTATTATTTTGACCAGCAAATAAATAATCTAGCTGACAATATTTTTATTTGGAATTTGGGAGAAATGTTGTCATTAGTGTACAGAAAAACAAAAAATGTAATTTTACTCAAACGCATACCAATAAATGGTAAATCCAGAGATTTTTTTCCAGAGCTCTATGTGTGTGTGTGTGTGTGTGTGTGTGTGTGTGTGTGTGTGTGTGTGTGTGTGTGTTGTTCAAATGCACTTTGGATCAGATCATTTATATGTATAAATGTTTTACATCTGAAAGGACTAAATATTAAATTAAATAAATAACAATAAAATGCAAAGAAATCTCCTCGTTAATCAAAATACTTTTCAATTGTAACTGTAGTGGAATACAGTTACTTATATTTTATATTTTGAACATGTATTCCTGTTACTTGTATTTCGTTACTCCCCAACCCTGCATATACCACAGGTCTGTTTGAATAATTGATTCTGATTGGCTGGAATGTGTGCGGTTCAAAGTGTTGAATTAATTGGTAGTTCCGGTCTGTTTTAATCACCATTTGATATTAATGCGGTGTTTGTAACCCTAGCAACATAACATTACAAAGCAAGCAGAGTGAGCTATAGCAACTGAAAACGTTTCTTAACCACTTTCCTCAGCATTGCTAATATAATGGTATTCATCTTGTTTTGCTCGGAGGGAAACAGATTGAAATCAGGACCTATTAAATGCGTCTTTCGCTTTCTGGCAAGGAAATGCAAGAAGATTTAAACTGTAATATGTTGTGTATGTATATTATGGGCTGAAGTGTTGCCTTTAGCTACTAGAGGCCTCCCACGTTCACACATCTCTGACTCAAACGCTGAAGAAGCATTGTTTGTTAACAAAATGCACAAAGCATTTTGCAGTGAAGCACCACCATGCAAGGACAAACTGCGTATTCATTCTTAATTCAGTCAATCGTGCAGCCTTGATGGATACTATAATGTGAGGTCAATATCTGCAGGTTCCAGAGAGTTTTGAATGGTTTTCCCCCTTATCATACAGTAAGTGCTTCTTTTACTGTCACTGCCATGTTAGTAACGTTTGTTTTTCCACATTAATGTGAAAATGACAATGAATAAAAATTAAATAATAAATTTCCTCTGGAGTGTCAACCCATCTAAATTTTTTAGATATAATTATTTCTGGATTGTACCTTTAAATTCACAGTTTTGTGCATTTAAATTCACAGCGTACACGTCATGCGTTTAAAATAATTTAATGCATATCCAGCCATATATTATCCCTTACATATAAAACATGCTTATGTGTTTGTTGCTAGCTGCTAGGTTTGGTAGAGTTATTTGTTAACTCAGTTCATTTATTTTCACTACACAATGTATTCTATGGCTAAAGAAGACTTGAAATATAGTGCACAATTTGTATGGACCACTTTTCTGATAATTTACAGTGCTTTTGTGCTCTTTTTGAAGCTTGCAAGCTTTAGTCCCTGTTCATTCAATGTTAATTTTTACACAGCTTTTTGTTTTAGTCATAGATTCAGTCTTTTGATAAAAATATATCTTAACATTTAATATTTCTTCATGTCATATTGTGACGAGGCAGTCGAGGAGTGTGGATCTATTACACAGCTTTATTAACAAAAAAAGAAACAAACTCAGAATGTAAAGTAAACCAAAACACAGAGAACCAAGCACAGATCATGAAACTAAACATGCAAGAACTAATACAGGAAACCAAGGGCTTAAATACACAAGGGAACAAACAAGGGAGCGAGGAACATCTGGGGAAACAATCAGGGAATGAGAAATAATCAGGGAGAACCAATCAAGGAATAAAACTACAAAGGACTACAAAACTAACAGGAAACAGGAGCTAAACAAGAATTTCAACACAAAAGTACAAAAACAAAAGATAACAGGGAATATGACAAATATTCATTTTTATGTACAAAATTTTAGCTAAATTTTACACTAACTTTGACTAAAACGGCATATAATTTTAAACCACAAAAATAATAATAATGTGCAAAACGACATAAATGTGTGTCAAACTGTAACAGACTGAACTGTTGGATCAAATATGTATCAAAAATATGCTACAAAGTAGCAACAACTGTTCTTGATGTCAAAACCTGAATACAGTGAAGTATTAGCTACTTTTTAATAATTACTGTTTTCTGATTTCATGATTTAGAGACTGTTATTAATTGTCCACATTTTAGCCAGTTTAGGATAGTGCATTGAATGTAGCATGTTCTTTTTTTGTTTTTACCAAAATAGCATATTCACAATGCAAGTTATGCATTTAACTTATTTATGTTGTACTAGGCTATTAAATATAGTATATGTTGTGGATATAGTTAATCTCATTTATAAATGTGTCTGAGTAAAGCAATTAACCCGTTTGTAAACAATTCAGTGTTTCAGATATTTCTGTTCACGCAGACCAAGCAAATTAGCATCATGATGTGTTGTTTTCGTCTCATCTTCATTACAGTTGACAAAATAAAATTAAAAAAACCTTGTTCAACAGACATTTTCGTCAATAAGTTTGTTGAAGAGATTAACATTGTGTGCATTGTAATTGCATGGAAACGAGCATACAAAAACTGTCTTCAGAACGTCAAAAAAAGAATGTTATACATGTTTGAAATAACACGAGGATGAGTAAATGATGAGAGACTGTTCATTTTGGGAGAAATAATTATTTAAGATGAGAAAGTTGGAAACATGTTAATAGTTCCATTGAGTCGTAAGCAATCCAAGCCGTTGTTTACGTTATCAAACGCAAAGTAGTTGCCTCAGTCAGCGACTGACACTGCCAACAGATTAAGACCTACAATGTGCCTCTTCTCTGATTTCTCTTTGAGCTTCACCAAAAAGGGTGTGAAAGCAGTCACATGTCACCATAACCCCAGGCTTCTCATTGATCAATGGCGGCATGAAGCCAAGAGCCTGAATCTCCTGTCTTCTGTTCATACTCTGAGGCTGGTGGCACATCACCAAGACTGTCTAAGTACATTTTTATTGGACTGATCTGCTTGTTCTCTTCTCCTTAAATAAAGAGGTGGATTTACTCTAGGTCTTGATGGTAGACTGAAGGACCAGCCCTAATTATAAGAAGTTTCTTTAACTTTATATTTTAGAGCTGGAAATAAGAAAAGCCAGTGATACATTTTGTGGGGGAAAGCAATTTAATTAAAGTAAATATTTCCTCTTTAAAAAAGTTGTATTTCTAAAGAAATGAATAGTCATTTTGAAATAAATGTATAAAATCATGATGACTCTTTTTAAATAAAGTCTCTAGTCATATTAGTAGCCTTATAAAATCCCTATGAATAATGGACCCTCTCCATTATTCTACATGAGAGGGTCCCCTCATGGGGGTAGCCATGTTGGAATAACATGACCAACTACCCTGTTATTGGACACCTTTACTTGTGGATTAAATTAATAATGGTTTATGGTGAATAATGGTTTTCTTCAATGACATCTACCTGAAAACTACACTGTTTGAATGATGCTTTATCCAAGCATCTATGTGTCAGTGTAAGTCAAAGTTGTGTAAAACAAGGGACATTCCTTTAATCTTAACTCCATTTTCAAAGACTGTCCATTTTCAAATTGTTCCAGCATTGGTATATTTGGTGATTTATATTGGGTATATTGAAATCTTCCTTTAAATTATATTTATTTTGTTTCCACTAGAACACTACAATAAGAGATTGGCTGTTTAATGGCCTGATGAGGTTGATAGCAGCCATGATAAAATGCTACATTGCTTTAGGTAACACTGCATCTTGCTGATATTTTCATTGGCTGATGTTCAATTCTACTGCATACAGACTTCACTTCCATCTTAGTACAGAGATTACGTTGACCTCTCTGTATATCAAAGGCTTCGGTATCTGTATTTTATCAATTTTAAGAAGCCTGCACTGAATTCAACACAATTTTTATTTTATTTTTTTTTTTGTCCAGCACAATAGCAGACCTGATTGATGGGACTCGCAGAAGAACTGCCAGAACACAACAGGACCCTCTATTTCAATTCCCTGTTGGAGATTAGTTTTGTCAGTTGTCAAAATGGAGAGCAGGTGAGAAAGAGAGGCTTATTTAGTCTTCCTTTCAGACAGACAAGAGCCTCCATAGACCTCAGATAATATATTACTGGCTAATGGTGCAAATCAGCACAACTGGATCAAAGATTGTTCAATCCCCATGAACTGTGGTACCAGGAATCTTTCTTGAAATGCTCTGTACTTTTGATTGGATTCAGTGCTTTGAAAGGGCACATCGTCAAAAGACCTGATAGCTATATTTTTCACATGTTCTTCATACAGCTAGTAAGATGGGATCTCATAAGTTAATTGTCCAGATCAGTGGGTGTGTTTGAAGAAAGAACATTATTTATAGTATTTGTCTTCAGTTGAGCTCATTTAATAGCTTTTTGGATTCTTGCAAAATGTAATTTTTTTGCAATCTTTAAAATGTTAGTGATGATATATTTAGAAAATAGCTGTGAATTGACTGCTTACCCTTACAATAAAAGCACGATTAACAGTAATTCCATGTTTTAGGACATTACCATTATTACTTTTTTATTTCTACCATTATTTGGGTGTTTATTCAACTCTGGGTGCTTTTAGCACTGTGGACTGTCTACTAACAATGTTCAGCAATCTATGTACATGCATCATGGGAGATTAACGTGATTTTTGTCTTTTTTTTATTTCGTTTTTCTCAAAGTCATAAAAATTCCCAGTGCCATTTCCAGCATTTCTTAAAGGATTCCTGAGAAATACTGTTGATATTTGAACTCAATAGCTAAACAAACACACCCCTCCCTTCAGTGCTCCTTCAGAAGCTCCGCCCCCCAAATTCATGCACGCGCAATAGTTTGGCATGGATCGGTCTGAGGTTCAGGTCTGAGGTTTGCATGTGCATTCTTTTTCACTGTATTACAGGCTGAAAAGCTGAAAACAACATCTTTCATAACTAGCTTTTGGCACCACCCTGTGGACATTTCACCCGGAAAATTGATCCCAAACCTGCCCATACGGCCAAAAACACTTATCGCTTTGGCCACTGGGGGCAGTGTTTCGAATTGTGGGTAACCATAAACCGATTTCAGCTAAATAAAAGTCAACCTACTGTTTCCAATTCACTGTGAGATCAGTCTGTTGGCCAGATTAAGTTGCAAAGTGGATCAAACTTTATGTTTTAAGTTCAAAGTCTGACTCTTTTCAGACTAATTACACTGGAGGTAAAACATGTATACAAATCCTCCTATTAGCCGCATAGCAAGCATGTATCACATTATCCCTGAAGTTCCTGCAAAGGTGTGTTGGGACATGTTGGGTGGGGTGGGAGGGAAATGGGATGGTATAGTGACTGGTTAGGGTTGTTTTCAGTGTTCTTCTTCATGTAAGCACACACAGCTGTCCTCTGGCAGTAGCCCTATGGCTTGTGTTTATAGTTATAAAACACAGCACAGACTGTGCCAAAAAACTCTCTGCAACAAGGGAAAATAAATTACAATAGCTTTTCAACACCTACAAATTCCAACGTTTGACAGACATAGGAATTTTCTGTTGCAGTTATTAAGGAAACTTAAAACAGGAACATCAAGATGGGGGGTTGTGGTTGAAGATTGAGAGAGAGAATCCAAGAATAATATGATGCAAAAATAAAGACAATCAATCTGTAAGTCCAAACTGAAAAACAAGTGGTAACCTGCTAATGTCACCTCAATGATCTATTTGTACTTGATCTAACCTTCCTTATGCTGATCACAAACAAAGATGTTTAGAATCTCAAAAGGTGCAAAAAGCAAAAATGTAATCCATAGGACTCCTGTGGATTAATGAAGATCCAAGTCTTCAGATGTGAAATGATAGATGTGGATGAGAAACAGTTCAATATTTAAGTAATTTTTAACTATAAATCTCCACTTTCACTTTCACATTCTTTTTCTTTTGTTTTTGGCGATTCACAACTTTTGTGGATATCGCCACTTATTGGGCAGGGAGAATTTATAGTAAAAAAAATACTTTTATTTTAAATATTGATCTGTTTCTCACCCACACCTATCATATAGCTATGATATGGATTTAACTACTGGAGTCTAAAGCACTTGTAGTTTGGATGGGCATGCTGCTTTGTGTAACCAGATGAATGGTAAATCTAACATTTGACCCCACTTCTATTGTGTAACTCACCTTTAAGTAAAAAGCCAGGCTCAACATTCCTTTGACAACAATAGGATTTGTCCAGTGTCAAGTAAAGATCAAAAACGACATAGTCCAGAGACCAGATCTCCATTCATGGACTCTAACTCTTACACTCACACATGCATGTTAATAGGAGGCTTTTAGCAAGCTCTGTTTAGCCTTTAAAGGGGCTAAAAGCAAATATATCACATTCCAATTGTTGTCCTAGTTAAGAGCTAAAACAGGGCAAATCCTCATAAATTACCAAAAACAAATGTTTTTCTGCTCTAGGACTTTTTGGGGGTGGCTTACCAGGGCCTAAGCCAAAATGCCTGTATCTGTTTTGGGATTCTCTACACCCCCCTTCCACACTGAAGGACTCCATTTAGAGGTTTCCCTCCCTGACTGCTTTTATTTGTTTAGCGTAGCCTGGAAAATTACAATCCTGGAGAGACCCTGATCAGACCATGTCAACTTAATACAATAGTAATCTGCAAATAGGAAACATATTATCAGGGTTTGCACTGAGGAGTTCCAGAAGGAAATCTGGTATTGCTGAAAATGTGAACATAGCTTGATGCAGATGTTAAAAAATCTGTCTAAATGGCTGCAACACATGCTTGTCAGACTGTCATGTGCAATCACCATATATAGCCCAGCAAGAAATGAATTCATTTAACAGCATCACAGTCTTTGTGGTTAATGAAACATTCTGTGAAACTAGATTTTTACATTTTCCATGCATGTACAAAACTCGCTGTCATCATGCTAGGGTAATGTGGGTGGGTAATGTTCCTATGTGGTTGCTAGGGTGTTCTGGGTTGTCCACACCCAAGTCTTGTCCATAGATATGGGATCAGTACCCTCCTTCAATGTAATCCTCTGGGATTTTTCCAGCCGTTTTATTTTCCACAGGCAAAAATCGTGAGTCCAGTTACTTAGAAAAGTAATAGCAAGCCTGCTATCATAAACAAACAAATGTGAGTTTGGTAAAATTTTTGCAAGATGATATTACATAGCTCCTTACACTATCACAGCAGTTTTGAGGTGAAATGTCCACCGGGTGGCACTAAAAGTAAGTTTATTTTCTTCAGAACAGATAAGGTTATGAAGGTTCATGCTCTATTGAGTTTTAAATCCACAAAAATGACCTATCTACCCTAAACCTTAAACCTATAACTAACCTTTTATGATAGTGTCATAAAAAACAAATGTGACCGGAAAAACTCAATTGCTGAAGCAACATCATCATGTCTATGTAGAGGTATTCGTGGGCCTTAAAATGAAACCTGAACCTGACCTGTACCTGAGACCGTGTGGCCCGACCCTGCCCGGCCCAAACTGCCCCTAATTCATCCGTTCGCACTTGTCTATGAGTAAGAGTGCTTGCACGAAACAAGTTCGGTAGGCCTGTTTATTTTTTCGTTAACCCGAACCCGACTCGAAGGCCTACTTAAAAAACTGACCTGAACCTGGCTGAAAACCCATCGGGTTCTCAGGTCCAATCGGGCCTGAGTCAGGTTGCAGACCTCTATGTCTATGCAACTTTCATGCGATCTACTGGACTCGTACCCTGATCCTTCACATCGAAAATGAAACTCTCTATTAGTCGAGCTTCTGCGCAATTTGATCGCACTCAAACAAGCTAGTATATGCAGTTGGCTATGTAATGCAAACATTAAAATGTAATAAGATATTGTAGCATGGCTCATGATTTGTGCTAAAGGGAACAAAATTTGTTGTTGTAGTCCCGCTAGTGTTAAAACATAGCTAGAATATGTACGGAGCCCCTTAGAGGACAGGGCAGGAATTATTTAGTTTTTAAATAGTTTTGCATTTCCTTGCAATTAAATTAGTCATGGTGATACTAGTTACCCTTTTTCTCTGCAGTAGTGCACATCCACAGGAAAAAAAGTACACTGGATTGTCAGATGCTGTGCAGTCTGGAGAGTGAATGAATGATCGTTACATTCATATAGCGCTTTTCTGACACTACACTCAAAATAGTGAACAGAGGACTCTCCTCAAGCATCACCAGTGTGCAGCATCCACCCGGATGATACGACAGCAGCCATAGTGCGCCAGTACGCTCACCACACACCAGCTATTGGTGGCGAGGAGAGAGTAGAGTGACAGAGCCAGATAATGGAAGGGGATTTTTAGGAAGCCATGATTGAGAAGGGCCAATGGTGGGAATTTGGCCAGGACACCAGGGTTAAACCCCTACTCTTTTCGAAAAGTGTCCTGGGATTTTTAATGACCACAGAGAGTCAGGACCTCGGTCTAAGATCTCATCCAAAGGATGGTGCCTTTTTACAGTATAGTGTCCCCATCACTAAACGCATATATATTTTTATTCTGCTGATGGATGATAGAAATTCCCAGGGAGCTTAATGTTAATGTCAACTTTATAATATTTATAATATTATATTATTGTATTATTAATATACATCAGCTCAATGGTTTGTGATTCAGGCGATACCTTTTTAAATGGTCAATGTTATAATAGTAGTCTATTACATTGATTTTAATGTATATTGACGACAGCAGCCATGCTTCAAATCTTTTATAAGTCCCCAGGACGACTTCTAAGCTGTCGTGGATTTAGGAGCTACTTTTATTGTTAAAATGCTCTATGAATACGGGCCCAGGTTGTTATTTACTCTATAGTTACTCTATGCATTACACCGGGAATGTGAAATTAACATTCAGCAAATGATACACTACATTCTATAATATATATGCTTAATATTTCCCAGTTGTACCATAGTTAATAATGCTGCATGTAACGTGTCCCTGAGCTCCCCGTAAACAAAGGGATGGGAGTCTGAAGGGCTGAGTTTGCATTTTGCATGAATCAGCACAGAATGGCAGCATGGCAAATCCGGGCTAGTAACTTAATCACTATCGGTGGGCTTGTTGACTCTGCAGGTGAAGAGGTTATTCTCTGTCAGCAGTAGCTTCGTTCCACACCACAATGTCTCCTGATATCCGTTTGATGTCGGCCAGGCCAGAAGGACAGGTAAACATGTGTGGTATAATACAACAATAGGTGAGGCTAACACACTCTGCAAAAACATTTGTTTTCACAGCAAAATAGTGTCATGGTTTCCACAGGTTTCATCATGGGTGCAAAACATGGAAAAAATAATGACAGAGAACAAGTTTTTCTGACCTGTTTTGCCCTCAACATAACAAGTGATGCTGCATTAGTTTCTACCATCTGACTCGCATCTAAAATGTGTGTCCCAGAGTAATTTTCTGGACAATATACGTCTCCAGGCCATTTCTAAAAACCCATAACATAGCTTCCTTCCTTTAACTAGGCCTGGAAAGGTAATATAGTATCCTCAAGTAAAAGGCACAGAGGTTCTGGAAGCCTACAGTCACCTCACGTCTTTGGATAAAACACAAATGTGAATAAACAAAATGAAATTGCGTGACAATTGAACAAACAAACAGAGGTACAAAATGGCATCTGGAGCTCAGCTGTGGGAAATAAATTGCTCGATCTGAAGGCAAGTGAAAAGCAGTTCATGTTTAAAAACCTGCTCCTTGTTGATAGCTCTTTTTAAACATTTAGTATAGAATTGATTTTTAATACAAATCTGTGGTCCATATTTCTAAAGGCATCATGACCCGATCAGCTGACTGGACTAAAAAGTATTTAGATGTCATAAGATAGCATGATATGTGAAGAACATGGTGAAAATTGGTGTTATGAACTGATAATCGATAGTCGTTTTACTTATGATTTTTGTGAAAGTGAATAAAAGTCATTGTTTTGCAGTAGCGCCTTTGGTTTACAACAAGCAACGTAAAACTAATTTTGCTAAAAATGTATAGTATAGTACTGTATAGTATAGTAACGTGATTCTATGAGACCAGGTCGATTAAAACGATTTACTGTACTAAATACAGATACTCAAGAATCCTTTAAGCTGTATCACTGAGAACTTGTTCTGCTTAGCATTTACTTGTTTGGAAAAAAGTGTAGAATAGTAAAATAATCCAAAAAATATGTTTAGTTGATCTTAAATTTTTAATGAGACAAACAAGGACGACTGAGGCTGTAATTTGCTGTCCTGAGTAAAATTCGGGGTACGTTTTTTCACTAGAAGTGACACACAATCAAACAAATAGTTTAAATTCGGTGTTAAACGCTACACGACGCAACGTACCGCAATGGCTTGAGGTTGTCTATAGTGGACAAGTCGAGATGAATGTTCTAAATCATTAATTAGTGTTTTGGCAGTAGTAGCTCCAGTGCGTGCAGCGCAGAATGGAACTGGTCACCCGTTTAGTGTTGCCGCAACGTAAGCTGCCAGTGTAAATAGCATCATTGAGTATAATGGGGTTCTATTGATTTTAACACGTAGACAGGATGTCAAAGTCCCTTTCAAGGCAGGTCAGTCCACTCAACGGCCATCTTTAAATGCGCCCGGGCAGCTATTATCTATATAAAAAATAGAGGCATAAAAATAAAGCTCATATCTACTTGAATGGGGAAATACTGGAATCCCCAAAAAGGTTGGTCAAGATTACGATCAAAGAACATACGTATGTCAAATGAATAGTAAAATCCTGTTATGACACGTTTCCGACTTCTTTAACAATGTAAATGTAGAAGAAATTTTTATTTTTCCAATTGTACATTTATAACATTATACTTTGTATTATTTTACCCTGGAATACTTTAAAAAAAAAAAAAATCAGTTACCACAGCTGCAATGAGGCGTCTAACACAACTGCTGTGGGAGTGACAGAAAATTTGGCCTGTTTCTCTCTTCTTACTGGTATATTTAAATTTTCTTTTGGAAATCTGTGAAAGCATAAGCATTGATTTTTATATTTTGCTGTTGGAGCAAATGGGTAAGCAAAGATTAAATTTGCTATGGTCCCCCATCCACCGCCATTCAAGTTTAGCCAACTATGATGACTTCCACTTTGAGGCACGTGGACGAGTGAAAATGGTCCATGGTACCATACATTGTTCTTCTATAGCTCAGATCATGCTAAACAAAAAAATCAGGCTGGTTCAGCTAATGCGCATGCACATTCACGAGTTGATTGACAGGTTGTCTAAAAGCTGATTGGCTCTTTTACCTGTAAGGCGAGACATCCTTTTCTACAAATGTTGGGTGCTTCCAAAGCGTTTCAGATATTACAGGACTACGTAAAGGCAATTTTGAGGTTATTAGATAGCAAAAAAAGGAAGGAAGTGTACACAGAAAAAAATGAACATAGAAAAAACAAACAAAAGTCATGACATTTCAGACTTTATGCCACGTTTTTCTCTATATATTTGTTTTTATCTCTCAACATCATATGGATTTGGGATTGTGTCGTAGAACTCAAGTGTATTTAGATACTCACAGAATCGGTCATCTTCCATTACATATCATGCCGACAACTCTCACATAATTACACATCATGGAAATTGTCAGGTGCTGTGGCAAGGTTTCATTCCATTGACTTCCATTGACAAAAATCATGTGACAGGGCCCTAAAGTCAGTGTGAAATGTTATTGGCATTTTACTTTCTGAATGTGATGTATTTTAAAATAAAACAATATTCAGCATGAAAAATGGAAGGGAGGGACTTGATTCTATCTATTGGAATTGCTTGGAACGTAAAAAGTAGGCATTACATACCCAGATGGAGCCAGCAGGTTGGGGCAGAAAAAGTAATAGTGATTTGTGCTGAAAACAAAAGTCGTTTCAGATGCAAAGCAAACTATTATCTGGCAAACATGTTTTTTAATTTGGAATAACTTGCACTGCTGAATTGTGCAAAATAAGACCAGGAATCAATTATTACATACTGTATATACATTTTGACTTAATGTTGACTTTAAGATGCAACTCTGAAAGCTGCAGGTAGCCCTGCAACATGTTGTGTATCTTTTGTGTGTACTGAAGGTGTGGTTCTGTAAACCGTACGATATATACTGGCAGGCAGCTGCCTTTTGACATTAATACAATATTTGCTTCTTTTATTTTAGTTGTCTATATTGTACGACTTTTTCTTATGAGACAACGAAGTGAGAAAAACAAACGCTTCAGTCTCAAGGGTCTAAAACAAAGTTGCATTGACATATATCTTTCTAACACTGTCTGGTTCTTTATATGAATACAGCTCAAAAACAAATGAGAGCTCTCTCTCTCTCTCTCTCTCTCTCACACACACACACACACACACATAACTAAATCTCTCAAAACCGACATCCTTTGGGGAATTCTCGCTCCAATCCCCAGCCTACCCAGAATGCTTGAGCACAACTGAGGCGTCAGCAGTTCCACAGAGGCTCTGGTTTCTGAGTTCTTCTCTCTTGGTTGTCTGCCTTTAATTGGAGAATACAACAGTTATGACCAGCTGGATTTGTGTGCAGCTAGCATCATGCCCAGCTCTGAATGTTTTTGGTACTGAAGGTCTGATTGTGCAGGCATTATCGCTCACTTTCATTTCAAAGATGCCAACCAATTAATCCCTGAGACTTGATCCATTTGTTTGCTCACCAGATCATTTACAGCATTGTAAGTGAGAAGCAAATAAACAACTAAGAGGTGGTGATCTCATCATAACAATAATGATGGTGCAGAAGGCAAACGCATCCCCAATTAAACCCTTTGAAATGTAAATGTATATAAAACTGATAAGCATTTGTTTGAGCAAACAAAGATATTTAATAGTTTAATTTGAGATCATTTTGCTAGGCACCACAAAGCACATACTAAACTATATTTTCACATTTTCTGAAGTGAGTGATGTTTGGCTGTGCAAAACTCGTTGCCATGAGGCTAGGTTCTCTCCAACGAGGTACTCTGGGTGGTTGCCAGGGTACTGCTTTGTGGTTGCTAAGGTATTCTTCTTAGTTTCTAGGGCGTCTTTTGGTTGTTTTGTCTGGTTGCTTGGGCTGTTTACAATGGATCCTAGTGCACAGTCATTTCTAGTGTGTATTGGGTGGTGGCCAGGGGACTGGTGTGCTTCTAGTGCACTTCTAGGTGGTTGCTAAGGTATTCTTAATGGTTGTTTCGGCATTGGTGGTGTGTTCTGGGTGGCTGCTGGTGTGTTATTTGTTAGTGTGCTTTTAGGTGGTTGCTGGGGTGTTCCGGGTGGTTCCTTGGGTCTTCTGGGTGGTTGCTAGTGTGATTCTAGGTTGCTGCTAGCATGTTCTGGGTGTTTGCCAGGGAACAACTATGTAGTTGCCAAGATATTCTAAGTGGTTGCAATGCATTGGTAGGGTGTTCTGGGTGGTTGCTATGGTGTTTAGGGTGCATGGTTATTTAGTGTGCTTCTAGGTTGTAGTGTTTAGGTGTTCTGGATGGATGCTAAGGTATTCTTTTCTGGGGTGTACTGGTTGTTGCTTCTAGGTCATTACTAAGTTGTTGCCACATGACTGCTATGGGGCTGCTAAGGTCCTTTTAATTGTTGCTAGGGCTTTTCTGGGTAGTTCTGTATGGTTGCTAGCGTGCATCTAGGTGGTTTTTAGTGCACTTCTGTGTTGTTGCTGGGGTGTTCTAGGTGTTTCCGTGGTTGCTAAGGTATTATTTGTGGTTGCTAGGGTGTTCTGGATGGTTGGTAGTGTGTGTATAAGATGGTTGCTAGGTCATTTCTAGGGTGTTCTTGGTTGTTGCCCAGGGTCTGCTATGTGGTTGCTTAGATATTCTTTGTTGGAGTGTTCTGAGTGGCTGCTAGGGTGTTTAGGGTGTTGCTAGTGTGTAAACCAGTCTCCATTAGCCTACATCTTATGGAGTTTTGTGCTCCTTGCCAGAGTCGCCTTTGGCTTGCTCACTGGGGTTATAAATACAATTATTATTGAATTACTTATTTTTAAACACAATCCACAATCATATTTTATCAAACTACACAACGATAACATTATAGACTATGGTGTTCTTTTACTGGGTTCTTTGCTTCTTAGTGTTTGCTAGGGAAATTACGGGGTATTCTGGGTGGTTGGTAGGCTTTTACCGGTGGTTGCTAGTGTGCTTCTAGGTGACAAATATGGTAAGTCTGATTGCTTAGAAAAGTAATACAACACCTCTCCCAAACAATGCACATGATTTCAGGTATCATTCATGTTCAAAGCACAAACAGTATGAGGTATACTTCAAAATTGTACGTGCACAATAATATAAGAGATGATTGCCTTAGCAAAACCCACTAATACAATACATTTAATTTACAAGTGTATTTACAGTATACTCATATATATATATATATATATATATACATACACAGTATACTGTATATTTTTCTGACTACAAGGAGGGATTGCAAATATGTAAAGCTCAAATTTTGTTTAGGAAAGGTAATGCCTGTATCTATTTATAAAGCAAGACAAAAGGTTTTCAATTAATAAAAAGAACTGACTATGACAGTGATTAGATAAACAATACAAACACTCCTCTTGTAATCATGGCAAGGTGCATGTGCAAGCATGTTACATACAGAAACTGTTGGTGTACTTTGAACATGACCATCTGGATACATACATTAAGTAAACAAAGACTTGCATAAAAAAAAATAGGCCTGCATGAGAATTCATAATAGTTTAAAAGCATATTATTATATCACAACACACATTTAAAGGTAATCATCATAATAAAGCACAGTTAATGATTACTCTATCATAACAGAATAAAATATCACCTTTTTCTACACTGTAAATTGCACATAAGACAAAGAAGATGAGAATGAAAAATTGCTCTGGACATATGCTATGCTAGTTATGCTGAAAATTTGTGTTTTTTTTATTGTGATTCATTTGAAATCTCTGGCGAGTACAACAAATTGCTAAAACATGAAGAATGGCTGTTTCAGTGTGTTCGCAGAGAGCGCCTGTTGTTATCATTTTATTTTCAATGTCATAATTTTGCATGCTGGCTTGCTGTCATGTTTTCATCACTGCTCTCCCAGTTTATAAATGTAAAAAGGCCTTTTTCTTCATTGATATATCTGAGTACCAAAACATATTTTTATATATAACAATTATTTAAACTGTATCAAAGAAGAGTTTTTTGGCATGGATCTTTTGTAAACCCTTCAGACATCAGTGTTATTAAGAAAAACATGATATGACTTGTGAGTTTGGGAAGATAAGACTTTGTTGCACTCATATACATCAAATATTTCTTGTGTGGTTTATGAATCTGTGAAACTATAGTACTGTACATGCCAAAACAATATGCATATGTTTCACCGTAAACCTGCAAATTTCAATAGCAGACTAAATTGACGTTGTCTTTATAATTTGTAATATCTGTTGTGCATATCAATTTAATTAATCAAATCAATAAATTATCAGACATTTTAACAAGAAACATCTAATTTATCTTTTATTTTCAACAACTTGCACAAAAAACAAAAAGAACTACTAACACTGTTTATGAAGCCTGTATTCATACTGCACAAATAGAATCAGCTGTGTGTTCTTAAATAATTGTAATCACAGTTATGATACATTATAATATGGCTCTTCAAATACATGACTCTGATTGGTCAGTCAAGCATTGTGCGGCCAATTATTTTGTATGATAACTGCTTAACCTTAAACTATAATTGATCTTTTTTAAACAATTTCCTACATAGTTGCCTCTTGTGTCACTCCGTGGTCTCTTTCTTTTCATATAATAAATTTATTTAATCTTCAAACAATTTCAATACAAATCTCAAATTCATGTACGTTTATTTGCTTATTTGGTCATTTTAATTTGGTACAAATTATAAGCAGGATGTTAGTCAGCCATTCATTATTGCTAAATAAACCACTGCAAGGTGACACAAGACCTGATCACGCTGTCTGGGTTTATTTTGCAATAATAATAATCAATGACTGTACATTATCCCTTACTTATTCATTGTTAATCTTAATCCCTTACTTATTCATTGTTCATCTTTCAAAAGTATGATGCATTTAAATTATAATCAAAATATGAACATGAACAAATGTAATCTTATACAGTTTTATAATACATTATACTCTTTAAAGTATAGACAAAATAGCATTATAAATTATATAATAATAGTATATACTTATATAAAATATATTTAATTTTTTTAAATACAAATATACAATATGAAAAAAAAAAACTATATAATATGATTTTAAATGATCACTGATTAGGCAAATTATTATGATGCATCATACAGTAACTCTGGTGACCACTGATTTCAATAGGATACAGTGTAAAAAATATTATAATAATTTACAGCAAAAATTATTTTTGCCAGAAATTTACTGAAATGTGTGTGTGTGTGTGTGTGTATGTATGTACAGTATATATATATATATATATATATATATATATATATATATAATGCATTCTGGATTTGTATTGATGCCTTAATTACTATTAGGCTATTACTAGTACTAACATTATTATATAGTAAGAATGCTTTGCTTTAAATATGTTTTTTTTTTGTTTTGGTAAATTACAGAAAATCATATTTTCAATTTAGCATTATTTTTCAATTCAAACCACAAACAGTTTTTGTGTATTATGTGTATTATATGTTGTTATTAAAACATTTAATACATTATACTGTATATACAGGCTTCAAATAAAGAGTTATCAAAGACCTATTGTAACGCTTGAGCAACGAGGCAGACGAGGAGATGCGGATCCAAACGCAGTTTAAACTTTATTTAATTAACAAAACAGGTAAACACAAAGGAACAACCCACAATGGGGAAATCAAACATAAAAAACACGAACGCTAACAAGGGGACTATGGAGTTACATAAGGGACTAAAGTGAAAACTAAGAAATGCAAATGTGACAAAAATGGCAAACAAAAGGGCAACAGTGAAACAAGACAGGGTATACATAACAGAGCCCCCCCTCAAAGGATCGGCTTCCAGACGATCCTAGAAGACAAAAAACAAAAGACAAAAACCCACAAAAACAACATGAGGGCACCAGGGGCAAACAGACAGTCCAAGTGGGCACATGGGCAGACAGACAGACCAGGGGGGCACAATGGGCAGGCAGGAAGTCCGGGGGGCACAGAGGGCAAGACAGGCAGGTCATGGAGGTGCAAGGGGCAGACAGGAAGTCCAGGGGGGAAATGAGACAGTCCACGAGGGCACAAATGGAGATGAGACAGTCCACGGGGCCCATTAGGCAGTCCCTGGGGGCACAAAGGGACAGGGTTAGGGGGCCAGGGAGGTATCGACTGGGCAGGGACAGGTTTCGATGGTCTGGGAGCTGGCCACTGGGCAAGGGTAGGTGCAGGAGGCCTGGGAGCTGGCCACAGGGCAAGGACAGGTTTGGGGGACCTGGGAGGAGGCCACTGGACAGGGACTGGGTCAGGAGGCCAGGGGGGAGGCCTCAGGACGGGAACAGGGTCAGGAGGCCTGGGTGGAGGCCACAGGACAGGGACTGGGTCAGGGGGCCTGGGAAGAGGCCACAGGACATGGACTGGGTCAGGGGGCCTGGGAAGAGGCCACAGGACGGGAACAGGGTCACAAGCACTGGGAGGAGGCCACAGGACAGGGACCGGATCCTGAGGCCTGGGAGGAGGCCACAGGATAGAGGCCGGCTTTGGTGGCCTGGGAGGTGGTCGTGGGCCAAGGGCCGGTTCAGGGGACCTGGGAGGTGACCACAGGACAGAGGCCAGTTTTGGTGGCCTAGGAGATGGAGTGGCCACAGGGCAGGCCGGCGGAGCCGCGTGAGGCGGAGCCAAGGAGGACCTCTGAGGCGGAGCCGAGGGAGGTGATGGCTCAGAAGGCCCAGAAGGCGGAGCTGAGGGGGGCTCAGGAGGTGGAGCTGAAGGAGGCTCAGGAGGCGGAGCTGAGGTAGGCGGCGCCGTGGGAGGCTTTAGGAACGGAGACCAGGAAGGCTCTGGAGTCTCTGGGGACAGAGACGTAGGAGGCTCTGAGGGCGGAGCCGTCGAAGGCTTGAGTGGCTCGAGGGGCGGAGCCATAGGAGGCTCGGGAGGCTCTGAGGGCGGTGCCGTCGAAGGCTTGAGTGGCTGGAGAGGCAGAGCCGTAGGAGGCTCGGGAGGCTCTGAGGGCGGAGCCGTCGAAGGCTTGAGTGGCTCGAGAGGCGGAGCCATAGGAGGCTCAAGAGGCTCTGGGGCGGAGCCGTAGGAGACTCGGGGGGCGGAGCCCTGGAAGGCTCGAGAGGCCTGGAATGCGGAGCCCTGGAAGGCTCGAGAGGCGGAGCCCTGGGAGGCTCGAGAGGCTTGAGAGGCGGAGCCCCAGGAGGCTCGGGAGGAGGAGCTCTGGAAAGCTCGGGAGGCTTGCGAGACGGAGCCCTGGAAGACTCGAGAGACTTGAGAGGCGGAGCCATGGGAGGCTCGAGAGGCTTGAGGGGCGGAGCCCTGGCAGGCTCGAGAGGCTTGAGAGGCGGAGCCCTGGAAGGCTCGAGAGGCGGAGCTCTGGGAAGCTCGGAGGGCGGAGCTCTGGAAAGCTCGGGAGGCTTGGAGGGCGGAGCTCTGGAAAGCTCGGAAGACTCGAGAGACTTGAGAGGCGGAGCCCTGGGAGGCTCGAGAGGCTTGAGGGGCGGAGCCCTGGTAGGCTCGAGAGGCTTGAGGGGCGGAGCCCTGGAAGGCTCGAGAGGCTTGAGAGGTGGAGCCCTGGGAAGCTCGGGGGGTGGAGCTCTGGAAAGCTCGGGAGGCGGAGCTCTGGAAAGCTCAGGAAGCTCGGAAGGCGGGGCTCTGGAAAGCCCAGGAGGCGGAGCTCTGGAAAGCTCAGAAGGTGGAGCTCTGGAAAGCTCAGAAGGCGGAGCTCTGGAAAGCTCAGAAGGCGGAGCTCTGGAAAGCTCGGGAAACTCAGAAGGTGGAGCTCTGGAAAGCTCTGGAAACTCGGAAGGCGGAGCTCTAGAAAGCTCGGGAAACTCGGAAGGTGGAGCTCTGGAAAGCTCGGGAAGCTCGGAAGGCAGAGCTCTGGAAAGCTAAGGAAGCTCGGAAGGCGGAGCTCTGGAAAGCTCGGGAAACTCGGAAGGCGGAGCTCTGGAAAGCTCGGAAGGCGGAGCTCTGGAAAGCTCGGGAGGAGGAGCCCTGGAAGACTCGAGAGACTTGAGAGACTTGGGAGGCGGAGCCCTGGTAGGCTCGGAAGGCGGAGCCCTGGAAGGCTCAGGAGGCGGAGCCCTGGAAGGCTCGGGAGGCGCTGGCTCTAGGACGGGCATGACCACTGGTGCTGGCTCTTGGACGGTCCTGGCTACAGGCGCTGGCTCAGGGACGGTCGAGGCTACAGGCGCTGGCTCAGGGACGGTCGAGGCTACAGGCGCTGGCTCAGGGATGGTTGAGGCTACAGGCGCTGGCTCAGGGACGGTCGAGGCTACAGGCACTGGCTCAGGGACGGTCGAGGCTACAGGCGCTGGCTCAGGGACATCTGAGGCTACAGGCACTGGCACACTGACGTTTGAGGCTATTGGCACTGGCTCACTGACGTCTGAGGCTACAGGCTCTGGCTGGGTTACCGTGGTATGTGCCGGCTTGGGTTCGCCGGGCGCTGAGGGCAGAGCCAAGGGGGGTTTAGGGCATGGGGCTGCGGCAGGCGGAGGCTGGAGTGCACAGACCACTCCCTTTCTCCTCTTCCTCCGGGCTGATGCGACTGGCGAAGCTGGGATGCTGTTCCTGGTCAGCGTGGCTTCAGGCTCGCTGGCCGTGGTTGACGAGGGCTCAGGCTCGCTGACGGTAGAGGCCGTAGGCGCTGGTTCGCTCACTGTGACATGCGTGGCCGCTGGCTCGCTCACTGTGACATGCGTGGCCGCTGGCTCGCTCACTGTGACAAGCGTGGCTGCTGGCTCGCTCACTGTGACATGCGTGGCCGCTGGCTCGCTCACTGTGACAGGCGTGGGCTCTGGCTCGCAGACCGGGGCAGGCGTGGGCTCTGGCTCGCAGACCGGGGCAGGTGTGGGCTCTGGCTCGCAGACCGGGGCAGGCGTGGGCCGGGAGGCGGAAGCCTGTCTTTTCCTCCTCCTCCGGGCGGACGAAGTGGACTGTGCAGGTTCAAGAGAAGCCACTGGCGTGGGGGGTTGCTCGCTGACAGGTGAGGCTGGTGTGACAGGGAGCGGTGAGCTGCACGCTAGTAGGGTCGTCTCCAGGTAGTCGCGGAGAGTGCAGCCGGGCATTGCCTGTGGCACCCGCTCCCTCAGCGAGGGATTTAAGCTGTCCTTAAAAAAAACCACCAATGCGGAGTCTGGGAAGTCCGTAAAGGTCGCCAGGAGGAGAAAGTAGAGAGCATGGTCTACCAAAGGCTGGTCTTCTTGCCGCAAGTTGAGCAGCCGGCATTTGGCCCGTATAGCTGCTGGATCCATGTGTGGTCTATCGTTCTGTAACGCTTGAGCAACGAGGCAGACGAGGAGATGCGGATCCAAACGCAGTTTAAACTTTATTTAATTAACAAAACAGGTAAACACAAAGGAACAACCCACAATGGGGAAATCAAACATAAAAAGCTGCTAACTAAACACGATGTAAACAAACAGAGGACTCGGGAAGGAAACACATACCAGGCTGACATCAAACAACGATAGACAAGGACTGAACAAAGAAACAGGGTATAAATACATAAACATGGGAAAAAGGGGCCAATGAACGAACAGAACTCAAACAAGATAACAAGGTGATTAACAGAAGCAAAAGGCAAACTAATGAGGGCAGGTGAAAACAATGACAGAAAACACGAACGCTAACAAGGGGACTATGGAGTTACATAAGGGACTAAAGTGAAAACTAAGAAATGCAAAAGTGACAAAAATGGCAAACAAAAGGGCAACAGTGAAACAAGACAGGGTATACATAACACCTATTCACCGTTCCAAGAAAAACATGTGTAAAATTTGCAATGGTACCAATCTTTAACCACCATATTTTATATCAAATTCATAATCTTACTATGACCCTGACTGTGTAATTTATATGGGATTGTTTGCATGCAGCCAAATTCTCTTCCTCTGCACTGCAGCTGAGTGCCCCAGCATGGAAGGCAGCACTGGAGGGAATGAGGCTGATTCTGTATCATTTAGGCTTATCACGAGTGAATATGCTTTCAAAAGCCCGTGGGGCTACAAAGAGAGCTTTGAGGAGATGGACAGGGACAGCTGCTCTCCGGGAACCCTGGCAAGCCAGTCTGCACTCTTTCGTTCTAATCTGAGAATGCTTTTTCAGGGCTGACTAAAATGATGAAGGGCTGATTTTAAAAGCACTAGATGATGGAAAAGTAATTGCCCATGCTGAGAAAATGGACCATGCACGTTGTATCACTTATCTGCAATGAATGGGGAAAAACTCTAGTGCTGTAATATTTTTTGGAGATTAAAACACTGTGATTTCTAGATTATAAAAGTGAATAATTTGCATTGCTCGTGATAACTATTGGTTTTCGTGGTAGGGAGGCTACATCCAGCTGTTCCTACTATTGGATTTTGCATTTTATAATGGCATTACTACTGTACACAGACAAAAGCTCTTAAAATTGGTGTCAAATGCAGGAGTTACAAGTTATTTAACAGTAAAAACTCTCTGCAACTAATGTGAATTCAAGCAGGATGATCTCATTCTTTCATAAATGTCCATATTTGTATGGCTGGATGGACACTATGTGTACAATACTAATGTACAATATCAACGTATACACAACATTTCAACCCATTTTACATATGAACAGCTTTAGAGATGTACAACTGTTTATGAATCCTCTAGAGACTGGTCGGAACTGGAATTGAAGGAATCTTTATGAGGGTCCCACCCCAGGTGACTGAGTTCTCAGACATAAGCCCATAGCACGACTCTCATTTACCATTAAATGATCTAGAAACTTTGTCCAGGAAATATTTTTTCCAATGGCAACTTTAAATGAAATCCAGATGGGACTCATAAAAGTAGTAATTTTCACTTTTGTATGGCTGTAATTAATTATCATGTATGGAATACTTACAGTTGAAGTCAGAAGTTTACATACACCTTAGCCAAATACGTTTAAACTCAGTTTTTCACAATTCATGACATTTAATCGTAAAAAACATTCCCTGTCTTAGGTCAGTTAGGACTTTATGTGAAATATCAGAATAATCATAGAGAGAATGATTTATTTCAGCATTTCTTTCTTTCATCACATTCCCAGTAGGTCAGAAGTTTACATGAAATACACTTTGATAGTATTTGGTGCATTGCCTTTAAATTTTTTAACTTGGGTCAAACGTTTTGGGTAGCCTTCCAGCTTCTCACAATACGTTGCTGAAATTTTGGCCCATTTCTCCAGACAGAACTGGTGTAACTGTGTCAGGTTTGCAGGTCTCCTTGCTCACACAAGCTTTTTCAGTTCTGCCCACAAATTTTCTATCAGATTAAGGTCAGAGCTTTGTGACGGCCACTCCAATACCTTGACTTTGTTGTCCTAAAGCTATTTTGCCACAACTTTGGCAAAATATAACTTTGCCAAGTATATGTCCAAAAACTTTGGACATATACTTGAGGTCATTGTCTATTTGGAAGACCTATTTGCAACAGTGCTTTAACTTTCTGGCTGATGTCTTGAGATGCTGCTTCAATATATCCACATAACTGTCCTTCCTCATGATGCCTTGATCTATTTTGTGAAGTGCACCAGTCCGTGCACCAGTCCCTCCTGCAGCAAAGCACCCCCGCAACATGATGCTGCCACCCCCATGATTCACGATTGGGATGTTCTTCGGCTTTCAAGCCTCACTCTTTTTTTCTCCAAACATAATGATGGTCATTATGGCCAAACAGTTACATTTAGGTTTCATTAGACCAGAAGACATTTCTCCAAAAATTAAGATCTTTGTCCCCATGTGCACTTGCAAACTTTAGTCTGGCTTTTGTTATGGCAGTTTTGGAGAAGTGTCTTCTTTGCTGAGCAGCCTTTCAGGTTATGTGGATATAGGATTCATTTTACTGTGGATATAGATACTTGTCTACCCATTTCCTCCAGCATCTTCACAAGGCCCTTTGCTGTTGTTCTGGGATTGATTTGCACTTTTCACATCAAACTATGTTAATCTCTAGGAGACAGAATGCATCTCCTTCCTGCACATTTAGCTTAGTGTATGTAAACTTCTGACTTCAACTGTATGATATGTATGAAATATAAGTGATTTTACCATTTAACATAAAAAATGTCACTTATTTCCCATTTTGTGTATGTATGTTTTCACAATGGTCCTAAATAGTCTTTATAAATCACACAGAACAGAATGAAGCAGTTCAAATATAAAATAAGGCAAATGTGTAAACTGCACAAAATAAATATGATGGCATTGCACATGTTTTTTTATTGTTATCAATAAAATAAACCTTTAAATTAAATATTCTATGAATCACAAATAATCAGTAAAAATGATGTGTGACATCTATAAAGTTATTCTATTTAGGAAATGTCCATGTGCTGATATTGTACATATTAGTGTCTATCCAAACATTTATTTGTATTTTTTTATTTATTGTATTTTTATTTATTTATACAAAAACAATGTATACTGTAGATCATGTTGGATTATGCGCTTGGTTACAAAACATATTTAAACTAAGGTTCATAATCAGGATTGTGAAGTATAAAGAGAAGGTACTAATATCCCTTTATAGTACGATGTAGCCATATGACCATATGAAGAAAAAAAAACACAACATAATGCATTGTTGGAAATAAAAGAACAGTCTTTAAAATATCAAATAAGATGCTGTTTTTAAGCCACATGGCCTTAGATTTTTTTCTCCAGGGGTCACCCGTATACATATCATGATTTATTTTTTATTTTTGTTGCTGTATTTTTGATTAGTTCATATGTTGCTAACTAATTAACTTTATCTAACATAGTTTTACAGACAATTCAGTTGGTCCCATATGGTACTTCTGTTCTACAATATAATTGCACTAATGTATTTTCTCATTGAAAATGTGTATAGGTTGTGGCATCAATTAAACACTCACTGAGCACTTTATTAGGAACACCTGTTCAACTATTTATTCATGCGATTAACTAATCAGACAATTTTGTGGCAGCAGAGTAGTGCATAAAATCATGCAGATACGGGTCAAGAGCTTCAGTTAATGTTCACATCAACCAGCAGAATGGGGAAAAAAATTTGATCTCACTGATTTCGACCGTGGCATGATAGTTGTGCCAGACGGGCTGGTTTGAGTATTTCTGTAACTGCTGATCTCCTGGGATTTTCATGCACAACATTCTCTAGAATTGACTCAGAATGGTGGCAAAAAAAACAGCAGTTCTGCAGACGGAAATGCCTTGTTGATGAGAGAGGTCAACGGAGAATGGCCAGACTGGTCTGAGCTGAAAGAAAGGCTACGGTAACTCAGATAACCATTCTGTACAATTTTAGTGAGTAGAACAGCATCACAGAATGCACAACACATCAAACCTTGAGGCGAATGTGCTACAACAGCAGAAGACCACGTTGGTCACATTATTAGAACGCCTGCGTTCCTATTGAAGTGCTCAGTAAGTATATTATTGCATTTATTAACTAATTTGGAAGTGTTTACCATAATTTAAATGCATTTATGTATAAAATAACACAATTATGATTTGTACTTATTTTTAGACAAAAATGAACATGAAGAGGTGTTATGGAAAGGACAAAAAGAGTGCACAGTTAGTTCTTCCCAAAGAGAACAGTGAGGATGAGATAAAATAGTGAAATAATCGACAATATTTAAGAACATATGCTAATGATTTACTCAGTTTTAGTTTGTAGGAGCTAAATATATCAATTAAAGTAATATAAATCAATTTAATTAAAGGAGAAATGGATATTTTTTAATTAAAAATTATTCTTTTTTTAATTCCACAAACAATTTTCCACTTTGGTACAGAGCTGCCATATGGCAACATTTCCCAATTTGTTATTGACTGATTGATTTTTAGAGCTATTTATAAAATAAATTCACATGGAAAATATAGAGGGGCAGACTGGCCATCGGGCCGGCCACAAAATGGGGCCAAATGGGCCGCGATATGTAGAATGGCCACACAATGGCTCTGCAATATGCAGAAAAGGACAAATTCTATATATATATATATATATATATATATATATATATATATATATATATATATATTCCCATGTGAATTCCACGATTAGAACATAATGTGCACCATACAGGCATATAAGAAAATACACTGTCATCATCCGGTGAGTGAACTGGGACAAAGTATCTTTGAACATTGAAATCATTTAATGTTTTAAAGCAAATACAGTTTACTTCACAGGGTCAACACATGTGAACAATATATATTTTTTTCATATCATTACCGACCTCAGCAGACATACATTCACACGGCTGCATGAAGACAAAATCTTTTTGTTTGTTTTCGCTTTTTTGTAATTTGTTTTGTTGCAGTTATTTACAAATTCATTATAATGCATCAACCCCAAGTCTCTATACAGAACCCATTGACATATCAAAACCTGTCTACAGAAGTCAACGTTAAAGTAGATTTATGGCAATAAGCGATACATCTCCAATCGGCTGAGCAGTCTAATTTGTTTTCTAGTTTAGTTTGCAGTCAAAGTCTATACTTGAAGACTCCCCAACGTCTATTCAACCCTTAACCGAGCTATAGTTTCCAAGTTACGTACATTATTTACAGTGGAATGTCAGGCTTTGAAGTGGGCAGTTAGAAAGACATGAGATGCTGGAATGGAAAACCAAGATTTGTTCTTTCTAAAGAAAATATAAAAGTAGAAATAAAAAGCAACACTTTAGAACTTTGTATTTAGAACTACAATAATAAAAAAGTATGCCCATGCACTTGTGCAGACAGGTAAATGTTGCAAGAAACTACAGTAAAAAAAGCAGTTGATATGGGTCATGAAAATTAATTATATTCATCTAAGTCTGGCATGTTTTACATGACATGTAAAGCCATAAAAGCTATTTGGTGAATGGGTAACTTGTGCTTCACTTGACAAAATAAAAAAAAAGACCCTTAATCAAAACAACCTGCTAATGAGAGACAAATTGAAATAGTAACTAAACAGTAAATGAACTTGTTAGATCAAAGGCTTGTGCTTTAGCTAAAGAGATGTCAGTCTCTTCAATCACAGCTGTGTTTATGAAGCTGGCTTCCAGTTTTGAGCTGGTAAACAAAATGATGCTGGACCAGCGACGGGCTGCTTGAAAAATCCTGTTCAAAATACAGCTTCTATAATATCATGCTACCGTCTTTAAAATGATGGACAGCGAGGGCAGACAAATATAACTACAATAACTAATACAAAAATAATACAATAACATTTACAGATTTTGGATGTAAAAAAGTAAAACCTTACATCTCACATGTCATAGGCACTGCAATTTGTATAACACAGCACACTGACATTATTACAAGATTCATCATAAAACTAAGTGACAAATGTACAGTTATTCATTATGTGGTCTAGTTTAGGTGAAATCAAGGTGTGTATGAAGTCTAACATTGAGGATTAATAAGTAACATAGATGTTCGCATATTTCCGTAGGGAATTGGCAACAGCAGAATTCCACAGAATTTGAACGTGCATTAAATTCTATATATTCCCCACCCTTTTGGTGTTCATTTTTTATTTTGACTAATTAGATAATGCTTTCAGCTACCATCTCCATATATCACATGTAAACAGAATGATCACAAAATTAATTTGAAAAGAGGTCAACGTTCTACTGCTGAAATCGGTCTGTGCTTACTGAAATTCGAATCACTGCCCCCAATGGCTGAAGCTGGTATTGTGGTTGAATGTATGGGCAAGAATGAAATACAGATTCTAGATTAAATGTCCAGAGGGTGGCACCAAAAGTGAAGGTACAATCACCAGGAATGCATATTTTATTAACTCTTCCTACTAACCCAAACCCTAAAATTGTTTATGTGAACATGATTGATTCCTGGTTACCATGGAACCAGAACCCATGTTTCGGAGGTTTCCTACGCAACTCACTGTCAATAGTGCAAGAGCTAAATGTGTTCATGTTTGAACTGATGTAAAAATGTCTGATTGGGGATGGCGTTTGTCAGTAATTCAGCTGAATGGGGTCGAAGTTAACATTATCTTTTGGATACTTAAATGCATTCACCCCCAAAAGTAGTCCAGGTAATGTAAAAGTCTGCATATTCCATCTAGGCCTGCACATTAGTGAGCAGATGTAGTATTCATCCAGTTTCCTCCTTTTATGGGTCCTCGTGGATTGTCTACGTGATTACAGCTATTCGGCATCCTAATCTCTCTTTACTTTTGCAGAGCCGTGTTTAAGGCATTCAAGAGAATTAAATATTTCATGACCAAGCCATGTTAGATTCTACTAATGCATTTTCTTATCTTATTTTTTTTTTTTTATCAGGAGGGTGATATATATGCAGTTAGGTAACTTATTTGTCTCTGGAAATATTTTTTTTTGGTGAACACTGCCCTTCATTTTACAAACATCTAAACTCAATAGTCTGGCAGTCCTGTCTTGTGAGTGGCCAACACAAAAGACAAGGCTCTGGCTAAACCGAACAAGGAGCAGTTCAAAAGAAAAAGAGACACATGCCAGAAATTACGGCTTTGTAGCCAGCCAGGTATGTCGACTTGTGTCCATATAGCTTGATACATTCCCAACTGTCAATGATTTTGATGTTTGATGCAGTTTCACTTTCTTGTCACCCTTTGTTGACGCCGTTATATTCATTTAACTATTTATTAAATGTCTGTAGCCAACATTTAGGTTCGAGAAAGGATTTAGAAAGGATTCATTGCTGCAATCTAGCAACGGATCAAGTGGTTTTTAAGATCCAGCAGTACATAACGTGGTGGTTTCATGCCTGTCTGTGGTGCCCATTTTTCTGGGCAATGGGAACCAGTCTCTGCCATGTGTACCTCTGATCTCACTTTGGCTCCAGACATTGCACATTTCCGTTGTTTCATTCCCATGACCCATGCCTTTAACGCTACCTGCTCCAAGAAAAACGGCATCCATCAAAATGCTCTAAATGATGGTTGACATTAGCGCTAAAGGCTTGTGAAAACTAAACATTCCCATTGAACCTGTTCATATTTACAAGATTTTGAAAACATTGTGACCTCATAAGTGACCACTCCACATAACCAACTCTAAATAACAAATACCCTGTCTTTTATAACACCATATTATACAGGATTATCTATTTATTCCCAAAAGGGATAGTTTACCTAGAAAATAAAATGATTTCTTCATTTACTCACCTTCATATTGTTCCAAACACAAATGACTTCCTTTCCTCTGTGGAACGGAGAAGTTTTGAAGAATGTTCATGCTACTTTCCTGCAAAAAAGTAGTCTATATGACTTGTGCACAATGTTCTCAATCTTCTGAAGTCATATGATACATTAGTGTGAGGAACAATCTTAGTTTAGTCATTGATATTGCCTTGAAAATCTTGCTTTAAAGTCATGATCACCATTAACTTCCATTCTATGGAAAATAGCACCTTAGACATTCTGTTATAAATAACTCCTTTTGTGTTCCACAGAGGAAAGAAAGTCAAACATGTTTTGAAAGATATGAGGGGGTGAGTAAATGATGACAGTTTTCATTTTTGGGTGAACTATTCCTTTATGAGTTTCAGAGGAAATGGACTTGGATAAAGCATTGCTATGTAGACACTTCACATAATGGCACATTCTGGATGGATGGACAAAGACCAACTAAGACTGGCATGGAGATTTGTTTTTTTTTTCCCTCACAGACATCTGCTCCTCAAATGTTCTCATCAGTTTTCGCATCAGAGGTCGGATGCAGTATATCTGTCTAGATGCTGTTCCTACAGGTTGCATGCTTGATTGCAGTGTACATATGACAAACACTGCAGATCTGTCGCTCGGCTCACAATGTTGAGCCCTCATAGCAGTGTCTTAAAATAAATACTGTTTTTGGACAGCAGTCAGAACCCATTTGCTTTTTTCCATTGGATCGCACTTTTTCAGGACATGAATTTAGCCACTGCATGCCACTTAGTCAATGGGTCCTCTGGATGATGTGTTGCATTATGGACAGCAAAATCATGACAATTCCAAAAACACAATAGTGCTAATTTGACCTCTGACCTCATAATCACACTGTAATCACATCTGTAAGAATTGCTAATATTTAGTTCCAAGTTTTTCTGGTAACCAACACCACATAAAAAGCAAGATTATAAAAAACAAACAAACAGAACAACCCTTTAAAGAAAAGTCAGTATGGTAATGAGATAAAAAAGACAAATGAACAATAAAAAGATCGTACATCCAGTGTAAGACTTTCACAATATGACCAGCAATATACCCCTTCCCAAAACAGTTACAGTCTCTTTTATACATTTAATACATTTATAATAACAACAAAATGAGACAAAAATGATAATACACTGTAATAGTTTTCAAGCAACCTGCCTGTCCAGCTTAAGTGGATGTTTATTAGCCTCAGTCATTGAGATTTCCTCTTGCTGTCGTAGCAGGTTCATCTTAAAGCATGTTGATATGTAATGATGTTGATGTGTCGATGCTGCAAGCTTTTTTTCTACAGCTGTTTATTTCGATGGTCTCTGATGGGGGCGGAGGTTACGGGGTCAGGGCGATGGGTGAGGTGCAGATTGGGATTAAACACATGGAGGGATGGGGTTCTAGTGATGGAGGTGGTTGGGTGTGGTTGGATGCAGAAGAGGGCAAAACTTTGTAGATTTTTTTTTTTTACGCTTTGTTGCATGCCACTCTAAACGTACCACTCTTTCTTTGAAATAACCGAGCCATCGGTTTGGGAGACCATATCGTCGGTGATCTCAGGCTCGGGGTCGTATTGGAAAGCGAGAGTCCGTTCGTCATAATCACGAGTTTCACCTTCGTCAACGGTGAAGTAGGGTCTCTTCAAATCCTCAGAGTTGCCATCAAAATCCCGATCACCACCCTCGAAACCACCGGGTCCGCTTATTTGTGCAGGCTTCTTTTCATCGTCGGAGTCATCGGGGTACTGCAGGTTCTTGGGCATCGGAGGATGGGCGGGCATGCCACCAGCCTTGCTGTATCCATTGCCGAATACGTGTTTTTTGGTGCTGTAGTCGCCCTTAAAGGTGCGCTGGCGACGCCACAGGAAGAAGACGAGCAGCGCGATGGCGGCGACCAGCAGAGCCACTCCGCCGACTGCACCGCCGATGGCAGCGCCGGAACTATGCTGCACCAGTGGGATCTCACTGCCATCAGGTGACGACGGGTAGTTAGGGAAGTCTGGGAAGGGAAAGACAGATGGAAGGGGAGAGTGTATCAGTGCTCTGGTGGGAAGGAGGTGCATTTGTGCAGGTGCTCATTTTTTGATGAGGAAAGGAACACAGTGAAGGATAAACAAAAGGGAAGACATGAAGGAGCCCCTGCCCCACCAAACCCACCACCTAAAAACAATCCATTAGGACTGCTTTACATAGAAAAGTAAGCTCTAATGTTCACAGTTGCATGCGTGTTATGCATTCGCAAAAAAAGAACAAGCACATAGACCATCTTGTTTGCAAAGATAATGACCAGAAGTCTTGAAACTTAGGGCAACTACACACTTCAGAAAGCCGTTACGGAGTGTTTGACAGATAGGAATGCGTAAGATGCTGAGTCAGTTTGAAATCAAGCGGAAATACAGCTATTCTGAATTTCCAAAAACTGGACCCAACTTTTAAAAATTTTAATTGGTCAACAGATGTCTTCATCACAGCGTGCTTTGCGAAAAATAACACATTAAAGTAATATTCCAGATTCAATACAAGTTAAGCTCAATTGAAAGCATTTGTGGCATAATGTTGATTAGCACAAAAAATGATTTCAAGTCTTCCCTCCTTTTCTTTAAAACAGCAAAAATCTGGGTTACAGTGAGGCACTTACAATGGAAATTAATGGGGCCATTAAATTACTGACTGTTACAAAGGTATAGACATAAGACGTAAATAATTTTAGTGTGATAAAATAGTATATCAACCTTTTCGGTGTAAATGTATATCCAATTTGACAACTTTGTTGCCATGTTAATGTACAGTAAGTGACAAATATTTAGAAGTTCATCCATCAATAGCAGTTGTCAGCCACAAAATGACAATTTAAACAACTTTAAAGTTCAATTAATGCACAAGTTTTAACAGAAGAATTAATGTAAGTGCTTTTATAAAATTATAAGCGTATATGCTTCAAACATTTGCCTCATTCACTTCCATTGCAAGTGCCTCACTGTAACCTTGATTTTTGAGGGATGATTCAAAATAACTTTTCTGGTAATTAACATTATGCCACAAAATGCTGTTGATTGACCTTAATTTGCATTAGAAATGGAATATTCCTTAAAAATCCCATTAATTAGCTAAATTTACTATAATGGCAAGAGATTAAGACTTCTTTTCAAAGAATATTTCTTGGATTAAATGTATTTTTCTAACTCCATTGGCAATTTTTACTTTCTTGTTTTGAGATAAAATATAAAATACTAATTAAGAAAATAATATTCTGCAGTATGTTGCCGCAAAAGTTAAAATTGTATTAACTTTGGATGGCTTAAGCAAACCGCTGCAAGTCTTTGCGACACACCATTCCTATTGAAACAAATGGATTCACAGCATAAAAACTAGTGTGTAGGTGCCCTTAATCATTTAAGTTATTCACATAAGCATTCCTTTAATCTCTCTGGTAAGTAAAGCTTGTGCTCACAGACATGATCAGAGCCTATTTTCTAAGAACAGTAACCAAAGTGCTCCTTAAGTCCGACCTCAAAACCTCAAAAACCATGATTCATATTAGTACAGATGGCTCTTCTTTAAAGCTCTTGACCAGGCTGGATTATATTGGTTTTATACTCTTTTATTCTACATGCAATGAAATATAATAATTTTCCTTTTAAACCTATGAATTAAAAAAACAGCTGAATACCCATACTGTCTCAGGTGAAAGGCAAACCAAATACTACCCTTGAACTTTCAAAAGTGAAAAGCGTCTCTCAAATCACTGATGTGGTTTTTACAATCATGCTGGAACATGATTCCAATGCAAGCCTGCAGTACCGACACCCACAATACATAGTTATAGCTGAGACATTGGTTGTGGTTTTGTTTCCAAACTCATAAACACCATGCATCCAACAAAGCAAGTCACATACCATGTAATAAGGCCATGCAAGAAGTCAGTAAGGCATTTCTCAAAAGCTCACCCAAAGCACGGCGATATGCATACAGAAGTAATTAGAGTTGGAAAAGAGATTCATGCACACGCTTACATCCACACAAAAGCAAGGCATGCATTGCAACTTTTTTCAACATAAGATCATTTACAGTTGCTGGATTAACAGTTTGTACGCTTACATGTTGTTTCTCAAGACTTTTCATTGTATGCAACATCCCTTGCAAACCTAAACACCACAAACCAAAGCCTTACAACAGTGCAAAAGTCTACCTATGTCTACATACAATATATCACACAAACTCTACCTCTCATACCAGGTGTGTCTCATTTAAGCAACAAGCTATACAATTTAATATATCTTCCATATTATTATGAATTTCTGTACTAACTAGCCTAATCCACTTGTCCTCAAATTCTTGTAGGTCAATTGGTAAAGCATGGCACTAGCAACGCTAAGGTCAAGGCTTGAATGCTTTGTAAATTGCTTTGCTGTTGACAAGACGATTTGTCGGTCACTTAGTTTCTATTTCTGTTTCATCTCACACTATATTCTCCTTGGTACAAAATCAAACTCTGTATTAAACATCAATTATATTCTGATTGGCTGTGAATTGTGTCTCGCCACAAAGCATTTTTGCTTTCACTGTGGCCCGTAAATTTCCTTGTTGCTGTGTGGCGAGACACAATTTGCGTTGCACCAAAAACAAAGACTTTTGTAGAATTTGAAGCCATTTCTGAAAACGAAAACAGCTTAAAACTGGCTAAGGTGGTTGGCAAGCTGAAAAGTGCCCAAAACCCCTTTAAAACCAGAAACAATGGACTATCTTAACCAGCTTGGCCAGGCTGGGATACCACCTATCACCTAACGCTGTTCTTTTTCTGAAGGAAAAAGAGAACGAGCAACCAGCAACTAGACAAATTCACCCTTCACATACAGTTGTGTTAACAGCACACTACATCTGATAACAACAAGCATCATATTTCCAGTCTGAAGTCTATGCCATTTACATTTGCTAATAGAATATGCTGGTTAAAAAGGTCAGCCGCTGCATTGTGAAGGTTCCTGACTGCCGTATGCGACAGTGACTTATTGAATATAGGCAGTAATAAGGCAGTCGGGGTGAGCTGCATTTGACACATTCTAGCTACTTAATGAGATTCCATCCCAGACCTGGCAGAGTACTGTCTGGTATCCCACCGCACATGCACACGCACACGCACACACACACACACACACACACACACACACACACACACACACACACACAGTGATGGTCAGATATTTCTCATTGACAAGCTCAGACAGCTTGTGAAGGATTACGGTCATAAAAAGCAAAAACCTCTGGGGATTCAATCCATCTCGTCTCTTAATCGAAAAATATGAAGTTAAATGCTAAAAGGGAAAAGAACAAGGCATAGCGCACTTTGAGAATACACACACACACACAGACACACACACACAAAACAAAAACAACATAGCTAAGTTAGCTTGATTTAACTTTTTGTTGCATTCCAAAATGTGTCAGAGCAAAATTCATAGCGCAAAATAAAAGGGCTTTAGATTTTCATATTAACCGCAACTTTCATTTGAATGATCCTGATATTGATTCTTAAAATCGCAAGATCAGTCTTAATACCCAACCCCCTACAATGTGAGTAAATCACACACATATGCAACCAAATGTCATGATACGCAACTAAAAATGTCTTAGATTAGCCACTGGCTGTTAATTTTTAGATTTCTCTCGCCAGCGTTGGAGTAGAATATTATATAAAAGTTATATAATAGGTGTGTGTTGTATGAACCTACAGAGCTGAAATATTCTTCTAAAAATATTAGTTTGTGTTCAGCAGAATCAAGAAAGTCACATCTGGGATGGCAGTAGGGTGAACTATCCCTTTAAATGATGGAACACTAATGATAAAATATCATTCGTAAAATGTATATTTTAATAATGTAGCAAGGTACCAAGAAGCTTCTAATTAACATCATTAGTGGAGAGATGTTCTTGTATAAGCAAAAGGGACAGTATAACTGAAATATAGTGGTTTGAAACAATTATTTGAATCAAATCGAGAGCTTGTGAATCAAAATCGAATCAGGAAATGTGTATCAATACCCAGCCCTACAACACAATTCCACCTTGCATTCTCAGCATTGCTGGCAGACCTTTACATATAGCAAACATTTACGTACAGCTTTCTACGTACAACTACCATCTTTGCGGAGCAACAATTTAAAGCGAATCTTTCTGAGTATGTTCCATCTTTAAAACATGTTTAGATCCAGATAGCTACCTGAATAATAACACATTGTGTTTAATGGTATAGTCATTTGAAGGTAACACTATTAACGCTAACATTAGCGCAAGAACACACATCAAACATCCCTATTCAAAAGACCAAAACTGCTGGTAGCTAGTCCAGCACTAGACAAGCACTAACCAGCCAGGACCAACATGGAAATCCATACCACATTGCAACATGTCAACCATGCATTAATTTCTGCACATGAGCATGGAGTATGATTCTGGCCAAAAACAAACCAATGATTTTGCAGCTAGCAAGAAAGTCAAGTTTGTTACTCACTATAATGACAAGATAACAGAAAATACTGGGAAAACACAGCTGCCACACCACCCATCACACACAATGGGTTTTCAAACAATGTAATTTTCTGTTTTAACTCTATAAAACAATTATTTTTACAGCACCTTTCATTAATGTTATTGTCAAATGCTAAAGCGAACTGGGTGCTGTTTCTTAAAATGGTGGGTTCAAAGAAACAGTCTGCCATCAGAAGTCTTCCTCTCAATTTAATTACTGTGACACTGCACGGCAAAAGTCATTCAAGCAAAGGAACCCATTTATGTACACTCTACTGCTCCCTCTCCCTATTTCTCCATCCTTCTCTTCTTTCTATTCTGGGTTTACTCAGAGAGCATCCAAACTGTGGTTTGGCCGCCGGTGATCTGGCCACTCTCTCAGCTATCAGCTCTCAAGTCTTAATCTGCCCTTTAATGGGATTAGACGTACTGGGGTCTTCATTATACAGAGAGACAGAAAATCCACAGGATTGGAAGCAACAGAGTTGAAAGCAACACAGCCTTCTTTCTCTAATTCGTTCCACTTTCCTTCCTTGCACCTTTCTGTCAGTATCTCCTCAACTCTCTCCTCATCAATTTTTGTCCCCGTTGGTGTTTATTCCCCATTCTTTTTCTGCTGAAGGCACGTGTTTATACAGCTACTATATTTATGACACAGCATTACCAGCCCCAACCAGATAGAGGCATTAAAACTGCTCAATGACCACCATGAAAAATTATAGCAGAATCTTTAAAAACTGAAAGGACCCTTACGAGGCCAATAAAGATCTGCAGCTTGTTATGATGCCCTTGTTAGGTGGGCTAGCCAATCACTTTCTCGAGCGCCACTCAAGTAGCTTTTTCAGTAAACCAAAAGGGATGTTTTAATGATGAGAAACCAGCATTGCTATTCACCAGTTTACATAGTGTTTTGGGTGCTGGTGACAGAACTCAAAACGATCTCAGAGCGATATAACGTGTATATGTGAACAGCAAAATTATCTTAGACCCCCTTAAAAGGTCCCAAAAATGAACGGGAGGTGGTTTGATTACTGTTCCTTTGCAGATGCTTTTGTGGTTCGATTGATTGTTGCTATGTGAAGTCCGTTTTGCTATTCGTTATGACATAAGTACCTCAAGGCTTGCCATACATAGATGCATAACATAATCACCTGATCGAGATTATTTTATCTAACTGCGAATATTGTGAACATTAAATTCCACAAAAATGTTACTGTCCAAATAAGGGAATTTTAAGCGAATATAGAAATGCCACGATTACCATGACCGCGTCGTTATTTGAGCATTCCAAATTAAATCGGGTGCAGTCAGAGCAGCTTCTGAAGAGCGCATGAAGATGAACTGCTTTGAAGCGCTGTGATATGCATGCCTTTTGCTGAGGTTCATGCCAAACTCTCGAGAAAATACAAGCGATTTTGATAGTGAAAGCAAAGCGCTTTGATTCACATAATGGCAAATGATTTGGGTTTATTAATTTAAAAGACAGGAAATCTCGTTTCGTGTTCGTTTATGCGAAATAAGTGTTCATGGGTTTAATCGGAGACCCTTAACTATTATGTGATTCCAAGTTAAATACATTACTACATATGGTGAATGTATTTTCAGCACACATACACCTTAAGAAGTATCACAATTTGTCATCATAATCACAATTATATGTATGCCAATTTATTGTTAGCCAAATATAATAATTGTGACTGCCAAGGGGTCTGACATCCGAAAGAGTTGTGGTATGAACAACAAAGGGTCTGAGATCACATCAATGTTAAAAGGACCAAAAAAGAAACTGGGTCCTCTTTTAAGTCCACTTATATTGTGAACACCAAAAGCACTAAGGTCATTTGCAGCTGGTTCCCTTTTTGGTCCACTTTAACTGAACTGGGTTTGGTTAATTTAAAACTGACTTGATGTGAAACCACCCTCAATGGTGGAGTGGTGGTGGTGTAGTGGTCTAAACCACATAACTGGTAAACTGGTAATCAGAAGGTCGCTGGTTCGATCCCCTTGTGTGCCTTGTCCTTGAGCAAGGTGAAAAGAATGGCTATGCTGATCCACCATCTATTTCAGCACCAAACCATCACTAACCAGCATATACCAGTCTAGATCAGCATGAAAGTTCAATGCTGGTGGAACTTGTCTTTTTAGAAGGGTTGATAATATTGAAAACAGGATGGACAAAAGCTTCACCACCCATGCAAAATGTCATTAAAAAAAAAAAAAAGTGCCAGTCTTATCTACTTTCTTTTTAGACAATTTTTTTCTAGTTTTTCTTTTAATTTCTTGAGGAAATTGTTACACGCTTGCCTGTGCAACCATTGCTGTCACAATGTTGAGTGTTGTAGGTGGTTGCCAGGATGTTTTGAATAGTTGTTAGTGCTTTGTTTGGAAGTATATTGTCCACCAGGCAATATTTTTTTTAAATCTGATCACTTAGACAAGTAATTATAGTAACATCTTCTCAACAAGCTGCAGTTTTTGTATCATTCATGTCCGAAGCACAAATGTGCAGAAGTAGTTGCTCTCTAAATCTCCAAAGTTTAATACTTAGGTTAGTTTTTTAAATCCCCAATTCTACATATGAGCAATAGTAATAGCAACAATAAATCCAAAACCTTTAAAGATCTTTAAAATGGTCCCATCAAGCTCACAAGGGCTTTGAGGCAATCAAATGCATGGGGGCCCTTAAAGACTTGATTGGCAAAACAAATCAATGGCAGATATTGCCTTATTCCCCAAGTCCTGAGGCATGATGGAAAAGAAAAGATGATCCCACACCCCTCATCACAGGTCTGGTTCTTCCTATCCTATCCTTGCCCTTATCTTCAACCCTCACTATCAAAATCCACACTTATCATCCAACCTTGACTAATCTCTTGGTGATGAATGGCCATCAATAACATTCTAACTTATAGTAAATTTGATTCATTGACAAACACAGCTGAAGGGAGAAAAAAAGTTACTTTAAAAGGTACTTTGCTCATCTTAGCTGGTCACCCAGCTTGACAAAGTTGGTGTTAAACTGATCTAGCTGGTCTCCTAGTATAGACAAACTTGTGTTTAGCTTGTCAGCCAGATAGCAAATACCACAAAACCCCTGTAAATCCATCAAAACAGACCAGCTTTATCAGCTTGGCCAGGTTTGGAGACTAGTTGTTTAGTTGCGAAGGCGGCAGAGCTGCCATGCAAGGTGCTAACCTGCCATTGGGAGCAACTTGTGGTGTTCATTACCTCGAGAACTGTGCCTTTAGAGGAAAATCCACATACTTTAAACTTAACCGCGTGTGTGGGCCTGTTGTTAAATCGTAAAGGAGTAATCATGTTACCACAACACTAATGATTTATCAGTAGCACTAGCTACTTTTCTTCATCAGATGGCAGAGAAGCAGAGCAAGGTGACAGACATGTATCGTGGCTACGAGGGGGGTGAAGGGGTATCTCAGACTTCATTGCCATGTCGCCAAAGGCTGCACCTGCCAGGAGATAGATAAAGCCTAACTCGCAGTGTGTTTCAAACTGCCCTGATACATTAAAGCTGACAAAAAGAACCTGCCTATTAACAAGCCTCTGGGAATATGCAGATAGTGCTGTAACCTTGAATTGCGATGGACAAACAGTTCCCTGGAGAGATTAACTGGTGGCAGGAAACAGCATGAACGAGTGTAATTCAATCAAGCAGCATGCATTTGTAAAACACGTGATTGCCAAAAATATTTTTCATAAATTTTGTAGAGGATGATTTAACGGCTTTAAAGGTCCTATTATATCCAAATTTGAATTTTGGGGTGATTCTTTAGGGTTATTCTCACGAAATGTGTCAATAATTGAATTATTCCCTAATCAAGACAAAAAATAAATAAATAGCCCACATTAAAGACCATTAAGATATTTTTTTTGCATTGTGACATTATTTTCTGGGACATTTTAGTCCCCAGTTCTCATTACTCTAATGTGTCCAGCTGTTTCACTTTTACTATTCCAATTGTTTTCGGATGATTCTCATTACTGTAACAGGCAGCTTTGTATGTATTACAGAAAAAAATGCTGTTTTAAAATATTTTTTTATTTAAATCAGCAACAATGAAAGGCAGTACCAGTACCAAGTACTACTATGATGTACAAATACTAAATTACAAATATAGCTGCAAGAAGAAATAAACAGGGTTCAAGCTTTTAGGGCCTTTAAGTAAATATGGACCCGATATTAAGTATTAATTAAAAAGTCCAAATGCATCTAAAACATTAATAAAGTGCCTACATTTTCTGGTAGTTGTAAATATACCCTGCCACACAGTTGCTAATTTCCTACAAAGTAAATTACTTTGTCAGATTTTTCTGATTCATAATGACTGGCTGATTTCTGTTATCATTTATGCTCACATTGACACCTTACGCACAGCAGAGTAAAGGAAACTCTTTGACGGGTTTAAAGACACTCAAGGACTTTCTTGTGTCTCCCTCTTGTGGACAAGATTGGTACTACATACTGAATTGTCCTTCATTGTTGAATAACATGATCATTTTAAAGTGTTGCTGAAAACAGAAATTGGTGAAATGTGTTACATGTCATTAGACTTTCCTGTTGAGCATGACAAAAATGACCAAATTTGAAAGAATAGATCATGTGGATGCTGCTTTGTTAACTGTTCAAAAATAGTATTTTCTATTTTCTATCATAACTTTATAAAAATTTGCACATGATGGGTTAATTCAATCCAGAACACAGAAACAAAATATACCTGGGCCCTTAACTCAAACCCAAACCCTAACCACCTTAACAGTAGCACAAATAGGATTTATAGGATTTAAGATATAGAGCCACCCTGCATGGGCACACGGCCTCGGAATGTTATGTTGTCCATGTGCTTTAAATTTTATTAAGTTTGAGAATTTTGTTCACAATATACAGGCCAAGTAGTCATTATAGGCCACACCCAAAGAACAATTTAACATATCACAATTATTTTGCTAACTTTTTTGTCAGGAGAGTCTCTAGATTTCATGCGAATCAGGGAAACAAAATTATTTGCTGCTGGTGGCCATTTTGGTTGATTTGTTGAATCAATCTGTTAAGGATATAATAGCACTTAAACCAAAGAAAGTGCATATTTAATTTGAACTTAGTCATCCAAACAACTGCGGAGAATTACAGAATTGAATGATAATATGTGTGTGCATCCTCAACATGGCCTGTTGACTATGTGTAACGGGTTATGTTTAGTTTGTCCTTTGCGTTAAGTAGATATTGATCAATGAACCAAAATGTATACACATTTTCGTGCGAATCAGACTAACAGCCTAGGAGGAGTTTGAAAAAGTATTTGTCCCAGAAAATTCTAAATAGCAGAAAACTTGTATAGACTTAATTGAATACGGTCCCATACGGTTGAGGAGATCTGATAAAAAATTTAAAGGTACTTATTATAGCATCACCTAGGGGTGGATGGGTGTTTCTACAGATGCCTGAGTAGTGTGTGTGTGTGTGTGTGTGTGTGTGTGTGTGTGTGCTGCCCTTATGTTTTTAGGGCAGAAAAAGAATAATAAGAATAATTAGAAAAAACAGTACAAATAAAACAGGGTTCCAGCACCTTGGTGCTTGGCCTCCAAAAAATGAATCCTAACATTTACATTGCGGTAATGAACATAGCATAAAGAGCATATTTTTTGTGTGTTGTGGTAATGACAATTGGGGGTAAAACGTGCATTACCTTCATGATTAATAGACTGTTAAAAATAGTTTGAGGTCATCAATATGCTAGTGTAATACTAAAAGTTTATTTGAATAGATATGCATTTAAAATGTACAGTCTTTCTCTTCCGGGAAAACAGACCATACATTTTGATGACTCATCCTGCACTAATGGGTGTATCATGGTTGAAGGCTGTGATGTAAACTAAAACCTATTGGCCAATTAAAAAATGTTTCAATAGTACGTTTTTTTTACTCACAAGAAAGAAAACTGCACCTGTCAATCCATTTAATGGGGTCTTTAAAATTATGTGTCACGATTTTTCTCTAGCTATTGTTTGCATTAATTTCCATTCATTTTCTTCATTAGCAAAGTGTCTACGTGAACGTAATCTTTTGTAACAATTACTAGCGGAGATACACGGTCGAACATATATTATCTGAGAACCATGGAACTAACATGAAAATGACAGTAAATAAAAAATCAAATGCTAAGCTCATGCTAATCAAGCGACTAACTTGAACAGATGCTAGACATCTTCTTTATAATTAACAGTTCGATAAATAAACAGAATATACAATGATATAACTTACATTCAGTCAGACATCAGGCGATGGCCATTATTGTCATAAATCTAAATGAGCTGATGAGCTGCATCTCATGCGAGATTGACAGCACTGCTGAATTTAGCTCGCCAGCTAGCACTGAAGCTGTGTGAAGCAGACAGCACTGTGTGAATGTGTGAGTGTTTATGTTGGAACGTGTGTGCGAGGGTAAATGAGGGGAATTCTAATTCTAAGCGATTCTAGTGAAGGGTTCACTGCTGCCTGATGCTTATGAGCATGTCTATACAGTACAAGCAGTATTCCAGAGAGGTAAGGTGTTCATGTTAAGGTATTCCTACTACCCATGTTTTACGTTCCAAATCAGTAATTATGCTGCCATAGAAGGCAGCTGCCTATGTAGGCAGCAAGCAGCTCACTAAGTTTTGGAAAACATTTGTTGTGAGCGAATAAAAGGAAGGGAAACAGGAAAAAGAGAATGACATAAAACGAGAGTTAGAGAGGGAGGGTAATGGAGGACGATGTGTTTACTCAGTAATTCAAGTGAGAGAGAGAGCGAGAGAGAGAGAGAGAGAGAGAGAGAGAGAGAGAGAAATAGAGAGAGAGAGAGAGAGAGAGAGAGACATTGCTTATTACTCTCCTGACTTGATTTGCCCACAAATGTGAAGTCATGGAAATGTAATGTTGCCACAAAAAATAAATCCTCATCAGGCTGCTAAACACAACAAGCAAACTTCTTCTCCAGCATGCCACATAAAGCTCTCCACTATCCACAGCTCTCCCCTTTAGCCAAATATGGCTTAAAGGAATATTCCAGGTTCAATAAAAGTTAAGCTCTATTGACAGTATTGACGGCATGTTGTCAATTACCAGAGTAAATAATTTAGACTCCCTTAGTTGGAAAAACTGTTATACACTTACAATGAAAGTCTATGGGGTAAGTGTTTAGTGGTTAGCCTGTAGGACAAATTTTATATGGTCAACCAATTCCGATTTTTAACATGCATATAAACAGCAAAATGAGTAAGTTAAGATTTTTGGGTATTTGTTTTGGTCAGTCACATGTTATATATTATACACATAATATATATATATATATTTTTTTTTTTTTTTTTTTTTACTGAGAGACTAGTCAAAATAAAATGCTGCATTAATGGGATGGTTTACCTAAAAAATGTTAATGTTGTCACCATTTACTTATGCTCATAGCATTCACAGTGAATGCTATTCATAGCGCCACATACACAGTGACAACTTTTTGTTTGAAAACGCATTGATTTTGCTACATTTACGTCTCTTATCCACACTGGAATGATGTTTTCCTCCACCGTAAATGGAGCAGTAACAAAACGCACACAGTTAACACATTCTTAGGAAAATGGAGAATTCACTAATTAAGCTACATTTACATCTCTCAACCACACTGAAATAGCATTTTCCCCCACCTAAACAAAGCTTTTCAAAAACACTCTCAATTACCACATCCTAGGAAAACTATGACGTTAAGAAACTGAAAACGTACCAAATTTTCCACTCATACACACTGGAACAGTGTTTTGTTTATTAAAACAAAAGATGAGGTTAGGCACAATGTTAGCATCTTTTTCCCCATACAATGAAAGTGAATGGTGACCAAGGCTTTCATTTTGTCTAACACCTACTTTCGTGTTCCATGAAAAAAGGAAAGTCGTGCAAGTTTGGAATGACATGAGGGCGAGTAAATGATAACAGATTTTTTTTTTTTTTTGTGAACTTTCCCTTTAAGAGTCTCTTGTGCAATTTTAGCCTTTAAATCTGAGCCTGTGCTGAGACAGATAACTACAAATGACAGAAAGAACTTGATATCGAGTAAAGATGACACATTCAATGCTCTGACCTGAACTGATGCGAGCATCCTCAGCTCAAGAGAGATTCTCTCTAGAGAGCTGGCTTGGATTTTTAGGCTGCCTACCAAAGCACTAGTCTAATCTCATTTTACAGTAGTCATAGCATCCTTGTATTAAACAATTCCACTTCCTGATAGATAATTGTAATGACTGATTGTCAGAATGGCACATGCTTGGCGCTCGCAGAACATGATACAAGCACGGCTTTGCATTTCTAAATTGATATGCATGAGAACTTGACTAAAACAAGTTAATAAGTCGAATTAATAATAGTTTTTGCAGATGAGCTGTGCTGTCTAACACAGACATGCCCTCTTCATCTGGCTGTCAGCAGCAACCGGTATCAGGAGAGAAGTGAGGAGGTGAGAATATACTTTATGAAAAGAGGAAAGGGTGCAGGGGTAACCAGCTTCATCAGCTAGGTTTTGCCCTTGAAAAGCATGGCTATTCCACCATCTAAACCAGAACCAAACCAGCAGCATAAACCAGACTAGACCCGTCCAACATAGTTAAGCTGTTCTTTTTATTTGGGTACTTATACGTTTACTTACAGATTATTTTAACCAATTAATTTACATGAACTGTCTGAAACAACCAATTCACTTGGATTTCCCAGCGCTACATTTGAGAGGACGGTTTCGATAAATGCATTTGCAATTAAATGTGAAAATTGTTGTGTTTTGTGATGCTACACAGCTACTCATTGGAAAAAGTAGGTTGATACTGGAAAAACTACAATATTATAGCTGAGTTCCTGTTACACTAATGAAAAATGTAGTTAAGTTAGTGGTGTCGCTAATTTGAGTAGCTAGCAACCATCCCAAACACAAGCAACTGGACATAAAACATGCTAAACAACCCAACACTGTAGCAACCTAATAAACAAATGCCCTGGTAACCACTCTAGCATCATAGCAGTAAGTAAAAATCTAGTTTTATTTAATTTCAAGATGACAACAGGAGGCAAACTGTTGAATGAATCATGCAATGGTGTGCAGTCTAGAAGTGACAACAATATAGCATGCTACTGTTTGGAGTAGTACATACTGCACAGTACCCTAACATTACATTCCAAAGATGGCCCTTGTTTTGGGTCTATTTTTTTACCATGATCATTTTATGGTATGGTCAGTCTAATGAGTGAGTCACCACTGCAGCCCTGACCCTGGGTTACTGTCTGACCCAGTTAAAAACCCTCATAGGAATGATGCTCACAACAGGAACAGACAGCGTGATGACAGCAGGAGGGGAGGAGAGAGGGACAGAGAGATGCACAGGGGGCTGATCACTGCCGGAGAAAATGTGTGTCCTGCAGTGTGACTATTCTGTCATAGCCACCAAATCTCCACCCACAGAGCACAGAAAATGGCCACCATGGTAGGAGGGGACAGGGGAGTCATAAATCGAAGTTGTGGCAGTCTTGAGACGTGTTGCTCCCTTCAGGAACACATAGAGGTCTACCTGCACTGTAACAGAGATAGTAGGGATTAAGGGGCAGCTGACAGGACAGATACGGCATTCTGTGTTCTATTGCGCATGTGTGCATTGGAACTCACTTCATCGTGACATTGTCCTACAACCATAGGGTTGTCTTCCATCACGTAAAATACAGGATTTGTCCTGTATGTAAGCTGGTCCGATGGCATCACGGCAAAATCGTTCAAGATCGTTAATTTAACCTTGATATCTGTTGGAAATGTTACCTGCGATGGGTAAAGGACCATCTTAAAAGTCCACACAGTGTGCTAAAACATGATTGAACTGTGGAGGATGTGGTAAGGGACCATCTACAAATGTCAGCCTGCACCCCCTTGGCTTGTTTTTCAGTAAAACATATCTGAACATCCTTAAAACATGATTTACTTTAAGCAAAATTGTGAAACAATTTTTTTCTGTCCTTCTTTTAAGAGTAACTGTATGTTTAATATCTATTTTTAGATATTAATGCATAATGAGGTTTATGCTTATAAGCAGTGTTGGGTAAATTACTCATAAAGTAATCCACTACAAATTACTTCCCTAAATTGTAATCAGATTATTTGACCATTTACTCAATTTAAGTAATCAAATTACTAATTACTTTACTTTAGTTACTTTCTAAAACATTTCACAGAATGGTGTTTGTTTTCCCACTCAACACATAAAAAATAATGTTTCATATTTCCTCCTTTTTTAATGTCGCACAAAGTCATACACACATTACCAAACGTTTCTCTCTCACAATGACTCATTAGTGACATTTCAGCTGTCACAGTAACACAAACAGGCCCAAACATGAAAATAATTCATGTTTTAAATGTATTCTACATAAATACTATATTAGATCCTATACTACAGTGCCCTCCACAATTATTGGCACCCCTGTTTAAGATGTGGTCTAGGACTTCTAAAAATTCTCCTTTTTTTTTAAACAACATAGAACCCAAATGCAAAAAAAGAGAAAAATCCAACCTTTTATTTAAGTACATTACTTTGGTGGTAAAAAAAAAAATCACACATTTAGAAAAAAAAAAACTTGAAATCATGTGTCCCACAATTATTGGCACCCCTAACAATTCCGTTGAAAAATGTATTGATTTTTTTTTAAATATATTTTTCTGTAGTTGCTAAAGTTGGTCAGGGTATCTAGGAACTTTTAATTAGTAATTCATGACTTCCTGTTTCCCTGGGGTATAAATATGACATGCCACAGAGGCCTAATTCTCTTACCCATTGGTCAACATGGCAAAGACAAGAGAACACACCATTCAAGTAAGGCAGATGTGTGTCGACCTTCATAAGTCAGGCAATGGCTACAAGAAAATAGCCATTCGCCTTAACTTGCCCGTATCTACAGTCAGAGGAATCATTAAGAAGTTTAAAACAACTGGAACAGTGACAAACAAGGCTGGAAGAGGTCCCAAGTTTACCTTGCCACAACGCACAGTGAGGAGGATGGTAAGAGAAGTAAAAAAAAAGTCCTAAGCTCACTGTCACAGAATTGCATCAAAGAGTGGCATCTTGGGGTCACAAAGTCTCCAAAACAACCATCAGACGCTCTCTACATGCCAACAAGCTGTTTGGGAGGCATGCAAGGAAAAAGCCTTTTCTCACTAACACTCACAAACGTAAACGTCTGGAGATTGCTAAGCTGCACTGGGACTTCAACTGGGATTGTGTGCTTTGGTCAAATGAGACTAAGATTGAGCTTTTTGGCAACAAACACTCTAAGTGGGTCTGGCGTAAAACAAAAGATGAGTATGCCGAAAAGCACCTCATGCCCACCGTGAAGTATGGTGGAGGATCTGTGATGCTGTGGGCCTGTTTCTCTTCCAAAGGCCCTGGGAACCTTGTTAGGGTGCATGGCATTATGAACGCTTTGAACTACCAGGACATTTTAAATAAAAACCTAATGGACTCTGCCAGAAAGCTGAAGATGGGTCATCATTGGGTCTTTCAGCAGGATAATGATCCAAAACATGTGGCAAAAGCTACACAAAAATGGTTCAGCAGTCACAAACTCAAGGTCCTCCCATGGCCATCTCAGGCCCCAGACCTCAACCCAATCGAAAACATGTGGGGCGAGCTAAAGAGGAGAGTGCATAAGAGAGGACCCAGGACACTGGATGATCTAGAAAGATTGTGCAAAGAAGAATGGTCAAAGATCCCTCTCTCTGTGTTCTCCAATCTTGTGAAATTTTATAGGAGGAGATTAAGTGCTGTCTTGTTGGCAAAAGGGGGTTGTACAAAGTATTAACATCAGGGGTGCAAATAATTTTGGGACACATGATTTCAAGTTTTTTTTTTCAAGTGTGATTTTTTTTTTTTTACCACCAAAGTAATGTACTTAAATAAAAGGTTGGATTTTTCTCTTTTTTTGCATTTGGGTTCTATGTTGTTTAAAAAAAAAGGAGAATTTTTAGAAGTCCTCGTCCACATCTTAAACAGGGGTGCCAATAATTGTGGAGGGCACTGTATATACTAGCATCTATAACCCAAGTAATGTACTTAAAATTAACTTCATTGTATGATTACTGCCAACACTGCTTATAACAAGTATATATAATTTGCCAGTAAGGGTAAGTAAAATGAACTTCAGATATATTCTCTGAAACAAGTCTTAATATCATGCACAGCTTGCCGATGGAGTTTTAATGACAAAAATCTGTGTAGTGCTAGATATTTCTTTGTCTGTTTTCATGGAAGAGACTGTCAATTTTAAATGTGTATATCTGCAAATAGTTTAAAGTCGGCATAAAATGAAACTTCACCCTATATATTTTCTAAATGCATGTTATTGATCTTATTTTGAATGATTCATCCATGCGTATGTTTTATTTTTAAAGAATTTAGATTTTTTTATGTATTTTTTTTTTCAAAATTCCATAACTCGATCTTCTGTTGAAATGTCAGACTTCTCTCTGGTAACATATGCAGGACTTCTCCAGTCATTTAGTTCACTTAAACCTTGCCCCTTTCTTATAAATACCACAACCTTGCGTAGAGTTGAATGAAGCATCGATTGCATGTTGGTGAAGACAGCAAGGTGTATTTTCATCTGTTTTCTTTCAAAACTATCGTAAACTATCGTTTACCAACCCAAACTTCCTTGGTTATGGGTCAGCTGGCTTGAATTTACATTTTGAATGAGGAGGAATAACGGCGAATTCGAGGTTGTGTTCGAGACATGAATACAATGCTTCAGATGCCTCTGGAGTTTATTTATAATTTTGATTGCAGTTATCTTGGGATGCAGAGCAAAAGTAGAGATTTGTTTCCCTTTAAATTTAGTGTATTGTGATTGAAAACGTTAAAATATGGTTATCTTTTACGCACTCTTTTTCAATGGCTACAGCCTCCTCGTAAGCAAATGCCGCAATGTGCTCTTGTGTTTATATTGTCATTTTGATCACAAATGTGTTGAGATCGCTGCTCAATTTTCCCCAATATCTGGCTCTAACTTGAGCAGCACGGTGGTAGGTGTGTGTGTGTCCATTGCAAGCTCACATTTACATTCCGCTATGCAACGCCCATATTTTCACAATCAAATCAACAACCAATGGATGAACTCAAATCCTCACCCTACATTTTTTCTTGTTCAAATAGCTTTTTCACTTGGAAATATAGCACAATAAAGAAGTAAATTTGGTCACAACTTCTGTTCCATGCAGACTTTAATTTTTGTCAATGTTTAGGAGAACACTAGTATACAGATTGCTTCAGGGCTAAGACTTTTAACTTCATGTGGTCTTTAAAGAGACTCTGGCTCTAGATATTTCTCTCCCACACAGAAAAGCCATGTCTGTCCCCAACTCCCAGCTGAGAAAGAGTGAGAAAATGAAAGAAAGACTGATAGGATGATGCACAAATGTCTAATGTCTCATTTGGATAATGAGGCAGAAGCTTGGTGGGGGTCGAAAAGCTGAGGATACTTCCTGTAGAGAGCAGGGCAGCCCTGACTTTACACTCCATCAGCCTGGCACACTCAAAATTCGCCCAGGTGCTTATGGGACACAACAGCATTTGGTTGGGTGGCAAAGAACCCTCACCCCCCCGGCACGCAGCTTCACATTTGCTCTTCAATCGTGTTGACAGCCGCATTGTCCTTGTGGTGAGAGTTTAATAATACACAGAATCCACACACACTTCCTTTTGAAGGAATAAATTATGCAGCAGGCAGCGTGTGGGAGCTCACAGTGTCGTATCAGTCCGATTGAAACCGACTCCGCAATGACAAGCAAGACAAACAAATTGGGGGGATCTAGCACCAAGCAAAATGCTAAAATGCCTTATAAGGGTGGTACTCACAAAATGAAAGGGAGGGTGAGAGGAAAGTGAGGGAATGGGCAACCTGGTCTCACAGAATCACGTTACTATACCAACATTTTGCAAAATGATTTTTATGCATTTTGTATATATTATGGGAGTTTTCTGGGGAAATTAACACTAAACACTAAAACAATGATTTGTATTCACTTTCATACAAATCCCGAATAAAACAGCTGCTTATCAGATCATAAACACTTACTTTTCATCATCAAAACACTTTTACTATAGTGCATGATTTGTTTGCATTTTATAACCAACTACATATACAAGCTTATTCGTTCCAGTAGCTCAACTGATGGAGTATTGCACATGCGATGCAAAGGACCAGGGCATGAGTCCTGAAGAGCAGTGTCATATAATTTTCATCAGATTAGGTTGGGGATGGGAGAAAAGGAGTTTTCACAGCTAAAAACAACCTAAAACTGCATTCGCAATGCATTTAACTCGAAAATATGTCAAATTGTGTATTATTGGTTGTGAATGGAGTTTCATGTTGACAAGTAGACCAAACCATCAAGAGAGAAATTAAGTAGGGCGGAGCTTGATTTTATCCATCAAGATTTTATCCAATGGTAAAAAGTAGGCAGGTTGTGATTTTACTGTTTAATATAATTTTTCACCACCCATCCAGCCTTGGTTACATTAGCAGAAAAAGGTAGAGAAAGTAATTACATTTTGCTCAAAGACAACGAAAACTAGCATCTTTTTTTCCGTAGAATAATGAATCATGCACAATAAGACCTAGAGGACATTTATTAAGAGATTAAACAGATTCCATTTAATATATCATGTTATCTTGATGTGTGAATGATGCGTATGAGAGTCTATTTCTTCCATTGCCGTACTCGGGGGGCCATAAGAACAATGAGAATCACAATTCCTTATATGTGTGACCAGCTCTACACTCATTGGGATTTGAATAATTGGCGTTTTGTATGGTGAATCAGCCCTTTGCTCCAAGTCGCAATGTGAGTGAATTTCAAATGAAGCATCTGTGATGTGAGCACAAGCTATCAATATATTAAAAGCCCCAACGTTTTCATGCAAATGAAACACTTCACAAATGACTTCTTTGCGATTCATATCCCAAGCTATCTATTCGTTTTCTTTGTGCCATGATTCACTTTTTATGTTTCGTTTTGCTGTCTGCCCCTCTCTCTCTCCTCTTCCTTCACATTTTGCTCTCTTGTCAAGCCTGGGAGGACAGGATATGTGACAGGAGAGTAAGAAGAGGAGGAAGAAGCCAGGGTTTGACTCAGCCACTTATATAAAAGCCAGTAAACACCATCTTCCCCCCTTACCTTTATCCTTATGCCTCTACGGCTCATTTTGGTTTCTATTTTATTCAATCGTCTCAAACGAATCCCAATATTGGGGCCACTCAAGCGTTTCTTCCAGTGACAAGAATTCCTTTATTTATTTATACCTTCATTGGTGTGGCTATGTTTTATTCATCTAATTTTCACCTTATGGTAGGCCCTTTCTACCTTCCCTCTCTTTCTCTCATTTTGAACTTTATTTTCTTGTCGCAGTGTGAGGGATTGCTTGCTCAGGAGAGCGTGAACAGATGTCAGTAGTGTGTAGCAGCACTAAGCTAAGCAATGTCGGCTCTCTAAACGGAGGTGAGCTAAGTCACCTACAGCACATTAACTTGCGTTGTGCAAGAACAGGGCCAAACAGGTGACATTACATGTGTCCGTCCTGACCAGGTCATCCAGAACGAGAGGTCAGATTGGTATCAGTAACTTGTCTTAAGGAGGAAATACCTCCTCCTTAAAGGCAAAACCAATAAATGTTGAGATGTACTGACGATATTTTATCTTTCCTTTTTCAGTAGTATACCTTTAATGTAACTTTATCACTGACTGGTCAACTGAACAGCAAATTAATGGATTTCCCTGTTACAAAAAAGACCAGCACAGTTGGTCTCATCATTTGTTGTGTTTTGCATCCTGGTGTGCTGGTTTTTCAGGCAGGCTTCTTAACTAGGTTAACCAGGAGGACCTCCTTGGTCAACCAGCTTTACCAGCTAAGATTCGGCTTGGGCAACAGCTAGACCAACACCATATCAGAACTATTCAGCAAATGGGTGGGCCAGCATATTGGTGGTGGTCAAAGTTGGTATTTTCAGCAGGGTAGTGAGTAGTGGTGTTGGCGTAGTGGCTAAAGCACAGGGCTGTTAATCAGAAGGTTGCTGGTTCGAACACCACAGCCACCACCATTGTGCCCTTGAGAAAGGCACTTAATCCGGGGGGTATTGTCCCTGAAATAACTGCACTGTAAATCGCTTTGGATAAAAGCGTCTGCCAAATGCATAAATGTAAATGTAAGTGTTCTTGCGACACAACAATATAATAGAGACATATTACAAGAAATCAGAAACTGCCCTGAAATGAAAATGCTGTGCAGCATCACAACAACAACAGCCAATCAGAACATATTTGATATATTGATGTGAAATAGTCAGAATAATAATTATGGAAAAATATATATCTATTGATTTAAAGTTGTTATTTTAAGAATAGAAAAATTAAAATATATTTTAAGTTTATTGTAAAATATTCAGATATACTGTATACAGATATATAGTATATAAGGACTTTGAGAGTGTAGGGGCACTGATTAGATTTCATCATGGACAGTGGGTCATGAAAGTGTGCTGTTGCTGCACAACTCTTTTCGTGCACTTTGTTTGCAGCTTTGTTTTCAAGATGAAATAACTTGGACTGATGACAGAATGATATAACATTGATTCACAACTACTCACGGTAGGTCTGTCTTTAAATGCTTATAAGTTATTCCTAAAAATCTATTCCCCTATGGAGAGAATTAATGAGATTTTAACTTCTGAAACCAGACTGTTGCACTCTAGATACTTATGTGGAGCATGACTTTGGACCAATGAGATTTTACTGTAGCCGGGACTAGTAAGTATGAAGCAGCAAAAATACAAACCAAGCACAGTGTCAGTTACATGGAATAGATAGCTTTTATTGCTTTACTTTATCACATTATGCCTGGTTAGGACTTAGTAATTTATATATATAAATATGTTGAGAGTATGATGGGACAGAAAGAGAGGAGATAGAGACAGATTTTGAAAGCTGATGGAAAGAACCACACACTTGCCCTCTTCACTTTCTCAGGCACGATAATGAGATAATTACGGGACCATCTCAACAAACCTCTCATTCTTACTCACTGTTCACATACAGATGAGACCAACAATCTTAAACACTTCCCACACAAAAACTGAACACACAGTTTGAAAGGACTAAAGTGCCCAGCACATAAATCTCCTTATTCATTTCTTTAATTACAGCTCCCCATGGTCCCTCTGTTAAAGGAATCCTCTTGAGGGCTAACCGCAGTTAGAAGCTTCATCAAAAATCCTCGACCTCGAGCAATTCCCAAAGACAAAACGTTCAGCCTTTTCACGAGGGTACAGCAGTGGACGTGCTCAATGAAATTGAGCCTTTTCTTAAAAGACTCCTTGATCCCATATAAATTAACAGATTAAACTGCTCAGTTTGTATTTGTGTCAACCATTTCTCTAAGGAAAATAGATGTGGTTCAAAGAAGGTTGAAATCTTTAGGTAAGAACAAACCTGACAGACTTAACGGTCTGTGGATCAATCAAATCAAATCACAATCAAACTCAGTCACTTGTATGCATACATCTCTCCATTGCTATCTAACTCTCCAATTTAAAGAGCTAAACTGTTAATTACTATTATCTACAGCATGTCTGTAAGGAATATTATGGGTTAATTTGTGGCATAATGGTGATTATCAAAACTGTTTCTTTAAAATTAAACAAAAATAAGGGTTACAGTGAGGCACTTACATTGGAAGTGAATGGGGCAAATCTGTAAACATTAAAATACTCACCGTTTCAAAAGTATAGCAGCAAGACAAATAATATGTGTGTTAATATGATTTCAGTGTAATAAAATCACTTACTGACCTTTTTTGTGTATATCCAATTTTATATCCAATTTAATAACTTGTTGCCATGACAACGGATAACCGTAAGCACTAAAACCCTAAAACAACCTTAAAAACAACAATTTAAACAACTGTACAGCTCAAATATTACACAAGATTTAACAGAAGAATTAATGTAAATGCTATTATAAAATTATAAGCTTCACATTTCTCCTTTATAACGTCCAAACATTTGGCCCCATTCACTTTCATTGTAAGTGCCTCACATAATGCCACAAATGCTGTCGATTGAATTGAACTTGTATTGAATCCTGAGAATTCCTTTAATATACTGGATAATGTATTAAACTCAATTTAATTGAAATGGAATGTGTAGTTATTGAAGATGAAATACACTTTATTGTCCCCGAAGGGAAATTTGACTTGGACTCATGGTGCGTACACATACACATTGACTTGACATTTAAATCCAATCATACATAAGACACAATACATAACTAAACATTAATACAACCAAAACCATCCCAAACCAATAATCAAAATTAAGAGAACATGGGGGTAATTTTAAATAATTTCACTACTTGGATGTGATTGAAATATTTCAAATAAAACAGGTACTACTACTGACTGCATTATACAATAAAAAATGCAAAAACAATCCAATGCATATCCTTGAGCTAGCTTGCTAGCTCTGTTTTACTCTCCCGCCTATGCTGTCATCTGCATTTTTTTTTATAGCAGAGTACTCACTGGAGGTCTGTGTTAGATTGTGAGCAGAATGAAAAATCAATAGCTCTAAGTTTTCACTCTCATTCAGACAGTGTGGAAACTCACTACACTTACATTCAAATCTCCAGAGAGAGTGAGATAGAGTTAGAAAGAAAGAGAGAGAGAGAGCGAGAGAGAGAGAGAGAGAGAGAGAGAGAGAGAGAGAGAGAGAGATAAGATAAATTAAGATTAAAGATGTGATTCTGAAGAGCTTTGTCAAAGTGTGACTGTTAATCTACAGTGCACGAAACAAGAGATCAAACATCTCGACAAGTTATGGCTCCTTACTTTTTACCAAAGTATCGTTCACAGATCTAGATTTTTTAAATTAAGATGCTCTGAGGTGGCTCAGGGTACTTGATATTCAACCTAACACACCTATCTGATGAGCGTTTGACTGTACAGTGCTCATATCAGAGTGCAGTATGTTCACCTTGTTTACGACACTGGTGCGCAAATTTCCATTCAATTTCAAGTGAAATAGCCGCATTTGACAAGGTGAATTTCAGTGGAGCCAAATGTTTATTACTGCATGTCTGGGCACCGAATGCCATTGTTACGTGCATAAAGAGCTTGGGTCATATGGAATTCATTAGTGGGTGCAGGGTTTGGCTCATTTTCCACCACTACGGAAGACGACTACTGCATAGTCAATTGCTTTTGTGTGTTTTTATAGGTAGGACACCTCATTTTGCATTCCGCCCCGCTGAATTTAAAGTACAATGGAGTCAAGAAGCAAAGCTAAAAATCTGGCCGGGCTCAGCAAGGCCTGTCCATCGATGTTTGGGAGAAGGGACAATTGCATTTGAAGTTTATGAGGCATCAGCACACTGCTTTAACTGAGCCTGTCAGTGCTAATTCCCATTCATACCTGAATAGAGAGAGATAGGAAAACCATAGAAAAAAGAGACATAGATGGATAGAGAGAAAGAGAGAGAGAGAGACAAGCGGCATCCACCATCACACATCATTTCACCAATTAAAATGTGTTTAATTTTCCTGAGACGCTACTGAGACATGGGTTCTAGTCTAGTGGAACTAGTCTGGTGGAATCAAGTGAGTAGTTGCGTTCACAGAAACAATAGTGAGTGTGATTCTTATTTGCATTTTCGCTCTAAAATTACATTTCTTCTCCACTGACAGTTAGATTTAGGGTTGGTGTTTGGTTTGGGTGTAGAGTTAAAACAATATTAACTTTTGTTGACAGTATTGCATCATTTACAACAAAAAATATGAGTTGTTTTTGGCACCACCATGTGGACATTTCATCCGGAAACTTGACCTCACACATGCCCATACTTTCAACAACTTCCAGCTTTGGCACCTGGGGGCAGTGATTCAAATTTCGGTAATCACAGACCTATTTCAGCAACAGAACTTCCAACCTACTTGTGCAGAATTTACAGAGCAATCAGTCTGGACAGAGAGAAAATGAGAATTATACGCAAGAAACAGATAAAAAATGACTCATTTCTGCAGCTGTAGTAGATTTGCCCTCTTTCGGTAATCCCGAAGCTTTTTCATCACAATGTTATCATCTCTTCCACACAGTCCTGCAGCTGCTGCAAGGTCTGCCAGCATACTCCACACACAAAATCGTCCTTCTCCCAGGTGTGGGCAGACAACAAAGGCAGAAGAACAATGGAGAACTGCTTGCTTGCAGAGTTCACAAGAAGCTGTGGCAGAGACATGTTGCACAGTGTAAGCTCTGTCTTTGCCACTCTTTTACATCCACACAGGCAATTTGCAGGCATTATTGTGGAAGTCAGTCACATAGAGGTTCCAGTTCTTGTGTAGAACCTTTCAGGGTTGAGGCGATGTGTGGATGTGAGTGTGGAATCGAATGAGACTAGAACACGTATTTTAAAGTGTTCGAGTGGGTCACTTTTGCAAGAGGTATCACTTCCACTCTTGCCATAAAGTATGAGCCTATCTTTGCCCATATGTGCTCAACCATGTCAAGGTCTCCCTCCAGCCATGAACAAAGACAGACGGAAAAGACTTATTAGCATCTTGTTTGGACATGCGGACTGTGCTACAATACTACAGGGAACAGATTGAGCCACAGAGCCATGGCAGTAAATATTCACAAGCATTGATAAGATTCTACATAGAATCTTGCACTGACTGCATTTAGATTAAGCTATCCCACTTTAAAATCAACACAAAACTGTTTGCAACACATTTTAATTTAGAAATCTGGCATCTTTAAAAAGGATATTCAATTAGTAAAATGGAGGGTGCTACTTGATTTTTTCAATAGGAAATTTACTGGATTGTGAAAAGTGTGTGTTACATACCAGAATGGAGGTGGCTAAAGGGGAGGGGTTGAAGAAGTAGGAGATTTGTGATGTCATCCGCAAAAGGAAAGATGTTTAAGAGGTGGAGCATGTAATTACGTAAGGGAAAATATACAGTTAGCTGATCATTATCGCAAAATAAACCCCAAAAAAGTACCCTGATGTGGAGTGCTTTTGCATCATTCTAAATAGGTTTATTTTGTGATAATGACCGGCTGACTATATTTCATCCTGCTTATTACATGGCTTCTTACCAAATAAATAATTTAGTGGCATGAAATAATGATTTGAGTTGAAGAAAAATTTTATTATGTGATAAGAAAGAGAGCGCCTGTGTCTCCAGAAACAGCTGAATTCCACTTCCGTTTTGCATTGGTGTTCCAGTGAATCTGTTGCTGTTGATTTTGAGAAAATGACTTCACTGCTCATTTTCCAATTTATTAGACTAAGACTACTTGCTATGTAAATAATTAAATGGGCATGACATATTGAGCTGAGCTAAAATTATTATCTTAGATTACCTGCATAGATCAATAAGAAGTGGAAAACATGACTCTCAATTCCCAGAACACCAGTCTGATATCTCTGGATGTAAGGTTGGAATTCCAAAACATCAGACTGCTAGATGTTGAAATTGACCAATCAGAATCGAGTATTCAAAAGAGCCATGTGATACATTTTTATAAAAAAGATTGCCAAGTCAAAACATGTTTTTCTTTGAAATAACGTGCACCAATTACTCGCGCACGATAAGAGCAGGAATGTTCATTTAGAAACAATATGGTAAATATGAAAGCCCTCATTTTGATTTCATGTTGACTTTCAAACAAAGATTCTGCTCTGAGCAGAGCGTTCTCAGTGCATAATGCAGGGGCAGAACATCTCAGTCACAGTAATTAATGAAATACTCTTGTGAATTAGAAAAATATGGAATTGTAAAGGGAGAACAGCTGCTGCCATGGAAGTTGTGACTATCCAAAAAAACGATGAATTTATAAAAAAAGGATAGACGGAATTTAAAGATTCATCACTGCATACATGCACAGCTCAAAGAATATTCAAAGCTGCCATTTGCAATTTCTGCACCATCAGCAGCACCAAACGCCATTGTTCAGCTAAACATGTAGTCCCACCCTAAACTCACGGCATTGGTGGCCACCGAACCACAGTACCACCGAACCACAGTGTCTACACTCTTCAAGAAGTCAACCTACAAATTGCTTTTCGTCTGGAATATAAGAAAGTATAAAACATCGATCAAGTGACACGCATCAAAAGGGATTTAAACATTAAGTACATCATACCAACATTGTTGACTGGAACTTTCCATCTCAATCTTTCTCCACCAGTAGATTTTTAATACTCCAATATCCGTGAGCATTCCCACATATCACGAGGGTTCAATGACCTCCGGATGCAATGATCCATCAAAGGACAGAAATCGCAGAAGAAGAGGGATCTATCATCGAATGGGCACATACAATGCGGAAACAATCCCCGGGCATTGCCAAACAGAGGATGGAAAGAACAAATAGGGCTTTCAGTGCATGATCGGTTGGTGACCTCTGGCAAGCATGTGGAGAAGGATAAGTGTAACTTTATGAGAATGTTGTTTTAGAGAGAAATCTTCTATGAAATGCCCTGTGATGTGAACCTGTAAGAATGACAAATCACAAAAGAGATCTCTTAAATATACACTCACCTAAAGGATTATTAGGAACACCATACTAATACTGTGTTTGACCCCCTTTCGCCTTCAGAACTGCCTTAATTCTACGTGGCATTGATTCAACAAGGTGCTGAAAGCATTCTTTAGAAATGTTGGCCCATATTGATAGGATAGCATCTTGCAGTTGATGGAGATTTGTGGGATGCACATCCAGGGCACGAAGCTCCCGTTCCACCACATCCCAAAGATGCTCTATTGGGTTGAGATCTGGTGACTGTGGGGGCCATTTTAGTACAGTGAACTCATTGTCATGTTCAAGAAACCAATTTGAAATGATTCGAGCTTTGTGACATGGTGCATTATCCTGCTGGAAGTAGCCATCAGAGGATGGGTACATGGTGGCCATAAAGGGATGGACATGGTCAGACACAATGCTCAGGTAGGCCGTGGCATTTAAACGATGCCCAATTGGCACTAAGGGGCCTAAAGTGTGCCAAGAAAACATCCCCCACACCATTACACCACCACCACCAGCCTGCATAGTGGTAACAAGGCATGATGGATCCATGTTCTCATTCTGTTTACGCCAAATTCTGACTCTACCATCTGAATGTCTCAACAGAAATCGAGACTCATCAGACCAGGCAACATTTTTCCAGTCTTCAACTGTCCAATTTTGGTGAGCTCTTGCAAATTGTAGCCTCTTTTTCCTATTTGTAGTGGAGATGAGTGGTACCCGGTGGGGTCTTCTGCTGTTGTAGCCCATCCGCCTCAAGGTTGTGCCTGTTGTGGCTTCACAAATGCTTTGCTGCATACCTCGGTTGTAACGAGTGGTTATTTCAGGCAAAGTTGCTCTTCTATCAGCTTGAATCAGTCGGCCCATTCTCCTCTGACCTCTAGCATCAACAAGGCATTTTCAGCCCACAGGACTGCCACATACTGGATGTTTTTCCTTTTCACACCATTCTTTGTAAACCCTAGAAATGGTTGTGCGTGAAAATCCCAGTAACTGAGCAGATTGTGAAATACTCAGACCGGCCCGTCTGGCACCAACAACCATGCCACGCTCAAAATTGCTTAAATCACCTTTCTTTCCCATTCTGACATTCAGTTTGGAGTTCAGGAGATTGTCTTGACCAGGACCACACCCCTAAATGCATTGAAGCATCTGCCATGTGATTGGTTGATTAGATAATTGCATTAATGAGAAATTGAACAGGTGTTCCTAATAATCCTTTAGGTGAGTGTATATCTGTTGTTTCTCCTAGACAGCAATGGCATTAAATGGAGGGCAAAGAGAGACTTTTGCTTACTCGAAGTTCACCCAAAAATGTAAATGTTGTCATTATTTACTCACAATTATGTTTTTCAAACCAGAGTCAGAAATTAAAGGCGACATAGGGCAAAAATGCCCCCAGAATTCAAAATGTGGGAGCTAAAAAATTCCCCTATAATGAATTCCTCTAATATTATTTTAAAGATTCAATGTATTTCCTAAAATTTTATTCAGGGCCAGTTATTCATATAATCACATAAATATTGTGAGTTGATGGTGAATAAAGTAACTCAAATTACTGAATGAACTGATTAAATTTTAGATTACATACTCTATAATGAACAGTGTTTTCATATGGTTTAAAAAAAAGTGCTCTAATAAAATTAAAATTAAATAATTATAATAAAAAACTATTATAATAGTTTTCTTTCTTATGCGGAGCACAGAAGGAGATGTCTTAAAGGAAAATTCTCTCATCGTTTACTCACCCGTAAACCTCGGATGTGTATTACTTTCTTTCCTCAGTAGAACAAAATGTCTTCGAAGCGATATGATAGGTGTGGGTGAGAAACAGATCAATATTTTAGTCAATTTTTACTATAAATTCTCCTCCCAGTTCAGTCAATCTCCACTTTAATTTTCACTTTCACATGCTCCTTCATGTGTTTTTGGTGGTTCACATTCTTTATGCATACACTTCCTTCTGACAAGGCGAATAATTTCCAGCAAAAATCGACTTAAATATTGACCTGTTTCTCACGCACACCTATCATATCACTTCTGAAGATATGCATTTAACCACAGGAGACATATGGATTACTTTTATGCTTTCTTTATGTGCTTTTTGAAGTGTCTACATTTTGGCACCCATTCACTTGCATTGTAAGAATGTGCAGAGCTGAAATATTCTTCAAAAATCGTAATATGTGTTCTGCAGAAGAAAGAAAGTCATACACATCTGGGATGGCATAAGGGTGAGTAAATGATGAGAGAATTTTCATTTTTGAGTGAACTATCACTTTAAGATCTTAATCTTGGTCTATCTTTTCTATATAATGGCAGTGGATAGCAACTTATTTTAATTTTAAAAAAGAAACAAAAATATAATAAAAGTAGTCCATGCGAAACATCTGTAATATTCCAGGACTTCTGAATTCACATATATATAGGTTGTGATAGATTGTGGTTAGAACAACCTGAAATTTAAGTTATTTCCCATTGAAAGTCTTAATGTAAAATGCTTCTGCATATCTCAAACAGTGCTTGAATTCTCCAAGATACTAAACGTCGCCACCATTTGCCACCACTCAAACATTTCTCATCACATTCTTCCAAGACCAAATTATCTGTGTTATGTACTCATTATTAATATTTGGTGAAAAAAACTGCATTGATACTTAAATGAAACATAACTGAAAACTCAATGAAGTCTTCAAAGCTGCAAAAGTGCAATGTCTGAGCAATAAAATGTTCCTCTGGGAAGTAAAAGGTGAACTATTGCTGAACTTGGTCCATTCCCTGCACGGCAATTTTCAAAAAACAATCAACACCATTTCTCCCAAAGCAGATGTGCTCAATAAATATCAGTGCCAGAAATTTCCTGCCTGCCGAATCCTTTCCTCCTCCACCTTTCATTCAAAATCAGCCATTCAGACTTCCATTAACGCTTTGCCTGTGGCCACGGAGCATGTCATCAAAACCTGCGATGGAACGGGATGACATCACCACATCCCTATAGAAACTGCAGCTGAGACAGCACGAGACGACAAAGGTTTACAAGTTTACACACAAACACGCCCACATACACACACACAAATAAATATGATGTCAGATAAAAGCCAAGCCGTTGCTTTCACACACCAAAGAAAAGAGGCGACTTTAGCGTGCAGAGCAACTCTGCAAAAATCATTGTCTAAATCAGTTTGTTTTGTCTTGTTTTCCAGGAAGACATTTTGAGAGTCAAAATTGCATAAGGTATTACGACTTGTTTTCAGACAATATATCTTAAATGTTTCTTAGCCCACCGGCACTTTCTTGTTTTAAGAATAAATCTAACAAAACGTAGTAAGGTTTATGCTTAAAACAATAAATGGAAAGAAATAGGGATAGAAAAAGTCTTATTATCTTACACATTTTTGCTTCTCAAGTCAATGGATCTTGTTTAAAGGGCATTTAGTCATTTTGACTGGAAAACAAAAGAGAATACTGAATAAGAAAATGTTTTTTGCAATGAAATGCATGTTAGAAACTTTCCATCCAAGCAAAGAGAGATAGAGTTGAACAAATCATTATCAGAACAAAACTGTGGCAGCCTCCGTGCTCTTCGAAAATTGCTGGCACCAATTTCAATGGTCTGCTCGACAATCTAGAGCAGAATTACCATCTTTGATTACTATCTTTCATCTTAATGTATTAAAAAGCCTACTGAGTGAACTATAGCTGTTTTGCCCGAAAATATTTGGGAAGACAAAGGACTGGTTCCAGTTTTGTTGTGTTTTCATTTGTAACTCTTGTTTTCACCCAAAAAAGGCAGAGAAGATGGCGACTAATAAGTGGGAGGCGAAAGTAGCTCAGAGAAATGTGAGTTTGTTGCAAAGTGCCTGTGATCAACACTAAAGAGCCAACAAAACTGTGATGTTATTTTGAGGAGGAAATGACAGAGCACTTTATTCTGTATCTCAGCATCTGTCTGTGTGTGTGAGCGAATGTTGTGGGTGCTGGCAGCGCTGCCGGTTGTATGAAGTGACATTGAGAAATGAAAGAGAAGGAACAGACAGCATTTTCTTCCTTTCTGCTGTCAGATTGCAACTGCAGGTGGGAGGGAGGCCAACCTCCACACTTGCAGCACAGTGAAAAAAACAATCACCTGGACTGCCCTATGTCCAGGTTTGAACATGCAGGATGCAGAATGCGCATGTGTATGCTCCTGTGTATCTAGTCTACATAGGCCTCAAAAAGTAGTTGGACACTAAAGACGCACTTAAAAATGCATGAATACCCAAATACATTTAGAGGTCACTGTTGGCCATTATGTTATTATAAGTAAGGTTGTATAACATGTTATAGAACGTACTTTAAATATTCTACCCCCTACAATACTCACATTTCTGCAACTACAATCACCCCAGCCCCAGTTAAAGCTCTCCCGGTATTAACGCACGCAAAAAGTAGCATAGATAAGCATCCACCACGCCACTTACCCGTTATGTTGACCTCAACCAATCCAGAGCGTGTGCCGAGGCTATTGGTTGCATCACAGACGTACGTTCCCCCAAGCTCATAGGTCACAGGGCCTTTGAAGAACAGTGTGTTATTCTTGATTTCAATATTGTTGGGAAGAGATCCATTGAGCCTAAGAAAAACAGAGAGAAGACAAGTTTTAGTCCACCCATATGAAAACAAAGTTGGCTGAGAGACTAAATCAACCAACAATAGGGAGGGTTGGGATGTGGGGCTTTGACAATATCTGTAGATCAGCTGTAATTATGAGGACAGATTCAATCTGCAGTATTAAAACAAACTGAGCGCTGAAGCATACCAGGCATACTTCAAGGACTACACACATCAGACATCGGGCGGCACTGCACAATGTCTTTATGGCCCTTACAGGCCTCAATTTTGCCTTAGGACAGAGGGAGTCCTCTGAGATGATAAAAACAAACAAAGGCATAAAGAAAAGATGTCACACGTTGAAAAAAAAGGTGTTGTTTTGCTGCTTCTCTTTCAGTGTTAGAATGTGTTGCCTGACATTGGGCCCCAAGAGACCAGGACAAGCAGAACAAGTGAGAGATGTGAAATCTGACTAGCATATTGTTCTTTATCAGATGTAAAAGACCCCATGAAATCAGAATTGGAGTTCAGTCGTGACAACTTTTGGAATACATTTTTAAGTATTCTAATGGATTAGATAGTAGGTTTGGTCTTGGTGGTCTATATCTGATCATGCTGCTGCTGCAGTGCTTGATAATGTTAGAACATGCACATGTTAGAACATACACAGACATGCTTTGTCGAGCATGTAAGGCATGCTGCAGCTACAAAATCAGACATACTTATAATCTCCGTAAAACAGATCTAGACAGATTGTGCCAGGGTGGAGGAGGGTTTCAGAGATAAAACTGTCATTGCACACTGCAGTGAGACCAGCTTACCGGCAAACAAATAAGGCAATAACAATTTTAGATAAAGAGGAAGTATGCAAGTTGATTGGCTAAAAGATTAAATGTCAAAGGACCTATCAGATTGGGGCATGAAGAAAGCAAGTCAATTAACAGATAACTTGGCAAAGGAACAATCAGCTTGCACCACGTAGAGTTTCATGACTGAACTTAAAGTCATTATTGTGGCTTTTAGTACATATCTATAAGCTTTAAAGCCATCTCTGTGTATACCGGCTAAACATTATATCTATACATTTTAATCCACACTAGTGCAATTCAAACTTTTGAGAAAATGTATCAAAAATCTTGATGACTCATGCTGCACCAAACAATTAATTTGTTCAGTTAAATGCTCTCTAGAATGATAATTTCCCTCTAATTCCACAATTTGACAAGTATCAAATCATGGTTTATGTTTGTGATGCAACAAAATCATTTTGGCAATTTAAAAATGGGAAGACCATTCTTACTATATACAGTATGTCCCACCTAAACGTCTTGTTTCAACAGGAAATATGACAAAACAGGCTATAAAATGCACTTGTGAAGCAATTTCATGGGGTATTTTCATGGAGTCTTTAACTGCCCCGTCCAACCTGATTGTCATCTAATTCTGGGCTCGTCATGGTTCAGCTGCCCAGCAGGTCTAGACCTGCCCTGTTCTTCCTCTAAAGCTAGACAGAGGTCACAATCTTTGACGTTACAGTGGCAGATGTTCTCTTTGCTTCTTATCAGTATAATGATGCCTCCCCAGGCACCAGACACCTTCGGTTTATCTCGTTCCCTCTTAACAAGTCCCTTCCTTCCACCTAAACTAGGCCCGGTCAGGGTGACCGACGGTGTCCTTTATGAGAACCTTTCAACTAGGAACATTGCAATGTTTGTGTTCTTAGTGCAGCTGATACAAAACGGTTTATCTGTTAGCACTAAAGCATTCCAAACAATGGAATGCATCATTTATTAAGGCCAACAAAGAGGCATGGTAGAAATTAGGTCAAGTTTCAGAAAGACAGATCAAATGAGGGTTTTTCAGTTTATAAGTGAGGATCTCGGCTAACAATTGTTAATGTTTTAGAATGAAACAAATCTTGCATAAGCAATGACAACTCAAATATAAATTATAAAACAGAAAGTTCTGGCTCTTAAATCTAATTCGATGAGCCCCATTCAAAGATGATGTACAAAAGACAATAAACGCACACCTGTGCCAATAAACGCTTATCATTTGAATTCTACTTTAATGCAGCAAGTTGTGACATTGTTTGGCAACCATAAATGCTTATTGCTATGTTTTCATCATGCCAGATAATTACAAGTTCCCTATCATAAAACCTATCATGTCTCAACAGAACTCTCAACTACAAGGTGTAAAATCTAGATAAAAAAAAGCTCTGACTTCTCTCACTTGACTGTTGTAAAATCATGTTAAAACCAAAAAGGAAGTGACTTTGACCATAAGGTACCTCTCTATATTTTGTGTTATATTTCCAATAATTTTAGTATCGATGGTGTCGAAACAAAAAATACTGCATATGCATATACAACAAAGACAAAAAATACACAATAAAAGTGAAGTGGGAAATGGATCCATTTTGGCATGCCTTGGAAACCAATTATTTCTGAGTCAGAGGATGTGAACTGTTCCTTTTACGATCTTCGATTAATTACGATAATAGTGATTTATGACTTTACCCCAATAAAGGAAAACCATTTAAGGCATTACACATTGTCAGTTTATGCATAATCATTGTAAGATTGCGCATGTAAACGCATTCAATGATCAATTTCAAAACTGCACATCCCTCAGTGAATACATCTTTCCTCAGACAATTTCAAAACTTATCTCCTGATTTCAGTTGTATTGTTTATAACAGTATAAGTAAACATATTTATTCAATCTAGCTAACATCTCTCTCTCCTTGCCGATCTGCAATATTCATTTTCTGGTTCAAGACAGGGCCTATCAGACAGAATCCAACCCAAAAGTGTGGAAAGGTATAATATGTATCTAAATGCTGACTGCTGCAAAGCAAGCAGATAAGATCGAGCAGACGGAAGACTGGAAGAGAAATAGATAAGGATATATGTCACAATAAGCTGTCTGGAGATAAACTCTGAGTGCAAGTGTTTATGACTCTTCTGTATATTTATGGTAAGATCCTCTTGGGCGTAGTTTGATAGCTGGGAAATGAACACAAATCTGAAACCGAATGTGTGTGTTTGTTTAGTTATATCACATTTAAATGAGTAATGCCTGAAATATGAGTTCTATTGGGTGTATTATTGCATAGCCAGACTTTTAACTATCGGCATTATGTCCCCATTGCAGCTTTTTCTAAGTATAGGTCTCTGCGGAACAATAATGGCATTTCTCAATCTGTGGACGTTTCCAAACTGTAATGGGCATTTTTCAACTATCCAATGAAACTAGAGAATCTCAATGTAGTAATCAGTTTGCGTTTCCAAACCAGGATGGGGGTTTCTAAACTATCCAATGAAAGTCGGGAATCTTAATGTAGTAATCAGTGTGCGTTTCCAAACCAGGATGGGGGTTTCTGAACTATCCAATGAAAGTCGGGAATCTTAATGTCGTAATCAGTGTGCGTTTCCAAACCAGGATGGGGGTTTCTGAACTATCCAATGAAAGTCGGGAATGTTAATGTAGTAATCAGTGTGCGTTTCCAAACCAGGATGGGGGTTTCTGAACTATCCAATGAAAGTCGGGAATCTTAATGTAGTAATCAGTGTGCGTTTCCAAACCAGGATGGGGGTTTCTGAACTATCCAATGAAAGTCGGGAATCTTAATGTAGTAATCAGTGTGCGTTTCCAAACCAGGATGGATGGGGGTTTCTAAACTATCCAATGAAAGTCGGGAATCTTAATGTAGTAATCAGTGTGCGTTTCCAAACCAGGATGGATGGGGGTTTCTGAACTATCCAATGAAAGTCGGGAATCTTAATGTAGTAATCAGTGTGCGTTTCCAAACCAGGATGGGGGTTTCTGAACTATCCAATGAAAGTCGGGAATCTTAATGTAGTAATCAGTGTTTTTTCCAAACCAGGATGGGGGTTTCTGAACTATCCAATGAAAGTCGGGAATCTTAATGTAGTAATCAGTGTGCGTTTCCAAACCAGGATGGATGGGGGTTTCTAAACTATCCAATGAAAGTCGGGAATCTTAATGTAATAATCAGTGTGTGTTTCCAAACCAGGATGGATGGGGGTTTCTAAACTATCCAATGAAAGTCGGGAATCTTAATGTAGTAAGCAAACTGTGTTAAGTGGTTGAAAAACACCCATCCCAGTTTGAAAACGCCAACTGATTGGGAAAAGCCCATTTTTGTTCTGCAGAGACACAATTGGCCAGGAACCACCTACTTGGACAGAAAGAGACCATTTCACTGACATGTAAAGTGACCAATCACATTTCATTTTATTTGTTTGAGCCATTTTGAGGTGGGTTTATCTGAAAATGTTTTTTGATTCTAGTAGTGCAGAAATTACACACTTCAGCTTTAAGCAGATCACATAATATTGACTCGTCTTCTCTCTCATTCTCAATCCCAATGTTTCTTTTCATAATTTTTCTTTGTGCGTATTCAAAAGGGCATCTATATATATATACATATATATATATATATATATATATGTATGCGCACTTTTAAATATTTATATTGTATAATCATTTATACAATGTAACAGACTTTCACACATTTGAAATGGAACTCCAGCTTGTGTGTATGTGTGTGTGCTTGTGTGCACATTCATAGTTGTTCTGGATTGAAATGTTCTGCAACAGTTTGGTGATGACCTCCAGATTAGAGCCCAAGGGACCCTTCAGAACACATTTGGTGTCTGCTCACCACTGCTGCTGTGGCCGTCCCCTCATATCTGTCATTACGGCGCCTGCGTCTCTCAACATCACTGTCTACTCCACCGCTTTTCTCACTGTAATCACACTATTCCCCTTTATATGCCTGTACCTCACTCCAATTTCTTTCCTCTCTTGTACAGAAGCAACTCCTGCCTTTTGAAGGTTAGGGATTGAAACAAACCCCAATCCTTAAAGCTGAGGTGAGTATTTTCTGTGCCACTAGAGTCATCAAATGTAATTACAATTAGTGTTTTCAAACAGATTCCTAGAATCTCCCCATCTTCCACTGGTTATACCAACAGATAGTCACGTCTTAAATCTCACACTGAGCTGGTTTGGCCACTCAAAGAAACAGGAATGTTTTGAAAGATCCATAGTGTTTACACGTTTAGGTCAAATAAACATACTAATGGCATACTTCGGCTACGTCCGCATTAATCCGGATTCATAAAATGGCATTTTCGTTTATGAAATGCTTTCCATCCACACTGCCGTTTCCAAGAATATTCCAAAAGTTTTTCTTCCACACTGAAATGGAGGAAAACACTTAAATCCCCTTACTGTGCAAGCAAAAAATTGTCATTCCAAGTGTGAGCTGAAATGCAATTATCTTCATGTTCCGTCCCCTGACAACAATTCAGAATAAACTTGGAATGCAATGTATAGGTTTTACAAAAAAACATTTATCTTAACAACACTATCAAAGTGGATAAAAGACACAACAATGGTGCTACAATATGGGCCGCCATCTTTATTTGTTTTGGGTTGAATGAATCACATGACTTCGTCACATGACAACAAATACATCATTGTTTTTATATATCTCCATTTTCCACACTACAACGCAAAAACTGCATATAAAAATGTATCCACTGGGAAAGCTTAGATTTCGCTGTCAAAAACCGTCTCAGTGTGGAAGGAAGCCCAAAACGTATAGAAAACATGCATTTTCAAACTTATTTGTGTGGAATTGGCCTTATAGTCAACACCTTAGCAACCACATTACAACACCCTAGTAACAACATAACACTCTAAACACCACTCTGAACACCTTAGCATCTGCACAACAACACCCTATTGAATACCCACAACACCGCAGCATTGTGGTGGCGAGTTTTATACTGGAAAGTACCACTCACATTTTCTTCTAAAAATGTAAACAACTAGTTAGTCCCTCATCTCACTTTCTTGTACCTCATCTTTTGCCTTCTCTCTCACTTTTTTCCCTCATTTACAACCTTAATCTTCTTCTTTTTCATCTCACTTTATTTCAGCGTACCAATTATTAATAAAAATGCCTCAAGAAGACCATAGTGCTGTCCATGAGTCTCTCGCCCCTCTTCACAGAGTTGGCTGCTGTATATGTGTCCTTTGATACCCTGAATAGCCCAGAATGTTCAACGGTCTCCTCCCTCCTTCTCTCTCACTCTCTCTCTAGTCCTCTCTCATTAAAACCCACCCCGGTCCACAGAGTCCGTTCACCCAGGGCATTGCCAGCTATTAATCCACCACAGCTGAAGTCCGGTGACATGTTTTTCTTTCCGTGCATTCGGTTCCTAATTACAGGACAAATTGCCACATTTATCTTTCAGCTTTGGCTGCACACTTCCTCCATTTTTAACTGTAACTCACGACAAGCTCATCCATTGTGGCCAACATTGTGGGTGGGTGTTCGGTATTTACATATACATTAGCATACACACATACATGATGGGAATAAGTTGGGTGACAAATGAAGGGACATTTCTGTCCATTCATACTGCTGTCTAAGTGTGATGCGTACAGCAATGGCATGGCACAGTATTCAAGTACTGCACAATGAGATCAGTCAATGCAGAAGGTTATATGGGTCATCTTCTGGGTTGGGGGGGTTGCATCATTAACCTTATCAGCTTGTCTCATAAATATTAATCAGGCAATCTAAATGATTTGCTGAAAAGCTGATAAGTGGGTGTCAGCAATAGTAGGATTAGCGCTTACCCCATGCACATTCATTCGGGACATTGCCGATGCAAACCAGAAGTTTCTGCATGGTATTAAAGGAACTGTAAGTGATTTTAGCATTTTTGCTAACTTCCAACCAGAAGCCCTCTCTCCAAAATCTGCCCTCCAAAGACATGTCAGCCAAATCTATTTCAGCAATCCAGAATGTACAAAAAGATTCACAGATAGACAGTATTTATTAATTCGATTTTTTTCCCTAATTTGGAATGCCCAATTCCCAATGCACTCTAAGTCCTCGTGGTGGCGTAGTGACTTGCCTCAGATTCTGAGGACAAATCTCAGTTGCCTCCACGTTTGAGACCGTCAATCCATGCATCTTATCATGTGGCATGTTGAGCACATTACCGCGGAGACATAAGGCATGGGAGGCTTCATGCTATTCTCCGCAGCATCCATGCACAGCTCACCACATGCCCCACAGAGAACGAACCACATTATAGTGACCACAAGGAGGTTACCCCATGTGACTCTACCCTCCCTAGCAACCGGACCAATTTGGTTGCTTAGGAGAACTTGGAGTCACTCAGCACACCCTGGATTAGAACTCACGACTCCAGGGGGGGTAGTCAGCTTCTTCACTCGCTGATCTACCCAGCCCCCGATAGAGAGTACTTTTGATTGGTTACAATTTCTGATAGGCCAAAAAATGACTCTTTACATATTTTGCTGTTTACAGAGTCTATAGCTTCACAGAGACAGGTGTTATTTCTCAGGACACCTATTTCAGTGATATAGTAACTGTGACAACGATAGTAACAATGTATTACAACACATTTTAAGTTGGCGCTTTAAATGGCCAAGCAAAATGAAACGCTTAAAATATAACAACTATTTCCCCAAAAGTGATCCAAGACCGTGCATTCAACTTGTTAATTTGGTAATCAAAACAATGATGTCATGTTATGCCAGCATAGTTTGTATGAACTCGTAGCACCAGTTACCCGACAACAGTCGTTGTCACAAGACTCATAATGACACACAACACTTAATCTCTCTATCTCGTTTTACTTTTCTTCCATACCGGTTTATTGGTTAGGTACACATTCAGAAGCAAACACAGCATAGCTTATGTTCTCATGTTTGATCTAGTTTGAAGGGCTATCAATGCATGTGTGTGCTCTGAATAGAGCTATTGTATACAGCTTCGCTTATCTTGATTATGTGCTAACATCTAAATGATGGAGACGTTTAAAGGAAATTATTCCCTTATCACTTATAACACATCAATGATGTCATGTAGTATTACACCAAACTGAGCATGTCTTCAACAATCAGTCATTTATTTACTTTTATTATAATGATCTACAATACAAGTCAAAAGTTTAGACACACCGTTGGACTAAATATATGTTTCTCATGATGTTAAAACCCTTTGATTTAAAGGCTTATGCTTACATGCTAGACATTTGTTTGGTAAACAAACATAAATATAAATATAATATATACGTATATATATACACTCACCTAAATGATTATTAGGAACACCTGTTCAATTTCTCATTAATGCAATTATCTAATCAACCAATCACATGGCAGTTTCTTCAATGCATTTAGGGGTGTGGTCCTGGTCAAGACAATCTCCTGAACTCCAAACTGAATGTCAGAATGGGAAAGAAAGGGGATTTAAGCAATTTTGAGCGTGGCATGGTTGATGGTGCCAGACGGGCCGGTCTGAGTATTTCACAATCTGCTCAGTTACTGGGATTTTCACGCACAACCATTTCTAAGGTTTACAAAGAATGGTGTGAAAAGGGAAAAACATCCAGTATGCGGCAGTCCTGTGGGCAAAAATGCCTTGTTGATGCTAGAGGTCAGAGGAGAATGGGCCGACTGATTCAAGCTGATAGAAGAGCAACTTTGCCTGAAATAACCACTCGTTACAACCGAGGTATGCAGCAAAGCATTTGTGAAGCCACAACACACACAACTTTGAGGCGGATGGGCTACAACAGCAGAAGACCCCACCGGGTACCACTCATCTCCACTACAAATAGGAAAAAGAGGCTACAATTTGCAAGAGCTCACCAAAATTGGACAGTTGAAGACTGGAAAAATGTTGCCCATCTGGTTATTTCAGGCAAAGTTGCTCTTCTATCAGCTTGAATCAGTCGGCCCATTCTCCTCTGACCTCTAGCATCAACAAGGCATTTTCGCCCACAGGACTGCCGCATACTGGATGTTTTTCCCTTTTCACACCATTCTTTGTAAACCCTAGAAATGGTTGTGCGTGAAAATCCCAGTAACTGAGCAGATTGTGAAATACTCAGACCGGCCCGTCTGGCACCAACAACCATGCCACGCTCAAAATTGCTTAAATCACCTTTCTTTCCCATTCTGACATTCAGTTTGGAGTTCAGGAGATTGTCTTGACCAGGACCACACCCCTAAATGCATTGAAGCAACTGCCATGTGATTGGTTGATTAGATAATTGCATTAATGAGAAATTGAACAGGTGTTCCTAATAATCCTTTAGGTGAGTGTATATACACACACACACACACACACACACACACATACACACTCACTGAAATCCCAGGAGATCAGCAGTTACAGAAATTCTCAAACCAGCCCGTCTGGCTCCCACGAACATGGCATGCTCCAAATCACTGAGATCACATATTTTTTCCCCAATTCTGATGTGAAAATTAAATTAAGCTTCTGACCCGTATCAGAATGGTTTTAGGCATTGCACTGCTGCCATCCAATTGGCACACAAGATAATCACATGAAAAAGTAGGTGTACACAAGCTAAAAATATGTTTTTTCTCAGGCACTTTGAGTCTAAGTAGACGCTCAACTTTAGTAGTACACCCAACTGTGCTATAGTTTAATTCCATACTCCTTTTCATCTAATAGTAATGACACATTTAAATCAAGTCAATCAATGACATATCAGTACCACCTTCAGTAAGAAATAACATATATAATATGTATGAGGACTCGCATAAAGAATACTGAAAATTCAACCTTGTCACACAGAAAATCAATGTGATATAGTAGATATTTGTATGAATATAGTACTCATTTGTCTTGAAATAAACAAAGAAATATATATATATATATATATATATATATATATATATATATATATATATATATATATATATATATATCCTGTGATAGTATACTTATATAGATATGAGATAATCGTAAAAACATGATTTATGGAAGCAAAAAAAAAAACACTATTACATATCTAGGATCTTTAATGACTGTTTACAATCTTGGTAATCAAGCAGTTATGACATTTTTGCATTAAAGGGATAATTGGGCAGCTAAATACTTAGATCAGCAGTTAGGAAATAATGCATAATGATTTATTTTTTTGCTAAACATACAACTGAATCAAGAAGCTTTATTTTATTTTTCACTTATTGTTCATCCTAAATATGTTCACTGTAAATATTTGTGTGAGTTTACAATAAATTCCTGGCTACAATTTGCATGACTTTCACTGTATATTTTACAGTAGTACTTCAACAATATAATACAAATAAAAGACACAGTGAACAGGACCAATAAATGACTGTAATGTAGCAATGCTGTGTTGTAGAATCACAATGATCCTCAATGATATTTATGTTTTATATATTTTGTTAATCGTCACCATTATTGAGATTTGTATGCTGAGTGTTGATATCTTGTGTGCCTGATTGACAACTTACGATGAGAAGTTCATGAGTGATAAAACCAACCATATTACAGCCCAGCGTTGCAAACTTCCCTTCCTCATTATTCATTTAAACTGACACAATTTCTTTACTTTTAAATGCATCATTTGGTGTTGTTTATACATCATGGGCCGACATATAATCAACCACTAAATTGACTATTTTCTCCATACATTACAGTACAATAAATTGTGTTCTTAAACACAACTGCACCAACTGGAAATTTATTTAATTAGAAATTAATAAGATGAGGTTCCTTCCAAACGGAACGCTAAACACTAAACGCTAAAAGGTTTTTTTTTCCACAGTAATTGACTGTTAAATCTTGTAAAATCCTGTCAATGTTTTTACAGTGTTGATGAGCTCAGATAACAAAGTGATTGTAATGCAGACTAGTACATCAAGAGTGTAACTCACAATTTCCACTGGTACACAGTGACGGCTGGGTTGGCATCTGCGTTGCACGTGAGCTGCACGTTTTGGCGGTTAAGGTACCAGTTACTGTCGAAACCCTCGATCTTCACCTCTGGTTCATCTGCGTAAAACCAAAAAATACAAAAAAAACCTCTTCAGGCAGTGTCTCAGATTGCTTCTCAGTGTCACATAACTTTAGGATGAGCGCTTGTCATAATACTGATTAATGGTCTGGGCTCATAGCTGAAAGGTCAAGAGTTTATTTCTTAAGCTACTGAGAGGAAAGCTAACTAGTGAAGGGTTCCTGAGACTACAACGACCAGTGTGCCCTTTAGCTGCTACCCACTTAACCGCAAGCTGCTCAAGGGCAACTATTGCAGAAATTGGCCTAATTGGATAAGAACCTCTGTTAAATGACAAATTCCAATTCATTACAGTACAATTTTTGTATTAATGACGATATTAAAATGCACTGCAGTGTTGATGGTATCAGTCCGTAATTTCTATGTCTCTTCACATTTATGCTTAATTGCTTTCATGAGCATGTACGAGGCTGTGCAAATTCAGTTTCAAAATGTTATTCCAAAGGGTAACTTGATTAACTAAACACTCAAAGTAAATCATAAGACGAGTTATACTCTGACCTTTTAAATACTAAACATGGTCTTCCTCGCAAATGCATGCACCAATAGAACAATATATTCTATGGTGTGTGTTGGTGAATGGTGGGATTTCCTCCATCAGAGAGCTGTATGGGGGCTGAAATACTGCTTTAAACAATAGCTGATACCAACAGCAGCTGAGACAGGCCAGTGACACATCTCTTCCTGATTCAAGCCTCCTCCACAGTATTTGCTCAACTGAAGCAGAGATACTAATGTCTTATTGCCAAGCTCAAATACATTGTTATGCTTTTTGCTGTTCCAGTGGGGATTGATATGAATGTCACAAGCTGGACAAATTTACAGAATTAACAATGTTAACTCCTAAAACTTTTTGTTTAATTTAAGATAAAAAAAAACCACATAGATATTTATATATGTTCATCTCAGTTGAACATCAAAAGCATCTGTGACATGCTATTTCTTGTGAACAAAAATGTTGCTCTTACACTGGACGTTGAGTATGACGCTGTCAGTAAAGCGCTCTGCGCGGTAGGTGACGATACAGGTGAGCTTCTGCCGGTGGGTCTCGCGGCTGGGGATTACGATGTAGTTGCTGCGCACGGTGACGGTGCCATTGGGATTGCGTGTTTCCTGAAACGTGGCCTCGCCCTTCATGGTAGTATCCCATTTGATGACACTGGGAGGCTTGCCGTTAGCCGACATGCAGGTGGCCACGGGCATCTTGCGCTTTGGCATCCGTGCAATGATGGTGGGTGAGGACAAAGTCATCTTGGTTACCGGTCGTGCTGGATGAGAGAAGTAAATGGTAAAAAAACAAAAAACAGGTAAGAAACATTTTTATATTTCTTAAAACATTGCTAGTGAAGAGGTGACACAATAGGTGGCACTACATGAATAAGGTACAAAATAGGATATTACATTTTCAATATATGAAATCTGATTTCAGAAATTATATATATATATATATATATATATATATATATATATATATATATATATATATATATATATATTTTTTTTTCTTTGTCAACAAAAGGTTATTGAAAGGGGGTGTGTAACATTCAGCCTCCGGAGCTCAACCTAAATATTATTGTTTCAGCTATTATTTTATTAGCTGTTATATTTTAAAGCCTTTCATATGAGATTTGTGATTTTTGCAACCCTGTTACCAAAGTTTTCCTCCAAAAACTGTTTAAAACCCTGATTTGTGTTATGTTATTTTTTTGCAAATAAAATGCTATAACAAATCCTGAAACTGGATTAAAATATATATTAAATTAAAACAAATAATACAAATAATTTAAAAATATATATTTAAAAAATAAAAATTAATTTTAATAAAATGTATAAAAATTAAATAACCTACACCAGAATGGGTAACAAGGTTGCATATTTAGTTGTAATAAGCTATTTAAAAATTTTATTTATTATTATTATTTTTCTATTTATTATTTTGGGGCGGCTATGGCTCAGGTGGTAGAGCGGTTCGGCCACTAATCGCAGGGTTGGCGGTTCGTTTCCTGGCCCGCACGTCTCCACATGCCGAAGTGTCCTTGGACAAGACACTGTACCCCAAGTTACTCCCAATGGCAGGCTAGCGCCTTTCAATGCTAGCGTCATTGGTGTGTGAGTGTGAATGTGTGTGTGTGAATGGGTGAATGGGACACAGTGTAAAGCGCTTTGAAAACCGCTAAGGTTAAAAAGGCGCTATATAAGTGCAGACCATTTACCATTTATTTTGATTATTTATATATTTTTTCCCATATAAGCCAGTAGTGGCTAGCAATTTTGGGATCAAATGTTGGTTCATAGTTTCCCATAAATTAGAAGAAAATTGTATGTTGGTCTTTTTTTTTGCAATAACCTTAGTAACATGGTTGATCTCGACAAATACCTACTTTTAATGGTATGTTAATCTTATGTTAGAAATCAATTTGGCAAACATGTGGTATATAATAGTTCTCAATCCAATTTTTTTTTTTTTAAATAAATGGATCACCAAAGTGTTCTATATTCTTAGAAAGTGCCAGGTGCACTTGAGTTCAGAAAACATTTACATGTATTCTTTTCTCAGGGCCCCAATGCCTCTGTTACACTAATCTCCATTCAAATAAATGATCCCCCCATCACTACAAATCAAGCTACTCACTCATTTATTTTTGTCCAACACTGTGTTCAAAGCAAAAGCATCCATCAAGACCTCAAACAAATGTAGATACCACTCGTTACTCCCAGTGCCCAAAGTCATCCAATCTCCATCCTTTATGGGCTGCCAATTAGCAATTAACAAGGCCCGCATCAAAAAGGCAAGATGTGTGTTTGTGTCAAAGCGTGTCAAAGAGTGCTGATAGTGGGAATGAGGTTTGTGGTGAGGGTTGATATGACATGAAGAGGCTCTTTGAAACCACTCAGTCAGTTATCTCCATTAACGTTTACTCACTATTAATGCTATGCCAGCACTCTCAAAGGACGCATGTGAACATGATATACAAAAACTGGCTTGAGAGTTAACAAGCCACATCAGTAGAAAAAAACCCTGTGCTTGAGCCAAGCAGCTCCCTTTGCTGGTTTAATGGAAACATATCAACACTTCATTTCTAATTAGATCTGCAATCAGTGGGAGCGTAACCTACCTCTCTAACGTGATACTCCTCTTTTGATTTTGCACTCCAACAGACACACATACAAACGCCTATACACAACATGTTTGTTTTTAACCTTAGCAGATTCCTTTGAGAGGGGTCATTAAATTCACAAATTGCTGTGTGTCTAAAAGGAAAAGAGCAGCTTGTTCATTCTACCTAACAAAGAAAATAATATTTGAAATGAACGACTACAAAATATTAGCAGCTTAGCTAAATTGGTAGCTCTAACGTGCTGCTCCTTCTGTTGTGGTGAAAGCTGGTCAATACATTTCAAGTGCACTGAAGGTTTGAACCAAGCATATATTACTAACAAGACCTGAAGCAGTCAAGGACAAAGATGATTTCACTCAAGGGGTTCTAGGGTCATGAATAAAATATTGCTGAAACAACATCCATTTACACCTTAACAGATGCTAACCATGACAGCACCTTTGATTGGTAATATCTCACCTCGTCAGGGCTGATAGTGTGAAGAAAAGTCTAGTAAAAAAAGATACCTATTTCTGTGCTCCCTATCATGATATATGTGAGCAATGAACCTGCTGTTTTGCATTTGACTTCCTTGGTTATAGAGTAACCTTGTGGTTGTAAAGTACAGTATGTTAACTAATCACTTTTATTAGTTTAAATTAATAATTTCTTTGTGGCTCAAGTAATTTTCGTACTCATTCATGAAAGACAAGCAGGGGTGTGTTTCCCAAAAGCATCGTTCCAAGCAAGTTCCATTGTTACCCACATAGTTCAACGATTTGGTGTTTCCTGAAAGCATAGTTCCAACGAACATTCACAAACAGCTTTGCGAAGATGTGTGGTTGGAACTACAGCACTCAGAAACAGAAACATAGTTCCTCGCTAGTTTGCTATATGGACATCATTTGACTTTGCTGAAGCTTCAATATCTTTAATTCCAAACATACAGTATCTTTCATTATGTCAAGACTTTGACCATGTGGACAAGCACTTAAGAAAACTGCTAATTCCAGGGTTTTGCAGAAAGCTGCGTTCAAAATGTATTGTAAATACAAATGCAGCCATTTAAGGGATAAAAGGCTGTAAAAAGAAAGCACTTTCACACACATGGCTTATGTGTCCATGTTAACGCATATGTGCTGTTATTTATATTTTTTTGAAGAGTTTGCATGTGTGTATGTGCTTAAGTGCGTCGGGGGAACCCCAAAGTCTGATGTAAAGGGAAATCCTACTATTGCAGCGCAATGCATCTGTCGCACTTACATAGTGCATGACACTTTCCTGTCTTCAGCAGCTTTCGCGCTTTACACAGCTTTTTGGAGTGTGTAAACGAGCTATTATAATTTGATATTTGCATTATTTATTACTCCACCCACTGCGTATCATTAATGACAGCATAAAATGCAACATTCAATACAAATTTCAGTGTAATCATTTGAGAAACCATTGTTACGTAAATTGTCGCTTTCAAGTTGAATTTATGTTAATTTGTTCGCAAAACCATTCTTAAATTGTCACATTCAATACAAATGTCTTTTAATGTGTTCAAGAAAGCAAAAATGCTGTGTTCGTGTTTCATAAATAAGGCCTTTTGTCATATGAATGTGATAATTTATGCAAGAATGATTTTTACAAATAATATACAGAGAAATACTTTCTGTTATTATTCTTAAATAAGGCCAAATTAACCCTATGTTTGTGAATGAGCTCTTTTTACAGGAAATCTGTGCTATATTTATATGGTCTTAACTGTCAGCCTAGAGTAGTGGTCGTGTTACCAAAGACGGTGAGGTTGACCGTGTTCTCTCTGTTGCCTGCTGGGAAGGTGGTGTACTCGCAGATATAGGCCGCCTCATCAGAAAGCCGTAGGCTGTTGAACACAATGGTGGTGTCCTCGAGAGAAGAGGGGGTCCTCTGGCGTACGGCGGGATGCTTAAAGCTCACACGTTCTTTGAAAGGGGCTAAAACTGATACTCCAAGGGCTGGGTTAGCAGTGGCAACATTTTGTTTGGTGCCATTTATGAGCTTTTGCCAGGTGACCTGAGAGATCTTCACCGGTGGCTTACTGTTGATGAAGAGACAGCGCAGCTCGACCGTATCTCCCACAAATCCAGACTTACTGGGGTCTGTCTGCACCGACTGCCCGTTGCCTGCTGCGGAAACAAAAAGAGGAAGAGGAGAGGGACATTAAAAACAAATTAACCAATCAGAGCAGAGTATGGGTGTCAACGATTGATTAATGCACTCTACTCACACTAAGTACTTAAACTTCTACTTAAAGTTCTAAGTTGGAATGAATATCCAAAATACTTTACGATCCATACATTAAACTTTATTTAGAGAAAGAGTAGTATCTATTATTTTTTTATATATAAACATTATTATTAAAGATAACACTTGACACTTGTTTTTTCGCTACAATCGTATCTTAGAGGTAGACAGATACAGTATATTGGTTTTACCAATATATCAGTGCCGAACAGCAAAAATCTATGCCGATCGTTTTTACAGAATTTCATAATTTCAAAATAAAAGTCCCCTGTGTGTTTCAGGCTTGTTTAGACTTAAAAGTTTCTTGTTATATATCAAATCTTGTTTATTTTTTCTGGTTATTATTAGGATTTTGGTTGGACAATAAACTGCATCTGGGATTTTATTCATTTTGGACTCTTGTAGCCTCTAAGCCTACAGCCGTCATAGTAAGGAAAATATAAGGAACTTTTTTAACGTTCTATAAATATATTTTAAAAACTATCGGCCAATGAATCGGTTATCGGCCTTTCCCATCATCTTAGGTATCGGTATCTGCAAAATCCACAATCAGCCATCCTCTATCATGTTTGACAAAATGACTAGTATGCACAATCAAAACGACTACGTCCAAACATCGCATGCTCAACAAGTAGAACTAATTACGAGCATAGCAGCAGTTTACAGGTAGCATAACGTCTTCAAGAGCTGCGGATGCAGACTTTCCATGCATATGTTATGATGGCAGATACCCCCCCAACCTCCCACCCCCGTCTTTTGATTTTGACTGCCAACCCTCCCACACCACTCCATCCTAATGATTTCTCATTGGTAAACATCACTGTGACAGCCTCAAGCACCTATTAATGAAAACAATGTGGGATCCAGTCTGAGTGTGCCCACAATGATAGCACTTCAATTAAGCTACAATATAACAAGCTGCCAATTATTAGTAAACAAACAACTTTTCTATTTATCCTGCAACCTGTTAACATGTTTGAAGGTATTCAAGGTCAAAAAGAGGATGCTTCCTTTGCCCCCAGTTGGAACAACATTAGCTTTGTCTCTTTAGCTAACCCTGAATACAACATGGCCCCATAGTCATACGCTACCGCATGCCTGTGCGACTTGTTTTGGCAGGCCCCTGGTCATTTATTTCTGCGTTGAACTTTGTATACCCCTCTAGCTGAGACTGATGTGTCAACACTTGAACACCTCCTTTTCTCCATTGTTTCCTCTCTGTCTTAGTTTCCTTCAGGCTGATTATTTATAACTTTGTCTAACTCAGAGTAGATATTTTTCTCCTTGCCATCAGGTGTGCTGTGCTGCCCTATTAGGCCAACAGGGCAGCACAGCACACCTTACAGCACAAACACATACTAAACCATCTAACTTTACCTCCCTCTTTCCTCCCTCTCTCTCTTATTTATGACCAACAAAAGTGGTAATTACCAGCCACTGAGATACCTTAGGAAAGAGGAAGTAACTCTGAACTACTGTGCTTAATAATGCTACCCATAAAATTTAGGAATACTGCAGGGGGAAATAAAGAAAATAGCAGGAAACAGAGGGAAAATATGCAGTCACTAGGAGTGAGTCCAATAGTTTTACAGGCTTATGGTTCAAACCATTGTAACTGTGGAGAAAGGAGGAGTGTGTTCAGTATATAACTGTATTGCATTGTCAGTGCTATCTTGTTTGGTACACAACAATATCATATTAGCCAGTGAGCTAGCTAGCGGCTACTGAACCTCATCGCCAGTTTTCATGACAGCAGGGCTTTGTAGCAGCTAACCTGCTAATACTTCTTAACAGGCTGTTTTATTGTCCAGGCCTAGTCCAAGGCCAAGTATTTATAAGTGATCAGTTTCCCACTGTTAATGGTTTTCTTAAGCCCTTTTAAGAAAAGTAGAATAACTGGTTTGAGAAGAGGCCTGTGGGCACCATCAGTCATCAGTCATCAGTGCTAAACTAAAAACAAGTGTTTAAATGCTAAGTTCAAGACTGTAGGTATTTGAAAGAGAATCTGAGGAAAGTTACATTTGTAAAGAAACTGATAGTCTATAACTAATCAAATCTCATGACCAGTGGGGCTGAAACTAGCCATTCATCCAGAGAGAGATTGAGAGAGAGCTCAGAGAGATGCAGGAAAAGTGTGCAGTGTTGTCCACACAATGCACAGAGCAGTACCTGTGTGTTTGTGTGAATGTTTAGAAATGTATGAAGGTTGGAAAAACAGACATTTCAAGGTCATCACTGTTCAAAACTCATCAAGTTTTCAGAGACCACGTGGTACTGACCTTGAATGAAAAGGTATACACTTGAATTTCCTTGATGTCTTTCTCTGTTTCTTGTTTTGGTTTTAGGATTGTGTTTTGAAAGAACATAAAAAATAACACCCAGTGCCCACATGGGAACTCTTCGCATATTTATATTTTCTGAAGAAAATGTGAGTTGCGCTTCTTCACATCTTTATATTTTCTGAAGAAAATGTGAGTTGCACTTACCAGTGCAAGCGTGTTTGAGAGTGTTGCTATGTGGTTTCTTAAGTGTTCTGAGTGGTTTTAGCATGAGGCTATGCAGTTACTAAGGTATTCTGAATATATTTAACACGTTGCTATGCAATTGCTAGGGTGGTATGTTTGGATGCTATGTGGTTACTTACTGGCCATAGTCGACAGAGCCCACCCCAAGTCTGAATGACTTTCTGGCCTCTATATGTCATATGTCGCTCCTTCAAAGCAAGTTTCTAATATTTTGTTTTAAGAAAGAAGTCAGATTGCTTAGTAATAACACACATCTCCTTAAAATCATGACTTGTTTTTGAGTTATAATTCATGTTTTGCCTTTGCAAACACCAAAAAAGGGAACCAGATGGTGATGGTGCTGTTTTTCTAAAGATGTACACCAAACACTTAATTTCATGTTTACTCAGGTCTGTATGGATGAAATATTTTTGACCAGAGTGTATAGACCCATCAGCAGGGATCATGAGCAGACAGATTGATTGACTAATTGAGTATGACAGGGAGAAGGCTGGCAACTATTCCACAGCTACATTGAGGAACACCTGTGTCCTTGTATACCTCGGTCTGAACCTTTTTTGTCTGCATTTACTAGTGTGGCAGGGTCAAAACACCCTGTGAAGAGCCAATACAGTTGACAGCTGGCCAATGGAAGTAAGAGAAAACATCCACAGCAGACCTATGGGGAGAGACTATGAAATATTTGATTGAGAAGCTGGGACAATTCTCAAAGATGAACAGTAAGAGCAACATGGGAACTATATCCTACTAGCTGTCTCTGTTGAGTCCATTTAAGACCACCACAAATGAAGATCAACCTCTGCTTTTGGAGGACCTGGGCAAAACAGGGTAATTATATGGCTTCAGACTCCAAATCCTCACACTGAGGAACTAAGGGCCTCTGGTCCCTCTACACCCTGTTACTACTCCTCCTCCTCCTTCACCACCTCTGGGTTGGAGGGGTCTTCCAAAGAAAGTAGGAGATAGACAGTAATTATAGCCTGCACACTGGCATTGAACAAAGGAGGGTAAATTAGAGAGAAAGTCTGAGAGAGTTTAAGCACATCTTTGAACAATAAAAAGAAGTTGCTATGAGACGGAAGTATGAACAAACAGACTGCATGGGGGACAAAGGGAGAAAGTTGTCATTGGCACAATGGTGTACAACAAAGATAAATAAAAAGTTGCACCAATGTTAATGACGAAAGTGAAGTAATATACAAAGGAACAAATCCTGAGCTCTTACAGCATAATCCAACGGAACAGCATTGACCTGAAAAACACATCGAAATGCCTGTTCCTGAAAAGTCTCTGACTCTTAAAATAATGACACAGTCTTTGTGAAATATTGTACAGAAAACACTGAAAAAAATATCGGAAATGTGTAGTCTTGGTGGTGAGAATTGGTGCTTTTTACCTTATAGTGCTGATGCCGTAATATATTATAGATTATTGTAAGAGTGAATAATTTGTTTTCCTTAACTGTTTGTGTGAGCACAGACATTTCCAAATAAAAGTCAGTGGAGTATTTTGCGCTTGTTTATAGTTTAAAATTCTGTGCAATGCACCAATTTGTATTTTATCTGGTTGTTGAATCTGGAAATTAATTTAATTGGGACTCTGTGTCAGCAGAGCCTGTCAGATTTTAACACATTCAATAAATCGATTAAAAAATTATCGCCCGATTAAAACCTTATCAGATTTTTCCACCATCTTAGTTATCAGTATTGACAAAATACAATATAGATTGATGGTCAATATCTTAGTTACCTTAAAACTAATTGATTCAAACAAAACTTTGAGTATATTTCATATTTAAAGATTTGGCAAATCTATAAAAACGTTCATTGAAGAAGCGTGGTATTTCGTAAACAACTTTGTTTTCCAATCAGACCCAGCATGGCCTTACTCCCAGAAGTTTCCAAAGGCCTGTCAATCAGATTTAAACTAGGGGTTTTAGCCAGTTCTTGCCATTTTTGAGTGCAATATGTATCAAACAGCCAGTGTGGATTGTGGGTTGTCCGAAGGTGTGCATTATGAGACTGAGACTATGACTATAGTACCAGGATATTTCAGTGCACATGAAGATTCCAGGTCGCACAACTGGGCAGAGAAGGGTATTTAACAAAACTTATGTTATGTGTGATTCGTTAATCAACAAAATGTGTGATTAGTCTCTCAACACTGACACTTTCAGAAAGGAATTTGGCGAGACTGAGTATGTAGGGAAAAAAGATAAGGGTGAATGTGGTTTTCCTACAGAAGGGCCTATTCTGAGTCTGGAGATCGACTTTGTTTTGGTACCATGACCACATTACCAGGGACCTCTGGAAAATGAAATACATAAAATACATGTATCGCATACTAAAGACTAACTATGCCTTGGGCAAAGTCTCTGAAGTCAACGCTGTTTGCTTTGGTTGCAGCAAACTGACAACCCTTTCTAATTTTCAGACAAAAAGCATCCCTCACAGCAATTTAACCTTATTAAAGCATTTATGAAATAGCTGTAATTTTCAAATCGATGTTCCATTGCAAATGCAACGAGTACATTATTGGCACCACGAAGGGAAATGGGCAAATTGCAATTGCTGCTTATTGCAACTTCTCATGATGGACCATGCTTTTTGGGATGAAATGCGGAGAGGTTGGTGATAGGGACTGCAGCCACTGCGACTAGTCCGCCTCCTGTAAGACATAGCATCAATGTGGAGGCACACTCCGAACAGAGCTATCATTCTCCGGGACGACAGACTGACCGGATCCACTTCCCTCACCAGGCACGAGGCACAACATTGGACCTTTCTTCAAGCCTCAGAGAAAAACTATGGCATTCTGCCCATCTCATTAAGTCAACTGCAGAAAGGCCTGTTTAGAGAGTCTAGAAAATACGCCCCATTGTGTGCTGGTAATCTAATCGCAATCCAAGTCCTTCAGAAAGAAAAAAGAAGATTTCAGCTTTGACGGAGAGACTACAATGCTTAAATGATGGAGAGTAATGATAGGCTGCCTTCCAGCATGTCCCACACACTGTGGGTGCATTGCATCACTGTATCAAGTTACTATCTAAAAACAGTGAAGAGATTAATTGGTGTTTCTGAGTAACGTTGCAATCAAAAAGGAGAATGTAATAAATCCAACAGTTGGCCATGCACGTACAACTCCATACAAACGTGTTCGTTTGTGATTGCTTGCACATATTTTTGTCTATATGTTGCGATGTTGAGCACTGCCTATCCCACTACGTACACTGTTGGTTGATTCTTGTTTTACCAGTTTCCTTCATCTACTGTGTCAGCTTTCGCTAATATTTACCTTCAGCAGTAACTCGCTGCAACAGATGGTCAGCACTACAGCACTACCTGCACTCTGCTCTAACATCTTTGAGCATTAATGTTCAAGCTTCACACACTTTTCCCCTGAATAACACTTTTCCTGATGGACCATCTACCATCTGCTTGACTGAGGCTGAGTAATTTATTGAACCAAGCATCAAACAGGAAGTTAGAACTACTTTTACTATACTATTTAACAAACAGATTGGCACACATCATTAATGCACCTCAAGGTGCCATTCAGACCAAACATGCTATTGCGCTTAAAAAGTTAAAAGCAGCACATCAAATGAAACAGAACCAGCCTGATCTCCTGAATTACAAAATTAAGTGTCTGTGGTAAACTGTTTGCAAAATTACATAACATGGCTCCTTAAACACAGAGTTTTAAAATTAAGGTTCTTAAGGTTAATGATGTATCAAGATTTAATTGAACAAACCCAACCTCCATACCCTCAACGTTGAACCTAAACCTAACCGATAGTGTCATAAAAAGCAAATACGTCATGAATAACTCAATTGTTGAAGCAATCATGTCATTTTGTGGTGTTTCTATGACACTTTGAGCTCACATGTGGACTTGCGTGCTCTTTAGGACTCATATTCTGGTCCTTTGCATCGCAACATGCAACACTATCAGTTGAGCTATTAGAATAGCATTCTGAGATTATATTCTTCTCACCACAACTGTACAGAGTGGTTATCTGAGTTACTGTAGATGCTTGAACCAGTCTGGCCATTCTCTGATAAACAAAGTATTTCCATCCGCAGGACTGCCGCTCACTGGATATTTTTTAGTTTTTGGCACCATTCTGAGTAACTTCTAGAGACTGTTATGTGAAAAATCCCAGGAGATCTGCAGTTACAGAAATACTCAAACCAGCTCTTCTGCCAACAATCATTGATGCTCAAGAAGACAACACACTACTATATGCATACTATACTTTATGTATTTATCTGTAATGTTAATTCTGAAGTGCATTACTAAATTAAATAATATTTTATCTGTTATATTTGTATAAATTATAACAGGGGTGTGCACATTTGAGACAAAAGGGAATGCAATCTTCTCAGCAATATATTCTGTTTATTAAACCTCCAATTAATAGGTTATCAGCTGTCTTCCTTTTCTTTGGCTTTCTATCTTGTTTCTGAACAGCAATCTAAATCAAGCAATTCTGTAATTTGGCAATAAAACAGCCATTTGGCTCCAATATTTCAGTTTAGGAGTCAGTGGCTCCTAAGTCATTTTTTTAGTCTTTAGATCTGCCACAGGAAGACACTGATCACATAACCATATGTTGCTTCCTTCCATCTTTGACTATGCATTGAACCCACACATGGCAAGTGTCCAATATAATGGAGAATGGAGCGTTAAGGCCCATACCACCTCCCCTTTGAGAGCAGTTTAAAGGCGTCATAAAAATGTCAAGGGGATGCATCAGCATGCCTGTGTTCTACTGTTGTTGTTGTTTTGTTTATTGATCCAAATAATTTATTTGTATACTTAGACATTGTCTGTCTAAATCAGGGTTCCCAAAAATTTCTATGACTTTTCTGTCACTTTTACTAACATTTGTTACATAGAGATTGTACTAGGAAAAAGCCATTCCTAGCCAAATAAAGAGTTGAGCATAACTATACCAATGTATATGGGTACATGTGTTTAAGTATATTTTAGTTTAAAATGTAATAATGACTGGTCACCATTTCTTTAAAAAATAGTTTAGCCATTTTATATAATCTTTTTGCCTTCACTAGTTCATTTTAAATGGCCCTGTAGAGTGACAAATACATTTTTAAAAGTAGTGTCTAAAAGTAGTCAAAAATCTGCATGCATAATAATAACAAAATAATTAGCAACATCAGTTTTAAAATAGTTTTTGATGGAGTACAGCATGTCACATGCAACTTTCCAGAATCATTTCATGTCGACTAACCATATTAACTTGCACTTGAAATCCAGGTTTCTATTGACATGGGTACCCAATACTACAATCAATTAAATAAACAATACAAAGGCCATGTAAGTTTTGCTAGTAGTTCAAAGGGCTTCCCAAAATAGGTCAACGGTAACTTTTTAAACATGTAAACAAGGACATCATCATGGTTTCGGCAGGGCTGAGGAAAAAAGGAACAAAAACAATATTTGTCGGCACTTGCCCTAACAGCCGATGACATCATCCTGACACGAGAGAGCAAAGCCACCTGTCACTGTCAGTGAGGAATCATGGGCCATTAAGGTCGACAAAACCCACGTAGTTAATAATTATATAGGCCAACAAAATGACTACACAGAAACTTTCCTGCTTATTTGCAAAATGAGGACAGAAACAAGGAATCAGAGATAAAAAGATAAGGAAGCAAGTCTCAGCTGCCACATATTACATAAACACATGCATAAATGCATAAGGGAGTTTTACAAAGAACAGTATTCAGCTAAAATATTGATGTCACCATTCAGTAGAAAGCTTTTGCTGTGGTACACAAAGAAGACTGACAGCTTGCTTTACTATGTTTATTTTTGCTGTTTTTGGAGTATGTATAAACTTGTGAGTGAATCCATCTGCATATTTGTTTGGGTGTGTAAGGACAATTTTGTGGACAATACGATGACAGTGGGTCAGCTTCAAGTAAAGAAAACATCTATAAAATAATTTAAACAAACCGAGATGCTTTAATGAGCCATGGCTTCCTGTGGATAACAACACAAAAGTCGCCACTGTATCTCAGTGGGAGATTTACATTTACATTTATCCATTTGGCAGATGCTTTTATTCAAAGCGACTTACTGTGCATTCAATGTATATATTGTATCAGTTTCTGTGTTCCCTGCGAATCATACCCATGATCTTGGCGTTGCTAGGGCTATGCTCTACCAGTTGAGTTAGGATTCACAACCAAGACACAACCATAACAACACCACCACCATAAGCAGAAGGCAGTGAGTCACAGTAATGCGTAGCAGATTAGAAATAATGGATAACACATAATTCATCTTTTATTGCACAGATTGCCAGATAGACAAACCCACAAGCCTTAAATGATCAAGAGTTGGTAATTTTTCAATAATGCAGCGATTTCCTCCGGCATAAAATCAATAACAGCTGTTAGATGTCTTCATGTGAGAAATAGCTGATCAATAAATAATGTGGCCATGGCCATTACCGGTGAGCCATAAGTAATGGATTACATCTTAGATGGCCATTGTCTGGGATTATTAGCTTTGGGTGGTACTGGTGTGGGATGGAGACAAATTGAAGTGTTCAGAATCAAGGAGAAGGTGAGAGACAAAGAGAGTAAAAGAGTATTGTATACAATTGGAGAACAGTTAGCAGATTATTGCTTTGTAGTACTGTATTAAGTTTAAAAGAAATACAAATTGTACGCAACAATGCAATGCAACACAAACACTCAGAGCCAATATCAGCATTATCTGTTGCTGTGTATATGAGTCTGGGTTTCGTCTGCTGTAGAAACTGTGGCCCCAGTGCACCTTGGGCTACATTGTCTACTCAGCAAATCCTGCAGGAAAAAAAAAAAACTATTTCAAGCGCAGCCAAAAACGGCACTGGGGAATACGCTAAAGATGGCCATGCAAGACAAATCCTCTGCCTGCCAATCATCTTCAATGGCCAAAACATTAGTATGGAAAAGTTCAAATCCAGTGTGTTCACACGAAAAAGTCAAGATAAGTGCATTGATGCAGTAATGGAATAAGTCAACTGAAATATAACGATTTTAATAGTGCACGTGAACGAGCTGGCTACGTGATGCCAGGTTTGAATGTGTATGCACAAAATCACTTGCCAAGAATTCTTTAAAAGCAATTAATGAATTGATTAACAATCTAGCTATCCTATCTATTTGCTAACCATAGTTCTTTAGACATTTTGTTCTGGAAAAGTACTATGGTAATATTATGGTTATTGTAAATATCAATGTACATGAATAAGCACATTTTTGATACTTGATTATTTGCTGGATATTTGGCCATTTTGACATTATTGGCATTGGTTGATAACGTATAACATATGTTATGGGAAGTTGTTTTCTTTTGTCTATTAATCGACAGCCTTGCCAACAAAACATTAATCAAATAAAAAATTATAAATATCCATAAAACTGAACTGAATGATCTTTAACCAAATTCAATTAATAAAACATAAATTTTAAATGTAATAGTTTAAATATAAAAAAAAATATCTAAAATGAAATGTAAATACATTCATTTAAAATGTGAATACATTAAGTATATTTAAATAAACAAATGATTAATTATATTTTGTAAAAAGTAATGCTTGATTAAATTTTATGGAAATTTGTTATGAAATTAAAAATGTGTAAATCTGAAAACAAATGTTTTTGAAAACATTTATATATATATATATATGTGGCAAGCATGCTCTACAGATATTGGTTTCGGCATCGGCCATTACAATCGGTAAAAACATACCTTAAAGAAGATTTTTCTACCTGATCTAATCCTTAGTAGTTTTGTTTGTGTTTCAGGTTGATTCAATTGTTAAAAAATTTTTTTTGACTTGAATCATTCATTTAGATGTTACCACATGAAGCAAATTTTTTTTAGGTTAACCTTTTTCAATGTACATTCAAGTTCCGTGATTTTACCATCTGATACGTTCCCTGTATCATGGAATCACCTATGCAATTCTAAGGGAAGAGAGTTGAAAGAAAATAAAAAATTGTGACATTCAATACACCTGTGCCATTAACTAGCACTTGTTGTTAAGGCCATCAGATGACTTAATATGCGATAAGCTTTCTAGACTCCCCGGGTTGCTGCAACTAGCAGTTATGTACCCCCCTTCCAAGGAACTCATTTAAAAACAAAAGAGAACAGATAATCAATATTTGATGTGAGGTGCTTGTGAAATCATCAAGCCCCCCTCTGCATCTTTCTCTGATGAAAGAGTTTTATGAAGATTTCTTAGAGTGAAGTCATGTTGAAAGATTCATCCATTTTTAATGATTTAAAAAAAATAAAAAATAAATGTCCATCTAGCATCAAAGTGCATGATTAATTATCATGATTTTAAACAGGGCAGTATAGCGGAAACAGGGCAGTTGGGCCTGTGGGCTGCATCGGTCTCCCCCTACTATGTCTCGTGCAACAGAGCAGATTTATCCATTAACATGTTCGGTTAGGAATTCACACTATTGCTGGGGGGGTTAGTGAGAGACACTCAACTACTCAGAAATTAACACATACATTTAGTATGTGACCAGCCAGTGTCATCATCTGATATCTAGCACTAGACAAGAGCACAGAGATAGAAAAGTGGAAGCACATTCGCTGCTAAAATAAAATAAAATAATATTGAATTCATTATTATTTTACTTGTATTCTAGTAAAAATATCTAAACATCATTAAAACAAGATACATTTACACAGGAAACAATATTTCTTATATTAAGACTTGTATTAGAGACACACCTACTTAATATGGTTCGATATCGCTGAAAAAATGACAACATTTTAAAATGTCATTTTGATTCTCAAGTACTTCTTACTCAAGAAAACTAAAAACAATCCCATCGAGATTTCATCTTGGATTTTCTACAATCTTAAGGGTTTACCATTTTAAGGATGTCTATATATTGAAGTTGATGCTGGTAATGTTGTGATCGATAATTATCACTTCCGCAAGCACTTTGCTAATTATGGTGAGACTTCATATGTGGGTTCACACAAACATTTGGCCTGACGTAAATAATATGTATTCTCTAATTATTTCATTAAAAGAGAAAAGTAAGGGAAAAGGGTGGAAAATAAATCGATCCTTGTTTCTAAGGAGAAATCCAAGGGTATGGGGGCTGTACTATTTCCATGACCATGACCACAGTGTTTCTTTCCAATGGCTCTTTGGTAGCGTTCCATTCTCCACACACAGCCCACGGAATGCTCACCACATCTCTCAAACTCCTTTAGTCGCCAGTGCATGTGCTACCCAGCTGGGTCGAGGGACATCCATCCCCCTCCTCCAAAACTTTACCACACATTTTCCCCATATCTACACATGAATACACACACACACACACACACACACACACACACACACACACACACACACACACACACATATTTACTTAATTGCATAGTGAGTCCAAAACACACCAAATCCAAGTCCAAGATTCAGTTTTAACTTTCTCTACAATAGTTCAATATAGCCTTGAAAGTTTTATGTTTTAATCGAGGAAACCTTCCAGAATTCTGTCAGTTTATTTTTGCCAGACTGGAGATTTTTATTCCAGGTCACACATCAAAGAGTAAAAGAAACCCAATCCAAATGGCACATCATCTATCTTAATGTGTGTCCTCCCGTCAAAAGCCTTCCTTGCCAAAGAAACCCAACAGTCTGCGGTGTGATGGTTGGAACTTGATATTCGGATGACATTTTTCTTCATTTTTTATTTTTCTTTAAAATCTCAATGTATAGCTTTGTAGTCATCAAATAAACAACTGCAATGTAGAACGCAGTGAAGAACTATTCTGATACCATCTATGCAGAATCAAGAACATTTTATGTCAAAATTCAATCTCAGCTTCTTGTAGAACGGCCATTACTCCATGGAATTGGTCTCAAGTGTGGAATTGGTCAACATTATCACACTGAAAATTGACAATTAAAAGCTCATGTACCTTGAAGTCAACCCCATATGGCTGATTTACTCACAATTGTCATCCCCCATCAGATATTTTTGCATTAATTCACAAGTGAAACATTTCCTGTTGGCTGTTTTATACCAATTATAACAAAATATACAACTCACATTCGGCACTACCCTATTGACATTTCAAGCAGAAAATGGAGCTTGCACTTGCCCATATGCTCAACAACACTTTCAGCTTTGGCCACTTGGACATTGATTCTAATTTCGATAAGAACAAACCGATTTCATCTAAAAAAAAACATCTTACCTACTGTTTCCAAATTGTCTGAAATGGTGTACTGATTAAAAATATGGAGACTTAAACAGTGAAGCACTTTTGGCTTCCAATTAAATGAAAAGTATCTGGCTTGGAGATGAAGACATGAACCACAAAACCACAGGTTGAGGAGAAAGTCTGAGAGAGGCGAGGGGGTGGAATGAGTAAAGTCGTTCACCACAAGATCTCAGATGCCCATAGATGTATACTGACATGAAGGCCATGTGTTAGTAGAATTTGCTTATGTATCCCTGTACAAAGAGCTGCTAAGAACCATACAAGGTTTAGGTTCTTACAAAATAGAGTGTGGTAAAGGAAAGGAAAATAGTGACGGTAGTTCCTCATTACTCCATCGTAAAAGCAGGCCTGAGGTAATTGCTTTGGTTGTCTGAAAGCAACAGACTGGGTGGGCTCAAAAGGGATGGTCTCAGATGGAAAACAAGGAAATGGACTTGTGGGATTATGCACTGGGGCCAAAATCAAAGGTTCTTGAGGGGTATATGAACCCCTCTGTTCCATAAAACAACTAGATTACAACAGAACACCATTAAGATGAATCAGACAGCATGCTTTCAGCTTCATTTGAAGTCTGGCTTTGAGATACAGGGATGTGAAAAGAAAAGACGAAATGTTCCCATGTTGATAAAGGGTACAAGATGAGTAAAGATTTAACTAAGGCTACGGATAATTGAGGAGTTCAAGACTGTTTCAACGTAGACACATTGACAGTGCTTCTAGCAGCTCTCTTCATTAATTGCCATCAAAGCAGCCCTATAATTACCCGCTGTTTCAAAGATGTTCTGTAGTTAAACTTCAGACTGCGTCAAACCGCCCGACCCACATGATGAATGCAAACAACCCTGTACGACTATTGAGCCATTCTTAAGAGGTGAGACAATTTTACACCAATAGAATCTGCTTTTGGCTGATACCTTTGATAAAGAAAGAACGGTGTAAATATATAAATAAGTCTAGCTGACATAGCGCAATAGTTCATTACTATTGATCACAGACCCTGAAGCGAGCGAGAAAAGGGACTCAAAGGGAGATTCAACAACTCAATTAGCTCAGATTGAAATTAGTGTCACTCACTGAACCTCGCGAGCGAAGGAAAACCACTCTGAAGAACTAGAAACCGGGTACTTTCTTGCCAAATGCGAGCGGAGCAGCTTAAGGAAGCCACACAAACTTGCTAGCAGCAAAGAATTAAGCTGATCTTCATTTCCTCTCAAAGAGCACACTGTATTCTGGTGGAAATCACTCACACGGGCCAGATGCTTCCACTGGAGCAACAAGTGATTGAATTTGAATAGCGAAAAATTTTTGCATATAATAGCGGCTCATTTCAACAGCTGCCAACATGCTGTACCAACCTGAAGAATAAAAAAGCAGACTGTGTCTGCCAGTACAATCATCACACATTTGCAATTACGTGGGGATAATATAGCAATTTCTTTCTTTTTTCACTCTCAGCTTTTGCAAAATGTACCATTGTTTGGTTTTTGATATGGCAGGCCAGGACATCTGTGTTAACACTGAAAACAAACTTTTTTTTTTTTACTCAGTACTTAGATACTCTCAATTACTTTTAGACAGATTTACTACAAGATTTGAATCATAAGTGTCTTTAGCTTGGGATTGTAAGTACACTGGTTGCACATTTGTTTTTCATGCAGCCAGCAAAGACAATGCAACACATATTAATAAGTATTAAATTGTCTCATTACCTAATTATAGAGTAGGTCTCATTATTTATAATAATATGTGGGTAAATATATATTTATTTTGCAGAGGGACTGCAGATTCATTAGATTCTTCCTCCTAGAGAACACATTGTTAACAGACATTACCAGGCACAAAAAATCTATAGTTAGACATTAAAACTAAATCGACCAGATTACTCTCTATTCTCTACCAAAGTGGAAGCTGGCATGCTTTGAAAGGATTGACAGGCTCTCAGAGAGAGCTGATTAAAAGCTTTAAGGTCAGAGAAGTGGGACAGCCATTGAGTGAACACCTGTCTGGCCATACACACCATCAACCCAATGCATTGCAAGGTATGATCTCCATCGCTGCACGATCAGAGACTGCAATAACACGGCCCTGCAACCCCCTAACACTATACACACGCTCACGGGTGACAGCCATGCCTAGCATTCACTGAAAGTGATGTATACTGCCACATACTGCCTCCAAAAAGGATAAAACAGCACCATTAAAGTTCATTAAACTATATTTCACACCTTCCGAAGCTATATAATAGCATTGTGTGAGGAACAAATCATTTATGTCACTAATTGCTAATAATCTTCCACTTCCATCAGTCACAAATCTCAAATTGTGTTCAAGGAAAAAAATAATTAAAAAATAGCACTTTAGATGCATGTCTTCAACTATGCGAAACACCAAACTTAAGCGTAAACACGTGATTGCAAATTAGATTTAAGAGATACCACAGAGAAGATGTTGGTCTAATCCTAATACAAAACTATGTTATGGCTTCAGAAGAATTAGAATGCATCTAGTGCATCTAGTGTACATGTCATATAGACTAATTTAATGGTGCTTTTGAAGCTTGGCATTATAAATTACCATCCATTTTCATTGTTTGGAAAACAGAAGCTCTGACATTCAGCTTCAAGTCTAATTTTGTGTTAAACAGTTAAACAGTTAATATCAAAGTGATGAGTAAATGATGAAATGTTTGTGTGTGTGTATGTATATATATATATATATATATATATATATATGAAATGTCCCTTTAAGTCTCTATCCTGTCCTCAAGTCAAAGATAATACAGCGCAATTGACATTCTCATTGGAGAAGGTTTTCTATTTTTCTTTTAAAACAATGGAAATGAAGCATGATCAGCGTGAGACAGCAACTGTAACAATCCAGACCCAAAATGACTGAAAAATGTCCATTTACTGGCACCAGTCTTAGATTTCTTTGAACTCAGCCAAACCCCAAGCTGTCCTGAAGTGCACTTTTAAGTCAGTTCTAAAGTGCACAAACGACCATGAATTAAGAGTGATTCATTTGTAAAAGCACATATATTAATGCAATGCTTCACCATGTGCAATCAGGAAAGAGTAGGCTGTTTAAGCTAAGAGGTGCTTTATTTTTATAGGAAGAAAGACACACTTGCTCAATCCTTTAAGAAAAACATGGCAGCCTTTAACTGAGCATGAATCGGCTTGACTGTCACATTTATACTCACAGTTGTTGAGCAAAACTTAATTTGCTTGGAGGCATTTCTTAGAGATTAGCAGCATTTTGAACAACACACAAATGTACTGTATAGGCCAATGTAGTTGACATAACATGTCAAGCTGTGAAAGAACAGTGTGACGTGCTATACTTAATCTAAAACTATTTAAACAGCATTTTTCTACATATTTTTGCAGATTTTATGACCTTATATTAATTGAGAGAATATGGAATATACTGTATGTAGTTTTCTGATTACTGATCATCAGAAGCAAATTTTCAGGTTCCCTTTCCAATAACTTGTGAACATTAAGGTGTCAATATACTGTAATTACAGAGAAATCAAATAAAACAAAAAACACACATAATTTTGAACTAAATATGGCCAAAAAGGTGTTTTTGTGTTTGCTGGGGTTCAGCTTGCCAGCAAAAACTTTCAGGAAAACTTTGTGATGGCTGTTAAACACTTTACAGTCAACATGAAGTGCAGAGCTGCCTTTTATAAACACATCTCTGCAGTAAGACTGGTGTTTTTGTTTAGTTTTTTTTAAATAAGTGTAAAAAATGTTTTTTTTTTTTTTGTTTGTTTTTTGCTGACAAAATTCATATTGAAATACAATAACAGAGTGTAACCGGTGTGTATATTATGGCCATGTATAACGTGCTAGCATTAGCATTAGCATTACTGCCATAAATGAGGATGTAAACATGACAAATTCAACATTCTGCTGACTTCAACTGCATTACTGCATATATGACTAGGGCTGCAACTAACGATTATTTTGATAATCGATTAATCTAACGATTAAAACAGTTTTAACAGTGTAAAACAACTTTTGAGATGAGGGTTGGATTTTCTTTTGGAAATGAAAACAGTATGCATAATTATCAATAATGCAAATAACTAGATTTTTCATTTGTTTCTCAGAGAAGTGCTGGCTGATGCAAAAGTTGCCGCCACAATGCTAACCTATTTTGGTTGGTTGTCAGAGCATTGCAATGCAGTTGTTGACATGTTCTGAATGTCTTTTAGCATGTTTCTGTATTCTGAGTAATTGTTATGGCATTATTAGATGGTAGCTAAAATGTTTTGGAAGGTTGCTTGGTGGTTTATTATTGGCCCTAGTCAAAAGAGCCCACCCCCAAGCCTCTCATTTAATGTAAGTCTATGGGATTGTTTTGTATGTTTTTTATCTGCCAGGTGAAAATCGTTAGTTTCAAACTTTACTACTTATGGTTAAAGTTAGGGACTGGAACAAACCTCTATGTATGAGCAATAGTAGTACTGATGCTTCCCTTAGCAAGTACTTCTAATAATAATCTGTCAAAAAAAAGTCCCTCATCATTTAGCCAGAGCAAAGGATCCTACTTTAACCTCCCCGGAACACGTCTGCAATCTTATTTCCTCCTTCAAAGCCATTATACGGCTTCATCTTTTTTTAATACGTAATACTCCTCTGTACAATAGGAGTGATGTAGTGTGACCTTGGAGATAGGCTCAGAGCTCATCTGCACTGTGTGGATATTCTATCGGGCCTGGTGCACATGGCATGCTGCCAGGTGTTGCCAGCCAACGGACTATCTCCTGTTCTGCAAGTTCGGAGATCCTCTCCAATCCAGCGCAGTGGCTCAGCCTGTCTGTCCTGATACGATTAATGAAAAAACACAGTTAACCGTTGTGCTCTCATTGCTTCCTGGAAGCTTGACCTTGCTTTGATTATTTTCTCACATTGATAAAAGCATGCATTTGAAAACAGATAAAATGGCGCCCAATGTGCCTTTGCCAAATTGGTACACAAACAATTGGGTCACAAAAAAGATTTGACTTAAAGGGATGGTTCCTCCAAAAATTCAATGGAATTAACTTGTGTTCCAAACCTGAATTACTTTCTTTCTTCCGTGGAACACAAAAGGAGATGTTAGTCTTACAATGAAAGTGGAAGGTGACTGAGGCAAACATCTCCTTATAGCCTAACACAAAAACAATATCTTCTTCAATACCTCTTTCATTTATAAAGTATTTTTTAGACACGGCATTTCATGCAATTTTCTCAATATCACTGCAGAAGATGAAGTACAATAAACCCAGTAGCTTTAAGTCTATGTATTTATTTTCTGCAAATCCAATGACGTAGACTGCAACCAGGCTGCAGTGCGCAAAATTCACTGTTGCCTTATATGACGTTTTGTGTTAATATTTATTTTCAAAATCTTTCTGATATACTGGCTTTGTTGACCCATCTGACACCTCTGTGGGAAACTGATCTCAAGGCGGCGAGACATGTTGGTGTTTGTGTATTCTGAGAGACGTGCTAGTCCATGCAGCGAGAAGTGATAATGATGTTGCACCCAAACACATCTTAACCTTGGACAAGTAGCTACTGTTGACGTCCAAATGGAAACCTATGAAGACGCCTCTCTCTCTTTACCTCTATTCGGTTCACATCGGTTCAGTCTGGTTCTGGAAGTACACATACCAATAATTTTCTACATTGGGGAATTTAATTTGAACAATAACTTATAAACCATTCAAGGCAGATCTACAGTAAGCTCAGAGGTTGTTGATTGATCATTTATGCCTCTGCTGAAGCCATCAGTCCACAATACTTCAACTAGCATACATTGAAAAGTGTGTTTAATAGTGACATTTCTGGTGAAGAACTAAACTACCCATGATCCTGAGGGAGAACCAATCAGAAAATGGCGGCAAACAAAGCTCATGAAAAGAGTTCTGCAGCGACCGCTCACTTCCATGATGCACTGTAATTGATTTTGACCATTAAAATACTTGCCGGCTTTTTATGGTAAAAAGCAGCATGGACACTCTGCTAAATATTTCCTTTTGAGTTCCACTTCAAAGATAAAAGTTTTAGAGCATCATGAGGGTGACTAAACACTGGCAGATTTTTCATTTTTAAATGAACTTCCCTTTAATGGTGTACACAAATAGAATGCTTATCTGATACGACAGTTGTTATAATCAAGTCTGGCAAAAGCTTTTCAGTTTGCTCTTTTTGCACCATGTTGCCATGGCACTATGTATATCAGATTAAGATGGCATGTCCATGAATCCTCATCTGAACTCATTTGCATAAGAAACAAGTTTATGAATCGAATTAACTGCTTCTAGCAGCACTACAGCTGTTAATGGTGGCAGAAATAACTTTCACATGGCAAAATCATCTCCAAAAACGGGCATGGACAAACCTATCCTCACAGAACCTTGTCTGTTTCACAAAACACTCTTAGAAGAAAGGTTAATGTTCAACAAATCTGACATTTGGTTTGCTTTCACATCATATTATCTCTAGCCACAAGGTATGTATTTGTACATGGCGGAGTGTAAATGTAAGAATATTTGTTTTAGTTTTGGAAGAACTTAAGTCTTGGGCATTAAACAAGTGATAAAGCTCCATTTGTTCCCATAACTATTGCCTCTGTTTAGTCATGTTTATTCTAGCACGATGTGGCATGGATGTTCACACAAACTTGACTGATGAGGGGCTGAATTAATCCCTTTGTGTATGTTTCATGAAGCCCTTCAAAAGGGTTACCCACTGTTACAGTCTCAACAAAAAAGCAGCTGTCACTGAAAAGCAACTTATTCTACAACTATGAATTCTACCCAATTTTAAGCAAAACATTTCCAAACAGAGAAACTGTCAGAAAAAAGGTACCGTGCTGGTATATTTTTGTTGCTAGAAAAACCAAACATATCCACATACATTTAAAGGTAAACAACAGGTCCTTTGAGCATAATTATGGACCCAGATTGAGTTATACATCCTTTATAAGCGAGTCATAAATGAGTTATAACTAACTAGATGTACAAAAAAAAATTCCCTTGACGGTACCACCCTAGTGATGGACCTTGTAGGTTAAAAAAGTGAAAATGCATTCAAAATGAAGAAGAATTAAAGAAAATGTATGAGTGTTATTCATAAGGACGTCATCCTTTCCTTGATGTTTTGGTGTTAATTTGACAGTCTTGATATTCTTGATAGCCTAATTTATTTCTACTGGTGTCTAATGTTTACCTATGTCTGTTTATGTTTTGTCATATATTTTTTTATGCGGTTTCAAATTCAATTAGATTTTTTTATTCTATTGCAAATTGAATAGATATTTAAGTGTAAGCAAAACTAAAGATACAATTTAGTACTTTTTTTGTGTACAGAGTGTACAGCACAAACACCAGTTTACAATTATAATTAAGACTTGTTTGTGCATATCCATAATTCATGAATTGTGCTATTTTATTATATTTTTCCCCTTAAAATATTCAAATATTGATCAAAAGTAACCGTTTATGCTGCTGTGTGGAAAATGTAATTGTTTTCCCATTAATAACCTGTTTATATCCCCAAAACAGGCAGTTCTTTCAGTTACAACAATCCAATTATTAATGCTCCTATTTAGACAGGAAAACAGACAAATTATCTGCACAAATTGCTTGATTTGTCAAATACTACAGCTTTAATATTAAATATGCAGACAGCAAAACAAAAAGAATGCTGATGAATATGTATGTGGACTTCCTAGCCACGCACCCGCTTCATTCAGCCGAAATCAAGTGAACCTTATAGTGACCTACTTAGAAGAATGCCAGAAGACAAGGCCATCTCATGTTTTTTCCTCTAGCAGTCTAGTGAGGCAGTCTAGTGAGGCAGAACCCACCCACCCTTTGCCGTATGGGAGGGGGCGGAGCAGTCCTCGGGCAGCTCAGGGTTTGGTTGATTAGCCCTGTGAAGGGCAGGGCGACTCTGGCCTCCCACACTGGACTGAACTGTTGCCACAACTTCTGTTGTTAATGGCGTGTCCCACCCCTGCAGCGTGAAAGCAGGCCCAGACTTGAGCAGTCCGATGCTTCTGTTTCCCTAACCCATGTGCATTGCAACACTCCGCTTGGCTGGTGAACTGTGACGAGACCAGGGCTCCAAGGTTGTTTGTGCCGCAGACCGGCCAAACTTACAAGGCAAAGGTGACACTTAAACTCACCAGCCCATTCTGACCAGATGGCAGCTGTTTCTTTAATCAACAAAGGTCTCTACAGATGATACTCGGCTTGCACACCTGAGAAGTCACCTGTCAGGCATTCAGGAGTAATACAATGCAGGTGTGCCAGGAAGTCGCTGATTTAATGTGAGTAAAAGGTGAAACATAGCATCAACAACAAGCACAAACATGACTTTTCTTAGACGCCCAGAAGCTCACAACTGGAGGGCTGCTCTGATCGCACTCTTCTCAATAATTGTCTCACAAATGACACATTGGTTTCCCAAGAAGAGGGCGCAGTGGTTAAACCGCAAGGAAGCTGTCCATTCTGAAATATCATGAGGTAGCATTTGCAGGGCTTTAAGCCAAAATGGCCATTTCAAAAAGACTCGATTTTAAAGTCATGACTATTACTCTCCACTCTTGAATAGTGCTGATGAAATTGTAGTGTGTCGGTTTGAGCTTTTCTCGCAATCATTCCTCAGTGTATTACTCAAAGACCCTATCCCGCAAATGCCTGGGCCCCTGATTCTGGGAGGGAGGGGAAAATGAGACCCATAAAGCCCCCGCTCCTCTATGGCATCACTCAATCGCCTCTGAAAACAGTAGATCAATGAACCCATTGTGCTTTTTTTTTTTTACTGGCGGTGGAGCAGTTGTAAAAAAAAACTTCACAAACAGACAGCGGGAATGGCTAACAAAGTCTCAGGGGAGTTATCGTGGCCTCCACTGCACTGGGCCTACATGAGAGAACTGCAGGATAGTTCATTACAAACACAACGCAAAGGAAATGTCAAAAAACACAAAACACTCAAGACACTCCATTCAATGTGGGTGTTGATTCATACCACTCCTCAGTTTTTGGGAAAATGTGGTCAATCACAGTGTACTCTTGCAAACAACCATAAGTCTAACTTGATCATATGAAATTTCATGAGTCTCAGGCCATGTCCACGCTAATATGCTTTCATCTGAAAATATGCTAATTTAGCCGTTTACGCCTCTCATCCATACTAGAATGGATTTTCCTCCACCGAAAATGGAGCATATATTGAAAACACACTCCTTTGTTGCATACTTTGGAAAACGTTGATGTTAGTAAATGGAAAATGGCAAAATGGATTAGTGTAGATGTGGCCTTGATGGCCATTTACAATCCTCTAAATGTTCCTCACTGTTTACTGTGCACTGATTTGTAATCCAAATGTTCCATTTTTACATTTTTTAATACATATTTTAATACTTATGGTGAATGATTCATCAGTGCACAATATCTCAAAGGGGAAAAAAAGCGTTCATAAATTACTCATTAAAATGTAATAACTTGCTCCGCCTTTACAAACAACTGGTTCGGCTGATGTCGCCTATAGGCTCGAATTAATGGCGAACAATAGTTAATTAGGCACTGTTTAAGGCTACTGTTGTAGGTAATGCAGCCATTCTAAAATCTTTGAGATTAAAAACATTAAACGCTGCGCAATAAAAGCAAATATTTCTGAAAACAAATTTCTGATTCCGATGACAGCAAACTTATATTAAGGTTTAACCCTGTTCTGGTGTGGAACACCCCCTTTTAACAAAACAATAAATTCCAGATGGAAAAATCCAGTCCCACCACTTTTCACAAACCAATCTATGCCATAAGGATAAATCAAGTACCGCCCCTATTTTTCCATATTCTGATATTCTGTTTCACTTGGAAATGCATCACATTATGAATGTAAAATGGGATATGAATGCAGTTTCATGTTGACTTTAACAGATACATTCATTTCAAGTGTATAGAAAATTACAGCCTTGTTGTTTTGAGAATACCAACATTTAGAGACAAAAACTTCTGAATAGACGTTGTGTGCTATTTTGATATCAGAATGACCTTTTGATGGAACAGTGGACACAAATTCAAGGCTGAACGGCTTTGCTATATTTTGTCGAAAGAGCATTGCCTTCCCGATCTCTTTCCGAAAGGTTTTAATGCCAGTTGAGTCACCAAAGTCTGGAGAACATCTGCATTAATATGAACAAGTCTGGGAGCCCATGTGCAAGGATGCTTTTTGCACTCCCTCACTGTCTGACAACAGTCTCACTCCATGACCTTCAAGCTGTGGTCTCCTGAGCTGAGGAAGAGAGAAAGAGAGGGGGAAAGGGTGAGAAAGAGAGAGGAAGAAGGGGAGGGCACAGGGTACGACGTGAGGGGGAATGACATGGAGCATGCTTAAAACAAAACAGGAAGAACTCCATAGTGTATGCCTTGGGCTGCTGTCAGGGGTCTTACCTATGGTCTAATAGGCCTATTGAATATTCAGAATATATTCATCATGATTTTGCTGGTGATATAACATTAAGCCACAATGTAAATATCTTGAGGATTTTTACATGCTTTACATTAGATTCATTAGATTACCTAATGTCATTAAACTAGTTTTGTGATATGTCGCAACCTGAGGGTATGCGAATGTTAAGACAAATATTTTCTTTTCTTTTTTTTTATTAAGCTTCATCAATTCCTGTAATTCAGATCAAAGTGTTTCAATTAATAATTGTCCTACGTCTTGAGGTATGTGTGCTTTATGTGCGCCTTAATAAATAATTTAGTAATATTTAACTTAGAATCATAGAATAAAATAGGGATATAGGATTTCCTTTGCCTTTAAAAAAATTTTAAAGAAATTTTAAATATTTGCAAATACAAGAAGAATGTCTCTCGTTATGGTCAGCTTAATATAATTATTATTATTAAGGTGTTAATTTCTGCATTTAATATATTTTTTTTAATAAATACAATTAATGCAGTTTTTTTTTTGCACTTCCTGAAACTTGTCAAACTTTATTCCCCACGTCCTGTGGCTACAACTGGCATATATACATTTCCAGGAGGTACACGATTGACTCGACTGCACATCCTAGCACAGAAACTGATTGTGTGGAGCAATGCACGCATATTAATTACACGTGACGCATGTCCCACGACAAACATGGGAGCAGATTTCCTGTACAGAGAATGGAGACTTCACCCGCAAGCGGTGAACCAGGTGTGTGAGTGATATGGGCAAGCTGCTTTACTTCTCAGCATCACCCGAATTCATTTACTGTCACCTGAACCAGTCAGTATCAAAGCGAAACCGTGAAAGAGAGACCCAGCGTGTGCGCAATAGAGACTGAGCGGCAGCCAGCGAAATGTTTGAGAATTAAAACTTGTGCAAATTAAACTTCAGCTTTCCATTTGGTTTGTATCTGTATGTAGTGTCTAATAATGCATTGGCAATGTACACTTAAGTTTATCTTGCCAATATAGCTTGATATGTATTGAATATGCCCATTTGATCATATTATTAAAGTCCACTGGAAAACGGCAGAAGATTTTAACAGTTTTTTAATTACAGCATGTCCAATCATTGTATGGCATGTAGACATATACTTTTAGCAAAGATTTATACCTGTAGAAATGTGTCTACACTTTTTGTGACATGTTTTAGTACAATAAAACAAAAAACATAAAACAAAGGAATAGCGGGATCAGTTGCATTCTGTGGCATTCTTTAAGGTTGCATAAATAAACTAGTGTAATATTATCTCATTACAGACACTATGCCGGTGCAAGAACACAACGGCACCAGAAAATAAACTACAGGCCAGTGTATAGTGACTGGACTATAGTGAATAGACATTGTGCAAATGTGACACTGCTTGATCTATGGCAAAAGCCTTAAAAAAGCAATGCATGGTAGTGCTGATCTGGGCTATCCTCACTCATTTCATGCATGCATGAAAGCGCATTCAGCTCACGTGTGCACTTATATGTGCGTGGTCCCAAGATACCTTGCTTTGTGCATGATTCCTTCTGCACATCTCGCGTGACATGCTGCCTTTGCATGTGCAATATTGACTTGACAGCAGAGAGAGAAAGAGAGAGATAGAGAGAGAGAGACAGACAGACAGAGAGACAGAGAGAGAGAGAGAGAGAGAGAGAGAGAGCAGCTGCACAACTCGAGGAGGAAAAGTGAGGAGGAAGTGCTGAGCTTGTAATGACAAATGTCGTGGGAGAGACTGGAGCGTACAGAGCATCATATTTTCATTAGAGCATCAGTGCACTGTTTAGAAGAGGTTTATAGATGCAAAACAGCAGAAAAATATCCTCAAGGAAAGGCTAGAGAACATGAACTCTATTTTTAAATCATGATGGGCACAGTCTAGAATAATTTAATTAGTTTACTAAGGAACAGCGGGTGCATGACCATAAAAAATTGGCTTTTTGCTATTTACTTAGCAGGTTTGATGGAAAATCACTCTTATCCGCCCTTCGAGTGCCAATGTTTATGGTTAAATTAAGCGTTCATTTGATCTATTCACACAATGACAGCACACTGGCTCAACTTGAGCTCAACATTTATGTTTATCGTTAAATAAGGCTGTGGAACCATACTTATTGCTGCAACCCAATAACCCAACTTCCTCCCTTTTTAGAATATGGGGACAAATCCAGCCAACCAACGAGTCCTACTGTTTCACATTCAATAGGTTTACCTGGCATTGAGAAGCAAGCTGGGACAGGAAAAAGAACTTAAAATGTCAACCGGCTTCCCAGTAGAGGAAATATGACCCGCATTGCAATGGCACAGCCAGGGGTCAGCTTCTCAAGAGAAGAGCCACGGGCATAAACAATGTGCCACAGCAATGGAGACATAAACCAATGGGGAACCATCTCGTTAAGAGTGGAGTGAACAAATTAAATATGTCCAATGAATGTTGTGTGGCACAACGGATTGTTGTTTCTCGTCCATGCCCATTATTGTTCGTTTTGCGGTAAAACAACAAACCAGGCAGCAAAGTAATTACTGAGAGTAATGTTTCTCTGTTTCCCGCACACCTGCATTTAGGCTCTGCGTTCCAGCCCCCCAGATGCAAGCACCAGATGTACCCCTTAGCAGAGCCAGCTTGTTGGGGAAAAGAACTGGGAAAGAGGAGACGAACACAGCCTGGAAAATCACAACATCCTTTAAAAGAAAAAAACACAGCAGACAAAGAAAACTGCTAAGAAGTCCCCAAAGAGTTACAGATTTATAGAGGAACACTGGGCTGAATCAGAGGGACTGCCCCATGTACTTGGTTCCCAATGAATGTACCTCCAGTCACTGAAGTAAATGGAACAATTTGCTGAGGACATGTAGAAACAGGATGCAGTAATAGTAATGGGCCTACATTGAGAGGACGGAGTCTGAAAAACGTGTTTTCTCAATCATAAGAGTCACAACTATCATCAAGTTTTGAAGCAGTTTGGATGAAGTCGTGCAGACAGAAAGGAGGAATGTGATTGAGCACTTCAGTGTGGTCAGTGTGGTATTGGAAAATGGCAATGAATAGGAAGAGTGTAAGAGGAAGCAACACTTTGATGCCCACAAGGGTAAGGCTACCCGAAGATTGCAATGACATTTGCAATTGCACATTTTAAAATGTGCTCCATTTCATAAATGTAAATCAGGGTAGTTGACTGTTGTTCATACGACAATGTGTCAATGTGTCTCATAAAATCACATTAATACATATTTTTACAAAATTAGTTTAACATTGCTTATTTTAAGTATTGTTGAAATTTCCTAGTAAAATGAATACAAAAGGTGCTACAACGACAATTAATTTTATTCACTTTCAGATTTTCAGTTCATACGTTCCTCACACAAATTTACTTATTTACTAATATTTCTTTCTCAGGGGTTTAAGATAATTCTTAATGGAATAATTCCATTAAGTATAAGAAACCGGAAATTATTTTGAGGAATTAGAATCAGAATTCCTCAATATTTACATCACTAGATACAAACATGTGTAATAAGACACTGACAAAAATCCAGTCTTGCAATATCTGCCCACGCTAGCAAAATCTCACTTGAGGACCAGTTAAACCGCTTCCTCCACTTCAACGTGCTCAGCAGAAGACAAGTGTAATGAAAAGACCTAACGGAAACTGGATGCTGAAAGATCTTGTTCCATGTGTCTCTTTTATTCGCTTTTTTTCTATTTTTTTTCCCCAAACACACACACTCTCTTTCTGCTAGGCAAGCTTTCAGAAGAAGGGAGTGACCGCTTTGCCACAGAGTTGGTCCTGTAGTTGCCTTCACTGTAATTGTCTACATGTTGCCGAGACTGCAACATCGCCAATATGAGAAGCTTACAAAGCTAATGGAACCAGAGCCAGCAAAAAGACACTATGTGATTCACTGAGTCTGTCACTCAAGTTTTGTGGTTGATAGCTGTATGCTATACTACGATGTGTGTATTTCTGGGCAAGATACTATTGTCAATCTAAGGACACATGCAACTGCAACAAGGACATTTTAACTGGGAACATGCCTGAGTGTGTTTGCGGGAGGGAGACCCCTACAAAAACGATATGGTAATTTTTTCCAGTATATTTGTAAAAAGACGGTAATACCAAGGTCTGAATGATTACCATATACAGTACATGTGGTGGGGTTGATATTAAATACTTCTGGTAAGTTGATGTCATGTCGTAAGGCATGCAATAGTCCATCTAAAAAAACTTTAAGCAACATTATGATGATTAAAAAGTCAATTGGACAACGGATTATGTCTCAACTGCCCATGTACCATGGTATTAACAAGGTACTCCAATATACTTCACAGAATGCCATGGTACTACTGTAGTACATAAAAGATGCAGCCTAGTGGGTAGTGCAACTTACATAGGTTATCGAATCCAGCTCGTGTCATTTCCCCAATCCCACTTCCTACTTTTCACTATTGTTTTCCAAAAAACATGGTAGTACAATGCAGGGTTGGGGAGTAACGGAATACATGTAATGGGATTACATATTTAAAATACAAAATATTAGTAACTGTATTCCACTAGTTACAGTTTAAATAATTGGTAATCAGAATACAGTTATATTCAAAAAAGTATTTTGATTACTAAAGAGATTACTTTGCATTTTATTGTCATTTGAATCATTTAATGTTTAGACTATTCAGTTGGAAAACATTTACCCACATAAAAGATGCAATCTGAGGAGCTTTCGAACAGCAGTGAAACACTTTGTTAAGATATGTTACAGTCATACAAGTTCATACAGTTGTGAGTGAAAAGGTGTATATGACATCATTGAGGAATTTTCCCTTTGGAGCTTAATAGAGGAGCTACATCAAGTTTCTACAGCTTAACAAGAAAATGGTTAGAAACGCTTTTACAAATGAAACATAAATCCAATAAATACACTATTACAAGCCTTGTCAATGTTTTTTACAAGGGTTAGGGTATTTTTACAAGAATTGCTAACCAATGTAGCCTTTAACATCATATAGAAAGCTACAACCAATATATCTATGATGAAAATGCACGTTGGAGCATAACTTTTTTCTCTAGTAATACCTTTGATATTAGAGCAATATTATGAGAATTTAAATATTGTTTTTCTGTTAAATTATCAAAAAATCCTTAAAGCAAGATACATTTAAGTGAATTTTCTTACTTAATTTTCTTGTTGAATAGTCAAAACAAGTGAAAAATTTGCCAGTACTGAAGAAGTAATCTAAAGTATTGGGAAATCTAATGGAATATGTTACAAATTACATTTTACATCATGTATTCTGTAATTTGTAGCAGAATACTTATTAAAAGTAACCTTCCCAACCCTGGTAACATGGTACCATCAAAAACGTTCACCACGTCCACAAATAATGGTAACGTCATGGTACCTTGTCCAAAAACATGGTAGTAAAATGTCAAAAGATTATGGTAGTTTCATAGTGCCATGTCCAACAAAATATGGAAGTACCAAGTCCAAAAAACATGGTAGTACCAAGTCCAAAAACATGGTAGTACAATGTCCAAAAAATTTGGTTGTACCATGGTACCATGTCCAACAGAACAAGGAAGTATCATGTCCACAAAAATGGTAGGGCCATGGTACTCTGTCCAAAAACATGGTAGTACAATATCCAAAATCATGTCCACAAAAATGGTAGGGCCATGGTACCATGTCCAACAGAACATGGAACTACCATGTTATCATGTCCACTAAAAATGGTACAACCATAGTAACATGTACTGTATATAAAACTTGGTAGTACAATGTCCAAAAAATATGGTAGTACCATGGTAACATGTCGAACAGAATATAGAGTTACCATGTCCACAAAAAATGCTAGTGCCATGGTACCTTGTCCAAAAAGCATGGTAGCATCATGTTTTCATGTCCAACAACATGGTAGTACCATGATACCATAAAAAGCATTGATGTATCATGGGACTATGTCCACAAAACATGGTATTACCATGGCACTATGTCTTAAAACATAGTAGTACCATGTCCAAAAAACATTGTTGTACCATTGTACATGTCCAAAAAATATTGTTGTACCATTGTACCATGTACAAAAAACATTGTTGTACCATTGTATCATGTACAAAAACTATTGTTGTACCATTGTATCATGTACAAAAATATTGCTGTACCATTGTACCATGTACACAAAACATTGTTGTAGCATTGTACCATGGTACTATGGTCAAACACGTGGTGTTGTGTACCAAAGAGCAACAGTTGAGAGAGAAAGAAATTGTGGTTCACACACACACATAAATCTGTAATACTTAAAAATGTATCCTTCCCTCACATTATTTCATTTACATCCATTTCTGCTTGTTATTTTACTCTGCACACGGCAGTGTTGTAGCTGTTGGCCGCAGTACAGTTAAATGTAGGGTGCCGCTGTTAAATGCATCTCTATCTCTTAACCGTCTTGCTCTCCACTGATCAGGAAACTATTCAGATGTTGCAGCAATTCCCATGGAATACAAACATTTACACATATATCAATGCTTCTTAAGAGAACAGGCTGAGTATGTAACTGTCGGCGAACAATAGCCTGATTTAGACTAGAGCAACTAGAATGATAGGTGTTTTTGGTTCAGTTTTGAATTGTAACCGGAGGAGGGTTTCATTAGAAGATGCAAGAACAGACGTGTTTTTCCTGTCACAGTATATGTCTAAACTTTCAAATAGAACAGAAAGAGACACAGACAGAGCTATCGTACAAATAAATGTGCATTGTGATCATTTATTTAATCTCTCCAATGATGTTTACTCAACACAGAAGTTTCTGTTCCTTCATCTGAGCTATTACAGTGACAAAAGACTGCTCTTCATTTTTAATTAAACTACTACCATGCTCATTCGCTCTGTGCATGCAGGAAATCATGTAGCCATTTTAATATTCCTTTACCAACAAATTTTTATCTCTTAATTCAACCTTTTTCTTGATTAGTTTGCACTGATAAATTTTCATGTCATTTGTAATTGCTCATCAGAAACCTGCGTGCAAAAAGTGGCCGCTATCACCAATTTCTTCTCTCTCAGAAACCAAGTTTAAGGACTGCATGCCCAGATCCATCATCTTCAATTAGCCAGTTTTATTGTGAGGCCACACATAAATGCAAATGACCCATTTTCTTATTATCAGCTCCTCTGCGAATCACCCGGAAATTGCGGCCCTTGATGATTTGGCTGAATGCAAACAGCAAAGGTGATGCTGGTGATGGTGATGCTTTAAAACACATGCCTTTATATTGAGCCAAGCTTCAGTTATATAAAAGCAGTTGCGTAAGTTCCCTTTTGTCCCACCATTAGCCACAATAAGCATTCATGGTTAATTTCACTGCAGTTCAGTAACCTTCATTATTGTAAAAGAGGGGTCTCTTTTATGCCTAAAACCCTGCAATAGCATAAATATTAGACCCTTTATGCTGTGTCTTTGAGAACAAAGTTCAAAGTCATTGTTTTCCATAAAGCCCCAGATGAGTCGTGTAATTCAGTGTAAAGAAAGACACGAGCGTGCATTTGACACATAACATTGGCTCATGTAATGTAGCTAGAAGAGCAGAGTTACGAAAGTACTCGACAAAAGCTGTTTCTTCAACTATTGGCACTTTTGGCCCAGAGGGCTTTTAGAAATTAAACTCCAATTAAACACACTTTTCTCACTCAGCAGTTTATTTAATTTGTGTACTAACAACAATCTTCTCAAGTAAAATGTATAACATGATGTGACACTTATTTTATCCAGATCTAGTAAGTTATTCAAACCTACATTAAAAATGCAATTCACATAAAACAATTACTTGAATACAACTCTACTATAATGAACATGCTTTCAATTAATGAGTCATAATTTCTTAAAATAAAAAATAAAAATGTTTTGTGAAGTAACCATCTGGAGATAGAAAAGAAAGTCTTATTAAAAGCTACAATTATTAAAAAAAAAAAAAAAAAACAAATGGCATGAGAAGTGAAGAAAATGCTATTTTTTTATTTATTTTTTATTATGAAAACAAAATTGGTACAAAGATAAAGTTTCTACCAACTTTAAACCTGTGTTTTAAACTAGATTTTGAAAAGATTTATTTTTATCACCTCGGGCAGCCTTATTAGCCTTATTTGACCCGTATTTCACTTTTTGTTTCGAAATTTAAAAACAAAGAATAAAAACAAAATAATAAAAAAAATTATATTTTAGGATTGAAATGATGGGTCTTTTGGAAGGATAAATCAATACAATTATTACATGAAATGCATTTGAAAAGTAGCAAAAATAAAGATTTGACGGATCTTAAAAAGTTCCCAAATCAGTTGAAATGTGCCCTTCATATATATATATATATATATATATATATTTTTTTTTTTTTTTCACACACACACAAAAAAACTATTTAAATCAATTGCTTTTTTATCCATGATAGAAATGAGCATGGTTGAAGAAACACCCGGCTATAAGAAATGTCATCACTATTTACATTCATAATTGCAATTAAAAGAAGAAAAACAGGGCTGGGTTGAGGTCACGCCTTCCATACCCTCCAATGAGAATCTCATCAGCACTGTAAACTCACCCTCTGGGAAAACACATCAACATCATCTCTCTGTTGTCAACCCAAATTAGAGTTTAATGACCACAGTGTTGCCCATTCACTATTGTTTCCCACTGCAGAACCGTCCCCTGCCCACAACCATCTGAAGCACCTTCATATTTATCATCCTTTTCTAAACAGCCCATTTTCCCATAATCACCCTCTCTCATTTATACAACCCCTCATGTTCGCCCCATGTCTTTCCCTCCAGTGAGATGCATTGTTTCTCAGCCTTGACCTATGGGCCCCAGAATCCTATGCACTTGTTGTTGTTCCATGTCCTCGCCCTTATTTACATACCGAGGCTCAGCGTGGCTTCGGTGGGCAACGTGTCTGTGTGGCATTACAGCGTGGCATTCTTCAAACTAATTACCCTGAGCTGGATTTCCTGGCAAGCCTTACACCCAATCAGCAGGGACGGCAACTAGGCCTCCTAAAGCTAATTGCATGCCCATGGGAGACTGAGTCCAGCTTTCGATTGGGATTTACAGTCCATGGAAGAAAGCTTCGAGGTATAGATGGATGGGCCATGCCACAACGTAATAGGGTTGGAAACCAAGGACAGCTTCTTTTTTCAGGACAGGTTCCATTTCTTTTTCAAATACTGGAATCGAAAACAGCATACAGCTCAATCCTACAGTGCCGAACATACAGTGCCACCAAATTACACTTTTGAGACAGTTCTTTTGAATCTGCAAAATATATAGTTCATACCTATAGAGCGAAAAAAATAGCATGACCAGTGCTATTCATTTCCACTGTATACAACAATGCACTCTTGCCATTATTTTGGAGTTTATTTTTTATTTTTTCAAGTATTGTCCTCTAGTGTTATATTATCAATTCATTATAATTCAGGCGTTGGAGCAATTCACGTGATTTTTCATGGATGGATGGATGTTAGATTTGCGAGTGCACGTGACATGATTTGAGAGGTGCACACACTCTCAGAACGAGAGCAGGGAGATTTGAGGAGCGCGTCCAGCTTTGAGTGAAAGCAAATGAAATCAACTGGTACATGGTAAGACATGCATGTGATCTCATGCCATAAAAGGGCAGAGCGCAAAAGTTAACAGTTGTAACGATTCCTCTCCTCCAAGTCAGAATTCACCCAATGCTCGCGTCCAAGTCCGAGACGAGTCACGAGTCATCAATATCTCGACTCGAGTCCTGTACTCAAGTTCTACAACATTGGGGATTACCATAGTTTTTAGACATGTGCGATGGTAATACCATGTTTTTGGGGATGTGCCATGGTAATACCATGTTTTAATGGACATGTGCCATGGTAATAACTTGGTTTTCAGAGATTTGCCATGATAATACCATGATTACCGGATGTGTGTCATGGTAATACCATAGTTTTTGTCATATTCCATGGTAATAGCAGGTTTTTTTGGGTATGTGCAACAGTAATAGCATGGTTTTTGGTTATGTGCCATGGTATAACCATAGTATTTGCACATTTGCATGTTAATACTGTAGAATATAATAATGTTTTGGACAGGCACCATGGTGCATGGTACATGGATATGGCATATTTAGTACTATGATATACTGTATATCAAACTACCATGGTACCACCAGTGGTATGGCCACTTTTTGTCTGTTTGCTTATAAGGCAAAATAATATGCTGACAAAGAGGAACTGTGTGGGTGTAACAAACAGTAGATGTTCAAAGGCAGGGTTACCATTGACTTGGAAAACCTGAAATATCAGAACATTTTCCAGTTGTGATTGCCAATTCTGAGAAGTTAGCATCTTAAAAAAACAAGAAAAAAATGATGTGTACAACATATTCGTTTTTATAATAAATATTTTATATTGTTATTCTATAATTTAACAAATACGTACATATGAAATATGTGTACTTGCTGTTTATTTTTGGGCTGCAATCTCTATAATATGATTTATAAAAAAAAAAAAATCATTCATCTAATCCCAAATGCCTGGGAAAATGAAGGAATTTATTGGTGCAAAAGGTGTGGGTAGCCTGGAGACAAAGCAGGAATGAATGACAGAGATATAACGAGGGAGAAAAGAATGAGAAGCCCTTCCAACATCTTTATTTCCTCTTCTATGTTTCATTTACAGCATGTAAAGTCACTGGCCAAGCAGGGAGGCTCTAATATATGTGCACTTTATCAAGGTGAAAAGCATGTATATAGGTGACATTGTGGAGGACAGATGAAAACGCTGGCAAAGACCCTCTCTCTCTCTTTTGCATACATGTTTTTTCTCTGATCTCATCTATTAGGTCTCTCTTGCTTTCCATGGATCACCCAGGGATCAGTGAAAGCATTTAAGATTACATGTTTGCTGGCAGGGAGCTACCAAAGAGGTGAAAATAATTGGCTCTACAGCCTAACCTCCATCTCATCTCATCCTCTTCTCCTCCACCTGCCGACTGTCCTCTGGTGAATGACAACAAACAGACGCTACAGCCCAACCACCTATAACTCTATTTCTTTCTCCATGCTCTCTGATTTACAATCGAGAGCTGTCGGAGTGGGGCTAGTAAGGAATTTATACATCACAATTTATGGTCATGGTATTACAATGGCACATGCCCAGAAACAATGGTATAACAATAGTTTAAAAAACATGGTATTACCATGGCACATGACTAAAAAGCTTGGTATAACTGAGACAGGTGTCCAGAAATGAAAGGTTGACCGATATATCGGTTTTACTAATTAATCGGCACGATAACAGATTTCTGGAACTATCGGTTATCTGCAGAAATCCACACCAATTTCCCCTTTGCATCCAGTGCTGAAGCAGATGGGAAGGGTCCGCTGTTGTTATACATTATGAGAGTGGCCTCTAGAGGCAAAATAAAAACTACCACTTCACTGATGCCTTGTGGTGTTTGTTTTGACACGTGAGACTACACTCTGCATGGAGTGGAACACTTCAGATGCGGAATTAAAACATCAACAACGAAAAGGCATTTATACAGTACAAGTTGTCATATCATTATAAAGTAATTAATTTGTTGTTTAGATGCTGCATTAGTAGAGAACAGCAGTATGTTTGCCAACAAGGCTGAGAGGATGCTAACATTAAAGGGAACCTCAAGCGTTTAGAACAATGTAACAAAAATACACGTCCTTCCCAAACGTTTAAAATGTCACAATTGTTACCATCTATTACCATTTATTTGCATTTGTTTATAACCAGCTGGTCACGTTTATGCATTTGTTAGCCAGCTAAGTAGTATATTTAAAGATAGTGATGTAAGAAAGCAAATTAATATATTCATGCAGCTGACAGAAATGTATAAACAAATCAGAAACGCATCTGATTTTAATAAAAAAAAATGATCCTCACTGTAATAAGATGACTTCAGATCGGTCACATTCTTGCGATAAAAAAGGCTAGACACATTGCAACAAATACAGTTTAACAGAAAGCAGGTGTCTCAGTATGCTTTTAAAGTTCTTTTTAATTAGTCACATTATTTAAAAATCAGCTCTCCTGCACGAGATGCAGAATAAATAAAAACAAAGGGAAACAAAGACGTTCGTCTAGCATGCGTTTACATAGAAAAACAAATGGATGGTTGTAAAAGCATTTGTATAAACAGCCCCTTACAGTTGGTGGAGGTCTTGCTCTCTTATAAGCATTTCTCAGATTAACCAATTAGTTGTTTAAATGCTTTGTCAGGAAAGATGTTCAACTTGGAAATGTGTGTCTCGAGATACTCGCGTTTGGTTCCAGTCTATTGTGTTCCATCCGTTTGAACAGCCACTGGCCTGGGCTCATAGTCTGAGTCGCTCCACCACAGAGATCAGCCGAATACCACTGCTATCTGTGAATATTGCTACTCTACATACAACTGTACTCAATAAAAAACAATTTGGTATTTCAATGTTATTATGAAGCTTGAGTCTGGAGTAGTAGGAATCAGTGCAAGTGTGAACATCATGTGAACTTTCTATTTAAGCGCTCCCTATCTGTCACTCACTTGACGTTGTGTCGATGTAGAGACACTATGGGTCGATCTTGGGAGCCCCAAACAGGTGCCTCTTATCTTTGAGGAAAGGCCAATGGGAATTGGCGAGTGGAATTTGCATGCCACTCCCCCGGACATACGGGTATAAATGGAGCTGGCTCGCAAACACACATTCAGATTTTTTCTTCTGAGTTAAGCAGTGTTGAGCAGCGAGTTCCACAGCTGTTCACAAATGAGAAGCGTTTGCTGTTGGATATATGGCACATTTCAGAGGCTTTCTCCCCCTCATGCACAGCTAGTGCAGTGTATGCCCCTGGGCACCTTGACAGCTGAAAGAGTATATATTCTTAAAAATAAATAAATATATATATATATTTCCTTCTTTATTTTTAAGAAGGATTCACATCCTCAATAATCTTAATGAATGGCTGATTCTAGCTCACTCTCGAGATCTGATGTGTGTGCACAGGGAACTGGTGCTCAGGCACCTCAGCCGGTTGGGGCTTTGGGTCAACTGGGAAAAGAGTAAGGTCTTCCCGGTTCAGAGCATCTCTTTTCTCGGGATGGAGTTAGACTTGGTCTCTATGATAGCGCACCTCTCGGACGAGCGCACACAGTCAGTGCTGAGCTGCCTGAAGTTTTTCAGGAGGAAAACAGCAGTTCCACCCTGAAACTCTGTCAGAGACTCCTTGGGCATATGATGTCCTCAGCAGTGGTCACGCCGCTCGGGTTGAACCATAGGAGATCGCTCCAGCACTGGCTTAAGACTCAAGTCCCGAGACGAGCATATGCCGCCGCATGTTCAGCCCTTGGACAGACGTTGCATTTCTGCGGGCAGGGGTCCCCTTGTTATTGTTACGACAGATGCCTCCAAGTTAGGCTGGGGCACCGTGTGCAATGGGCATGTAGCAGCAGGCTCCTGGACAGTGCCGAGACTGCGTTGGCATATAAACTGCCTCGAGTTGCTGGCAGTATTGCTGACCCTGCGGAGGCCTTGGCTGTTGATATAGGGCAAGCATGTGTTGGTCCGGATGGACAACATAGCGACAGTAGCGTAAATAAAGTGTCAAAACAGTTTACGCTCATGTCGCATCTCGCCCAACATCTCCTCCTCTAGAGTCAGTAGCGGCTAAAGTCGTAGCAGGCCACTCACATCCCAGGCGACATCCACCGTACAGCGGACTCACTGTCATGGTAGGTGACACTCAGGGGAAAGTGGAGACTCCACCCCCGGTGGTTCAGCTGATTTGGAGTTGATTCGACAAAGCACAGGTAGACTTGTTTGCTTCCCAGGAATCCTCCCAATAGCTCTGGTACTCTTTGCCCGAGGCTCCCTCGGCACAGACGCACTGGCACATAGCTAGCCCTGGGGGCTGCGCCCCTAGAGTCAGTTGCGCTAAAGGCTCTCTCACTGAAGCCTGCCCTCCTGACTGCGCTCACGTCCATCATGAGGGTTAGGGAACTGCAGGCGTTATCTGTTAGCGACACCTTCCTGGAATTCAGTACAGAGAACTCTCAAGTGGTCTTCAGACCCCATCTAGGCTATTTGCTCAAGGTTCCCACGACCCCTTTTAGGGATCAGGTGGTGAGCCTGTAAGCACTGTCCCAGGAGGAAGCAGACCCTGCCTTGTCATTGCTGTGTCCGGTGCATGTCTTGCACATCTATTTAGACCGTACGCAGAGGTTTAGTTGCTCTGAGTAGCTCTTTGTCTGCTTTGGTAGACAACGGAAAGGGAACACGGTCTCCAAACAGAGGCTTGCCCACTGGATTGTGGATACCATCGCTTTGGCATACCAGGCCAAGGGAGTGCCCTCTCCTTTGGAATTACAAGCACACTCCATGAGGAGTGTGGCATCCTCCTGGGCACTAGTCTCTCTAGCAGACATCTATAGAACAGCATGCTGGGCAACACCCAATACCTTTGAGATATTTTATAATATCCAGGTAGAGCCGGTTTCATCCCGTGTGTTGACAGGTACGAGCAGGTATGTGTACGGGCAGCTGGCTGGGTGTACTGATTGTGCATAGTGCCTTTATTATTGCGAAGACGTGCACTTTTCTCCCTCCATGCGAGTTCACGAGAAGTGAACCCTGGGTGTTCTTCCTCCGTACCCCTTCGGCTGGCGAATTCGGCGAAGGAATTCGCAGTCGGGCCCAGTACGTATGCTAGTATACCCTGTTCTGGGGTAGGTGCTCCACATGTGCTGGTTACATATTTTTGACATATTTTCCATGATAAGATTTCCCTGATGGCAAATCCTTGTCTCCCTTCGACAGGTTCCTCCCCTGCCACCGGACTCCATGCTGTAGATTTCCTCTCCTCCGGGTAGGACCAACAATGGGGCTTCTTCCATATGCGTCATATGCATTTATTCAGCATCTCGTGCAGGAGAAGTGATGTGTTCACATGGGGAAGAACACCTTCCCTGACGTGAATAAATATGGCCCCAGCTGAAAATGTTTCACTCAGTGGAGAGAAAAAGAGAGAGAAAAGGGCACGGCTGGTGTGGCCTGTTCCCATTATAATTATGTCTTGCCCCCTCCCCCTCAGGCGTGAGGGACTGTGCAACGTTATTGGGGCGTTGGAGGAGGCTACGTGCACACCAGATGCATCTGCAATTAGGCACACAGCTGCTTGCCTGCACCGTCAGTCCACATAACACAGTTCAGCTGGTTGTGGTATTTCGTATAGGGGCACCTAGTGTCACTACATAGACACAACTTCGAATGAGTGACAGACAGGGAATTTCTAGGTTTTGTAACCTCCGTTCCCTGATGGATGGAACGAGACATTGTGTCCCACTTGCCACAAGGCTGTACTACCCGCTGAAATGGCCAGGATCCTGTCTCAGCTCCTCAGCGCAAAACCTGAATGAGTGGTTGTGAGCAAGCTTCTTTTATACCCATATGTCCAGGGGAGTGGCATGCAAATTCAACTCGCAAATTCCCATTGGCCTTTTCTCAAAGATCAGAGATGTTTGTGTCTCCCAAGAGCGACCCCTAATGTCACTACATCAATACAACGTCTCGTTCCCTCTATCGGGGAATGGAGGTTACATCAGTAACCAAGATGTTTTCCCCCCTCATTTTAATTTTGAATTAACATTTTAGAATATGGACCGACTAAAACTTTTAATTTATTTATTTTATGCACATTAGTTGAAAATTAAATGTTCTTTTTTACCAGCCAGGATAGGAATGTTCTATGCAATAATATAACAGTGCTGAATGGTTTATGTATTTATTGCGCTCTCTTGTGGACAAAAGGAAACAAAGTCAATTTAAAAATCAGCATGTCTAAAAACTTTGGTTATACCATCTGTCCAAAAACCATGGTATTTCCATGGCACACACCCAAAAACCATAGTATTACCACTGCACATGTCCACAAATGTGGAACTTCTTGGTACTTTACTTTTTGTTATTGAGAGAGAAGACTTAGACAGAAAAAAGGGAAAATGAAGGGTTTGCATTCTATCGACAATTTGTTGCAGGAAAAACAGGAGTCAGGCAGAACGAGTTTAAATGCGTGTATTGGGGGTGTGTACTACAGCAGGTGAGGTAATGGAACTCTGCCGATATGCATAAGACAAGTGTGCATACACGTACTGTCTAATGCTGTGAGCACTCTGCAGTGGCAGTCTTGGCAGTAAGGGTGAAATTTCATATCTCCAGTGCTTTCCTAACCCTACTATCCCTGTTTGTGCCTAAGCTTAGGCGTCTTAGTGATTCATCCTCCAAAAAGAAAGACCAACCTTTACTGAAAGACTATATGACCTTTTATACCTGTGTAGCACACAAAACAGAAAGGGTACACAGATAAGACATGATGTGGAACAGACAACATGTGCTTAATGGAGCTGGGAAGTGGCGTCTTTGAAGTTGCAGCATCTCTTGTTGATGATAGAAAATAGAGGCTGGATTGTATTACTTTGATGAATTCTTGGATACGGTTTATAAAACAGGAATTTGAAGATATAGCCACTTGCCAGGGCTAATGCATTTTACTGAATGAATGAGAATGAAAAAGCTCAGAACTGCATAAAGTGGCTTCATCTTTCATATATTGCGGATATTGTCTCAATAGATCAGGGTTAGAGGTGGGTGCAAGACCAAAATCTAATGTCATGGTTACAGTACTGCAATATAAATATTTTTGCAATATGACATTTCAACCCCAAAATGTTTTAAACATTAAAAACATTCTCTTTATACCCCTGTTGGGTTTTCCTTTCTTGTAGTTTTGATATCATTCTCTAGCATACAATGACGGTATGAGTTGAGTGACACCAAGTCACACTCCTTTATATACTGTCTTTGGTGTGTTGTATCACACACTGAAAGAAATGCAGAAGTCCAGGCTCCCTAGTGACTGTCTCACTCACGAGCCATGCGGCCCACCCTTTCCCATGGTGCTTGTATATTGTGTGTCAGGTCACCTTTGTTTAAACAATCGGCGCCACTCCTTTTTAAATGCTAAATCAAACCAAACGGTCGCAGGGAGCAGTAAGTCATTAGCCAGCACACTGAATAGAGCTGTGTGATGTGGAATTAAGGTTATGAAGGTTTTCTCATGTAAAGTAGTTGACAATGCCCCTAAGAGGTGTTTAAACCCCAACTGTAAAACCCTAATTCCTCGAACACATTAGCATTTGCACCATAGCTACAAAAGCCTAAACTTAGAAACCATGAAAAGGAAAGATACAACATTATCCTTTATTTGACAGGGCACAAAGACTGAGCTCTCTATCCCCACATTGTGACAGATTAGTTGGCAAATTGGTGAAATCAGACTGTCAAGAAAGTCCTGGAAAGAACTCTGAATAGCAATTTTTATTCGCTAACTAGCCTAGCCAAAACAGTTGCCACAATATAAACTTTGATCAGGGTGTGAAATACAAGCAACAAAGTAAAAAAAAAAGAAGGCTTTGAATATTTAAATCATATTTTCACATATTTCACATATAAGTTCAAAGGCGTTTTCCAAAAATTGTATAAACCATTAAAGCTGAATTACAAGTAAGTCAAAATGAAAGTCAACAGACACTTGCAAATTCATGTTTAACTGAGGTAACAATAGCAACAGTTCACTGGTCAAATGTTACAATCCGCATCAGCTAGTCAAAAAAACACAAAAAGTCAATATCACTTTATAGCTTTTAATGGTCTGTAAATCTATAATACTGTTTTGCTTAAGGAAGTCCTTAAGATAGGCGTTTGGCTAACTGTGCTGGGGGAACAAAAGCTGAATCTCCAAAGCTGAATTTGCCACTGATAATTTTCACATGTAGTGTTCACCACTACCGGCTAGTTTAGATTTATCTCTGAAATTAACTACAGAAATATATGAACCCCCTGAACATCACTGTATAAGTATCTATGTCTTAACGATACATGGCATACCAGGCCAAGGGAGTGCCCTCTCCTTTGGAATTACAAGCACACTCCATGAGGAGTGTGGCATCCTCCTGGGAGTTCATGGCAAATTTGTCGTAAACTAGCCACTGCTAATTTTCACAACTGGCCAAGACCTGCGAACTTCTGGCAAACATTTGCGATGAATAAAAAGCTTAATTTGCATGTGAAAATAATGAGCAGCAAATTTAGATTTTTAAGTTTCGATTTTTTGTAAGGGATGTGCCGTAAACTTAGGTTCAATACATATTTACCATTGATATATAGCATCTCTTTGGAGGAATACAAACCTTTTTTTTCCCTCTGATCTAACACGGTGAAAGAGACAGGATATCAAAGATGAGCTTTTAAGCCAGCCTCCAGCTAAATAAGTCATTAGAGCGATTTTATTTATTTATTTATTTTCTGCCACATTTGTAAAGATTAAACAGACAAAGCATTGTTTTGTTGCTAAAAGTACTGCTGTTCCCGCAAGTGCTACATTCATACTGTATGTAAGCTAAGTTCATTCAGACAGTCATATATCCCAGTTTAGCTGAAAACTGGGTAAGCAACACCTGTGAAACTAAAAAGCATGGATGTGGAACACCAAACATCCCAGAGCTAAAAAAAAAGTGACAGTTTTATTGGAGCGTTAAATTGTTTTGTTCTGGAAAATGAAAACGGCAACCTGGAAAAAAAGCCTACATTTTCAAAAGAACAAAGTAAACCAAAATCATATGCTTAAATCTCATTGTTTCATGTAGTCCTAAGATAAAATTTTTCCAGCCATAATACAAGAAAGAAAGGGACAAAAAAGACAATTAAATGAGAAATATGGTAGTATTTTCCTGAACATAAGCCTTTCCATCTAATAAAAGCGTTCCGTGCTAGTAAAAAGACATAAACACTAGAGCCGCCATTTTAGCATGTTCATATTACCAAACCAAAAGAAGGCAGAAGAAGCTAAAAAAAACAAATGAACCATGTGAACTTTCCGAGATTAGCCATTTCTGATGGAATCTGATGCAATGCCTCGACACACTCATTTAAAGAGCAAACATTTAAAATCCTGAAATTGCCACTGCGGTGCTAACTATGACTAGCATGCTTGCGTGAATTATTTAATATATATTTTTAAAGGAATAGGTCACCTGAAATTGCAAATGCTGTCATTGTTTACTCACCCTCATATTTCTGAAATCTGTATGGCTTCTGTTATTTATAGTAAGTCATCCAAGGTGCTTTTCTTTTTCTTCATAAAAGTGAATTGTGATAACGGCTGTCAAACAAGATCTTCAACGATTATTGACTTGAATGTCAGCATATTACTTAAATTTGAAAGCTATCAAATGACTTCAGAGGCATTATAATACAGTGCATGATAGGGCTGAAATTGTCCACAGAACTTTTCATTGTCGAATAGTCATCTGATTTCATTTAACACAACATGAGATCTTTTGAAATGCTAATGATGACACGGGAGAGCAACACTTGAGCTCACAGTCCAGACGCAATCCAAACTTTCCAAACAGATTAAGGTGATGTAGAGTATTATAATACAAAAATGCTAAGTAAGTAAATACAGAAGCAGTGTCATCTTGAAATAAAGCGGAGCTGTACGTGGTGTTCCGCTTGAGCAAAACTTGCCTGTCAGAGTGTCTAAAAAGGAAACACTGCGCTGTTATATACTGTATTTAATGCATCCTTTATTAAAGTTCAAATAATAAGGAAGCGTGCTGTATAAATAAGCACAAACTCTGAAACTGGCATTTGTCTGTGCGGTCAGAGCTGTTTATACGAGTCGCGTAAAAAAACAGCACGAGAGAGTTTGAAACGTCTCCCGGCTGATACATTGTCTCGTGCGGAGACGCTCATCACTGGCGCACACTTGCTGCAGACAGATTTTCTTTATAGTGATCACTCGCGACATAGTGAATTATAATATGAGTGTCATGTGTCATCTTATGGTGAAGAAAATTGGCGATACGCAGCTCTATAAAGAAGAAAGAGTTTGTTTTTTGTGAGATAAAGATGTATCTAGTCTTCGCCCATTATACAATGCAAAAAAACATTTATTTGTATTTGTTTTCCAATATAAATATCTAAAACTCCTTATGTACATTTACATTAGCAGCTATACTACAGAAGAAAAAGAAGTTATCGGAGAATTTTGAATGTAAAATTTTATTAATTTTAATATTAAAATATTTAAAAATATCGAAAAATCCTTAAAACGAGATCCATTTACTTGAGAAGAAACATAAAAGATATTTAGACTTACTTTTAGAGCAAATATCTTGAATATGAGTATATTTACACTGGCAGAAAAGTGAAAAAATACACTTATATACAAAATACACTCATATTTAATACATTCTCAAGTCTAAATATTTCATATGTTGCTTCTCAAGTAAATGGATCTTGCTTTAAGGATTTATAGAAAATATTAAATGATAAACAAGACAAAAACACTTGATAATTGTAGGATTTTTTGCAGTGAAATATTTAATGAATTAAACAATAGAAATCAAAGTAGTTTTTCCCCTTTAATTCAGTGAATGTTATTTAGAGGTATTTTTAAAAGATGATTTTGTCCTCTTTATTGTTAGTAAGCACGTTTAAAAGGTGTAAAACAACCTTTTATGTTGGGGCACAAGCTGAATAATCGGTTAAGAGCTAAAGATTAATCGTTGCAATAATCACTGAATAGTCGAATAATCATTCGTATAATCATTAGATTAGTCGATTATAAAAATAATCCTTAGTTGCAGCCACATGGGTGGTTTTTTTTTTTGCAGTTTTTGGAGCTTGAAATCCCTTTGTTCCTATCAACATTTATCATTTGGAAGAGAGCAGCATGGACATTCTTCAAAACGTAAAATTTGGGTGTTCTACAGAAAAAGGTCAAACAGTTCCAGAATGACATGATGGTCAGTAAATGACGTATCCATTTCAATTAACACTGTAGATTCTTTGTTGTTGTGTTACTCCTCTTTTCATGTCCTAACCATAACCACTGGCTTACTGTCATCTCTAACGCTATGAGTCAGCGTGTGCTACAACAAAATGTCCACCCCCATTTCCCCTCTCCCTATCCAGAGAGGAGGGTGCTTGTGTGCAGTAGTTGGGAACGCTGTCAGGACCTGTGAGTCTTCCAACCCCGCTGCGTCACACTCACTTAACGTCTGCGGCTCCCTATTGGAGTGAATTTCTCTCCCGAACGTGCCACAGCACACACAGCCCATATGAAAACTTCCCATATGATAGGTTGTGTTATGCACTTGAGCTTGTGTTACCAAGCAGAAACGAAGAAACCGTGATTGATTGCATAGCATCCATGCATGCACAATAAATGCAGGGACTTCTGGGTAATGCACTAAGGGATATGTAGCCTGTACAGCCACAGGCATAGTGCTTATTAAGAAACCATAACATTCTGTGTAATCACAGCTTCATGTGTAAGTCATGTAGAGTAGTAATATAATTTGTCATATGCAAATACACCAAATAATCTTGACTATGTCAGTTAAATGAAGTGATAACCTGTATAAATTACGTGACGTCCGGCAAATTACACGAGTGACATGGTATTTATATGAAACCATAACAGTCATCAGTACTGACGTTAAGAAGAGTTCTTTCCATGCATTTCCTGTATACTAATCCTAAACCTTCATGCCGAGTCTATGCATCTGCTCTTGTGAAACAAAATTCACAACGTTTTGGTAGTGACAACCACATTAACTGCCTGAGAGCAAACCCTAAATAAACATTTTAAGTGTGTAGACAATGAAGGAGTCACTCCTGAAATTGTGGTGGCTGATAAAGTGATAACCACATAAGAATTTTGCTGACTTGTGCTTGTGAACGTAATGCAGATGAGCAAACACTTTTAAAATAGTTATTCCTGATAAAAAGCACACATCAAATAGTGATGTGCTACCAGGGCAGACGCAAAAGGTTCAACTGATTTTAGTGTTTTCTATTTTTGACAAAAGAAATATTAGTAACTGTGGCAGGGCGGAGGGCGGGGCCGGGTCATGATCCTACACACCTGGTCCCGTATTGGGCTAATCAAGCCTCCCGAGAGCGATAAAGGTCGACTGCAGAGATCGTTAACGGACATGTCTGTCATGTGTGTGTTTGTCTTTTAAGTTTATCATTAAAACTATTATTTATATTATCAAGCCGGTTCTCGCCTCCTCCTTTCCATTGATCACTTTACAGTAACATATCAGACATATTAAAGCCTGGTCATTTTTGGCAAAACTGCCGTCGACAGATGTGCATGATTTATTTATGCCTTTTAAGCTGGCATTTTTATTAAAGCACTCTGTCACGCCCATTATGTAAATGTAGGCCATAGATCACACGTCTGGTGGGAAAAACTATGTGGGAAAATGTGTAAATGAGTCATGACACATCCAGTGTTGGGTAATTTAAAAATATTAATCTGATATATATTTCACAATATATTTCACAAAATTTTTCATAGGGAAAGTAATCACATTACAAATCACTTTTCTTTTAGTTACTTTCACAAAATAGTTAGTTTTTCCACTCAATGATTTCAAAATAATGTTTATAGTTCCCCCTTTTTCACTGTTGTTGTCCCTTCAGTTGTCAGAAACAGAAACACAATCAGACGAACGAGTTTAAAATGGTTTCTACATAATTAATATTATTTTACGCCAATATTATTATGTGTAACCCAAGTTACATACTTAAAAGTAATTAACTGTAATCTGATTACAATCATTTAAAATGGAATGCATTGCACTATTTTTGGACTAAAAAGTAATGAGATTACAATAACTAATGATTTTGTAATCATATTACACCCAACACTGCACATATTTCTATTTGTGTGATTTTGTATCACCTCAGAAGAGGTTTCAGTGTCCAAAAGATTGTTACTGCATTAAAAACTACATCAAAAAAAGAGGTAACCTGCAATTGTTACTTCAAGGATATACTTCTACTTGATCTAACGTACAGAAATTACATCTGTTGATGTAACTTAATTTGTCAGTTGATTTAGTCACATTGAATGTTTTTTTCTTACTACAATTAAAGCAGTTAATTTAGATGTTACCACATAAAGCATATTTTTAAGGTTACCTGAAAAAAAGAAAAGTAAATTGTTTAGTTTGTTTCTGTAATCATTATGTGGATTTTATGTAAATGTGGTCGTCACTCCCTGATTTTTTCCCATAAATAACCGAACAGAAGGGAATTAAGCACTCAGAAGAGTGATAACTGTATTTAGATGCAATCAAAGAATTTTAGCACTCATAGAGTACGTGTGAGTGGCGATGGAGAATGACAGTTCAGCCCTAAGGGTGCCAGGGAAAATGGCACCGTTTCATTCCTTATAAGGAGCTTTCTTGCACGAAACTGCTCCTACAGCACGTGCAGCTCAGCATCACTATCATCATCACCATTGGCATCGTCGTCTTCAAAAACAAAACCCTCCTGAAAGTAACATTTACACACATAACAACGGCCCTCTACATGCATTAGATGCAGCAGGGTTCACCCACATGAGGAGGAAGATTACATCAATAGATGGAAAAGTAATGAACTATGACTGCTATGCTCGGCAGGGCAGGGCAGTCGGATTAGAGGCACAATGACAATAATTTGCAAGTTATTGCAGTAATGGCAGAATGTGTGAATGAAACACATACAGATCTATCTATCTATCTATCTATCTATCTATATATATATATATATATATATATATATATATATATATATATATATATATATATATATATACACACACACACACACACACACACACACACACACACACACACACACACACACACACACACACACACACACACTGGCCAAAAGTTTGGAATAATGTACAGTTTCGGAAGGAAATTGGTTCTTTAATTCACCAAAGTGACATTCAACTGATCCCAAAGGACGTTACTGATGTAAAAAACAGCTAAAGTAATTTTTTATCAAATCTATACAGGCCCCATTTCCAGAACCCATCACTCCTGCACTTTATCCTTGAATAATCATGCTAAATTGCTAATTTGGTACAAGAAAATCACTTGCCATTAAATCAAACACAGTTGAAAGCTATTTGGTTCTTTAAATGAAGCTTAACATTGTCTTTTTTGTTTGTTTCTGAAATGCCTCAGTATTCAATAGACTGGCATGTCTTAAGGTCAATGTTAGGTCAAAACTGGCAAAAAAGAAGCAGCTTTCTCTAGAAACGTGTCAATCAATCATTGCTTTGAGGAATGAAGGCAATACAATGCTTGAAATTGCCAGGAAACTGAAGATAACATACAATGGTGTACACTACAGTCTTCAAAGACAAAGGACAACTGGCTCTAACAAGGACAGAAAGAGATGTGGTAGGTCAGATGTACAACTAAACAAGAGGATAAGTACATCAGAGTCTCTAGTTTGAGAAAAAGACGCCGCACATGTCCTCAGCTGACAGCTTCATTGAATTCTACCCACTCAACACCAGTTTCATGTACTATAGTAAAGAGAAGACTCAGGGGTGCAGGTCTTATGGGAAGAATTGAAAGAAAAAACACTTTTGAAACAGAAAGAATAGCCTAACCCCAGCCAGCAAGATGGGGAATTGTGCCATGAAAATTGCATTTAGCACTAATATTTTGGGCATGTTTGTTCCGTTACCTGATTTACATAACTCCTTTAGAGAATCGAGTGCTAAAATAATGCTGACAAAAACTACACTACTGTATCAGTGGATACAATACTTTCCTTGAGAATTCCCTGCAGAACGTACCTGAAGTGGAACTTTGACCATGATGAAATACATCATGTAATATCTTATCGCAAATACACAGCTGAAAACTGGCCATTGCTCTCCCTGATGCGGGAAGCAATGACGATGAAATGAAAACACTATCTCCAGAGATGCTGCATCATTTTAATCTTTTCCCACAGTCTCACACTTCTGTGGCTTCACAAACAGAAGGAAAACTCAATTTAAAAAAGAAGAATCTTCTGAACATCATATTATGATAAAGCTTCGAGAAATGGTTAGAGGAGGGAGAATTTGTAAAGATGCCACATGCTTGTATTAAAGTTGAAGCATAACCAATTGGAATTTGCTAAAAAATTTTTGTCAGGCTGTTGGGAATGCTCCCACAAACAGGGTATTACTAAAAGCAGCAGTGTTTACACTTTTTGGAGGAATCAACAAATGAATCAATTATTAGTGTCTCTGCATATTTAAAGAGTAGCTTACCCAAAAATAAAAATTCTGTCAATATTTACTCGCCCTAATGTCGCTTCAAATCTGACAACAACAAACATAAAACCACAATATACATAGTCAACATGACTCATGCACTATATTCCAAAGTGTTCTGAAGCCATATAATTACTTTATGTAATAACTACATTTAAATTGTTTTATTCTTATCATCATAAAGACTTGATACATGAAGATTGTACAGCTTCAGAAGACTTGGAATCTAGAGCATTTGTCATGTCAACTACATTTAATGTGGTTAAATTGTGTTTTTTTAGGGCAGTTGATTTAACACATTAATTCAGTGTGATTAATTACATAAAAAATAATCTAATTAATCATGTCCCCGGACCGTAATAAGGAAGATTCCTGAGCAATTCAAGCTTGAAGTACCACCGGTTTTCTCCAGGAGGCAGTAAGCGAAACTTCCACTTTATAGGCAATGCGCAGCTTATACAGAAAAAAAACAACCCTTCAGCTTACAGCAAAACACAGGGACACATTCTTGCATTCAAAACACAGCTTGATTATCGAACTTATAGATCTTAAGACATGTTTTTCTAAGTATTAAACTATGTTTAACTTGGCACAGCAACTTAAAATGGTATGTTTATAATGCAACACAACCAAAAAGACTATCCAAAAGCATTCATTTGATGCAGGTGAACAAGCCCTCTTAATAAGTCTCAGACTAATTGACAAATTAAATTGCAAAATGGACTGCTATGAACTGTAGGCCAGTGATTGGATAACTTCAGGAAAAATAAGTCAGGGTTTGTCCTCGAGAAGATGTAAAGCTGTGCCGTTCTATTCACTTCCAGAAATTAAGTGTAGGAAAGTGTAAAATGCCACCAACAACAAATTTCAAGTGGATTTATCCACACCTTCCAGTGCTGTGAAAGGACCCTTAAGAGGACAGTGGGGTGTGTTCACACTTTTGGCCCCGTGGCTGTCTTTTACTTTAAAGAGCAACATGCAGGTTGAATTTATAACTAAATTAATACTTTATATTGTCTGCAGAGGTCTTTTAAAAACACATATGTAGAAATTACTAATGAAATCTCATTTGATGTAGAGATTTTGATGAAAATGTGCTAGGCTCTGGAATACGCCTTTCCCACTATAGCAACGTGTCATATGACGTAGGGCGAGGCAAATAAAAGAGCTCGCGGTCAGCTCTCTCATTGTTGGGTGTTGATGTAGTTAGAGCAGTAGTGAGAGACTGAAAGTTTTAGATCGAGTTTTAGAGAAGCCATAATGGTAAATTATTGTGTTTGTGCTGGTTGCACGAATTCCAGCTTGTCAGGACATCGTGTCCATCATTTTCCTTCTAGGAAAAACAAGGCTTTTCGGTCTTGGGTGCGTTTTGTGCAGGTGAAGAGAGCAGACTTCACTGCGGCGTCTGTTACCACACACTCGGTCGTTTGTGGCGCACATTTCACTCCGGAGAATTATCGACCTGGAGATTTGTTGGAGTCTCGGATGGGATTTCGGAGTAAGGACCAGGTGAGGCTGATTACTGATGCTGTTCCCTCGGTGCACTCGATGGAATCAAGTCCACAGTCAAAGTTTACACCGGATTTTGGCGCAGGCGGGACTGGAGGACCAAGTGCTAACGTTAGCAAACATTCTGTGCAACGAAAACGAGCACTTAGCAGAGTAAGTCTTACTTTTAATTATTTTAACTCTTCATTTGTGTAATTTCGTAATAATAATAGTATAAAATTTTTATATAATATATTTTTTATAATATTAAATATTTAATATTTATTTAGTATAATAATACAGAGAGCGGGAGAGAGACTGAGCTTTAGGACAGGTTGTCGTAACGTAATTGTCTGCCTTCTGAAATGAATTTAGTAGTTTGCACAATGCTATAGCTATTGGCAGACAGCTAGCCCCAACTCTCCCGTTTCCCCCGCATTTCAATTCAAACTGTTCTCCCGCCGCCCTCCCGTCTGATTTTGTATCCCCGTAGGCTAACGTTATACTCTCCAGTAAATTGCAAGGTCCAAATGTATTACTCAATATGTAGAAATGTATTGCATAACACCAAGGTACTAGCCCTATAGTAGATGAACCAGCGTTAGCCACGGTGCTAACTTACATTAACTCACCAAGTCACTTGCCCTATTCGCCACTGGTTTTCTTGACACCACAACTCTACTTCTCTCCTCTGCCCATTGTTCCTCCCCCTGATCTCCCCCTGGCTTCTATCTCGCCTAGGAGGCTCATAATTATAGGCCTGTGGGCCATCATAGGCATGTTCGTCCACACCGGAGAACTCGGTTTCTTCATTCACATCCATTGTAACCTGAGCTTGAGCTTGACCAGACTCCCTCGGCCATCGTCACTTCCGGTTAGTGCTTTATAGACGCGGAAGTTATTTTATCACAATTTATCTCAAAATATCGTTAATGGCTAAATATATATTACTCCAGTTCAGAAAATCTAGTTGTTTTATCATCAACATACACTATGCTATATAGGGGTGTCCAACCTGCATGTTGCTCTTTAAGTCCCGATCAAGTCAAGTGACAGAGGTTGGCAGGGGTTGATCAAGATAATGCAGCATCGAGGGGCTGTGAACCAACTGCAAATCCCACCAAACAGGAAGAGAACTAAAGGAAATGTCAAATGTCAAGACAATGATGAAGAGGAACCTTGAAGATTCCCTCCAAGTGTAGGGGATTGTACTCAAATGATGGGGTATTGGATAATTTCACCAGTTTATCTAAACATACGGAGAGCATCTTGCAGTGGGGTGCAAAACCAGTTAACATTTGTGTTGACTTTGGAGCAAAGTGCTTTTGTCATTACCACTTGTGTCTCTCTGACATTGTCTCATGAGAAGTCGTAATAATTTGTAAGAAAAATTTTTTAAGATATAGTATGATTTGGCTCGTATGAAAATGTACTTATACACCAACCAATCAACAAACAGAATATCAAATCGATCCAATAAAGGAATCAACTTCAATCAAGCAATTTTTTAAGAAAGGAAACATTGTTAGAACGCTCATTCAAAACCCCAATGTTTCTACTTCTTCTATGGCACACAACATTGATTGTCCTATTCAAATCATGACTTGGTTTAGCTTTTAGGTAAGGGGTTACACATTATGATAAGGTATAGGTTTTGGTTTAAACTTTGGAAAAACCATTACTCAAATAACATTGTTAAATTTGAGTACATGATGTAATTTTTTGTACAAGGCAACTGGTACGATTTCACCATCTCATTCTATAATTACGAATTGTCATGAGACTTGGTTGGTCCGTACCTTTCTTGCTATAGTCCCATCCTGCTGATTCTTGCCATATTGAAGCACAGCAACCCTGAGTGCTGTGCTTAGTTGAAAAAAAAATGTGGGGGTGTGGGCACTCAAGTATAGTAATGAATTGTGACAGTTCCTTCCCAGGGATGAAAATATTAAACCCTTCCTTTTTTAAAGCAGTCTCTCTCTCTCTCTCTCTCTCTCTCTCTCTCTCTCTCTCTTTCATATATATATATATATATTTCTCTTTCTATATATATATATATATATATATATATATATATATATATATATATTTCTATCTATCCTCTCTTCTTCCCCAATGGCTCATAGCAGAGACTGCTATGATCTCCATCTAGGATATTCAGGCAAATCAATCAATTAGCTCTACATGCTGAGTTTAGTCAGAGCATAGCAGCTTGGGGGAGTGGTCTGGATCCAAGGCAACGAGGGGATGGATGATGTGCAGCGAGCATGCTTCTGTCGAGCACTTACTCGTGCACACAATGGGGTCAACACGTGACCCCCTTCAGCGCACAGAGCATCCCTTCTGCGACGCTCCAGGGCTGGGCACAGAGCACCATCTGAGCGAGCTATCCGGCATTCAGTATTCCGACATGCTGAGCTGCAACTGTGCGGGGCTGCGCAGAGGACAAAGTGCAGCCCGAGCAGCTAAATATACATCATGTGCAGTTGTACTCCAGAGATCTTCAGCAGAAACAAACTGAGGCAGGGTAAACCTGATTGGTTACGATGCTTTGGGCTCATTCTTGTGAAATATCAGAGTGTGGGTACAAGAACTTGTTAGAATGGGTATACAAACGCCCTCTGCAAAATCAGAGACTAAAAAGCAGGTGATTTGTAGTGGTGAAATCACATGGCATTTAATTACTAAATGGTTGCCAAGTGAAAAAGAGCCTTAGAGGGCTTGAGTGATCTTTCATCTTCACCTTCAGAGGAAGCTTTACCCTGTGTCCCAAGCAACCTTTCACCTGCTCGCAGTTTAATCAGCGGCCCTCTTTCCAAAGGACCTTGAGTCGGTTGCATGTAATCAACCTTTGAAAGTTATCGTGGAGCTGATAAACGGCCAGGGAACTCTTGCTGCACCATTTCCCAATAAATTTAAACTCTTAATCTGCCTTTCCGTGGCAGGTCTGCAAGACAAAATGGCAATTGCAGACACTGCTAATAAATATGTCTGCTAAATATTTCCTTTAATATATCCCAGCCATCCCTAGAAGCGTAAAGCCTATCAGCAGACAACAAAATGACCAGACTTCAAGATCTCTTTAAAATCTTGAGTACAACAATGAGGTTAAATAGAGAAAAGGAGATTTTTGGTAGTATCCTGCTTCTCAGATGTTTCTTGGTAATATCACATGTATCTTAAAGACAATCAAAATGACCAGACTTAGAGCAAAGCACCTTACACATAGAAAATAAAGGTCACAAAAGTGATCCCTTTAATATCTCAGTTGTTTTTTCAAGATAGCCATGAGGTTAAATGGACAGTAAATGGTACCTACTTCCCAGATTTTCTCAAACTCTCACATGTGCCAGAGTTACAGAAGAGATCTTTTGTCTCAAACTGTGCTCAGATTTGCCAAGATACTAAAGTCTGCAATGAAAAGTCAAAAGGAATTCAAACTTGTCTCGTCAAACTCTTCCAAGACCTAATTATATCTATACTCATACTTTATGTCAACAGTTACCACATTTGTGTTTATTTGATTTCTCCTTTTAGGAGAAAGATCTGAGGCAAGGTTTTTACTTAAATAAAATATAAAATATTCACAGAGCTATCAAAGAGCAACTGTGGAGCAATTTAACTTTTGCTTTGGATAAGTAAATACCAAGACCATGGATTAAGAACAAAATGGATTTAGAGCAAAATGCCTTTTGATCCTGTTTATACGTAGTTACGATTCTCAAATTCAGAATCTGATTATCACTTTTGTAGTCATTATCTCTTATTTGCAAACACATAAACAAAATAAGAGGTAGCCTAACAAAAGCACTGAATGCACAACCATGCCCCAAAACGAGCTTAAAATGGCTTTAATTCAAATATAAAGTAGAATTTAATGAAAGTTTATCTGTTTTCCTCACAGCTGGGCAAGCTTTTCACAGTGAAAAGTAATCTGTTGGAAAAGCAGACTCCTACTTTGAATGAGGATGGGAAAACCTACTTTGTAACGGTAGATAAACAGTGCAATTGGAATATATTGAATTTTGGCTTTCCTCACTCTCGCTTTCCACATCACTCTTTGTTGCATTACTCAATAAATTCACCAAAGAAAAGAGAGAGCCAAATCTGACCAAATATGACACATTTTGGATTGATTCTCATCATATGCCTTCATAAGACTTATAATATGACTAAATATACGAGCACGTCACATGGAATACTTTTTAATTCTTGCGGGGGCTTTTTTAAGCTTTTAAGTGAGTCACTATCAACTGCAGCTGTTTTGAAAAGACAATGTGATTTTAATTGTGCAGTTTTGAGTTTTGAAAGAAAAAAAACCCGCAATATATAATGCACTTAATTTACATTGAAAGGAGGCGTGTTTGTGTGGAAAGACAATGACTTAATCTGAATACCCAATATACTGCATTATTTCAGTGCATATTCCCAAAGCTTAAATAAGACTTGAGGATGGTAAGTGAATAAAATGCATTGTTTTATGCTGAAATACCACACACCAAAGTGAAGCAACTTTTTAGTGAATTTGCCTTGCAAAGTTTAATGTAGCACTGAAAACAAAACCAATCTGGCTTTTCATTTATGCAGAAGAGAAGTCCCGAGGGACAGTTAGAACTTCCTGTGAAAGTGTAGAGTAGACGCCGCTTTGCAATTCCTCATGATTTTTAACACCTCCAGTGCTTCTTGTATTTTGCACCTTTGCATATGCAAATGACAGCAACACGCTGTTGGTACTGAACAAGAATGCAGTATTATCTCTCAACACCCCTCAAGCTGACAATGTATACAAACATATACACTGACATCACAGAGTGCGTGATGATCTGTCATTTATCAACAAATCTGACAAAAGCACTGCTTTTGTCAAGAAAACACTCTATCGTAGAGCGTTGAAAGTGTATCCCGTCTTCAGCACCAATATCTGATTAATCTGTGTGGTAAGTGTGGGCTGTCAGGGCCAGCAGTGGGCATCTTGAATGATGAATTTTCCAGGCTGGATGCGTGAAAGCAGTTGAGGATGTCAAGAATCCCCTGACACACATTCACTGCTGATCAATCTCCCATTTCGCAGCCCTAGGGCTGCCCCCGCCCATCAGCATCAATCCACCACAAGTAAATACAGTGAGTGGCTTTATGCATCTCCACTATGCTACCAAAGGACCTCAGAGGGCAGAGAGGGATAGAGAAACACCTCATACATAAAAAAAATATCCAACAGATTCAATGGTGGGCAGGCAGACTTGTGGTTTTCTGCTTCATGAGGGACATCTCAAGGCTACAAACATTTTAGTTGTGGATACAACCATGGATAGGAAAGAAAACTCGCAACTGAGATTTCTTTAATATGTATATTGTTTCTCCAAGACATCAATGAGAATAAATGAAGAGCCAGTGAAAACTTTTGGTTAAGTCTCCTACTTCTCAAATATTTTTCCTTAGGGAAAGGCCCAAGAAATGTCACATGTGTCTCATCTAGAGCTTCAGAAGAGATATATTTGTCAAGATATCAAAGTCAGATGAAGCACCCAGAGCAAAGTGGTATTTCCCAGAAGTTGCTGTTTGGAGAGTTCTCATTTAGTTTTATTTAGGTAGAAACTTTTTTCCTAAAGAGGAAGATTACAAACAAATAAGACAACATCTATATATATATATTATATATATATATATATATACACACAGAGATCTCAATTGTAAAAAAGAGACATTATTTGTGATTTCTCTTTTCTATGGGTAAGAAATTTCAATATGAACTAAAATATTCTAATGAAGTCTCTTGAGCTATAACAAAGCAAACATTGAGCAATAAAATGTTCCTCTGAGTACCTCATAACATCCTTAAACTCATGTGGTTAAGGAGAATGTATTCAACAAATCACATCCCATACGCACCCACACTTACTCATTTACTCAAACAGACACAAACAAACACGTTTCTCAAATCAGAATCTCAAAACTGCAGAGTCAGCAAGCACTCTAGAGGATCACATAAATTACAGAAAAGTTTCACCATGGCCTCAAATCAACATGCAATCAAGACTTGGGCAACATGCCGCCAGTCGCAATTCTTTCAATCTCTGCTTTATCTCTGAAATCATTACACACAATCAACTAAATGAAATCTTGTTTAAACAGAATACAAGGAGAAGTTTCACTTTAGCGAGTTTTTAAGTCCATAGAGGAACAGTTTATCCATAAATGAAACTGCTGCTATCATCTACGATACACAAAAAGAGACATTTACATTTACATTTATGCATTTGGCAGACAATTTTATCCAAAGCGACTTACAGTGCACTTATTACAGGGACAATCCCCCTGGACCAACCTGGAGTTAAGTGCCTTGCTCAAGGACACAATGGTGGTGGCCCACTACGCCACCACCACTCCATCCATCCAAAAGAGACATTTTGAATACTTTCTATGCAATTTCAATGAACGGATATGTCAAAAAACTTCAAGCCCTAAAAAGGATGCAAAAATTATGATTGTTCCAAAGAAGAAATAAAGTTATTCAGGTTTGAGACAACCTTTCATTTTGTCAGTGAACTACTTCTATAACAAACATGGCCATGTGAACACGTACACCTTCTGTGACAAAGACAAATAAGGAAGCGCTTGAAGCCTTTTCAAGGTGCAGTGTTAATTACGACTCGCAGTAACCGTGGTGACACCTGCTTGGAAAGGCTCCACTCACTTCCCTCTCTGCCGAGTCCAGACACTATCTTGATTAATCCCGGAGAGAGTACTTTAATCCTGATCCCTACATGTACAGTCCACCAGAGACCTCCCCCACAGCTACCGTTGGGATGAGACATCTTGGTTTGCTGTGAAAGAGAGGTGAATTAAAAATGTATATGAACACAACTGGTTCTGACAGTTGCAGAACTCAAAAGTCTCTAGTCTTGTTCTCAACTTTACTGAGATATAACAGCCAAGTAAATATGCAGGAATAATGTGCAGTCAGCTGGTCGTTATTGCAATATGAGCCACAATTTTCAACGTGAAGTGTGTGATTTCCACGCAACTAGTCACTAAACAAAAGAACAAAAATAATGACTGTTTTCAAAAAGGTTTCCCTGGCACTCTCCATGTCTTCCATTGATAGTAAAACAGATCGTGCCACCCCAAACTGAACATCCCAACCAATTGAAAATGACAACATTAGCTCAGTGGAGTAAGTTTGGGATGGGGCTATCTTTTTGTCCGACCAATAACATATGGGGGGTATGGGCGTCCATATTTTTGCAATCTGTTTGGTGACACGAGTAGCAAAACAATTCTAAACTTCACCTTTAAACAAATGTAATAAGCCATTTTTAAAATGAAACCAATTGTAGCATAGAGTACGCATCCCCTAATGTCTAACTTTTTAACTCAAGATCCATTATGTTCATGTGAATATGCTGAGTGTGGCCTTATTCTCCCTACCTGTTCTGACCAAGCAATAAGAAATTATTCATTCCACGAATGTGTCCATTGCCGGGATCAAATGCCTTGCCTTCCTTGCAGGTAACTGATAAAACGGTCTTGTTTCTTCTGACAGCCCCTGTTCGTATCTGCTCTCTCTTAAGACAGCGAAGGCTTGTCTGTCGCTAAATAATCTTTGGCTGATCTAAATATGCTGAATTCTGTTAAAGACATTAGGCTTTGACAGGCCATGTAGGTCACTATTCCAACTTTGGAATAATAGCTCCTCTCTCAGCATACAAAAGGAGTGGAGGCTTTCATTAATTAAAGGACATAAAATACAAACTACAGACACAGAGACACAATGGGGGTGGCACCATTCAGAATTAAAATTGAAATGAGTTTTAAAGACCAGTTCAGTTCCTGAATTTAAATTGATTATGAATTGATGTGGCAAACAAGATTAGAGGTCTGCAACCTGCCCTGAAGTCCTACTTGAAAAACTGACCTAAACCCGTCCCGAAACCCAAGGGGTTCTCAGGTCCCACCATGTTTCAGGTCAGGTTCAAGGCCTTCTTAATAGGCATATTTAACCTAAATTAAATTTTTGCCTTAAAACGAGTGTTGGACTAATGGGAGTTGCTGTCATTCTGATTCAAATTCATCATTCTGAATTTCAAATTCCAACTCATTAACTGAGAGGGAGCCAATTCTTAAATTCTAAATTTTGAACAACTTTGACACACACACACACACACACACACACACACACACACACACACACACACACACACACACACACACACACACACACACACACACACACAAACTGATTCATACCCAACACAAATCCATCATCTAAAGCCGAGCATGGTACACTATTTCATTTCATGCTTGTGAGATTCCACAACGAAGACATGTTTCCAGGAAGGCAGCTATCATTAATTGCTGGGGATTTGCACAAACACATAACCAGCCACATGCATAACCAAATGCACACAATTGTTGAGCCTGCCAATGGCATAGATCAAAACGCAGTTGAAAGCGAGAAAAGCATGCCAAGGAGAGTGTTAGGAATAACTGAATATTTCATGGCAGCAGGGAGCACAAGGCTAATACCTGCCTGCCGCTCTGTCACATATACACGCCAGTGAGCCAACTCTGACTTTGCAGGGGAAACTGAACTGTGGGAGAGTATTAATTGGGTGCATTGTATTTAACACCGCCCTCCAGTGATGCATGTCACTGGGAAGGAATTAAAGAAAAAAGCAATACAAAAAATTATAAATGAAGTACTCTCCATATAAGAGAACGACTTAATCCACACGCATGGAGATCACACTATCTTGTTAAAGCTCATACAAGATAACAAACAAATTAGAACGATACTATTGACCCTTAATAAACATATCATATGGATGAGAAATCACTGCCTTTCAATCGGGAGTGTCCATAAAGCGAATAATTATTCATACTGTGGTTGGTAAAAGTATAAGCTGTCTCAGTGAGGCTGACTAATATGGTTCTTTGTGGTATATGTCAGCCTAAAGTATATTAAATAGGAATTAGGCATATATATTTAGCAATGACTGTGGTTGAACCATGGTGTCTGAACTCTGAACTCAAAGGTGAATTCCTGGACAGAAATGATCAATATGCGATCAGTTCTAGACAATATGAAAAAGGCAACATTGTCCTCATATATGTTCTTAACGTGCAATTATTTTAAATTAGATGTTAGCCTTTAAGGCATTCAGATTTCCCAGAAATCTATGTTTAAACATCTGATCACTGATGTGAAGCTGCAATCACTATTTAAACATTGCTAATAACAACAGCATAAACTAAGTATGCCTTATCTTGATATTTCTCATTCAGAAAAGCTAGTGAACATACAGCTTTTCTTCAACAACAAATGTCATGGTTCTCGTACCTTTTCAAAAATGTTGCATGTTGTTTGAGATTACTGAATAAGGACTTCTAAAAAATCTATTTAAACAGATTGTACTTACAAAGTGCAATTTCTAGCTGATGGAATGTTTTAAATCTGAGCATAACTAGAAAAATGAATATTCACAATAGAAATGTTTATGTATTTCCATAACTTTTTATGGTCTATAAAACACAATTTTAAAACGTACATGACAATGGAAACCCCAAAACGTGAAATCTCCTGCAGAGATAATAGGTTTTATTTAGGGCTGGGTGATATGGCCAAAATGATCACGATAATCTTTTTCATATTGTTCAATATCGATATTCATCACGATATACATTTACACATTGCACATTCTTTTCTTTTTTTTTCAAAGTTGACGAAAGAAAAGAAAAAATGAATTCTAAACTGTCAAAATAGTCTCTACAAAACTGCACAGGGGGTCCAGAGACAGCTAAAGCAATGGGGTCTGCGGGATCTTTTACCAATTTTACCGTCTTTTACAGTTTATCAATTGAAAATAAATGTTTGTATGGGGCGTAGAAGCATTTGTGACTATGGAATGATGATGAATGTGGGTTCAAGGGTGTCCCGAGAGAAAATTTAGAAAACGTTTTTTTAACAATTTAAAAAACATTTGTATATTTTCAATAAAGTGAGAGACTAGTCTACCAACTAGTAATTTTAGTCTTTCCTTATCCATTCCAGACATCTAATTAATTTTCACAAAATTAGAACAGAAATCGATTTGTTTATTATTAAAGGCTCATAACATGCTGATTAATAAAGATACATTTAGAAGGGAAAAACGTTATGGTCTAAAAGGTGCTTTGAAACCACGTTAACTCATGCAGCACTTCATGTCTACACACATGCAGGAAAAAGAGGCAACGTGTGCGGAGCGGGACAGGGCATAAATGATGCATGTTTGGTGTTAGAGAACAATATTCAAGATTACAGCGCAGAAAGATCAGAGCTGTTGTCCACATCACTGTTGTTCTGTCGCGCTCTTCACTAGAGACAATGAGAGGGCGCAACAGTTGTCATGAAGTCTTGCGGTGCGGATGGAATCAATCCGGTGTCCGACATAACCTAATAGTTAGCAAGGCAGCTAGCATTAGCAAGTTCATCCAGTCTGACCCTACGTTACCACTGGCGCGTTGTGAGCGAATCTGAGAGCGTTTTCAATTCATTTCTATGAAAGCCGAGCATCATGCTCAAAGGTGGATCGTAGGATTGGCAGCGTGCGGAGCAAGCTCTCTCCTAGCGCTGTGAGCGCCTTTAAGCGGATTTTGTCCACCCCAGTGGAAACGCAGCCTGAGAAAGCCAAACTGCTTGTGTTTTAGCAACACGCAGTAAATATAAAAAATTACTCAAAAGCTTATCGTGGATTTTCTTTATCGTGATATATATCGATATCGTTTTATCGCCCAGCCCTAGTTTTATTTCAACTCAATATGTCCAACATGGTGGACCTGGTGTAATTTGTAGCTACAATATGCTTGTGTCAAATGGTGATGTACATGGACATTTAGTAACAGAAACACCGTCGGCTCAGTTACCTCCATATGGTTATTCGTACAATTATCATCAGTTTAAGCAACGGGACTGTGGCTGTGCTTATTTACGTGGACGCTAATGTGCTAAAGGCTGACAGCAGGAGAAGATGTGTGTGTACGCCTGTTGGCCTATCCCGTGCTGGAATCCCAAGCATCGCACTTCTGCCACCCATTTGGAATCCAATGGCACAGTTCTAGTGCCCAGATGACTGCTGCCTACTCCATACCCCTGACCCCTATTTTCCTGTTGGTCAGCGTTGCCGCAAATCCGAAAAGCCTCCCAGCATTTCCATGGTGACCGGCCCTGGCTGAACAGATGGCCTCAGTGTGCCGAACGGCAATTAAAAAGGGGGAGAGTATGGAGTAGAGGGACAGCCAGAGAGAGAGAGGGAGAATGTGGGTCAGGATCAAGGGGGGTGTGGCTGACTCTTCTCTGGTACACGTCCACAGAGTATGCATGCACCCTTGCATATATATATAACACACCAACATGTCTGAGCACATACATACTCATGCATCACTGCACCCCTTGTTTCCTGCCCTGTCAATCTTCTCACTTCACAGAGAAACAGTGGGAGCACAGCAAGGGGCTTAAAAGCACTGAGTACTCATTCCCCATCCTAAAATATAGAGGATCTATTGATAGCATCCAAAGTCAGGAGCACCAGTCAAGAGAATAATGCTGCCAAATCCCAGCCAATTGGATTAACCCTTTACAGTTCCTCCCCATCTCCTTCAGCTTAACTCCACATGATTATTTCCACAAGAGCAGCATCCTGGCACATCCTCCACATTTTTTTTCCTTCTAGAAGTCATTAATTTACAAACAGCAGGGCTGAAAACTCCCCATCAACACTGTAGGCTTAATCCAGTTGTCCGCATCCGTGCCGTGATCCCAGGTGGGTCCCGCCAGAACCTACACATTTCTATACATCAACGCAGTGCATCATAACCACAAGCTCAAAACAAGATTAAATAACAAACTGGTTTAATGACAACACCACAATAAATATCATCATTTTATCAATCCAAAAATAAATGTAAATGTATTGCTTCAGGTAAAATACATCTGGTAAAAATTATGTTTTTCAGGGCTTTAAAGAGTTTTGGGGGTCTGAGTACCCCCCACACATGGCCCTTATAAAACACAAGGAAAAAAATAGGAAAATAGTGTAAGTGAAAAAGATTAATGAGGCAGGACAAAAATAAATGAACACATTTTTCTTTGAACTGATTTTCATCTAGCAAGCAGTCCCACAGTGCTCAAAAACTAAGCTTGGATCAACAGGACGATATAAGCGCAAACTGTGATCAATCCTGGACCAGGACTTCATTTAGAGGTATAACACTCCCCTAGCACCCCTTATCCATCCTCCATGCATCACGCATGTAAATCATCCATCCCTCCCCCATGACAAATATGTTTTCCATGAATTAAGAAAGGCAACGTTTGACTTTAAGTCATTTTACAGCACACCTCAAAACTTGGCAGCACCAATGGGGTTATATCAAGTAACTGTATTTTTCATTCAGTCATATGAACAGTATGGGGTACTGTAATGAGTTCGTTTTGTGTTTAATTTCCGTCATGTGTTCCGCTTTGCCCATTTCCAGACTATAGTTTTTCGACTCCTAACAGAAAAACCAGATCATTGGTCCAAACAGCACAAAATAAGCTCAATCATCTTGGGTAGGTAGAAAACAGTGGAGAGACAGCAAATTAACTGTTCGGATTTGGAGTTAGGTGAGCAGTGGCACCACTGACGTTCTAGGTAGCAAAAGTTGTTGCCAAGAAAACTTTGCCTGTTACTTAGCCTAACCTCAACTAGAGTCTGCCGAGAGAGTGGGAGTGGAAGCCATGCTTATGTAGGCATCACAGGGTGCTACATTGTCTCTGGCTAAGAGCATGTTATTGGGAGGAGGATTACTTAGCTTGTATGAGTGAATACCCCTCCTTCTCTCAAGTCAGATACAACACTTGGCAAAGACTGTGGCAAAACAAGGACTTGGCTCTCCATGCTAACTTGCTCCACAGCTTTTATGGCTTCCATACTGGCTGATACCACAGCTAAACCAACTACTGTGCCTCAAGCAACAAGCCAGAGACTAACCTCCCATTCAGCTCTTTTGGCACAGTGGCTCCAAAAAGGTGGTAAGGGAGGGGTAAGTGTGGATTCACTGTGAGAATGATGTGAAAGGGTGGTGGAGGAGAGAGGAGGGAGTTACTGTGTCTATGGCTTTTCAGGGACAGAGACAATCCCCTTGGAGCAACCTGGGACCCGGTTCCTTGCAAACGGACATGGTGATAATGACTCATCATGGTTTTCTGGGATTAATCCAGCTACCTTCTGGGTTAGCAGTCCTAAATCTTAACCACTACATAAGACCATCCTCAAAAATTCAGAAAAGTCTACCAACAACCAGGCCAATTAAACAGATGACATTTGCCTATTTTGAGATTTTTGGGATCCGCCAATGACTGTGTCCATTCCAAAATCTACAAACAGCCTTACCAATAGCTAATAATCAAGTTCTGTTTTCAAATATGTTATGTGATTATATTGTCCATCGGTATTAGATTTCTAGGAATCAACATCAGCTATTAATCCCCATATTGACTACTACATACAAGTTTTGGTAAACCAAGTCATATCTTTAATCACTAGCTAAAACCATCCTTGATGCATCTTAACGTGCCAGCAATTTGCTTGACCTTTGGCACATAATAGGCCTTTGTTTCAAATTTGAACACAAATATTTTAATACTATGGATCAACAACATCCTAATAAAATGTGAGTCAATGTGACACTAACAATGCAATGAATGGAAGCTCTTCCTTGGGGCATTTTTCCCACACTTTATCACACACTGAACTTTCAATATACTGATCCGCAAGATCAGATTTCAAGGCTTTTAATGTAAATACAAACTGCTGTCAAAGACCACTGGGGACATGCACTATTATTGTGATAGAAAGGAGCCACACCCTGGCACAGGTGGACAGCATTTTTTTTTTTTTAAATGTGCTGAAGGACAAAAGAGATGACCCTGGGCCAAATTAATGTGCTAAAGGACAAAAGAGACGACCCTCTGCCAAACGTAAGAAATGCCTGGGGCAGGTCAGTGTTTAATGGCTGTTTTATATAACTGCAGTCTCCTAAATTAGTGTGGCCATCACAATGCCTGAACAGAATTGTCTATAACACACTCTAACTCCTTTTCTCACCCCTCTCTCTCTTCTTTCTCTTCCCTCGATCACAGGAGAGGGTAAAATCTATAACCTTGTCTGTCTCTCTTTTTTCATTCTTTCTACAACTCACACAAACATGCCTCTTTTCTACACAAATAAGGCTTATACAATGTGCTTTATTTACAACAGTTAGGGCTTTTTGCCTTGCACAATTTGGTGGACTTCACAAACTTTTATCAAAAAGAGGTGTTTGAGTACATCTTCAGTTTACTGCAATTATTGCATAATTAATGTTACCCTAAATAAAAGGTGTTTGAGTCAATTATATTATGATTGCATAATTAACATATCATTGGCTGTATAATTACATTTTATTAAAAGTTAAGTACATTTTCTATTGGCCATGGCAGCAGTTGGTGACCAATTTATCAAATGATTACCAAATGATGGAGAAGAGCATCATAAATGGGCATATATCCTGATGAATGGTGTAAACAATTGCACTTTCAGTATTTTAAGGAGTTGATTTAGGTTCCTGGATCGTAGTGGTGGAGCTCTACTTTACAGTACCAGTACAATACCCCAGATTCTGGTAGTGATTCTTAATGAATTCACCCAACAGATCTCTCCAGGACAGTGGTGGATGTGTGGGTAAATGAAGCAGCCTAACGAATGCATGCAGCCATGTCTGAAACTGGTGAATCAACTGGCATCAGAGCCTGGCAAGCCAGAACAGGATCAATGCCAAAACGCAGGTTTATCTTCTTCTTTCATCCAACAACTCTATCTATATTTCTATCTGCCCAGCCAATCAGAACAATTTCAGCATAAATGGATTGTTTACTCATGGTATGGAGATTTAAAGACAGCCTTTAATAGCCAAGCATGGTGCTGAGTCCGTGGTTAAAGCTGATATAGAATGAAAATCTTATTTAAAAAATTATTTTCCATCACCCTCAAATTTTACATCTCAATCAGTAGCTGGATTGGGACTTCAAAACGTTGGAGACAGTTGAGAAGGTATTGATCTCAGGTGGGTCTATCTAAGCGCTTCTAGTGTCTAAATCAGAGTCTTAGCAGCGGGCAGTGAGCCGCAGTGAAAGTGGTTGCGCGCTGTCAGGCAGGATAACTAAACCTGTGTTTGTTTTCTAAAGCAGATCCATTCCCTCCTCCCTTTCTCTCCCTTTTACAACCAGGCTGTTGCTTTGAAGCGTGGTCTGCACTCCTGACGAGGCTGCAGCCTGGAATATCAAACAAGTAACCAGCATAACTCATTAAAAAGGGAAAGATTTTATCTAACAAAACACATATGCTCTATCTGTCTGTCACGAACCATTCATACCATTCATAAAGAGAGATTGAACATGAATAGATATCATCACGGCATTAAAGTGAAGATGAAAATTCTGTATTATTTATGTATATTATACTATATTATATTGATACAATGATACTGATAAATATATGATCAATATATTCAATAAAATTCAATTATATTGAATATATTCATCAATACATCTACAGTAAAACGAATTGCTTGAAATTAAACAGTATTCTGATTTAATTCTGAATAAACACAGAGGAAAAATATGAAGGTGAGTAAATGATCAGAAATTGAATGTTTGTGTGAACTATTCCTTAAATATTGTAAGTATGACTCCAGATCTTCTTCCGTCACAAACATGCTCACATCCCATACAAGATCTGTAGATTTACTGTCCCCTAGGTCAGTGCTTCTCAACTGGTTTTGCTTTGGAACCCAGATTTTGGAACCCAGTGGTGACCCAACAGAGTAAAATACGTAACATGTATTTAATGTAGCCTTGGTCACATTTTTTGTTTTTTATCCATAATTTGTCCATAAGTCTTGGAGCTCTAGAGGCCATTTATGTGTTTGCCCTTATATATACAAAACATAAGCTTAGGCAAGACCATGAATGGCTCTTCATTACTGTGGTTAGGTCAATGAAGCTTTCTTTCTAAATAACAATAATACTAATAACTATAGTATTTTTATGAAGTAAAAATCTAGCCTAAACACATTTAGAAACTTAAACTACAACTCTTACTGTTGCAATAAAAATTAAGTGCAATAGATTCCAACGAATAGATTTTTGTCAAAATGCCAGTTACTATTGCAAAATTGCGATTTTTCCTTTTCCTCATGCTGTTGATAATGTGAGGGTTATCTAGCTGTTTGAGATGTTTTAATTCCTCCATCAAGAAGAGTTTTTACTACAATTCAAATGGGTTGCATCAGTGTTGTCGTCTGCGCCGTGATATCGAGAGAGACAAACGTGATATGACAATCATTAAATTTGCCTCTGCTGCCTGACATTTCACTTGGGACCTTAACATTTTTTAATGAAGGAATAACCCTGGCATTGTTCTTCCCATGCTGTCTGTTGACTGGAGAGAGAAATATTGCGGCCACAAAATTCCTCCTCTCTATCCCCCTGACTGACGTATTTTCCCGGACCAGTTATCACCAGTCTATGTCTCTTTAATGGAAGCACATCAGTCCAGCTGTCTGTTGTAAATTGACTTGTTCAGTCTGTAAGGCCTTGTTTGTGTGTGTGTGTGAGAGAGAGAGAGAGAGAGAGAGAGAGAGAGAGAGAGAGAGAATCTGATCTGTTTTATTTCAGATGCATACATGGGATTTTAACAGAACGTCTGGAATTATCCAATCCCTCAATCCCAGATCAGTGCTGTGACTAACCGCCCCACTTCGCTACCCTGATACCATTACCTCTGCTTGATGCCTCTCAGCATAAAACTCATTGCTTTATCTCATACGGAGCCCATGAAGTGTAAGACTTGATAAAGACTCAGCATAAACCCTTATATAGCAATTGGATTGGCAGACGTAATACTCTATTTCATTCTCTCTACATACATTTACAATCTGTCATAGGATAAGAGTATACTGTTTGAATAAAAACATAAAAAGTACAAAATAATTAAATAAAATGCTAATATTAGCTAATACCGTCTGCAGATACATCATGCATCCCCATTATTAGATATATGTAGAGTATGTGCGGACAGAGATCATTTTCAGATGTTAAAATGAATATTACATTATGCAATCAATAACTTGCTGTGATTAAGTGAACAGACCATTTTTCAATTAAATGAATCTGCTAGTCATTATGCTGACAGCATGACTAAGGATTTACAGACATGAAACTAAATACTGTAAGTATATGGTATTTTTCCCCAGAAGATCACAACAGCAGGATGCAGTGGCCTAGATTCATCATTTGCTAGCAACGTGCGGCAAAGTTCAGACTTTCATGTCAACAGATGGAGACTTGATCAAGACAGACAGAAAGACAGAGGGTGGGGATATTCCATTTAAATAAGGAATACTAATGAGTTGATACAATGGGCAACATGGTAACTAGAAAGGATAGAATGGCCTTGTTTACACCTGGTATTAACATTCATCTCGGGAGATCCAGACACAAGTGGTCAGGCAAAAATGTTTACACTGGTATTTAAATGCACCTCCTGTGATCGGGTTTCTTGGAGAGGAGGGCTTCTGGTTTTGTGACTGTTGCATTTTGGGAAAAAATTTCAATAATTTTATTTTTTTTTTTTTATGTTAAAGCTTTGATGTTTTGAGTGGAATGGCAGTTGTTATTTTATTCAAGTTCCCATCTTCACTGACCTTGTTCAATGATCAGATGCTTATTTACTTTTAAAGCCAGTTGTAACCAACAAGTTTAAAACCCTTATTTTAGCACAATAGTTGATTGACAGGTGAGTATGTGGTGCTTTGATGTTGTCCAACAAAAGCTCATTAGCATTTTTGTATTACAAATAAAATGTGGTTATTTCTGACTACATTTGGTTTCTGACTACCTTTGAATGTGGTTTGAGCAATTAGATCACCAAACGGTCTAAACACCATTTACACCATTAGGAGCAGATTACACAAAACAGATGTTAATACTAGGTGTAAACATGGTCAAAAAGAAACTAATGGAGAACATGAGGGTGGAAGGGAATAAACTGTAGTAAATACAGCAGAGTTCTCTGATTAGTGAGTGGAAAAGCAAGGGTAGGAGGATGGGAAGCAAGAGTGGGAGGATGGGTAGATTAACCATTTAATCTCTAAATCGCGATGAGAATCGCTAAATCAGATTAATCCCAAATCAGAACAGCACAAGCAAGACTGGCTCCCATTTATTGATTTCCTTTTCCTTTAGTCGGCTGATTCAGGCGTTTCGACTTGAAACAGAAGAGGATTTTAAGGATTTGAAGCAGAAAATTGCTGCTGCGCTCCACAGATAAAACATGAACTCCATTCGTGATCCTCACGCTGGCACTACAGAATGGATGGGAAGGGAGGGGTGCCTGTGATCAGGGACCTGGAAAACAGGTGTGTGTTGCAGTGTCACATGCATACACACTGAGACAGTCGCAGGTGCACACAGACAAATACATTCTGCACAAAGACGTCACATATTTAGTCATGCAGAGGATGCTGAGGCTAAAAGGTTCCTGTGCAGGATCTGTTCCAAAACCTACTGAGATGCCTTGGAGTCTAAGTCTAGATAGGCAGCTACCTGCTAAATCAGCATCCTAACCAAGATTGGACTTCATAAGTGATAGATTTGGAGTGATAGATTCACATGAAGCACACTGGAGACTCAACTCACAATTGGCTTTTAACATGTTGCTAAGCTAACAATGTAATACTCTAATAAGCATTAAAAATACACAGCACACAAAATTATTGGGTAAATAGTAAATCAAAAGTACATTTATAATTGACATTTCTCTCATCTGGTCAGCCATCAGGAGACTGGATTCACAATTGATTTAGATAGAGTTTGACATTAGCACGTTGCTAAGCTAACAATGTGACATTTTCATAAGCATCAAACTAAGCATAAGTATAGCACACACAAATATTGGGTAAAATTATATATTATAAGTCTACTTATAATCAACATTTCACTAGTTTGGTCAGCCATCAGGATAGACAAAGAACTAAAAATAAAAGTACAGATAAAAATACACAGAACTTGTGAATTTTAAGTATATTCATAATTGAAATATTGTTTGTTCAGCCATATTTATTTGCCTGTTTGTTTTTTAGTATAGAGTTTGACCGAAACAAGGAATCTTAGGACGCAGCATAATTGTGCTGCCTTTTGGTACAGCCTTTGTGTCTGGAAGCACACATATGGTGCCTTAAAATGCTGCCTACGTAGGCAGCTCACTAGGTTTCGGAGCAGCAGTGTCATTGTAAGGTCAACCTGATGCAAAAAAAAACAAAAAAACATTCCCATTAACACACCTCCCAACTCTAACTAAAGACCCTTTGCAAACAAAGAGACAGAGGACGCATGTGTGCATGATTATGCGTGTGTGTGCATGAGTGAGTTAATTTAGCACTTACTCCAGTTTTAGTGTTATTTGTGCAGTCAGCTGTGCAGCGCAGAAACACACCGCGCTGTCACATCCACTCCATTATTTAGATCAGGAGCTTTCACTCATGTATAATTCACCATCGAGCGACTATGCCACATCTAGACCGAGTGGCACAGCACCAGCTAAACGTGCACCACAGACTCAAAAAAACAATTGTGGAAGTCCTGCAAATCCGACATAATAAGCATTTGAATGACAAAAGGCAAACTGCTGTTTAGCTATTAAAACTAAGTTTACTTAGTTAGATTTTTCAGGGACATTTCTGGGTTGAAATATAATGTAATGTTCTTAGCATTAATGACACCCCATTTTAAAAGAGAGAATTTTCCATTGTAAAAATACTTTTTTCTCCCATTTTTAATATGCATAGACAAATATAACTTAAACTTTTGTAGGTTGATTCACCTGAATAGTTTTTAAACTGGTTAAACTGTGGAGTTATCAAACATTTAAGAATCCCAACCACCTCAACATTGGCTCATCCAATGGTGTGAGTTTGGGGTGGGACTATCTGTTCATCTAACTAACCAATGAAGAAGGGTGGTGCAGAAGCCAAACAATGCACAATTTATTGTGCATGGTCATGGAAAAAATAAATAAATAAATAATAATAATAATAATAATATATATATATATATATATATATATATATATATATATATATATATATAAACAATTTAGGCAAAAAAGTTTTATGGTCAAGTGGACCTCAAGGACAAAAAAATAAATAATAACAAAATGTAACACCAAAGACTAACTTGAGTAAACTCTGGGAAATAAAAAAGCAAGTCAAACTAATGACAACCTTATATCAATAAAAGCAAAAAACAATTAAGCTTGCGTCAAAATTCTCACCGTGCAACATTTTGTAGTTCTTTGAAAATGGCAACTAGTGGCTCAAATGCTGCTTTAGCAGTATACAGGAGTTGCTAGCATTAGTCCTTGAGGAAAATTTATCATGGTAATATTATTTGGGCATTTCTTCCTGCTCGGGGCGGCTTTCCGTGCATCATACCAGTATGGAATAAACTCAGCTACACTAGGGGAATTGGATCAAGCTCTCATCTGCATGCAAATGTTTAACCATAGAGCCCAAATGTCTGTATAATCACTTTCACAGCACAACTCCATCCGGTGAATGGCCCTGGCCAAACACAGTCCTGTATCACTGTGACAGTTATGACTCTCTTTCTCTAAGGAGGACAGACAAACAGAGAAAGGAAACAAAATAAAAGACTTTTCCTGGCCTGCTTGTGACCTCTTGGGGTTAAGCAGAGGTTTGGCTGATGAGTTCTGCAGGTTTTTCAGCCTTACAAGCTCCCTGGCCCTTTAGTACACACCTGCTTCTGATCAATGTCCTCCTTTATTATCCTTTTCATCTGACAATTGGTTTTCAAAAGATTCCCATCAAATAAGAACACATGTCTCCACACAGCAATAACAGACACGTTCATATCTCCAACACCGCAAAGAATAATTTAGTTAATGCCAGTCTGTATTTCATTTAAAATGTTTGTCTTGTCTTCAAGTACTTCAAGTCCCTAAAACAATACTGTAAATTAATTTGAGAAGCAACATTTTGTTAAGGTGATTACTTGTTTTCAGAGAATATGTCTCAAATCAAGTTCGAGAAAAAAACAACAAATATTTTTTATTCTCTAAAAATAAATCGTATGCAATTTTCTTCTCAGGTAAATACATTTTTATGATTTTTCACTGGAAAACAAGATGACAATACTGATTAAGAAAATTATTTTTTATTTTATTTCCATAGTTAATGGTTCTAGATCAGCACAAATATTTGAGGAAAATCATTGTAAATTGTAGTTATTAACACGGAGGGCTAATTTTGTGAATCTTATGGTGAACAGGCCATTGTTCTCAAAACATCTATAAATAGCTGTGAGCTAAGCAAGAGCAGTGTTTTTTGGCCATAGTTAACAACGCAATCAACAGTTAAATCTTGGATACTATAAATATGATGAAATCAATTATAAGGGTGACTAACTGAATTAAATTCTGTCTGTAGTGGATACCAGCACCTTTTCACATGGTAAGCACCAATAAGCAACAAGCCCGATGGGTAAACACAACAGATGAGACTGTCTGAAAGCAAAATTATTCAAATTTTGCCGAATCAGGTTTGCATGCAGTCACGTTATTACTTGGATTACATTTCAGTGCTAGACAAATTCACAGTCTGAATAATTGTATTTTTGTGGTTGATGCTCATCCATCATTGGAAGTGTTCATTCCCCTAAAATTTTAATCCAACTAAGAAGGGGATTTGGAGTTGAGAAAATCGCTTTAACCTTCCTGAGAGGCAATGATCTATATGGGTGAGTATACCACACATACATATTCCAGCCTCGCAGATCCCAGACCTCAAAAATTACCAAAAATTATTTTTGAGCCCACACCTTTCAGCTCTTCAAAGCTCTCACAATGGAGGGTAAAGTCTATGTAGGAAATAGGGTGTAGGGATGATCAATTCTGAATGGAATGCACCGCATCATTCAGATGAGTCAGAAAGGTATAGAAGCACGAGCCAGAACTGCCTGAACTCTTTGCCGAATTTCACCAAACACTTGCATAGATACTGTAGGAGCCTACTATATCGTAAATTAATCAATATTTAAAGTGTTTGATGAAGTTAAAATATTTAATAATTTATTATGGCTCGTTTAAATATATGTATTTGTATGCATAATGTGTAGTATTTACATTGAGTTTAAATTATGCATTACAAATGTTAAAATGGACAGTCTCTTTAAAGGTGTAATATGTCAAAAAATTGTTGCCAATGTGTGAACGGCTTGAAACACAACTTAAAAAAGTTGTGAAGCCCTTCCCAGACTTCCTAGGCTGCCTATTAAAGCCTGTAGAATGATTTTTAATGCGGAGGGAGCGGGTAGCTTTTGCCAGGGAAATCCAAAGGATGTGACGTTTATGCGTGCTCCCGAGAGCCTTGTCTCAGACAGTAGCTTCTCCTCCACTATTCAACAGCGACAATAGTCTGCAACACTAGATAACATTGTCTTAGAGATGGAATCCAGCAAACGGCCGGCTCCCAGCACACTAGATAATAATTATCTACTGAATCCCATCTGGCTAAGCGGGAATGTGATCGTGATCAAGCGAAAACTAGAGTGAACATCGGCAGGGCATTTGATTACTGGAGGGACCTTCGTTCGGTTTTGGGGATCAAAATAGACCCTTAATTGCCGTTCTTCTTATTGGACAGGTAAGCTACATAACTGCAAAGTGTGTGAAATATAGTGCCATAAGGATTGATCTGTGTAATTTGAGCTAACTTGATCTTGCCTGCCAACGCTGACAAATTGCAAGCTACCTTGCTCCGGAACTTTCAAATAATTTAAAAGTGTCAGGTAAAAGTCAGGTTAATGTTAATCTGTAATTATTCAGCAAGGTAAACTACAATAACACATGAAATGAATGCTAGACAATGTTCAATATTCTGTAAAAAGCTTGTAACGTAACTTGATTATACAGAAAATATATACATTCTACTATTATATAATAATAGTGCACCGATAAATCAAAATGTCAGTTGTGATGGAATCACATCAATACTCAATTGTGTCAACGTATTCATAATTTAGAGTTTATTTTATAAACAGCTACTGTCATCATCCATCAATGTAGCTATTGATAAAGCTGGCAGTTAGCTAATCATATAAATGCAGTCAATGTATCATGCAAAGAAAAGTAATTACTTCAAACCACAGTCTCGCATAGTCAGACCTATATCCACACTTGTTCCAGCACTGGAGAGTCAGATATAATATGCAGTCTTAAAGTTTGTAGTAAGACAATCATAACAAATTTTTCATTTGTTACCATGATGCCGGTGAATCACGTTCAGCCTCTTTGTATGTTACGTCATTGTTTTGGTCGATGCTCATGTCCCTATGGAGTTTGTGCATGATCACAAGCAACAGGTGGCTGGCTGCAGAACACTTAACGGCCACATGTGTCATTAATAACAAAGGTTTCTGAATCTTACATACTGCACCTATAAGAACCTCCGCTGTTGAGTAAACGTGTTTCGGTTGAGTGGTTTCTTTACCACATCCGTACTGTGTGTTTGAATTAATCTGACTGTAAATAACATAACAGGTATTAAAAGAGACTTAAATCATGAAAATCGATTGCATAGATCTCAACATTAAAAGGTAATTGGACAGGGGGGCCCTAAAAGAAAATTGGCCCCAGGGGCCTTGCTAGTCATAATCCGCCCCTGCAGAAGACCCAATAAAGCATAGACAATTAAGGAGCGATTGCAAAGGAAGTGAGGTAGAAGGGACAGCTTATCCTTGATTCAAACAAGAAATTGACAGAAAATCCAAAAAGCAATCTTCACCTTTGCAGTAGAGGAGGACGGTATGACCAAAATCTTACATCACAGTATAAGTCAATTTACAGCAGTTTTACATTAAGTAACAAGCCTGCCATTGGTAAAAAAAAGAGATAGTCCTGGTCAATTCATGCCATTTGTTGAGTAATGTTGTTGGTTTGGGTCTAAATGGGTAGCTCAAAACAAACACAGGAATTTTCATAGTGCCACAAGAACATTAACCTTTGAATTGCTAAAAGTTGTTTCTGCATATTATGCTGGGATAGAAGAAGTATTTTAACACAGCCAAAGTTACATTCAGTCAATACACTGATTTGAAATTCTGTTTGTTGATTGGTTGGTCTCTATGGAAATAAAAGTTTTACTTTTCATACAAGCCAAGACATACAATATCTCACGATTTTGCCATCTCGTTATTACGATTAGTCATGAGACCATGTTTTGATTTTTTCTAATGGTGTTGTGGATATACACTAGTATAAAGAGTGTAGTAGCATCTCTACCAGTTGATACGGTATCCCGTCATGACGCTCTATCTCCTTTATGATGTAGTGGAAATGGCTAACACAAAACTGGGCAAGCACATCCAAATAAGGCTTAGCGATTGCATATTTGGACTCAATAGTGATGTATTTGCGATATTTGGCATTTGTGCAGGCAATGTATTCTGCTCACTGAAGCTGAGTGGATTGAGAATGCTGCTTCTGTTGCGGCACAGTCAATTTCATCTGGAGCACTGCTGTGAATGGTTCATGTTAATAGCTTTCCACGCTGTTAATTTCAGAAATGCCTGGGCAGACCCCATGGATCTTTCCGGCTTGATGATGAGGTGTGGAATCCTAACCTCTCCTGCTCCTCAACAACACCTCTTACCTGTAAATCTATCCTCACTTTGTTTTGATATGGTAATAATTAAAAGCTATATTTGCCCAGGTAACAAAAGTCACAGTTTCTCTGCCCCAAAACCTAATGAGCTACCTCGCTGTCTACTGCATGCATAGACAGCTGTCTTCTAAGGCCACGTCCACACTAACATGTTTTTGATTGATCTTTATTTTTCAGTATTAAGCATCTCTGTTCATCTGTCACAATGCAAAATGATAATTCAGGTGGTTCTGCCTTAGAATTTGGCCAAAAGAAGGCATCTTAAGAATTAACAGCATTTGATTTGGTAGTGCACCTTTTTTGCCTTAAAACGCTGCCATTGGAAGCTCACTAGGTTTTGGAACAGAACCAATATATTTGCCAAGTCTGCAATACTTCTATACTACATTTGACTATAATTCAGGACTACAGCAAACAGACACACTTGGTAATTACATTTCATTACAAGACCATGAAAGTTTCATAAAAACTGAACATGGCCACTTTAAAGAAAATACAATAACAGCTTGTATAATGTATAAACTTGGAAGAAATGGAAGAAATAACACAATTCTCTCATTGTAGTAGAGAAATAAATAAATAAAAAATATAGTTACTGAACTACCATCTTAACTCATTTAAAATGCATGACAAAACCCCAATTCAATGAATAGGCACACTGACAAATGAAATCAATAAAACAGAAACTGGCTTTTTAATGCACCACATCGTTAAAAGCCTTTAAAGAAAAGCAGTTAAAAGTGTTAAATGGTTTCAGCGCTTGACCGCAACTCCTATTCTCTAAAATCAAGTGCTTTGGATGGAAAAGAGTCGCGTAACCTTAGCTTCTGTTCTGCTTATTCTCATACTTGATATGAATTGGAAATTCTTTAAGGGGGGGGGGGACTCGTGACAAAGTAATCCAATGCAAAAAGTAATAAAGGTTTTACTTGGAAATAAAACAGATCTTCAACGCAATGGGACATTTGGGAAAACAATTTAGGAGTGTTAACCATCTGTCTGAATTTACCTCATTTTCTCATGGGTGGGGTAGAAGAAGTGATGGTTTTACACCCACACACACTTGTTTGCCAGTTAAATCATTTATTGATGGGGTCAAAACAGCTTGTATTTCACTTAGAACTTCAAAAGGGGGCTGACATTAATAGGCTCACCTTTTGACCTACAAGTGAATGACCAAATTCCTGCCTTTGCACATAAAGAATAGTAAACCCCATTTGACGCAAAAGGGAGTTGAGCTTTTGTAGCAAACAGCATCTATTTTTTCCTCACTGAACCCTTTTGCACATTTGTACACTTCCGTTAAAGACCCCAGGCAATCTGATATTGCTCATCACAGCGATTTAGAGAACGTTGGCAAAACTCACAAATTAAAAATGCCACTCAAAGATGGCTTTCACAGTCAATGGGATAATCAAAACATGCAGGGGGCATTTCACAAGATGTTCTTCTCCTCTCTCTTGATTGAACCACTTCAAACGAAATTCAAACATGATTCCTGCAGCCAAGAAACTAATCCCTGATCTTTTACATGAACCAGAGGATCATATCCACACAAATCAGGCAAGACTTTCTGATCAAAGAACACATCGCACTGAATCAGCTGTCGTGTTTGCTGAAAAGGGGACTCATGGGCAACGATACCAGCCAGATCATGACTTTCTTTTAAGCAATATTAAAGTCAATATGATATCAATATTGACACCATTTATTTCCTTAGTACACACTTCTGGTCTTATTGTAAATTATTCATGTGCACATATTAAAGACACAATAATTATTGCATTGTAATACAGTATTTCATCACAATGTAAAAAAATTAAGAGACCACTTCTCACAATCCGATCAATTCTCAATGGACTTTTATATTTGTTGAATATCTTGTTTAATTATGAAATGTCACATGGGTTGCAAATGGCATTTAATTTTGACTTTTAATGTATGTAGGTTTTACCATCAAATGAATAGATATTATTCATTTCAAACCCATGGATTTTTTTTAAATAAAATATACAAACACGCCCCAATAATGTTTTGGCTCAATCAGTTCTGATTTTTCAACAAATGATTGACATGCTGAAACTTGCAAATTGCAGATGTATCAATCATCCAAAGAATTTAAGAAGAAAAAAATATCTGCTGTGTCATATACAGTATATGGTCATGAAAATATTATGTACATAAACACACTTTCATATCATTTATAAAGCTAATTTAATTTCAAGTAGTGGCTGAAAGTGCTTTAGTGAAAAAGCATGTTGGGCACTCAGACATTTTACTTTCCCTGATTAACTTGCTTGATTCCAACATACACCACTTTCCTGGGTATTTCACCTTGAAACATCTCTCTAAGTTCAGCTGATGTTTTTGGTGGACTCAAGTAATTAAGGTAGGCTATAGATTCTTCCATCAAATACTCCTTAACCAGGCAAAAACATGATGAATGCTTTTAAAGCTTTCCATTCTATTAAAAGAAAAAGTAACCCATTAAAAAATATCACCGGAGGAAATATACATTTACGATCCAATGTCGATTTGGCCAAAAATCTGGAGGTAAGAGGAAAATGTCCATACACCATCTGTTTGGCCTCTCGTAGGGATAGCTGTCATGTTATTATCACTATCAAAAGTCACAGTATATTCCATTACTTTCCTCTTCCATCTATTTTGATTTGACATATTGTATCCATTTTAGCCAAGGGTTCTCTTCTAGTCTCTCTTCTAAGTAGATTTACCCATCCCTTGATTTTTTATAAAAACACAGGGAATTACAGCACAGACAAGCTTAATCACAATCCATATAATCACAACAATTGTTGCCGAAATTCACTTTACATGTTAAAAATGACAGCAGGCAGGAATTTTCTGTACTCCTGGAGGAAAAGCACTGAATTAAGTAGATCTCTGAATGAACTTCCCTAGAAAAAAATCAGGCAAGTTCATAAAGCATCAATCCATTGATTGATCTGGCCTGTTGCGGAGCCATTTCAGGCATTATCAATAGATCAGCACACCCGAGAGATTCCTCTGCTGCATTTCAAATAACAGTCTGCAAATTGCCCAATTATTAGATTAGTTTGGCAGGTTCCTACTTGGCAATAAAAAGGAGCGTGAACCTTGCTGTCCCAGAGCAGATAATTTTAAACAATGGCAGTTCAGTCCATGTTTTTCAAGGAGCCTTTGGGGCTCCTTGAAAAACATGGATTGAACTGCCATAGTTTAAAATCACAGCATCAGCGAGCAAAGGAAAGCTGCATCCATTTAATTCATTAAGCTTCTTTACTGAGCTTCACAGTAATGTTAAGTGTTCTGATGTTCATGGGGCCGCATTTTGAGCTGATTTTTGAGTGATTGCTTTGCCTCATTTAGAGAAAGAAAAATTACTAGATATCTCTTTAAGACCCTTAATTTAGCTGTTAATTGCAACACAAGTGTCTTTCCAACACAAGGTGGACAAAGCAGGATGCATTTAAAGGAATATTCCAGGTTCAATACTCAATCATCAGCATTTGAGGCATAATGTTGATTACCACAAAAATTACCTCCTTCTTTATATAAAAAAGGTAATGGTAAGTTACTTACAATGAAAGTGAATGTGGCCAATTTTTGGAGGATTTAGAGGCAGAAATGTGAAGCTGATATAATTTTATAAAAGCACTTAAATTCTTTTTTCTGCTTAAAAGTGTGTATTATTTGAGCTGTAAAGAGGTTTAAATATTTTTTTTTGTTTACGGGTTCACGCTGTCATGTTAACGAAGCTGTAAAAGTAGATATAACTTTTAACCAAAAAGGTTAGAGATTTTAACACACAAATCATCTTAACATGCATTTTGTTTGACTTGTTGCTATACTTTTGAAACAGTGAGTATATTAATGTTTAGAGATTGGCCGCATTCACTTCCATTGTGATAGGTGCAGTCACTTTTACATTTGCTAGGTGAAATTCCATGAGTAAAGAAGGCATGGGTGAATGTTTAGCCCGTATGAAACCAGCAAAATACGAATGGCCAAAAGTGAAGTTAAAAATAAAATTGCCGCTAAATCCATCTTTGTCCATTGTAAATATTATGTGTAGCTGTGCACTAAGTACCGCCCACATAGAGGTCACTGACAAACCAAGCAACTTCTTATTGGTAAAGTGGAAAAGTGGGAAATTCGCCTGTCAAAGTTCACCAACTTGAACTCCATGTGAAATCCGCGAGGGGAAATTCTTTGTCACCATAAGTCAATAGTGCGAAATTCACGATTGCGCAGATTCCCACAGAGCTGACTGTATTTTTCCTGCTGAATTTCGTCATGCATAACCAAGATTTTCTTTTTTTTTTAAGGAGGGACAAATGTAGATAAATGTTTGTGGTAATCAGCATTATGCCACTATTGCTATTGATTGAGCTTAGCTTGTATTAGACTCTGAATGTTCCCTTAATTTGCTTAAGTTGTGTATAAAAGTGATATGATTTATACTTTATATTTATACTCATAACCTCTCCCACCATTAAATGGGTTGGAATTTTACTCAACATGACTCTTAAGTCATAAATAATAGACTGCACAGAAAGTAATGGTTTTAAACATCTGACTAGTGTCAAGAAGGTTAAATATTTTGCTCAATGACTGCTAATGGTCTGAGATGCTAGCCAAAGAATTATGTCTTAAGTAATTCCTTACCCATAAGAATAAACCATTTTCCACACATTTTCCAACCATCAACAATTTTGTTTGTAGACATTAACAACTTTTTTACTTTAGAAAATAACTGATAAGTTAAGAGCAGGGTATTCCGTGAGCCTTGCAAAACCTTTATGAAAGATCTCCATCAAGCTTGTCTCATCATTTAAGAATGAAAAAGGGAGATGCCAAAGAAAAGAAGAAATCACCAATGACAGGAAGTGCATGGGTTATCACGAAGGCCTTTCACTCAGTTGACCCCGCACAGCTGCTTTGACTGGCTTAGCTTTATTTTCTACTGATCCAGTGGGGGCAGTTCAGGGAAGAGCTCTAAGACCAGTCAATACATCAGACAGTTTTTTTTTACAACATTAGAGGTCAGCGGTGCAGTATTGATTGGAAAATATACTCTCAAGAGCAGTTTATTAAAAGACACCTAACACAGGGCCAACTGTGACGCCCTGTCCGAGTCTCTGGGGCAAGCACATGAACTGAATTGTCTTACTGATAAAGAATCCGGATGCAATTAAAAGGGAATTGTATATTTAAATCAGGTTATTGTGTTACTCCATGTGATGTTTTTGTTTCACAGGAAGAGAGGCTCATAAAAGAAGCCGGGAAGACAAGATAAACAGCAATAAGAGAAGACAGCCTTTTGAATCCTCACAAAAGGGTCACACCCATATATAACACTCACAAACGAAGCGCTCTGATGCTTTAATCTGACAGTCAATGGTCAATTAACTAAATGAAATCCATTATAACCCATTCTTGACTAGAACACATAAATGTTGCACTTTGGAATATTATAAACCTTATTAATTACCAGCATGAATTGGTCCTTACAAGAATACCAGTGAGTGTGTGTGTGTGTGTGTGTGTGTGTGTGTGTGTGTGTGTGGGGTAGAAAGCAAAACATATTTGTTAGTTATGAGTTTTTATATTGTTATTTGTTCATTTATTTGTTTGTACATAGTTGTTTTTTATATGTACTTATTTTTTCATTATGATTACTTTTTGCCTCCTACTTGTAAATTACTTGCATAAAGTAAAGCAGGAAGTTCCATGTAAATTTATTGAAATGTAATTTAATGCAAATGTTTCATCACAATGGATTACTTGATCCGTCACATCACTCATTTGGCATCTATCAGCCTATGATGTTGCCGACAAAATAATCAAGTAAAAATACAACGGATGACTTTTATATTTATAAATGAATTCTCATTATTATTATTATATTGATGTAACTCACTTATGCTATACTTTTGCTATACCTAAATATACATATAATTATACTATAATTATTGTTGCTACACTGCTAAATAATTTAGAGTCTACAGCTAGTTTTCTGTGTATATCTTGTCCTATGTATCTATTGTTCTGTTCTGTGTATTTATTGTCCTGGACTCTGTTGTGTATTACACTTTATGTAGTATTGCGTACTGTTCTGTGTTGCACCATTGTTCTGGAGTAACAACATTTCGTTCCAATGTATATAAGCTATGAAGAGGAACGACAATAAAAACCCACTTGACTTGAATGCTCTTTCAATACTCATTTAACCATTTTTCGGGTTCCGCATACCGAATTACCTGATCTTTCCAATAAATGTCCAATAAACGGGCTGCACAATAATCTAGCGCAGCATCACTACCGCCATCTGTCTGCATCTCATGCTTTCATGTGTTCAGTTTGCGCACATTTATCATCATTTTGCCAAATGTAGAATCTATGGGTTGAATTTAACTTAGTGTGCCAAGCCTTGTTTTTAGAGTCATGTAGACACGTTGAGCCGTCTAAAAACGCCTGGCGATGCATTTGACAGAAAAAACACTTGCACATTACGAACTGTTATGAATTAAACTTTTATATTCTTAACGGACTTACCTGGAGCGTTAAAAGCGACCAGCAGAAGTATCCAAAAAGTCGCCAACATCGCCATCGCACTTTACGCCTTGCGCCAAATATCCGATCTGATACTGCGATCTGCAACGAGCGATTCGGTAATTCATGCAACTTCGACAGAATCCACTTCAGTCCAGCCCTTCACAATACGACAGAAATCGACGAGAATGCAGTGTGCTTTCGATCAACTGTTAATAAAACTGCACTTAACGCAACGTCTGCAGTTGTTGCGCGATAAATGCGAGAATATGCCGAGGGAAGAGTTGAGTACAGCCAGGTATCTAGATCACATCCAAAGCCCGTGTAATTGCGAACAGATGCTCAAAGAGCAGTGAGACTCTCTGTCGGACTCTGCAGATCGAAAAGTCGTGAGAAACCGCTCGACGAGGGGGCCGAGACGGATAAGTTCAGAAAACAACCGTTTTCAGGGCAAGAGATCCCGCTATAACAGACGCATCCCGAGCGTTGAATCCAGTTCGTCTATTCAACCCCCTCCTGTTTGATGCCTCAATGACAAGTCCCCAAAACAACAGCGCTCTGAATAACTGAGCGTTTTATGCATCCAATCCGTTTGCTCCGCAATACAAATGTGTATAATACGACACTTTGCTACTTCTGCGCAGAAGCAACAAAAATATACCCTATAAGTCCCAATGGTCCCGCTCAATTCCCTCAATTTGGGAGTCTGGGGATTATCAGATTATTATTGCTGTGTGTTGTAGACGTCGGAACGGACCTGGAATCCGTCCGTCTTTCACACCGAGCAGTTGTTTCCCGAGAAAACGGATTGACTCTCCAGTAAATGGCAACAATCCCGTGGCTAGGAGGACTTCTAGCAATGCCGTCACAACCTGAACTGTTGTAGTGTATCAGATACACGCGCGAGCCGACATCCGAATTAGGGTGATGTCAGAAAAAGGCGGGGCTTCTACTCTCGTGAAGAGCAGGAGGATTTAGGCGCCATTGCTCGAAGTTTACTCTGAGGTGCAGGTACACTCAGACACAATGAAAACTGCGCTTAGATGTTAAGCTTGAGATGTTTTATAAGACAACACTTTTACAACATAATGTCGTTTTTGAGCTTAAGTGTTTACAAGAAGAACGTATTTTATCTCCAAATGTACTTTCCTTGATAAAAACGTCCCAGTGACACTGAAGAGACTTATGGAACTATGGATATATATCACGTTATCCCATGTATTAACTGTCCTAACTAGTTATATTTCAGACATTTCAGGTTGGACAGTCAGTGACAGAATGTGAGGTGATTGAGGAGGTGGAAATAGTAAAACACTTCCCTCTACTGGTCACTCCCACAGAGGGAAATGACTAAAACTCCTCTGCAAGGCAGAACGCTGGCTAGCTGTGTTGTGGTTTATTGTTAGTCCTTTATGCTATATAGACACACTACGACAAGGTAATTAGGGCAGTGTACAGGTCAACTCAGATATCTATAAAAAAAAATGCTGCCACATTGGTGTGGGTAGTGTAATAATCATATTTTATCACATATAGTTATTTTTAGTATTTTTATTTGTTGTATTTTTATTTATTTTTTTGCTGTTGCTATTTTACAAAAGCTTCAAATGTGCCTCATCCAATTAGAATTTAGATGTAGAACTATTATTAGCTTTACTGTTACTCCAGTATATCATTAGGTGAAGATATTTATACTATTGCCAGACTTGTCATGCATTTGTTATGACTAACCGTATCTTTTGATTTGCGTCTATCAACTTACACGTAAAAAGTGAAAGAATCAAATGACATTTTAGTACATTTTAAAGTAAATTATTTAATTCACTTGATTATCCATAAATAGCTGCAAAGTTGTAAAACGAATAGTACCAACACTAAATTCAGATTTGATTCAAGTAGGTATAGCTGCAGGCTGGAGACATCCAAAATGGGGGCAGAATATCCGAAAGAGGGTGGGGTTACTCCCCAAGGGGGTTGCGCCAACTCCAAAAGTGGGCGTCACTTCCACTGTTAATGTTAGGGAAAGAATAAGGTAAATGATCGGATCGTGCCTGGCCGACCCCGTTAAGGTATAGTCTTCTGACCTTGAGCGAATACGAATTTGTTCGACGCATGCACACTAGTAAGGTTTTTGATACTCTTTTAGTACAGTCAATGGCCGGCACATGCACTGATGATGCACACAGACGAGGGCCATGTCCACAGGTCAAGAATATGTGGGTGGCATGCGCTCAGCTGTACTGTACTGTTGACAAAATTTCCGTCATGCATACTGTGCGCGGAGGGACCAGCAATGTGCCTATACACACTAGAGTAAATGTTGCATCAGAGAATGCTGCAAATGCATTGATTTCAAAGGGGATGGTGTGTCGGACGGATGGAGAGGGAAAATAAGGATTTCTGATAGTAAGCTCCAAAGTGACCAAAAGTTAAGAAAGTTTTTTCTTTTACAGCAACACACTCTGGTGAGAGTGGTAGGAGTAGTGGTAGACAGACAAGCACAAACAAGTGTGGTATCCATGTCTTCATCTATTATCTTTATCTGTTAGGCTAAAAAGATAGTAGCCTAATTGTGGAGAGAGAGCCTGGAGAAGAGTGGCCATCTCGATCCATGACCGCCTCTTCCCTCTGTGGTACATGCCTTCCAAACGGAGCTTTCGCAGTCCCATGCGTCAAATGCTTTGTCGAAGCTTTCCGTAGTGTGTAGACCCCTAAGGCCCAGGTATACTTTGTTTTTACGTGTTCCGGATCGGCTCGCGCCTGGTGGACCGTGTTGCCTTAATGAGTATACTCTTCTGACTGCGAGCGAATATGAATGTGTTTGACGCATGCCCACTACAACTTCTTTGTTATACTCTTTTAGTACAGTCAATAGCAGGCGCATGTGTCAGCGACGAATACAGCCGAGGACCTTGGCTCAAGAAAATCTAGTCACACATACTGTGCGCGGAGAGATCCGCAACACGGACACCTGGGGCCGGTTGTACCAACTATATGTACGTTACAACTTAGCCTAGTTGTGGCATAAATGAGCACAAAGTCACAACTTATGCACTACTATATATTTGAGCGTTGCACCATTAAACTTAGGTAGAACGTAACCCTACGTATTAACTAAATATTTACGGAAGCCTCCGACCAGGAGTAACGGTTGGAATAAAAAAGCAGACTCATTTAATGACATCAATGTGCTCATGTTTTGCATGATATTCATCAATCATTTCGACATATATGATGATGTTGGCATTTACACTCATTTACATTTACAAGAGAGAAAATGAACGTACCTTTAAACGGCTCTTCAACATGAAACCGTTGAAATGGTGCCATTTTCAGTTTGTGTCGTCCAATGTCAAGTGTCAACATATACAAGATATTAAAATGAATAAATGTCTGCTTTTTTTCTCCAGCCTGTTGTATCTGCATTATTTATCACCCATTATTTATTTTAGATACACTTAATATTTATTGTTATTTACACAGGGCAATTATTAAATCTACTTTTATTACGTATCGTATATTAATGGGGATATCATTTATTACAGCTGACAGTTACACGAGCAGACAAGGTTTGAACATCAACTGTAATGAGATAAAAACTGAAATTCACGGCTTGTTTAACACTTCTGTGTATAAATTTGAAAGCTGTTTATTTTATCAGTACAGGTAAACGTCATATTATGCGAGTACGCATTACTTTATGGAGTACGACCTACTAGTTAAGTCTTGCCTTAAGAACAGGTGGTGCAACCAAATTAAGCACTGACTTAGTTACAAACTAACTAGTAGTTACTAAGCCCTTAGTGTGAACTTTACGTGCTAACTTACATGAGAACTTATGCACAGCTGGTGCAACACTACCCTGAAGTATACTTTGGCCTTTAAGGGGCTCCCTATATCTTTAATGGCGGTTTGGATCTCCTGCCCCTTTTTGGAGGTCTGCCTGCAGCTATATCCCTCTCTTTTGATTGGCTACATTTAAAAAGAAATCTTGTAAAATAGCTGTTTTTTTTTTTCTCAACATACTAAAACAAACAGACTTTTTACTTTTTGTTACACAAGTTACATTAAAACAGACTTATGCTTTTATGTATAGATTTCACTGTTTTAGCCTTATCCTTTCAATAGACTTCCAATATTAAACTATGAAAATCCATTATAAAAAAATACAAATTGTTACATGTTTATAACTATGACATAAACCATTTAAAAATTATTTTTGTAAAATTCACTACCTTTCCTATTTTACACCAAAGTATTATTTTTATTTATTTTTTGAAGGTAGTGTATACTTGTTTTTCAAGTTGAAAACATTGTCAGTGAAGAGCATGCCTGGTTCGAAATATAAGGCTTAAAGTAAACAAAGAAAATCAAGGTAAATATCACTTGTGAGCAGAATTTTCTTTTGGGGCAGAATTTTCAATAAATGCCAAATTATTCAAAAAGTGTTATATTATTATTTAGTTGTTTGTATTCCGGTTACATAAAATGTTTGCTATGAAATTAGACTTAACAAGACAAAGGAGTAACCATTTTATTTTAAAAACGTAAAAAATTGTATTTACATCAACATAATTTCCACCACAGAATTATATGAAACAAAATACAGAATTTGAGGTGTGCTAGAAATAAAACTGTGGTGTGAATTTTCATGAAAAACATAACTCTCCTTTGTAAATACACTGTGAGATATTGTCATTGGAATTGTTTTGTATTAATCATGGTACATTAATCCCTTATGTTTATAATATAATGATAAACTGAAAGACATTTGTAGTTTTTGTTGTTGTCCTAAGTTTGCAAAGATGTAATTCTGGTTCTGTTCACTCTACCTCACTTTGATAAGTCTCATTTTATTCCACTAGATAGAAGCAAGCACTAGAACATTTTTTTTCTTTTATCACTTTCCATCACAATATACAGATCTGAAATGTAGGTGGCACTGTAACCCATTTTAGCCCACACAGATTCGCTCATCCATAGATATTAAGTCTAATTTTCAGTTCAAGCACCACCCTTGTTGTTTCATTGAATACCTTAGACTCTGAGTGGACTAGAAGCTCAGTCTAGGTGTCATTAGAAAGCTGAGATCCTCCCTTTTGCATTGATGAATATAAAAAAGGTAAAAGCAGATATAACATTTTTGGCTACAGCAGCAGTTATCTGAGCATAAAAGAGACATTTGTATTTGATGACATACTGACTATTGTATTTTATATTTCACATACAAATTTTCGAACTGTGGTATAAGGGCAACAAAATACATTCCTGAGAAAGAGAGCTTTCATTTGATATATGGCTCGTGCTATGTGACTATAAGTCTTTTATTTTCATATAAATCCCATTACCTCTAGGGGGCAATAATTTGCAATGCAAATGTTTTAAGTCATTTGTTATTTGATGTAATATAAATGCAGATTTGTTGGTCACCTCTGGAAAGATTAGATTCTAAGCTTTCAAATGATACCTCATATGCCTGACTTATGTATTAGGGGACTCTAAAGTTTTAAATGCAAACGTTTTTGCGATATTTTGACACTGGTTCAGATGACAGTAAGTGAGTGTTTTCGGGCGATGCAAAGAGGTATGGCAGCTCACCCATATCTCTCCCACACCTCGCTCACAGCTTGTGGTTAAAGTCTTCAGTAAATCTGCTCCTGTGTTTATTAAGCCGAAACATGTGTTGCGTGTAATGAATAACCGTGCATTGCACCACACAATCAGTTTTTGTGATAGGATGTGCAGTTGAGCCAGGCATGTACCTTCTAAAAATGAATATATACCAATTTTAGCCCCAGGAAGTTGGAAAAAAGGATACTGCATTAATAGCATTATTATTTTTTTTTTTATTGTTTTATGCGTTCAATTATTAATCGCAAAAATGAACAAGTTTAATTTTACAGCCCTAATATTTACTTAATGTGGCAAATTGTGATGTTGTTCACCAAACATAAACAACTACATTTCTCGTTGTTTTGTCTCCCTCATGTTGACCTGTTTTGGACAATGCCCAGCTCTGTGTTTTTGCAATACTCTATGTATTTTTACCATGTGAATATTTCAGAGCTGTTTGCCAACTGATAGCCATGCAAATTTATTTCCAGCACTTTCCTAGCAAATTCCTAGCAAAGTTTTTACAGTCGCACAAAATATGGTGTCATACCACCTAACCCTGCTGCCACATCATTATGGTAATCTTAAAATGAAAATGTTCTCATTTTAAGGTGTAAAGCAACAACTTTCCATTTCATGTGACAAAGTGAAGCAAATTCTTTCAAAAACATGCATAAAATATGGTGACAGTATTGCACTCAGTGGTTAATTTCTATGCATGTTCAAGATCCATTTTCCCATGCACTGTGGGTGGGAAACTCCCAACAATTTACAAATTGGAAAGACTGATGACTTAATTCATCAAAACATCCATCTTGTAATGTTGATGGAAAAACACTGTTTAGTTTGTAGTCTCCCCAATGTAGGATCTAGCGTTTGATACATAGAGGTGTTTTGACTCGTACTGAAGCATGAAGAACATGAGAGGTTGCAAAACAACCAGGGTGTTTGATCATTATTCTCTGTTTTCTACATAAATGACCAGAAAGACAAAACAAAATTAATTATGAAAATTTCCATCTGTTCAGGTCTTCAGTCCTCCCATTGCACCGTCTTCTCACTTTTACAAAAGATCCATGAAACAAACGACTCCTTTGATAATCAGATGAAGTTTACTCGCAGCATGAGACTTCATCCCCTTTACTGTTTTTTTGTTTGTTTTGTTTTGGCTACAAATATAAACACACACAAACACGTGCTAGTTTTGACTCACACGAACATGCAAAACTTTAGCCATTCATTGTGAGTCTGATCAAGTTGTATTACCATCTCTTAAAATCTCCCATTGGTGTGAATGGCAATCACAAATAGACAATACATTTACATTTATGCATTTGGCAGACGCTTTTATCCAAAGCGACTTACAGTGCAATTATTACAGGGACTATCCCCCCGGAGCAACCTGGAGTTAAGTGCCTTGCTCAAGGACACAATGGTGGTGGCCATGGGGATCGAACCGGCGACCTTCTGATTAACAGTTATGTGCTGTAGCCCACTACACCACCACCACTCCAGTAAATAAACAATAAAGTGTTTATTATGGTTTGTTCCACATGGTTAAAAAAAAACAGTAGTAAAGCATTGAAAAAGTGGAATGACTGATATACACATACTTGAGTGTGAATTATTTAATGTTTACCCAAAGGCTAAGTCTTGTCAATGTAGTGTGCATTGACATCAATGCCACTCTTCAACCTACAGAAGCTACAACTCAATGATCATCATTTATGAGAATGAAAATTAATAGCCATGATATTGGAAATGACTAAACTCATGACTGATTTAAAGATTATGTAGTAATTCCATACACTTTGTGAAAAACTTGCTGGAGGGGGCCAAAGACACCTCTGCTTAAATCTCCACACTCTTAAAGGCACCTGTGCTTTACATTTGTGAAAGGCACCTTTAGATTTGAGAATGAAAGGGGCAGGGGACGGTGGAGGTAAGTGCGTTTGAATACACCCTCAACACCATTGCTGAGTTTGCAAGACAATGTGACATATATACCGTGTTTTACAACATAACTGGAAAAGCTACATTAATGTGAAAATAGCTAAACTACTGTCATGCTACTGGGAAATGTAGTTAAATTAGCACTTTTACCTTTTGTTAGTTACTCCCCAACACTGATGATGAATCTGGACTGTGTTAGGATCAGAGCAAAATCCAAGAAATTAGAATAAAAGAACGTGTTTCCACTTCAAATATCTCCGTTAAATTGTATTCTGTTCTGGGACAGAGCAACCTAAAACAGGTTCTTGGGACATGTTTATTAAAAAACAAGAAAATGATGTAGACATGCGATTCAGGCAGCTTTTGAAATCTAATGCAGCTAACTTTGGATTTGAAATTCAATACATACAATGTGATATTCATGATCAAAAGTCCAAGAATGGGAGAAAACATGGGTGCCATTCTAGGATCCTTGTTTCGGATTTCTAAAGTTACATAAAATGTCACTTTTCTCAAATGAGATGTCCTATTATTGTAATCACACATTTTTCATAGTTCTCTTACGAGAGGTTCTCTCGTATTGCGTAAGCTAGCTGGACGCTTGTTGAGCGCCCAGCTCAACAAGCCAGACTTCTCAGCGTCGACAGGGTGGCCGCCCTCGATCACGCTCAGACCGCCGCCCCCCTGCGGGCCTCGGCCTAAGATTGTACTGAAACCTGAGCAACCGAAGTCCTCCTAGCGTTGTTGAGAAAACGACGGCTCAGTCCCGCCACGGCCGGACCACCGTCAAAGCTTCGCCCACTGTCAGTCCCCTTCTCTCAGGCTACTGCAGTGGTGGATTCAGCAGCCAACAAGCCGGTGATACTACCCGTTTGCCTGCACTCAAACGCCGTTTTCACGGCGACCCAAAGAAATCTTGTAAAGAGTAAACATGCCTTATGTGTAGAAAATGTGCCCACAATCCAGTGCTCACCCCTACACACAAGCATTACACATCCTGTGTCCCTATCAGAGCACACTCATAAGCGGTTATGACCCGCTCGAGTGTTAGAGTTAATAAACGCGCCCACGAGCCCGTGCGCGCGCCCCTCCTCTGCCCGCTTTGTCACACAGCCAGCTGTATGTAAGTCCCGTACGCCCCTGTCAGTCCCCTTCTCTCAGGCTACTGCAGTGGTGGATTCAGCAGCCAACAAGCCGGTGATATTACCCGCTTGCCTGCACTCAAGCGCCGTTTCCACGGCGACCCAAAATAAAGCCTTATGTGTAGAAAATGTGCCCACAATTCAGTGTTCACCCCTACACACAAGCATTACACGTCCGTGTCCCTATCAGAGCACACTCACATAAAGCGGTTACGACCAGCTCGAGTGTTAGGGTTAATAACGCACCCACGAATCCGTGCGGCGCCCATTCTCTGGCCGCTCTGTCACACGACCAGCCTTATGTGTAGAAAATGTGCCCACAATCTAGTGTTCACCTCTACACACAAGCATTACACGTTCCGTGTCCCCATCAGAGCACACTCAAAAGCGGTTATGAACCACTCGAGTGTTAGAGTCAATAAATGCGCTCACGAATACGTGCGCGCGCCCATTCTCTGCCCGCTCTGTCACATGGCCAGCAAACACTTCTCTGTATGTAAGTCCCGTGCCCGTGGCTATGCTTGCGCATCACTTAACAGACGTGACTCTTTCCCCATTCACCTCAATCGGAAGTCACTCACAGAACAGCCTGTCCATGCTGTCTGCGAGCAGTCCAGCATAAGCACAGTAAGCGCGCTCACACATTCTGTTCAGCTGCTGTGTCGCGCAATCAGAGCGATTTGGCCATTCACCGTCTAACATTACGCTTCAAAGCGTGGGAAGATATTCCAGGGATATCCGAATGGGTGTTAAGCACAATAAAACAGGGCTATTTGCTACAGTTCGATCGCCGTCCTCCTTGCTTCAGAGCGCGGCTCGAAACTACTTTGAACACGGAAGCAGCGCGCATGCTTCGTTCAGAAATAGCAAACCTTCTGTGCAAAAGGGCCATAGAGAGAGTGCCGCCTCCCCTGAGTGAGTCAGGGTTTTACAGCCATTATTTTCTTGTCCCCAAGAAAGACGGCGGCCTCAGACCAATATTAGATCTCAGGGTTTTGAACAAAGCGCTTGCAAAAAGACCGTTCAAAATGCTTACAACCAGCAAACTCCACGCGCATGTGCGCCAGGGGGACTGGTTTATTTCTCTCGATCTGAAAAATGCATACTTTCAGATTCAGATAAATCCCTGTCACAGGCCATTCTTGAGATTCGCCTTTGACGGCCAGATTTATCAATACACCGTCCTTCCGTTCGGCCTGTCCTTAGCACCCCGTACTTTCACGAAGTGCATGGACGCGGCGCTCACACCCCTGCGGAGTCAGGGTTTGCGAATTCTGAACTATTTGGACGATTGGCTGATTTTGGCACAATCACATACGGAGCTTCTGTCTCACAGGACAGTTCTCCTCAGTCATCTGAACAGTTTGGGCCTTGCAGTCAATTGGACCAAGAGCTCACTACAGCCCAGTCAGGCAATTTCCTTCCTTGGAATAGAACTAGACTCAGTGGCAATGACGGCTCGCTTATCTACATAGCCGCGTCATTTCAGATGAACAGCCTCACACCTCTGAAGAAATTTCAGAGAGTGCTAGGCTACATGGCCTCAGCCGCAGCAGTACTTCAGCTGGGTTTACTGCACATGCGCCCGCTTCAGCATTGGCTAAACACCCGCGCGTCTCGCCGGGCTTGGGCCACAGGCCGCCAGCCCATCAAGGTGACTCAGACCTGTATTTCAGCTCTGCAGCCCTGGACAGTGGCCGAATGGTATCAGCGGGGAGTGACAATGGGAGCTGTATCTCGCCGAAAAGTCATCTCGACAGACGCGTCCAACACGGGTTGGGGCGCGGTCTGCGAGGGCTCTCCGGTTTTCGGCCTATGGTCAGTTCAGGAAAAGCTCCTTCACATAAATTGTCTGAAAATGATAGCGGTCGAGTGCAGCGCTATGCGCTTTCTCCGGTCATTCAGGGTCACCACGTCCTGGTCCGTTCGGACAGCAGATCTGTGGTATCCTACCTAAACCGTCAGGGCGGTGTCAGATCCAGGAACCTCTTCCATCTGACGAAACACATACTGAGTTGGTCCCAGTGCCACCTGCGCTCGCTGAGGGCGACGCACGTGCCAGGCCACCTGAACGACGGCCCGGACAGACTGTCCAGAGACAATATTCCCCCAGGGGAATGGTCCCTGCATGCTCAAACAGTCCAGACGTTATGGCACCTATTCGGCAGAGCGGAGATAGACCTCTTTGCGTCCAAAGAGAACTCTCACTGCCCAATATTTTTCTCGAAAAGTGAGGACGCGCTGGCCCAGGACTGGCCCAGACGCCCGCTTACGCCTTCCCTCCCGTCTCGCTATTGCCACAGGTAATGCAGAGGATCAGGAAACGCGTCACTCGGTGCTCCTCATAGCCCGCGTTGGGAGAATCAGACATGGTTCCTGGAGCTTACGCAGCTGTCACTGACAGCGCCGTGGCCCATCCCAGTGAGAGCAGATTTCCTCTCTCAAGCTCGCGGCACAATCTGGCATCCCCACCCAGAGCGCTGGGCTGCATGCGTGGTGATCAACGACTACCCGTCGCTCTGCCAGAAGGAGTAATAAACACCATCATACACGCTAGAGCCCCTTCCACGAGAAGACTCTATGCGTCAAAATGGTCTGAGTTCTCAAAATGGTGCACCGACCGAGACCTGGACCCGCGGACATGTGGGGTGTCGTCGCTGCTCGTATTTCTACAAGAGCTGCTGGATAAGGGCAGATCCCCATCCACGCTCAAAGTGTAGTGGCGGCCGTTGCGGCGTTCGCTGAACCCCTGCACGGCCAGTCATGGGGTAAAACGAGCTGGTCATCCGCTTCCTCAGGGGAGCTAGAAGGATGAACCCCCGCGCCTCCATCGGTTCCTATCTGGGATCTTTCTATAGTTCTCGATACTATGAAAGCCCCCCTTTCAAACCACTTCAATCCGTGGATTTGAAATACCTTTCACTCAAAACCGCTTTTCTGACTGCCCTGTCATCAGTCAAACGTGTGGGAGACCTTCACGCGCTGTCTGTCAGCCATGCGTGTCTTGAGTTTGGACCAAGTGACTCCAAGGTCATTTTAAAGCCTAGACACGGCTATGTTCCCAAGGTGATCGGTACTCCTTTCAGAGCACAGGTCATTTCCCTATCGGCGCTGCCAGCATCCGATAGCTGAACGCGACGCCAATCTCCTTTGCCCGGTCAGAGCACTGAGATTGTATACTGCGCGCTCGCCGCTTTCAGACGCTCTGAGCAGCTTTTCGTTTCGTTCGAGGGCGCACCAAAGGTCTCGCCGCCTCGAAACAGACACTATCTAGATGGATAGTGGACGCTATTGCTGCTGCATACGGCGTCAAAAGACCTGCCATGCCCGTTGGGCATTAGGGCTCACTCCACTAGAGGCATGGCATCCTCGTGGGCATGGTCCAGCGGGATTTCCATTCACGACATATGTGTGGCAGCGGGATGGACTTCCCCTCCACCTTTGTCAGATTTTACAATATGGAAGTGCCCGCTCTGCAGGCAAAACTACTAGCGGTTTAATACGCTACAGCTCCCCTGGTGAGCTGCACTGATGGGACACATTCCACACAGACCGGCACCGCCGCTCTGTCGTTCCCTTCCCACTATGTGCTTATGTATTACACAATCAATGACCCGCATTCTTGCCGGCCAAATATTATTTCCCCACTCATAAGGGCTCCCCGGGTCCCCCTTAATTCCCTGGGGCTCATACAGTGGATGCTTGGCGCGACGGCGTTGACAATGGGTTCCCGTAGCGTAAGCTAGCTTACGCAATACGAGAGAACCTCTCGTGAAGAGAACGTATCGGTTACCTAACGTAACCTCGGTTCTCTCTAGATGAGGGAACGAGTATTGCGTAGCCGGCCGTGCTTCGCGCCACGAGCGACTTTTCGCTTCAGTCAATGAAAACCAGGGTTCCAGCCTACGAACTACGCTTATATGCACTCTAGTCACGCCCATTTTGGCGGGCTTTGTTGCAGTGAGCGCCGGACGCCTCTCATTGGATGCGAGTTCGCCCAAGCTCGTCTATAGGCTGCAGCAGTTGCCGCAGAGCAACCTATGAGCTCGCTAGCTAGCCCGCTCAAGGTCTGCAGCTGCCGCGACTGCGTTGATAATGGATACAAAAATTAAGGATAATTTTTTGGCTTCAATATCTCAGAAAAGATGAATCTTTCCCGTAGCGTAAGCTAGCTTACGCAATACTCGTTCCCTCATCTAGAGAGAACCGAGGTTACGTTAGGTAACCGATACGTTTTTCATATAGTTTTTTTTTTATCATATAAAAAATACAATAATATTATAAGATTAATTTTTTGTACCAAAATCTTACATGACCATATTTTATCCTTTCACTGAACCCTAGAATTAAACAACCTGTTACTTATCATTATTATTATTATTTAGCCTTTAAGACTATGTAAACACACAATGCAAGTAACAGAAGAGGTTGTGGGGTTGCTGTCGGGTCCAATAGACTGTAGATTGTATTGCCCCAAGCTTCAATAACAGCCTCTTTGCTAAGCCAGCATTACGTTGTGACAGGTTTACAAAACAATCTGTGATGAAATGTGCCACACAATCTGTAATTAGTATCTTCTGATGTTTCGAAATATAAGATGTATCTTACTTCCTCCAACTTACTTGACTGAGACTAGGTGGGCCATACTGCTGAACACTGAATTGCAAATGGTGATATGTAAACGTATGGTATAGATCTTAAAATGCATAAATCTTAAGGCAGGGCATGATTAGAACCAGCATATAAAAACATATAATTTGTTTTTCACTTCGCTTTCTGTTTATTATTCAACGAAGAGAATAATCAAATCTAACATTATGTAACACTTGCCATCACAGAACAGTCCAGAGACCCCTGCGTTTTCGATTCCCTCCCTCTGCACAACTACTCAAGCACTCGTTTACGCTTTAACACAAACAGAAGGCAGAACACACACGGAGACGACTTGTTCAGTCTCTGCGTGCCTGATTATCTTAGCAATTACCAGTTTGTTTGAGTGGCATTTCATTTTTAAAGGGAAAACAAGCTTCTGAATGCTGTCAATCAAATGAAGTCATCATACTGAAGATGTACGTAAACACATCGATTCTCACTGGATTGGCGAATCCAATTCAGGCTTACCAACATCAAGACAGTAGTGTTAAGGAAACGTGCCAACTGCTTATTAATTAAAAATGAACGTATGTACAAGTACACAGAAACCATATTCCATGTTGGTCTAACTATTTAGCCATGACTTTAAGGCAAACTCAGAGCCATCTGCCAGCTCAGCTACCCACCATCTGGGATGCATTTGCTGCCTTGTTCATGCTATTACTTCATTTTGTGTTTATCCGTGCTGCAGTTCGTGCAGCTCCTCACAGTCGGGGCTCTGTAGGGGGGCATCAACCACTCAGTAACTAAGTTTACATGGACACCAGAAAACGGCTTATTGCTAGAAATCGGCATATTGCACGAAAGCAGCGTTCTTGTTTACATGCACTGTATAAACGCCGTACTCTTCACTCTACATGCGGCTCAGTCAGTAAGCAGCTTTCTTTCCTTGCGCCGCTTGTGTAAATAGCAAACATGATATCCAAGGAAGACTTTGCTATTTTATTCCACATTGCGTCGCATTATTTCCAGATATTCCAGAGTTGGTGATATGTTTGTTTCCTTGACCTGCATCGGAATTGTGCTGCAATAGTGGGATTTCCCTCCTTACATAAATCTCCAGCATTCCCCTCCATGTACGAGCGCATAGATGCGAATGAGAAGAAAGTTTTTAACGCAAAATATATTATTTTCTTTCTTTTTTCGGAGCCGTGTTGACACAAAAATCAGATCTTTCTGAATCCGATTTGGGTGACTGTCATACATTACAATCAGCCACAAATCTGATTCACAGACATGCAGTCTGAGTGGGTACAACAGATTTGGCCAATCAGTTTTGGATATAGACGTCCCACAAATATGATATTTATGGTGTTGTTATGCACACATGCTGCTGATGCACATGAGTATTTTTGTTGTTGTTTTTTTATGCACGTGCAGGTGCTTTCAATGTGGTTGTCTGATTATGGACTGGAGGCAGATGTGGGTAAATAATAAATGTTGATGTAAACAGACACATAAAAAAAGCTAAAAATGTATGTGTGTACGTGCATGTATAATGTACAGATAATTTGTTATAGATTTTTAACTCATTAACTCATACCCTGAAGTGACTTTTATTGAACTCAATGAGAGAAATACAGAAATGTAGATTTTGGTATGCAGTGGTCATCGCAAGGAGAGCTTCAGGTTTTCTTCTAGGTTCTTCTCTGCAGGTAAAAAAAAGAGTAGAAATTGTTACATTTAAATTTTTTTATTTGTATTCTTTTTTTTACAAATTGCTGACTGTGTGAGATTGTTCTTGACCAACATGATCGCATGAGAATGTGTATTCTTATGTAAAGTGTCTAAATGAATGCAGATGAACAGCAATGCAATACAGCAACTACCAATGTGAGTGTAGACAGTAGAAGTCACGTGATCTGCCACAAGATACTGTTAGATTGTCAAGTAGGAACACAAGCAATTAACATAACAGTGACTTTGCAACCCCCCAGTGATGTAACTGCTGTCAGTGTGAACACCCCTTTAAAGCTTAATGGCATCTCTAAAACTACTTTCATGCACACTTAGAAAAATGCAGTGAAAGTTTTGAAAATATTGCAAGCATACAAATTCTGGCACATTTTACATTTGGATTAAGTTTATATTTTGTATAATAATAAAATATAGTGTATCCATTTAATTAGCTTGGCTTTGTTCTTGTAAACCCATCTGCCACTGTGGCATTCAAACACCCTGTTATACTCATGAACATTAATGCACTTGCAAATAAAACCTGAAATGATTGACTAATAACCAGTCTCTATTGGATACCAAGATTTGTTTTAAAAGGCCAACGATTTTGTGTTAAACATGTCTGCTTGGATATTTTTATGAGGCTAGAATGGTCAAACCCCCAGAGTGAACCATTTAAAATCCAACTTTGACTTTACTCTTAGGCAGAAGTTTTTCATTATTATTTATTTATTTTGTGGCGATAAAAATTGCTTTTCTGGTGCCATTCATTTGTGTATTGCATAATTTATTTAACAGCAGTGTGATATATTTGTATTATTTATTTATAATAATACTAATATAATAATATGTATTATTTACTTTTATTTTAGAGATTAGGATGGGCGGGTCTTTCATATAATGCAGTCATACCCATCATATTTGCATTAATATATTGATGAAAATGTTAAACTCACAAATGTTAAAGATGGAAATTATATTTGTTTATCACAATATCACAATTAAGTGAATAAATGTGAATTATAAATAATTTTACTACATTTGAGAGTGACCGAGAGTTGCCATTTTTGTTATGTTGCTGGGTGCGATGCACTAACTGAAAAAGTAAAATAGAATAAAAAATCCATAAATATTCCAGTTTCTACATTGTTGTCACATTTGGCAGTTAATCAAATTGTTTCTAACAAAAGATTGGAACATTGGGACAAGACTTGTTTTCAAAGTGTCTGCCAAATAGGTAAAAAAAATGTAAATATAAATGAAAGATTACAATGACAAACACTGATGAATTGTTCACAATCAGACCATAAACATGTATAAAAAAGTAAATAGGGTCCATTTTGATTTCATGTTGTTTTTTTTTTTTGTTGTTTTTTTATCTGTTCTTTGGAGTTTTATAGTTCAGATTTAAATAAAAGGATACAACATAAACCTCCAACACTGTCCTCTAATAGTGATTATATATTTCATGAAATATCTGATTGCAGAATACCTTAAATCATTTCTGTAGACTTTTTTTCTATTAAAATGTATGTAGTCAATAAATACACTAATTGGTTGAAGTACTCCACTTCTGTCTTATATGGCTAATTTGCATCAGAAAGAGCTTAACAGAAGTCTTTAGAAGTCTGGTAATGTTACCACAAGAGACTGCTGTAAATCATCCCATATAGTGAATTACTGAACATGGCTGAGCATTGATAAACTAACCATTAGGGCATCAGATGAGACAAAGCTTATCCCTTACAAAGTGTTTTAAAAATAACTCATTTCAACACATGATGGTGATCACATGATCAGAGTTGCATAGTAGTGTACTACATTTACTCTGTTACATTTACCGTACTTGAGTAACTTTAAAAAAAAATTAAAAAAATACTTTAAGAGTAGGCTTAAAAGTGGATACTTTTTACTCTCACTCAAGAACATTTCTAATGAAAGTGTTTACTTTTACTTTACAATCGTGGTGTTCCTGTCGTTACATTACTGGGTTTAATTTTAATGTGTAATTTATTGAGAGATTATTAAATGGGATTTTTACGACAGCAGAAGTTCACACAGCTGCGTGTGCAGTCACAGACTTTCACTCAAGACGAGTTTATTACTGCTGCAGCATCAAGCTCTTCTAACTAGTGAAACAATTACTTCGCTCAGCACAGTGAAAAAATAATAGTTTCATCATGCAACACCATTTTACCCTAAGACAGGCAGACATTTTAAAATGTAAATTGTAGCTCCAACATAAAGCAGCACGCTGAGGTAAGTCGTGGCTCTAATTGTAACGTTGCTGGCAGGCGATGACACAGGAGCAGACGAAGACGATGGAGTGAAGAACCCAAGTGCAGTTTTATTTACTCCAAACGTGATATCAAATAACCCTAATATAAAACGTGAACTAAACAAAACAGTAACTTGAACAATGAACATAAACTTGACTAAACTTGGCTTGACTGGACTTGACTTTACTGGAATGAAACAACAACATTACATTCACAAACAATACATTTGCAAACAATACTTTACAAGAGACAATGGCAAACATGAGGGTTTAAATACACGGACACAGGGAAACATAAGCCAATGAACAAACAGAACTCTAAATAAGATAACAAGACAGTAAACTAAAATCGAATGACAAACTAGAACTGATAACAACCTAATGAAACAGTAAACCAATGAAAACAAGACACATGAACATGGAGGGAAACATGAAATCACATGACAAGGGAACTACATGACATGAAACAGGAACTAGAAATTTCAAAATAAAAGACATGAAAACAAATCAATAACAAAAACACATCTAGACATGACACTAATGATAAAGCAAGCTTTTCTGTGACATGGTGATGGTCATTTTCAGGATGATTCTGTAACTGGTCTCTTATGTCATCAGTTTTTAAGTATAAATTTTTAAATCAGTGCAGCAATATATCAGTGTGCTTTGTCCCACATGCTGCATGTCATGAGTAGTATTTACGCATTTACCCCGCACCGTCACGGGTGTACTGTAAACTAGCAGCTTCTTCGGGCCGATTATCTACATAAATCCATGTAAACATCCACGTTAAGTGTAAATGTCCTTTCCTCTGCCGAATGTGTAATTGATAACACAGCGAGGTGCACGCGTGAGAGATATGTGGTCGCGAGGCAATTGTATGGTGAAAAGAGTGTTCCAAGACCCGGATTGGTGCCCTATGCAGACTGCGTACTCTGTGTTTAGGTAGGGCGGTACTGTGTACAGAACTAATGATCTAAATTATGTCGACACTGAAAACTGTTACTATGTTTAACTAAGGACTTAAAGCAATGAAATAGTGAAAGTATGCATTAACAAAACATGATCTTGCTTTGGTTTATATTTCAGCATTATATATAAAATGTCCCTGTGGGACACTGTTCACGTTTTCACTGTAATAATTATTAGAAAGGTTTGAAAACATCTCTTCTTTTTGACAAATTCATCCAGATCTGACATGAGCCCTTAAAGGGATAGTTCACCCAAAAATGAAAATTCTCTCATCATTTACTCACCTCATCATGCCAGATGTGTATGACTTTCTTTCATCTGCTGTACTCAAATTAAGATTTTTAAAATAATTTCTCAGCTTCTTTGGTCCATGCAATGCAAGTGAATGTGTGCCAAAAATTTAAAGCTAAAAAATATTGTTCTGTTCCTCATCCACACCTATCATATCACTTATACAGTATATGGATTTAACTACTGGAGTCGTATGGATTACTTTTATGGTGCCTGCATTGGCTTTTTGTATCACCCATTCACTTGCATTGTACTGACCTACAGAACCGAAATATTCTTCTAGAAATCATAATTTGTGTTCTGCAGAAGAAGTCATACACATCTGGGATGGCATGAGGGTGATTAAATGATTACATAATTGTATTTTTAGGTGAACTATCCCTTTAAAGTGATAGCTCAGCCATAATTTAATATTCCATCATATTTTCTCTACCTACATTTTGTTCCAAACCCGTGTGACCCTTCGGTGGAACACAAAATACGTTGGACAGAATTTTTTACAGTTTTTGGCTACTTTAACCAGCTCTGCACATTATGTATTATATTAAATGTCACAGAGAATAGGAGTGTGTTGAAGTTGGGAGTCTTCAAAAGTGGGTCTATACAATCTGTTAACTTATATTAAATACTTATTACAATGTTTGAATTAATAAGAATGACGACAGTCTTGACTGCAAAGTATTATATTTGTGCTTTTTTTCAATAAAAGTCAATACATTTTATTATTTCTTTTAATTATTAAAATCCTGAAAGTCAGAAATGGGACTGTGCCAAAATAATAATAATAATAATAATAATAATAATAATAATAAAAGAGAAAGAGATGTACAAGTTGCATCACTTCAATCAAGCTCATACAACTTCCTTTTAAAATATATTTTATCTTAAAACATGGTCTGATCATAAATCATAACAAGCAGTTTATTAACAGTTAAGTATTAATGCACATATCTAACAATAGTTCAGTGAAGACATGGAAACAACTGAGAAATGTACTTCTTTCCTCTAATAATGCTTTCCTTGTATCTGGATTAGCTGTGCTTGTATACTGTTTTTAGTATTTATACATAGTTGTTAAACAGGTCTTCATTCAGTGAATATGACATCCACAACTGGCAATTAGGCAAATAAATTATGTGTTGCAGCAGTTTCCCTTGGGATCAAAGCTTATGTTTCATTTTCTTGGGCAACATGAAGTGGTGTAGTTCATCTCGGTTACTGTTGTAACCTCGGTTCCCTGGTAGAGAGAACGAGACATTGTGTCAATGTAGTGACACTAGGGGTCGCTCTTGGGAGCCCCAAACACCTCTGATCTTTGAGAAAGGCCAATAGGAATTGAATAGGAATAAAAGGAGCTGGCTCGCAACCACTCATTCAGGTTTTGCACTGAGGAGCCGAGACAGGGTTCCGGCCATTTCAGCGGGTAGTACAGTGTTGTGGCAAGAGGAACACAATATCTCGTTCCCTCCATCAGGGAACGGAGGTTACAACAGTAACCAAGCCGTTCCCTATCTGTCACTCACTTGACGTTGTGTTGATGTAGTGACAATAGGGGTCCTTATACAAAATGCCACAACCAGCTGAACTGTGTTACGTGGACTGAAGGTGCTGGTGCAGGCAAGCCGATGTGTGACTAATAGCAGGTGTATCCAGTCTGCATGTAGCCTTCCCCAACGCCCCAAGAATGTCCCACAGTCCCTCACACTTGGGGGCAAGATTTATCTACAATGAGAACAGGCCACGCCAGCTGCAGCCTTTTCTCTCTTTCTCTCCCCACAGAAGGACATTTTTTTTCAGCTGGGGCCATGTGTATTCACGTCAGGGAAGGTGTTCTTTCCCCAAGAGGAAAAAACACAGCGAAGAACACATCCTGCCTGAAGGGGAGGTTAACATTTGGTGAATACGTCACATGGGCTTACCAGCGCATGTGGATGAATCCCCGTGGTAGGTCCTACCTTGAGGGGATGAACTCTACAGCACGGTGACCGGTGGCAGGAGAGGACCCTGCCACAGGGAGATGCAGATTTTCCCTCAGGTAAACTGTACTGTGGGAGATACGTCACAAGGGTTTACCACAGGTAACCAGCACATGTCGAGCACATACCCAGTACAGGGCATACTAGCACACATACTGGGCCATGTAGGGCTAAGGAGGAAGAACATCCTGGGATCACCATCTTGTGAACTCAAATGGGGGGAAAAAGCCCAGGGAGGGGAAAGGTGATATGCGCAAGTGGTACACCCGGCCAGTTGCCCGCACACTTACCTGCTTGTACCTGTCAACACACAGGACAAAACAGGCTCAATCTGGAAATTATAAAATCTTCCAAAAGCATAGGGTGTTGCCCAGCTCGCTGCTCTACAGATGACTGGCTAGTGTCCAGGAGGACACCACACTCCTCGTGGAGTGTGCTCTTAATCCCAAAGGGAGGGCATGCACTGGGCCTGATATGCCAAAGCGATAGCATCCACGATCCAGTGGGAAAGCCTCTGTTTGGAGACAGCATTCCATTTCCACTGTCCCCCAAAGCAGACACAGAGCTGCTCAGAGTGTCTAAAACTCTGGTCCAAGAAAATGCACAAAGCACGCACCGGACACAGCAACGACAAGGCTGGGTCTGCCTACTCCCCGGGCAGCACTTGCAGGCTCACCACCTGATCCCTAAAAGGGGTCATGGGAACCTTGGGCACATAGCGCAGTCAGGGTCTCAAGACCACGTGAGAGTACTACATCGTAATTCTACATCGACACAACGTCGAGTGAGTGACAGATATGGAAACATAACTTGGTTTCATGAAAAAATTATTGGAACAAAATTAACCAGTTATAACTGGTTACCAGCATTTTAAAATATTATTTTTACTCAATAAAAAACAACTGACAATCACTTTGTAGCAGTTTTTGGTTTTCGTTCCTTGAATCATTTTTAATCCCTGCATGCAATATTCAGTCATTTTATAGGGGCAAAACCCTCACAGTCACATAATTTTTCCATGTCAACTTAAAAGGCTACAACCTTTTCCGAACAGTTTATGCTAATAATTTTCACAAACAGCATTATAGTCTTTAGATTTATTGCCCCAAAATGTATTACTTCCTTTTGACCTTGCTGGTCCATTAAAGCAGGCAATATCAATGATGAATTCACTGATAATCTGATGAGGGAAATGACTGTAGAGAGGAGAGCTCCATCTGTGCTGCCACCCAGAACAACACATAACAGTAATGGCTATGCCACTGCTCATTATCAAGATAGAACTGTGTATTACGCTGGATTTCATGTAATGCTCAGATTAAACAGGGCTGGTGTGTTAATACTCAGAAGTTCCCTGGAGATCCGTGTTGCGTTAACACTAATCACAGTTGTTGATGTGGATGTTCACAGGAACACCTCTCGCTGTTAGCATGAAAATTTACAGATGATAGTGTGATACTGTTTCTTTGTTACATTTGAACTAAAAGTGTTACTTTCAGTGCTTTTGTGGAACTATAAGGCATTTTTTTTAGCATATTTAAGACTATTAATGGGGAGAAAACTTAAATACCAAAAATATACCATTGTCTCACAAATCTCTGTTTTCATCATACTTAAATTGCCTGTTAAATATCCATAATTAATCCATAATTCCAAAATGGATGTATAGAGGAAAAGAATTAGACTAGCTCCAATGAATATCATAGGCAAATCATATCATAATATATGTACCATCATATCTCCATTATAACTTTTTTTTAAACACTTACACGTGGTTTGCACAGTATTACAATGTATTACTTAATTAGCCTACTATCTAATACTAATAAACCATACACAGGGTTGGTAGGGTTACTTCGAAATGTACTCCACTACAGATTACAGAATGCATACTGTAAAATGCAATTTGTAATGTATTCCATTAGAATACTCGAGGTCAGTAACGTATTCTAAATACTTTAGATACAAATAAATTCTCTGAAAAACCTAAATATCTTATGCAGGGTTGTTTCTAAAACATGATGAACCTAATTAATCTTGTTTTAAGGATTTTTAGATTTTTTTACAGGAAATATTATCAAGACTACCATTTTTGCCCTAATATCAAAGGTCTTATTAGAAAAAAAGAAATTATGATCTAAGGTGAATTTTCTTGATAAAAAATATGATCGTGTCTGGTAACATGTGCATGTAAAATTGATAGAAATATAATTTTAGTGTAGTGTAAAGCTGACAATTTACACAAGGTTTATTTGTGTAACTGTAGTGGAATAGTTACTTATATTTTACATTTTAAATACGTAATCCCGTTACATGTACTCTGTTACTCTTCAACCCTGACCATACAGTAGATATCCATACCTAGTGTTTTAGCAGATATCCCAATGGACTGCGATACGTTGAACATCCGCCATATTGGAAAGGTCAAGAGCTGTCCGAAATCAAATGAAAGTGAATTGACCAGTGCGGTCTGCAACAGTCTGGAGTTTTTTAAAGACAATTTTCACAAAATTAGATTTGCTTTAAACAACGGACAATATTGTACATGAAAAAAAAATCTAATTAAACACAGTGTTAGTTAAACACTTTTATAAATAATGTTGAACATCAGATCTCTCTGCCTGATACATGAAGCTTCCAGTGGGACTAGGGATAATAAACACAACAGAATGGATTGGACATAACTATAAATTAATCTAGCTCCAAAAACATCCATAATACTGAATATTTGTTTATTCTAATCATATATTTGTTATTAAATCATATAACACCAATCATTCATATAATTCTATTCATGTTATTATAAACCATAGCCTGGGCTATTGAACTATTAATCATGAATGGATCTGGCAGGGCCCGCCCAAGCCTTTATGGGGCCCTAAGCAGAATTTGATTTGGGGGCCCCTCTGTGCCACCAATATGATTGAATATTGTCAATGGTTGATTATTCGCACACTAAAGTAGACTGCATAATTTATTTTTGAATAAGTGAGCCAGCTCTGCTTGATTTTTTCCCCCATTAACTAATTGTCTGTAGGTGTAGTGGTAGTGGAAGCTTCGGCCATCAGATTTTTCAGGGAATGTGAAGTTTTCCTTTATAGGCAGTGGCCCTCTGCTTACCAGATCAGTCCTTTCTGAATCGGACAGGATAGATGACCACTCAGCTGGGTCAACTGGAGGAGCTGCTGATGTTACAAAGCAACTGTCTGACTGTGCTTGCATCCTACAGCCCGTTAACATAATATTGTGCATAATATTGCATTTTTGTATAATTAGCATTGTCCATTGACATAATATATCACAAAAAAAGAAAGAAAAATAAATAAATCAAGCTGTGATTTCATGTGATCTTGGGGGGCCCCCTGGTGGCCGCGGGGGCCCTAAGCAGCCGCTTAGTTCGCTTATACCTCTGGGATATGGATTAATGAATTGCAGTGCACTGTCAACATGGGAGGTCAGCATGTTGCTTCCAAATATTTCAGTATCCTGGCATTGACCCCACATACCAAATCTGACAAGCGCCATCTCCCATTAGACATTTTTGCTTCAGTTCAGTTTTCCATTTGTTGTAAAGTGGCTGCAGGGATTTGCTCCAATTCAGACAGACGAGCATCAGTGAGGTCAGGTTGTAGGTGTTAGGGGATGGGGTCTGGCTTGCAGTAGGTATTTCAATTCAGACTTAGTAAGTTATTTCTTTATGGACCTTGCTTTGTGCAGAGGGGCATTGTCATGAAAATGGCCCTTCATAAACTGGTGACACAAAGTCGGAAGCTTTTGTCTAGAATTTAATTGTATGTTGTTGCATTAAGATTATTCTTAATTTGAATTAAAGTCTCAGCCAAAACTGTTAATTAGAAGAGTTTTTAATATACCTTTGACCATAGTGTAAGTACAACTGAGACATAAGAACAGGCTGCTTGCAGCAGAGGGCATGGATCAATATTAATTTTGAACTTCAGTCATGATCATGGGAATCATTGTAAGGTTAAATCTGCAACACAAGGTATCAATCATTTACATCACAAAGGCTCTCTGAAGATCAATGACAGGTGGTCAGGAGAGAACAGTGACAGTGAAGTGATATGCCCACAGTATTTTAACAAAAACTACTCTCCCTTTATGAAGCTCTTGCCTAATAGAGGAACAAAAGCAGTAGATATGAGCATCACATACATCATATTGACTCAAAGGACTGCAGTGTCTGCAGGAACAGAAACAGATCACCTCTATCAAAACCTGTGAAAAAAACAATTAACATTTCAGTCCTCTGACAGACACAGCTCTCTGACTGAGATGGTCCTGCAGTTAGGTAATGTATTTACTTTAATAATGTCAAGCTCTTGTTTCTTGACTAAGTTCTTTAATGGCACCATTATTATAATAATAATAATTCATGAGTTTGCTTGTCCACCTTTCCAATTAATTTTCCTTGAAGTGGAAATGGTACAAAGGTCGATAAGGGTAAACAAATGTGTGTGTGTTTGTGGGGGTGGTTGGGTGTGGCTCTAAGTTCCCCTCCGAAAAGTGTAAAATCACACTTGAGGACTCTGTGTACGACCAATCAACCAGTTCAAAATTGTTTACTGAAAGTAGGAGTTGGTTAGAAAAAAAAGGCAAGAAAGGGGTATTGTTTTTCTAAAAAGCATATGCGCAGAGAAAAAGATGAAGTAATTGCATTTGTGAACTGGCAAGGAGGAGGGGAGCACTGCAGCTGTGGTGGTGACTGTTCTGGAGCTAGGAGTGAAAGTTCTGCTGCATCAGTGAAGCAGTTGAGCTGATATTAAAGATGTGCCCCTGGAAGCAGAATTAAAGTACTACTGCGGCAGTGAAGTAATTGAGACAATAGTAAAAGGTGCTCCTGTGGGAGCAGATTGAAATTACTGCGGTGGCAGTGAAGTAGTTGGGACAATAGTAAAAGGTGCACCTGTGGGAGCAGAGTGAAAGCACAGCTGCACAGTCGAATTGATGATAGAGAATAGTAGATGGTGCTCCTGCGGCAGCTGAGTGAAAACTGTGCTGTGGCAGTGGAGCTGTTGATACAGAAAAAGTGAAGCAGATTAAAAGCACTGGTGGAGTAGTAAAGGTGCTTCTGTGGGGACAGGGAGTTAAAGCACTGCTCTGGCAATTCTTAATTTGGTTACCGCATGTTCCTTTCCTGAACTGTTACACTGGTGCCGAAACCTGGGAAACAAGTATGTGGGAACTGAATTAACAATCAACAAGACTTTAATGAGACACCAACATAAAACTGAAACATAATGACACAGACAAACACACACAGAGCTCTCTCTCTCTCGCTCTCTAGCATCCCCGGTTCCTCCATAATCCCCCTCCCGCTGATTGGACAACTCAGCGCCGAGTGTGCATCCTCTCGGCCCAGCCACACCCTCCTCCTCATCACAATTATTATTTAATACTTTTTTTCTTACCAGATGAAGCTGAATTTGTAGGCTACATTAACTGTGGGATATGTTGTGCTTTCTCCTGGTATTTCTGATATTAATATCTGCATGAAACAGAATATATGTTTGTCTGTGCATGTATAACAGCATTATTCTGGAGGCAAGAGGTGTCAAGCAACATTTTGCAGTGAATATTAAATACAAATTCAAACACTAAAAGAACTGAAAATACATCAATATAGCCTTCAAACAGGTGAAAGTCCCATAAATATTTATTAAATAAAATATATTTTTACGATAGGACACCTTTATTTAGTTAAATAATAATAATAATAATAATACATTTATATAGTGCCATTTTGGAACTCATGAACAGTTAACATTCTCAAATTTAGCACAGTTTAAAGAATAATAATAATAATAATAATAAAAAGAAAAATTCTGTTTCTTTATTTTACATAAGCAGGAATATTCAGAATAAACTAACATTTAAACTAAATTACAATAAGCATTTAAACCTTTATGGAGCATTTTTACTTTTATTCTTAACCAGATAATTAATTTAATTGCTGATGTGGATATAAATGTGGTCAACTTTAAGAGACAGATCACGAGCTCCAATTTGAAATCATCACTTGAGGTCAGGAATTTAACATCGCGGTCAGGTTTAGGCTATAAATAAACACATCGAAATTACATGTGAATCGTGTGATACATTAACATAAACATTTCAAGATGTGAAAAGTGTATATGATGTTGTATCTTAGTTAATGTTACATTTAACAAGCTCCAGACGTGCATATTTCTTTAAATATTATTCGGATGAATCCGTTATTTGTTTTGAAGTTGTGCCTTTCCGAATAGGGTATACAACATCGGGCACATCCCTAATTGCTGTGCTATTTTGAATAGACGTTGGAAGTATTAAAGTATCTAATAATGGGTCATACTGAAGATGCTTGCATACATGCTTGCACTCTTTGAGCATTTAAATTTCATCACGTTTAATTAATTACACAGTGTTTCCCATTAATGAACAAGACTGTGACAGCCCAACCTAAATAATTTTTACACATTTCATAATAAAATAAAAGATCTCTAATGTTGTGTTTTGCACCATTGCTTCAGCAAAGCATCTCTCCCAGTTAGATAATTAATTATCATTGATAATTACCGTTAATATAACATTAACTAAGTTAGGTAACGTTAACGTTAGCTAACAATGTTAGCTGTCAGTCTCCTCGCTTATGTCGACTGACATATCTGGCTGCTTGTCGTGAAAAACAATATATAATGTATGTAATGTTATATCTTGCATGTTAATGATATCTAACATGAATGTTTTTACCTGCGGCTCAGGTAAATTGGTAGTCATCACCATTCATATCTATACAACCAATGTGTTTATAATTAAATTACTATTAGCAGGGTTCCTGCATATCCTTAAAAAGCCTTCAAATGTCTTAAATACATTTTTCCAAAACTGAAGGTCAGAAAAAGTCTTAAATACTTAAATGAAGCAACAAAAGTCTTAATCATCATTTAAAGAGGTCTTAAATTTGTAGGCGGAAAGATGGGAATCATGACCTAATGTGATTATCAAACTTCAAAAGAATACGATTCAATTGAATAAATGTGTATTTTCTCCTTGCATGTGGGGGACTTGTGAGTGTTTACAGCTTTTGCAGAGAAGTTTGCAATCATTAAGCTGTATCGGAAATGAATGACAAGCAATCACTAATGATCCCCTGTTGATTATGATTATATAATTCAAGTAATTCTTATTTGTATCAAAACACACATTGATTCAAAGCAGATCATGCATTAACAGAAAATGAAACTGTAATATCTTTAATGCCTTAGAGTCATAATTGTGTAGATACGATTGTGTATTGTGCTTAAAAAAAATGTATTAAATAATAATTGTATTTATAACCCCAGTGAGCAAGCCGAGGGTGACTGTGGTAAGGAACACAAAACTCCATAAGATGTTGGTTAATGGAGAAAAATAACCTTGGGAGAAACCAGACTCACTGTGGCCAGTTCCCTTCTGACTAACATCATGAATATAAAGCGAATATTACTTATGTATAGTACAAGTTTAAATTGATTTAAAATGATTAAACATGTAAGTGTTAAGGGACAGTGTTTAAACAAAGATTTTGTATGAACTATAAGATTAATGACAAATGTATTTGAAGTTCATCCTGGATTAACTGCAGAAGTTCACATAGATGCATTGTCCTGTGCTGATAAGGCTTTTGTTGGCAATTAATTGATAGTCTATGTATTCCATTATAAGAGTGTATTCCATCATTAGACCGAGGTGATGCAGGCAGAGATCAGTGAGGTGCATCGCAGTTCAACCGGCCGGTAATTTTGGTGAGGTCTATCCTAAGTCCAAGGTTCAGGCCTTATGGTTGGAGTTGGCATCATTTCATCCTCTGAAGTCCATCAAAATAGACTGAAGTGATGATATAATGTTAATGAAATATAACAATGTTTACTTTAAATTGTTTATATTGTAATATGTTGTAGATTATTGTAGGAGTGCACATTTTATTTTCCTTATCTGTTTGAGTGAGCAGCTGGATGCAGTGAAGCGCAAACATTTCAAAATAAGAGTCCCTGGTGTATTTCAGCTTTTAAACGATAAATCAAATATTTTTTCTGACTTTTTTTACCTAGCACCATAAACAGCATCTGAAATTGTATTCAATTTTGGCTCTTGTAGCCTGCATCTGGCTCTGCCCATCACAGGAAGTAAAGACTAAGCACATTTCATATAGGCTTCCAATTTAAAAAAAACTATTGGCAGATTAATTGCCTTCCTTTCATCATATCAGCAAAATCCAATATTGGTCAACTTCTAATTTGTATTTATTTATGTAATGGCACATAAACAAATTGTATGTGATATATATGTTGAAAACGTCTCGGTTACTGTCGTATCCTCCGTTCCCTGATGGATGTCATGTGTCGATGTAGTGACACTAGGGGTCTCTGTTGAGAGCCTTGGTTACCTCTTATCTTTGAGAAAAGGACAATGAAAATTGGTGAAAAGAAATTGCATGCCCCTCCCCCGGACATACGGGAATAAAAGGAGGGAAGTGTGCACATGTTCAGACAGGTTTTGAGCTGTGGAGCCGAGAGTAAGGTCTTGGTCATTTCAGCGGCTATTACAGTGATGTGGCAAGAGGGGCACAACATCTCATTCCCTCCCTCACGGAACGGAGGTTACGATACATACCCAAGAAAGCGTAAGCCATGCGTTCAAGCTCCGGGTGAGGGGCACTAAGGGGACGATCACGTGTGACGTACCTGGAGGTGAGGTCTCACGGCGGGGGGTAGAAGGCGACATCACGTCGGGGGCGTTGCTTCGTCCCGAGGTGGTTGTGCTGTGAGAAGCTCAAAGCACTTACATTGCTACGCGTACCCGGCCTGGGGCGGGTAGGCGACTGAGGAGGAGGTTCTGTAGAGACGACCTCTATACTCGTCACCACCTTAGGCCTTAGGTACGAGTGTGGTGCAGTTGGGCACGTGAAGGCGGAAGGTTCGCGTTCATGGGGGCCCGACTGAAAGTGCTCAGTGTCTGATCGCCATGAGATCGGTTGTTGTGGGTGACCCAGGGATTAAGGAAACTGCTTCCTTTGTGACAATGTGGGCAAGCAAAGAAAAGGAAACAAAATATTCTCCCCCCGGCCCTCTGGATACCAGCTCTGTGGCAGACATCTCTCCAGGGTTGCCCGTCTCCCGAGCACTTGGGAGCCTTCTGCGGAGGTGGTTCGTGAGATGGGGGGCATCCGCTTCCTGCCTGGGGTTTCACCGCTGCAGGAGGACGCCCTCGGCAAGAAGACGGAATGCGGGACCTTGAGCAGCGGGATCTTTTATACCGGCATGCAAATTCTGTTCGCCAATTCTCATTAGCCTTTTCTCAAAGAGGTAGCTCTCTAGAGAGCCCCCTAGTGTCACTACATCGACACAATGTCAAGTGAGTGACAGAACGGGAACATCACTTGAGTCATATATCCTACCATGTTTTACCAGTCATGTTGAATGTGTGCCGCTGCCTGTTTCAGTAAGAGTCTGTGATGTATGATGTATGGGTTTTGTCTTGGTATGGGGATACGGTATTCAAATTATTTGTTCAGGTCTTGAAAAAGAACTTAAAACGCTGCGCTCAAAACAATTTTGTGCTCTGGTCAGGGTTGCTGCAACGTTCTTTATAGATCTAGCCTCTTAATTTTGCTCTCAAAGTGCATCAGATTGATGCATTTAACTTTAAAATGTACAACATTTTCTTACAGGGGAGCATGCCCATGGACCCCCCTAGATGGTATGAGGTCCACCCACCACAGTCTCACAAAATCCAATGGGAAACACTGTAACATGCACGGTTTTGAGCAAATATTACATGTAGATGTGCATGGCAATAAGATACAGTCAAACATTAGTTTTACCCGTCATTATAAGTGTGCATTACATAGTGATTTAAAACAAATGGACTTAACACAAGTATATACAGTGTGTGTAAAAGTTGCATATAATCAGTGTTGTTCCAAATAATAACATGTTTTAATCATTAATATCATTTTTTTCTAATCACCCTTTTCTAAGACTGTGTATACATTATAATACTGCCAGTCAACTTGTCCAGCAGATGAACTGAAATAGTTTGTGAAATGTCTCAAAAGTTTTCTTTCTCATTGAGCAAATCAACAACACACACCTTTTATTTTTTCGATCTGCTCGTTATAGAGAATCGTTTGCTTTTCATGTTTGTTTTTCAACCTTGTCAAGTGGTTAGGTCTTCTTCTAACCCATGATGGATGGAGGGCGGACCAGCTCAAAGGTGCGTTGAGCCACCCACCATACCTAGGTAAAATTGCTCATCGATTGAACCACCTATTGTAAAAGCGTGAATGTGCTTCTACTCATTGCATTCTACTCATTAATACCTGTGGAATGAAAAGTGGATTTGCTCTCATGTCTGTAGAGGGAAAAATAATGGAATGTAGTGTCAGCAGACACTTTTGGAAAGGGACAATAGACAAATGCAAATACACCTGTAAAAAGAGTGTTCATGTAGCCAGCATACAATTCTGTAGTGAGAGTGCTATAAACTCTTGCAGACACCTGCTAAAAGCAATACTAACCCTGTAGGTTCAACTATATTGGGAGCTGTAAAGATGACTGCAGGATTATATGATAGCAATGGAACATTTAAGGGCAATATCAAATCTAAGAAATCAGATATTTACAACCGATAACGGCAATACTGTAATTTCTTACCTTGTCTGTTTTGGTATTTATTATTGGTGCAATAATTATTTCAACAACAGTTCAGTTTAGACTTTACTATAAGTCCATAGGGCAATTTGTGTGCAAAAAACATACCAATACATGAATTACTGTCTAATATAAAATATATGAGCAATGGACATGTACTGAAAGAGACACATTTAGGTTAATATGGTTAGGGTTAGTGGGATGCAGTGCAGTGGGGATGAAAAAAATTCTCAATAAACAGTGGTTATGGTCGCCATGGATTTTTGACATGGAAGACGCATTCCCCAAAAAACATTTGACAAGCTTTTTTGTTTTCCCTCATGTCTTTTCTACATGATTAACAACAGCATTTAATACATTTTAGTTTGGTGTCCAGGATTCTATACTAGCGAAAAATAAAAACGCAAAGTGCAAACTCAATATACTTACCTTAGATTAACCTGAGAGAGAGATAAACTTCATCTGCCGAAATGGGCTTCCTCAGAAGGGTGGCGGGCTTCTCCCTTAGAGATAGGGTGAGGAGCTCAGTCATCCGTGAGGAGCTCGGAGTAGAGCCGCTGCTCCTTTGCGTTGAAAGGAGTCAGTTGAGGTGGTTTGGGCATCTGGTAAGGATGCCCCCTGGCCGCCTCCCTAGGGAGGTGTTTCAGGCACGTCCAGCTGGGAGGAGGCCTCAGGGAAGACCCAGGACTAGGTGGAGAGATTACATCTCCACACTGGCCTGGGAACGCCTCGGGGTCCCCCAGTCAGAGTTGGTTAATGTGGCTCGGGATAGGGAAGTTTGGGGCCCCCTGCTGAAGCAGCTGCCCCCGCGACCCGACTTTGGATAAGCGGTTGAAGATGGATGGATGGATGGATGGATGGTTATGTTTATTTAGGAGGTGTAGATAACAGAGCCAGTTGTGAAGGGATCAGGATACATACTTGCACATGTGCTTACATATATTGTACAATATTTGTATAAATATCATTTGAAAGTGGTAATTTTTCATTTTAATAAGGAGGCACCTGATACACCATATGGTCTGCTCTGGTTAGGAAAGATGGAAATACATGATTGTAATTGACCCTTCACTAAGCCCCGCCTTAAAAGCATTTCTGACCAATCCTGTTTTAGCAACTGTTGCCCCGACTGCCAATTCTCTTACAAGTTTTTGCCTTTTTACAATGAGAGTTTATGGGAGTAATCTGTGTTTTAGTAGTTTTAAGTGGGATTTTGTTGAAATTATCAAAAAATTAATAAATAAAAAACTTTGTTGCTGGGTCACTTGTAATAGAAACACGAGGAACCTATAGAAGATACACACAGTTTTTTCTTTCTTTGAAATAATAAAATAAAAAAATCTTTGAATTAATATTGATAAGAGCATATTATGGATCAAAGTGTCATTACTCATTCCCATATGAAAATGTATGACATCATCGAGGACATCCTACATTTGCTCCAAGATAAATTAAAACTAATAAGAAAATTAATTCATTTAGGGATTGATTCAGGTCTTAGTAAAGGTGATAGTAAATAAAGAGTTCACAGCATCAAAATGAGTGTGTTATGAGATGTTATAAGCAGTTCTGTTTCCTTACACTAGTGTTTTCAGGTGTGTAATCGCTCTCAAATGATGCTTTTCTCTTTTCAAGTGACTTTTATAATCGTTTGCCTCGATTCTGATTCACAGTATCCACAGTTGTTGCCAGAATAATTATGTAAAAAATACAGTAAAAATGTAAACAACTTTACAGAATATCCTGTACATTCTACAGTTTAAAACTGTTGTTATTTACAAGACCATGATGACACTGTAAAACAAACAAACAAATAATCAAAACATTGTTAAATTTACAGTAAAAAAAAATGTCATAAAGTTGATATCGAGTTCTCTAACAGTGGCTCTTTCAGGAGCAATGACCAATAAACATGTAGAGATAGTGCTCAGTGTCACTCACAACAAACACTAAACACCATCAGGGTAACACATGTGAAATTTTAATTATGCAGTTAACATTAATTAAACTACTGTAACTATAAAACAGAACAAACCAATGTACAAAACTGATATTAAAAATAAGAAGAGACATAACTATTCCCCTAAAATATAATGAAATATGATGGGTCATGCAGGGAATTTTTTTTACTTGATTTTTAGCAATAATTTACTGTAAAAAAAGTAAATGTACTTGCTTGTTAAACATAATGTAAATTTGTAAAATTAATTATACAGGAAAATCATACTTTTAACATACATTTTGTTATTGTTACAGCATTTTATTGTATTGGCTATTAAAATATATATAAAAAAATCTACTGTATATTTTTCAGTTATTATTCGTTAATCAAATAACGTTTTATTTCTGTAGCAATTTTCCAGTCTTTTACCATAAAAATTACAGATTTTTTTACAGTGTGTGTGTTTGTGTGTGTAATATTGTATTTATTCATTTATTTCAGTGTCTAAAGAAAAATATATTTAATTTTAACACACAGAAACTCAGATGTTGAAAACATGTTCATTATAGTAGAGGTGTATTTAAGTAATCCTTTGTGTGAATTGCATTTTTAATGTATTTTTAATAACTTAAAAACACAAGACGATGAGTGCAAGTCATTGACATGCTTAGGCATATGCTTAATTTACCAGTACCTCCTTTCTTTGATTAAAAAATACAAAAATAAAAAAACATCAATCAACAACAACAGCATATGAATCTAATGTCTGAATAGCTGTTATATGAAAATCTGGCTGTGCTACTAAATAGTTTCTTGATTGGCTCACTGGTTTGCAAAAGGATTCTTCCTGGAAGTCAATTATAAAATGGTTTTGCAGCAATTTCCGCTAATTTACTACAAAATATTTTTATTTTCAAACGGTTTTGACAGATTACTGGTTGGGTGCACAATATACTAAATAACCACTTAAATGTAATTAACTACTGTGCAGCTCAATTTGTCTCTGTTCGGGAACACATGGGACTGTCATCGACCCCAGGCACTCACCCTGCTCTCTTTTTCACTGCTAGGAAACATATAACACCCACTATGTGACTTTCTCTTTTCATTTTCACCAGGTCTGTTGAACCGTCATTAAACTTGGACTCTGTCTATTTGCTCAGTGCTGAAGCAATTTTGCTCTCTGCAACTTTCATGGCAAGGCCATATACTCTGTGACATCTAATAGGCTACTCCTGAGGTTTAAAACGGCAGAGAGATAGTATGAGGTACACTTCCAAGACATCACTGAAAATTGGCTAACTTGTTTTAAATAAATGCCATTTCCAACTCAAAAGTTAAACTTGGCTTCAATTGCATGGTAGGTTTGGAACCACATACATTTGGGTAAATAATGATAGAATTGTCACTTTTGGGTCAAAAATATCCATTCAATTTTCAACTATTTATGAGCACATTTTACAGAACATCTCAAATTAATTTCTATGGGAAGCTCTGTTAAGTGAGGGGGAGCTTAGCCAAGTGTCAATTTGTTTACATCTGTGAAAAACGTCTGGATCAGCTGAGAGCAAGGCACTCTAATATGCCAGGAGACATGATTTTTGGCACCATAAGGTGTAAAAAAAGTCAGTGAGCAAATGGTGGAGAAAGGACCTATTAACGCTATTTGTCGTACAATACTTGTGATAGAAATCAAGTACTTTGCAGCCTGTATGATGCACAATTTAATTACCGCAGAAGCACGTCAAGTTGATGCTGACACTGACACCCTGCGGATAGCCACAGTCTATCGGAAGATTAATATTGTGGAGGAGATGAGAGTTTATGAGATTTAAAGCCCATTGCAATGAATATGCAACCTATGTGGGGACTAGTTCTTTCAATTAGTCAAACTCCCACTTAGACTTTGGGAAACGTTTAATGATTCACTGGCCTTTTCTGCATATCGCGGCACCGTTTTGTGGTCCGTTCTGCATGAAGTGCCGGCTCATTTTAGCTTATCGCGGCCCATTCGGCCCGTTTCGCGGCCGACCCACCGGCCCGCTCGGTTCTCCCGATGACCAGTCCACCCCTGATTGGCCCCAAATTTCGTTGGCCCACCGGGAAAATGCACGGTATGCCAGATTATCAGTCCAGCCCTGCATATCTATAAATCTTTCATTTGAGACTTCAAAGGTCCTAATGTTGTAAGTTGGAGACTGACTTCCTGTGTCTGGGTGGCCAGATACACATGACTTATACAATCTTCTCTGTGTATGGGAAGAAGACAGCAGGAGTGATGGTCATTTTGTAGGGATGAATGATGCACTAAACTGCCTCTTAAAGGGCACCTATTATGGCATTTAAAATGTTCCTAATATTGTTTTGGGAGTCCCCAACAACAGTTTTACATGCATGCAATGACAAAAACACTTTTGTTGTCTTATAATATGCATTTATGTTTACCTGATTTGCTCACCGACTCCCAAATGATTCGTTCAACGACTCATTTTTCCAAACCCCTCCTTTGCGTGCCGCTAATCTGCGGTGATTGGTCAGATGACCCAGTCAGTTGTGATTGGTATACTCTGTGCAGAGATTGTCGGAAACGGAACGCCCATCACCGCTTTGTAGTAAAAAAATCAAAATCAGAGAAGGAATTTGAGTTGATTTATGTTAGCGATCATAGCCCAAAGTTCGGTTGGTAAACACCCAATCAGTTATTGTTTGCGTTAGCCCAACGCATAAACATATTGGTAAAGCACTGCATTACTACAAGTTATTGCTCTATTCTTTATGACAACTCCAAAAACATCGACAAACATTTCACATATTTCAAAAACATTGACATTGGAGACCTAGAAGCTGCGCTGAGCGTAACTTACACAACACACACAAATACTTATTAAGCATGCTAAAAAACACATAAAAGCAACAATTATTAATAATACTTACAGGTTGTGATTTGGAGGAGGAAGCTGATCCAAATAAACTTGGTACTGAACCTTCCTTCAGTATCAACCGACTCATGAATCCACACTTGAAAGCATTCATGTTCATAAAGCAATCGTCATTAAAATGACGCGAACACAGCACAAGGTTCGGGCTATACTTGTGTGGTATAGTAGTAAATATAAACTCTAGCCACTGATTCTTCACATGCTTGTCCCTGGGCAGTGAAAAAAGGTTGCTTTTGATATGCACTTCAGAACACAGCGTCTTGTTGTGCATCGACATGATGTTTTCAAGTTTTCCCTGGTGTCTGCGCGCGCAATGAGTGGGCGTGGCCAATTTGATAATTTTTCGTCTTGACGGAAAATGACTCGTTGGAAAATCGATTCATTACATTGACTCAGAGTCGACTCCTACTTTTGAGAGACAATAAACTTTTTTACGGTGAACTTTCATATATAAAACTTTGCAGGATGTTTTTGTTCACTTAAATCAATGTTCAAGGTAATTTTCTAAATTCCATAATAGGTGCCCTTTAAAGTGAGAGAAAAAGGATGAGGTGATAGAGGGATATATTTTAAGCCTTAATATAGTTTTTGGTCTTCACCACATTACACAACAGTTGATTAAACAAATGATAAAATAGTCAGAAAAAGATCAAAAGTCATATACTGTACATATAACGCAAACATTTTTGAATTATGTAACCGAAAAGACTGGATTATACTTGTCTTTTTAATGCATTTTCAAAAAATGCATCTACATGCAAAAAAAAAGAAAATCCCCAAAAGTTGCAAAAGTAATAAAAGTATGTTTATTGGGGGAAAATAATTCATGGCAGTCAATGGAGAAACTTTCTTTTTGTCATCACATGGCGCAGTACCAGCATCTACCAGCAGCGGCTAATAAGTATCAGCCAATGACCCCATTTGAAGTTTATTGTAAAATATTTAGGGCTCTATTTTTGTGCATGCGCAAAGCGCAGCGCAATGCGCTACGACCGCATTTTGCGCTACGATTAACATTTTGGTGAGAGCGCTAATTCTGAGTGCAGTTTTCATGTCAGTGCAAAGCGTGAATTGCCGTGGTTGGGATTGTTTGTGCTACTGTGAGTGTAGAAACACAAATTATTGTAATTGTACAAATTATTGTATTGTAAGTCAATGAAGTGGAGCAATGCACAATTTGATATTTTCCTAAGAATTTGGTCATTGCGCTAAGAAGTTTCAATAAATGTATTTCAATAAAAGCTTCTTATGAATGTACTGTCTTTGTTTATATCGCTGGTGCTTAACAGGGAATGGACTGTATAATAGGATGGAGATGTGCCGAAGAAGAATCTCCACTGACCTGATTAGCGCTTTGCACGGGCGAATTCGCCAAACCCACTTGGCCTGCACATAGCGTACGCTTATACAAAAATACCAAAACATCATTGCCATACCCATTGATTTGGTTCTTATGAGTTAAGGCATTGCACTGCACTTTGTGCTTGCACACTTAAAATAGGGCCCTTAAAGATAAAAGTAAATTGAGAGTTTACAGAGACTGACCTGATTACATCGAGAAATGACTCAATTATGATAATGTTTTACAGGAGTGGGTGGTAAAAGTTTAGCTGTTTTGCTGTGATTTCCTCTACAATGGCAACAGCATTTCTCTGATTGGTGGATTTCACTTCAGGATTATGGGTATTGTAGTGCATCACAATAATTAAAAAAAATGATATCACGCTGACATTTGACTTCTACATACGTAAGCATATCATTGCTCATCAACCTCAGAGCTCATGGTACAGTAGCTCTGTCTTGAAAGGTTAATACATGATCAGGACATATTTCTCTTTGCAGAAAATGAAAGAGATTTCTACCTCTAGAACCCCACATAGGGAAGAGTTTTGAGAGCAGATAATAGGTGAATAAAGAAGTACACCGGAGAGAAAGTCTTCAAACCTTCACTCTCTCTCTCTAAAGAGAGACGTGGATGAAGACAAATGAATACAGAACCTCTACGCTGTCAGGCAGAGATTTTGTTACATTTGTCGCAGTAAGCCACCAGTTGTTCACCAACGTTTTCATCATGACAAAAGGCACAAAGGGACTGTTCTATAGGCCAGCAATCAGTGTGGAAATCGTTTATCTTTGAATGCGCATGTGAGACAAGTATCTGAATTTCAATTCGATCTTCAAATGTATCTTACAGCAGGGGTCTGTCTCGAAGCAGCCGTGTCACCGTGATCTAATGACACAAATATGCCGTGCTTAAAGTAATAGCAGCTCTTTCTATACAAAGGTAGTTCATATTGACCATGTCTGTCAAGTACAAAAAGGACAAAAACAAAACAAATGAAACAAGTCCCTACGGCTGTACGCTATATTCCAAGTCGTCTAAAGCCATGTGATACTGTAGATATGGTCTAGACTCTATATGGAAGCAAAATCGCAATTAGTAACATAATCTATTTGATTATATTTTTGGGGTAATCTAGTCTGATATCCTCTGACCTAACTCTTGTTTATTTGATGTCACATGCATTTGAGTATGATAATCTTTTACCATTTTGACAGTTTTGCTAAAACACATATCAGAATCAAATGTAATGTAAAATAGAGTATAATGAATAAGTATGATTTTAATGATTTTTGTGTGTATTTTACTCACTATTTGACAGTGTCTGAGTGAAAAATAGGCACTTGAAGGTATACGTGGAGGAGAGGGTGTGGTTGAGTGTTCGTCTGAGGTGAGTGGAAGCGGTAAGAGTTTTCACCTGAGATGAATTGCTGGTAATTGCTGTTTCTATGTTCGCAGTGAGAGACGGGGGAAATAAAAAGGGGCCAGACTTCAGAGTGAGAGAGAGAGAACCCAGCTGACAAGCTACGTGTGTGATGTCCGCTGCCTTTTCAATGAAAGAATCTGTTGAGTGATTTGTCTGAAGCTACACCATTGCACATTCAAGCAAACATGTTTTTGTTAATAATAAATGTACCTTTGAGTTGGATTCACCATCTCCCGCTTCCACATTTCTATACGGTAACATTCCTGTTACCGTATAGTTCACCCAAAAATTAAAATTCTCTCATCATATGCTCACCCTCATGCCATCCCAGATATGTATCACTTTCTTTCTTCTGCTGAACACAAACGAAGATTTTTTGGAAGAATATCTCAGATCTGCAAGTCCATAAAAGCAAGTGAATGCCAGAACTTTGAAGTTCCAAAAAGCATATAAAGGCAGCATAAAAGTAATCTATACGACTTCAGTGCTAAATCAAAATATTCAGAAGTGATATGATAAGTGTGGGTGAGAAACAGATCAATATTTAAGTGATTTTTTACTATAAATCTCCACTTTCACTTTCTTTTGTTTTTGGCAACTCACATTCTTCATTCATACCTGGCAGGTAAGATCATTTATAGTAAAAAAGGAACTTAAATATTGATCTGTTTCTCTTCCTTCTGAAGATATGGATTTAACCACTGGAGTTTTATGGATTACTTGCATGCTGCCTTTATGTGCTTCATTTTGTTTCTTTGTTTCTCACACTTACAAATTCAGATAATGCAACAAATCAGGACAAATCAAGAACAGGATTCATTATTTTCACACAGAAACTTCACAAGATGCAACTGTTTGTCAACACATGTTGAGCTACACACGACACATAATCTATACATAAGATCAGCTACACCTAAGTTACACATACGTTACACATATGTATTTTATCAGGCACTTATTGAGTCTAAATAGATGCAAAACTTACATTTCAGTAGTACATTCAAATGACAATAGTCATATTATACTACTGTTCGTGCGTTACACTTACTATAGTTTAAATCTATGTTGTTTCTACGTCAGCAAGCAATGTCAAATCTAAATCAAATCAAATAAAAGTTTAAAGGGTAATGAAAAAAAACACATTTTAACTGATATGTATGTTATTTTTCAAGATGGCAGATGGTATGAATTATTCTTATTTATAAAATCAGACATACAGAACAATAATTGTGTGAAGGTCATTAGATATAATGTAGACATACTATTTAACAACTATACATCAGCACTTTTTAGTTACTATCCATGCATTTCTTATGGGTGTTTATTGAACTATTGACCAACCTGGTCTTATAGTGAAAACGTGACTCTATATAAATGTTTGCAAAACTTGTTTTATGTGTCACCAGGTACAATTCCCTGCAGTTTCCAGGTAAAATGAACACTAGAGCCAATACACCAACTGTGTGTTTTATTTACTTAAACTCAAATCATGACTTAAATGGCTGATGATGACTTCATAAACACTTGTTTTCCTCTCTATTACTCAGACCATGCTATGTTATGATTTAGAGAAAAAATCTAAAAATCTTCTCTTGTGTTCTGCTGAAGAGAGGCAATCATACACATCTGGGATGGCATCAGCATAAGTGAATAATGAGAGAATTTTTATTTTGGGGTGAACTATTCCTTTAAGTCCACCTGAACAAGCACTCTGTCCACCTCAGCATTTCAGACGTCCCTTAAACCATCTGTTTCCACTGATAAGAGAAACTGAGATGCATCCGACCATGTGTGTAGTTGAACTATGACACTTAAAATACTAGTCAACAGTTCCTCTGATTTTCTGCATCACCATTCTCTTTTATGCAGAGTAAGTAAGTTTTAATGTTGTTTTCTGGGGTTTCAGCAGCCCACGCCGCTCGCTGTGACTTTGAACAATGCCTTCTGAGCGAGGCAGGAGGTTATCAGTTCTTGACCAAAGCATTTAAAACCCATCTTGTGTTGTTATAAAGGAATGAGATATCTCCTCTGGCCAACTACAGCTGTATTTGAACGCTAATACGACAAGTAAGGAAGGAGGCAAATGTATATGTAAGAGGGCAGGTATCTGCTTGTGTAGATAAGGCAACCATTGCATGACATTGATTAAGGTCTGCCTCTCCTCAGCACTTTGAATCTGCTTATTTCACCACAACAGATGTAAGTTCTATGATTCATTCTGGCATGTTCATGTATTAACCTCTTGCCCAAGATGTAATGAATTGAACTATCCTGCTATCTATGTCTGGAGACTGTAAGAACAAAGTTATCTGGTGGGAATACTTAATGTAAACCTTGGGGTTTGGTTGCAAAGACTCAGAGGCCAACAGAGTGATAGAGTTGAATGTTTCTAAATCGTATTTATGTTAATATATTAATTGTGTAGATCAGGGGTCGGCAACCTAAGGCATGGAGGGTTAATCACTGGCACGCGATCAACAACGAGAAATGGAGAATGTATTTTATTCATATATAGTCCGTCACACCTGCATGCAGCATGGCAATTTACCGCATGTGATAATACTTTTTCATAATCACGCAATGTGTTTATTTAGTTATTTGCTGAATGGAAACATAAACACTATTAAAGTGTGACAAAATTGTGCTAGTCACAGTCTGATCTCATAAAATGTATGTGGCCATGGAAATATTTTTGCAAACCAAATTTACGTGCTTCTTTACACGTTTGGCTAAAGTTTCACAGTGAAATGTCCAGTGGGGGGCACCAAAAGTGAGTGAAATTATGTTGTAATCAAACTAGGTTTTTTAGGTGAATATTAGATTGATGTATTAATCAGGAAAACATGCCTCTGCAACTTAAAACTTCAGCCTAAACATAACCGATAGTCTTTTAAAAGATGAATGAGAGGTGAATAAAACAGACATCCTTAATCTTAACCTATGCCTAAACCTAAATGTTAGTGTTTTAAAAGTAAATTCAAGGCTTGGTCTCCGAGTCCAAATTCTAACTCTATCAGGTGAGCTATTGAGCAAACTAATCATGTTTATGTAGGTGGGTCTGTATTACAACTATGGAAATGTATTGTTTTTCAAATTATGCGTTAGAGTAAATGTGTTTTGATATAATAACACAGCAGAGTGTGAGTAATAGAGCAAGAAATAATTGTTTATAAAGCCATAAACAGCCATTGTACACATGATTTGTGTGAAAGTGAATGAAAAGCACAGCTGTTGTAGCCAGTGGTCGACTTGTAAAATATTTCAAGGGGGATGGTGTTGTCTAATAATTGTTTTTTAAATAAATAAATACTAATACATATCTAATACTTATTAGATAAGTGTCTAATACTAATGATGTCCAAAGACAACAATTTTGTTTAAAACACTTGTCATGTTCTCAAAAATGTAATCTTTCTGTCTAATTTGGTTTCATACATTTTCGAAGAAGAAAAAAAAAACATTCATGTGTGATGTGGTGTAACTATCAATTAAAATGTATTATAATAGTTTTTTAAGGAGGAGGTATTGACCCAAGTGAAGGAGTTCAAGTACCTCGGGGTCTTGTTCATGAGTGAGTGGACAATGGAGCAGGAGGTTGGCCAGAGAATCGGGGCAGCGGGGGGCGGTATTGCACTCGCTCTATTGCACCGTTGTCACGAAAAGAGAGCTGAGCCGAAAGGCAAAGCTCTCCATCTACCGGTCAATTTTTGTTCCTACCCTCACCTATGGTCATGAAGGCTGGGTCATGACCGAAAGAACTAGGTCGCGAGTACAAGCGGCCGAAATGGGCTTCCTCAGAAGGGTGGCAGGCTTCTCCCTTAGAGATAGGGTGAGGAGCTCAGTCATCCTTGAGGAGCTCGGAATAGAGCCGCTGCTCCTTTGCGTTGAAAGGAGTCAGTTGAGGTGGCTTGGGCATCTGGTAAGGATGCCCCCTAAGCGCCTCCCTAGGAAGGAGTTTCAGGCACGTCCAGCTGGGAGGAGGCCTCGGGAAAGACCCAGAATTAGGTGGAGAGATTACATCTCCACTGTCCTGGAAACGCCTCGGAGTCCCCTAGTCAGTGCTGGTTAATGTGGCTCGAGTTTGGGGCCCCCTGCCGGAGCGGCTGCCCCCACAACCCGACTTCGGATAAGCGGTTGAAGATGGATGGATGGATGGATGGATATAATAGTTTTATTGCACCTTGAATACATGAGTGTATAAACAACTTAATAATTAATTTCCAAAAAGTTTTCAAACACATTTTAGAAAGTAAAAAAAATCTCAATAAGTTTTCTCAGGGTTCCACCACATGACAAATGTGCCAAAATTTGCCTTCTCAAAAATGTCAAAATGAATATCAGATGTTTTTAAAACTTCATGCTCAGTCTTGAGGGTCTAAAGGTGTTATGCTCTGTTTTATGGTCAACATAAACCACAAAATATCTACCATACTGGTTTCACCCAATGACTTTGATTTTGTGGACAAAAGCATTTTTAAATGCAAATTGTATTTTAGAACACAGGTTTTTTTTTTAAATAGCAATAACATACTATTCATGCCAACATTTATTTTTTTTAGGAATTTTAGCTTTTAATGAGACTTTTGTCTGGACACCACATAACACTTTTTACTTTAAGCCCTAGAAAAAAAATATCAATATGATTTTAAACACATTCCAAACACACTCCAAACACATGGTGTTTTCAAGTAAATGGTTTGTGTGAATTGCATTTTTTTGAATGAGCATCACTTCATTAACCCCTTAGGACCATAATATGCACCTTTTACCCTCTGTTATTGAATTTATGATGAATTTTGTGAAAAGAATCCACGTTATGATAATGAAAAAGTTTTTTTTTTCTAGATTGCTTGCCCACTGTCACAGACACATTTTTTTCTATTCCAATAACCAAACTAGTAAAGGAAGTTTTAGCTGTTTCTATGAAGGGTGCTTAAACAGTGGTGTGAAAAAGTTGTTTACACACAAAAGCGTTTTATGGGCAATTGTTTGAATTAAAACCATGTACATGTTGTACACTATTCATCATAGCAATATCTTACTTTCTGTTCTCTTCTTTTTAAAGGTATAGTATGCAAGATTCAGAAACCCTTGTTATTAATGACACCTGTGGCCGTTAAGTGAACTGCAGCCAGCCATCTGTTCCTCATGCTCACACTCGTGCATATACTCTATAGAGATGCGAGCGAGCATCGACCAAAACAATGATGTAACGTACAAAGAGTACAATGTGATTCACCAGCATCATGCTGACAGATGAGGCAGCATAATTAAAATTACACAGTAATGAATGTTTTCTGTATAATCAAGTTAATTACACAAATGAATGGAGCTTTTTGCATTATTTTGAACATTGTCTAGCATTAATTTCATGTGTTATTGTAGTTTACCTTGCTGAATAATTACAGATTAACATAAACCTGACTTTTAGTATAAAGAGAGGATCGTTGAAATTATTTGAAAGTTACGAAGCAAGTTAGCTTGCAATTCGTTAGCGTTGGCAGGCAAGATCAAGTTAGCTAAAATGACACAGATCAATCCTTATGGCACTATATTTCACACACTTTGCAGTTATGTAAGCTTACCTGTCCAATAAGAAGAATGGGAATTAAGGGTCAGTTTTGATCCCCAAAACCGAACGGAGGTCCCACCAGGAATCAAATGCCCTGCCGATGTTCACTCTAGTTTTCGCTCGAGCTCGGAGTGTGCTGGGAGCCGGCCGTTTACTGGATTTCATCTCTAAGATAATGTTACCTAGTGTTGCAGACTACTGTCGCTGTTGAATAGTGGAGGAGAAGTTACTGTCAGAGACAAGGCTCTCGGGAGCACGCATAAATGTCACATCCTTTGGATTTCCAAAGTCTTCTCGCTAGACAAGAAAACTGAGCAAAGTATTTATGAAATCACTTCGGTGGTGTTGCAGGAAGTGGATTGCCAAACGTTTGAAAGTCCCTATGGATATTTTCACATTTTAGACTTCTTTCTATCTGTGCATGGTTGTACGTTATTTTTCCGATGTGCAGGCTTTATCAAGCACAGGATAGCCGCCTCAGATGAGTCAAGTCCTGTCTTTCAGCGGACCATGTCGACGTGTTAATTTTGCTAATCAAAAAATGTATGCTTTTGAGTAAGTAGCCTTGAAAATGACTGTTTATTTTCAACCAGGTGCCAACTGTTTAACGGGTTAAACTATATTTTATTCTGTGTGCATGTCATATTTAGAATACATTAGTTTATTGTAGGCTACATCACAGGCCTATTTTTTCTATCCTATTTTTACATCGTAACTGTTATTGGGTAATACTCTTTAAAAAACAGCTGTCACATTAGATCAACGGCTAATACATGACTACACGTAGTGAAGTACATGCAACTTTTCAGTGCATTTTTTTTCTCTCATAGATTTGGCTTAGTTAATATTTTAATTGTTTTCAACAATGTCCTGTTGCATCCCCTTGCATTCCCCTCAACTCGAGCCCTGGTTGTAGCACCTCTAGTACTAATTTCACAAGGAAACTGCAGAAAAGCATAGAACACTAAACATTTTTGTTATAGTAAGATTTACCCTGATACTAGGTTGGCTAGTCATCAACAGATGAGCACAGCGCATACAAAACATTTGCGCTTCATGTGCTGCTGATGTTGCGCCGCAGCACTTCAATTTTGGTGAATTGTTCAAGTGAACGCGTCCGGTTTGTGTTGGTCGCATAGATCGGATAACAGCCTTTATTTTCTTGTTTTATTTGTTCCTTTTTTGCAACACTTGATGGATATAAGAAAAACACTGTTATCAATGTTTTAGATGTTCATCCAAGCATACCTGGTCCTTAAAACTCAATGACAGTGACTTTCAAACTATGGTGCTGGGGCTTGAACCCCCGACCTTCTGGTCAGTAACCCTGAGCCTCAACCACTGAGCTACCGATGGAGGACATAACAAATTGTTAAGAAACTCTGGAATTCATGTAAATTGTTTAATTAAACTTTTCACTCAAACTGATATGCGATTTATATAATTTGTTATGGAAATAGAAATGGGTTACATTGGAAAAATAGAAGCATCTTCACAAGTGAACTTTTGAAACGCGTTAGGCTATACATACATAATTTTTTGTCCACAAACAGAAATATTATTTGACTTATTCAGTATTAAAATTTAATAACAGAGAATTTAGATTGAACAAGTTACTTATAGCAATCAAATTAAATGCAAATACACTTTAGAAGTAGTTTATTATTTGTATTTGTATATCCTGTCTCAAACAGCCAGTGCATACTTCACTGCATGGTTGGAAGGAAATGAGAGATAGATTAAAAAAGTATGCATTGTAAGATTATATATGCAGAAGAATTGAAAAAACATATATCTGGATCTAGGAAAAACCCAGCCTTTTAGTTTGGAATGTGTCAACGTCGTAAATCACAGGCCTTAACAAGAACCCCCACCCATTTACACCAGGCTGTTCTGTGTAAGGTTACAAGGACCATCAGATTTGCACAACTCTAGCCTTGCTAGATAATTCTGAAAATCACTTTGAACTGTGGTAACGTTTGTACCTGACAAATTAATGATTATAGACTGATGGAACTCTTTAAAATGTGTGTAGTGATGTGCAATCACCTATAATTGATACATATAATCTTTAATTTTGTAAGATTCATCTCATTCTACTAAACACCGCAAAGACATGCAAGTACATCTCCAATATTGTGCTCAAAGTGCTGGTGTATTAATCAAATAATTTGGGTAATCTGATAGCAAATCGATGAAGACTCAAAGAAGGATGAAATGGTTCTTAAGGTTTTGTCAACAGACACCATAAAGTTCATTTTCACTGTACTGATCAGTCATTTCACATTCTGTCACTTTTTACCAACCTTTCTTATGTGTATATGTGTTAGATTAGTATAGGTTTAGAATATTAATAAAGTTTGTCTGTGTTCAAAGATGAAGTGACTGTGGTATATTTTGACAAATAATCTCATCCCTGCTTCTAAAAGATTTAGCATCAAAGCTGTACCTAAATACATGTGATATTATTTTCAATAAACCATGAGAATAATATCACTTCAATAAGTGAAATAATCATAATTCACTTATTAAAGCTAATTCCTTACAACTAGATGTTGTATTACGATTTCAATGGTGGAGAATCTATTAAAGACAAATAATGGAGTTATTTGTTATTTATCTAATTTATAATGGTTGTCGAACGTGACTAATTCCATTATACATTTCCTTACCTAATAATGACATTTTAATTTAGTTCATAGCTCACATATTTCGAGACTCTAAACTCGCATGCGTGCAAATTACCCAACATATAATGGTGGTAAAATGTGTGCAAAATACCAATTTTAACTGACCCCGTCCACATCTCTAAATTATATATGTAAATACCCTACATATTATGGTGTGAGAATGCAGGCATTTTAACTGATTGAGTCCACATCTCTAAATGATATATACAATTCTCTACAGCATCAAGCTGTCATATTCCATAGTCCCTGAAAATCAGTTAAATGCACGTGAATGGACCAAGATGATGGAGTCCTTTGAAGGTAAAAGCCCCACACCTGAAGGAAACACACATAGAACAATTAGCCTGTAAGGGATTAACTCACTTGTTTTCTGTAAAAAGGAAATTGTTAAATTTTCATCTGATGTTTTTAGACAGCAGCCTTTAACTGTGAGTATAAAGTGAAAAAAAAAAAAATCCTCAAAACCTCATTTAACATTGGTTTCCTATTGATCTCTGTGAGATAGCATGGCAGCCGACATGCATCTTCCCAGGGTCAAGATAGTATGCTTCTTTCCTCACTGGCTGCCTGGAGAGATGACATTTTGATGCTTTTGTCTTCAAAAGAGAAAGAGAGAGAGAAAAAAATGAAATCTTGGCTCTATCAAACAAGCTTTCAAAAGGCATTTCAGGCAAGAAAAAAAAATCTTTCATTTTTTTTTTTGTTGTAGTGCAGGGCTAAATAAACACTGGCATGTGCTTTCTAGCAAGGGTGAAGAGTTAATCAAAGCCAAACACAACCTAGACCGACGCTGTCAATACAGACAACTGTAATGAAAATAGATTGCATTTGTGATTGTGGCAGCCACTTTGATTGTATATGAAAGTTTCATGGAGAGTCATGCTTAAAAGTGGTTATACATACATATCTATGGACAGGTATGTTTTATTTGTATTTTTCTCAAAGCTTTGACTATAGGTTAAATGTATAGGATATGTGCATAGGTGATTATGTGTTGACTGAGTATACAAGTTATAAATTGTTCGTGGTGCTTTTGTGATAGATTAGCTTTCTGTTTCAGAAAACAAATGAATCATATGCTTGTAAAGACTGTTTGAGTTTCTGTTTGTGTGAATGACAACCACGATCCACCTAATAAGATGAGAGCTGTGTGCATGGGATGATCGCGCTCATAGCTATGTTGACTAGTAGTATATGAGTAAATAAACTGTTATTGTGGTACTTTGGTGACAATTTAGCTGTCTGTAACATATAAACGTATCATATGCTGGAAAAAGTCTGTTTCAGTAGCTGTTTTTGTGGCGAATGACAACCACATAAGCACTAATGTAAACAAGCATGGCTGCATGCATCAGTGACCTATGTCACAAAGCAGGATTAAGCAGCTAGCTAGATAAGTTTAAACTTAGATTAAGACAACTCTGAATTCTCAGTACAGTGAAGTGGATAGGTTTTCATCTGGGTTCCTCGCCATAGTAACATAAATCAGTAAACCTGCGGGGCAGGTTATGTTCAGCAGCAGCAACAGCAATAATTAATCTTGATGTGTAAATGCCTTAATATTCTTTATCATTTAATAGTGATCCTCTGTGCTGTGTGAATGTATTATAATTATTCATGATTTCATAGTGATTATTCGTGTTGTGTAAATGTGTTTTGATTGATCATATTCTTTTAACGTCATCTTGTGCTGTGTTATAACTGTCTTTATATTCTTATAAGTTATCATAATTTTCATAAACATCTTCAGCGGAGAAGTAAATCACGCTGACTTTCTCTGTCTCGCACTCGCTTCATTCATGTGAATGCGCACGTGAACTAATCGTAACCTCGAGATCAAACTCTGAATAAATGGAGAAAGTTGGTAATGAGCGTCGTGATACCACTTAACCTTAATGAAGCCTGATTGGATTTGGTGAGTTTTGTCAAACTAAAATCAATCCTGGAATGCAGAATTTGTTTAGCTTTTTTTATATATATATATATATATATATATATATATATATATATATATATATATACATGGCACAGATGATTGCGTTTGATGTGTTGTATGTGCATATATGAGCTCCAAGAGTAGTATGGTAGAAAGCCATTCCAAACTCAACACACACACACACACACACACACACACACACACACACACACACACACACACACACACACACACACACACACACACACACACACAGAGACACGCACAACAGCACTTCTGTGTCAGTGATGTACAAAACAAGTATTTTACAGCCTATGTAATGCACATTCTAATTACCACAGAAGCACATCAAGTCTTAACTATCACCAGAACGCTGAATGAGACATTTTTGTCAGCAAGAGCTTTTCATCTGGTGTTCAAAGTGGTGATTGACGCTGGTGTTGACACATAACGTGAATCACTCTTAGACGATTAATGTTATTTGAGTTGGTGCTATTTTAGTGCATTTCTATATAATGTGGAAGACTTTATTTGGAAAATGTTAATAGAGCGTTGTATTATTTCAAATTGTTTTGTTTTCTTTCCAATGATGGAAAAACATTTGAACATTTCAGCATTTTATAAATATTTGATTAATTGTGATTAACTACAAAAAAATATGCCATTAATCATGATTAAAAAATGTATTGACTGACAGCACTAAATATAACACATTTAAGCAATATCACACTAGCAATAGTGCTGTTTGCCTTACAAAAAGCACTGCTGTGATTTGGCCGCAGGTAATCACATCCGTGCTGATTTAGAGCCATACAGCACTATTGCTAATGTGATATTGCTTATATACAACAGTTCAACAAACAACAATGAAATAAAACACAGAAATAAAACAATGAGTAAAAACTAAGGACTGTCAAAAAAAAAAAAAAAAAAAGGCATCTGTGCATAGAACTACTTTTTTACACCATGGATCAGAATCTGCCATTGCTAGTTCAAAAGATCCACCTAATCCTCTGTTACTAATTTGAAAACATCACTTTAGAACTAGTAACAGCAGCTTGGGCTGTTTCTAACAAGTTTTTGGAGAAACAAGAGGGAGAAAGAGACTTACTGAGCGATTACCTGCATCTGTCGCACCTCCCAAGCAGAGATAAACAGTAAATCTATAAATTTATCTCTCATCTTTAGTGTTAGTCAGCTTGCTGAAGATAATTTTCTCAATGTAAAAAATAGCTGTCCGAGCAGGGTCTTCCATAAGTATTTGGGGGTAGCCGGTTTGTTTCTCTCCTCCGCCATGTTGAATGTCGTTTACATCTAAATTCTGCTCCCAATACAGAAACTCTGGTAGATAAGCACCTTAAGCATGAGTTATTACTTCATCTGTTGTGTCTCTCAGCTGTGATAAGCTTTAATGCTGAAGCAGCATTTCCCTGTTGTAGTCTAGTTGTAAATCCGAGCCATCATGGTGTGGGAAACAATTGCCAATGAATTGCGGAAAGAAACCGCTCGTTGACTGGCAGCACTGACTAAAATTAACGTAAATTCAACTCACCCATGACACACACAAAAAAAAATTTCCCCACCTGCTGGCTAAAATCTTTAATGGCACAGATAAAAATGAGAAGATGCATATCTAGCTTTTTACACATCTGCTCATGCACTGTAGTTTAGAATGCCGCGAACAAAAGCGGAGTGATACAAAGAGCGAAGCATCTGACTACTGCTGTTCTTAGACATCAGCACTCAACGAACGTCTCTTGTCCAATCAGATTTGAGGACTGAAACTTACTGTTGTATGTTCTGTTATATTATATTGTTTTATTTTTCATACATACCATATATCAAAGTGATGATGCAACAAATCACAGAATGGGATTAATTACTTCCACACTGAAATTGTATAAGACACAACTGGCTGTCAAACACATATTGAGCTACACATAACATGTAAGCTACACATATATTATCAGGCACTTATTGAATCTAAATAGACATTCAACTTAAAAAAATTATGTAGTACACCCAAATGGCATTAGTCATATAATACTGTTCATGTGTTCAGCAATTGGAAACATTTATATTATGCAAATGCTTCTTTTTTTTTACATGATTCACAGGTGGGGGCATAACTTCAGAAATCACAGACAGACTTCCGCACTTTTTTTGCTGCTTAGTTGTAATAAAGGCATGGTCACCTTTGCTTGACGAAATTCCGCTGGAAAAGTTGAGTGTGTGAAATGAAAAAAAAAAACAGCCTCTTTTTAATGTTGCATTTTATACTCTGTGTTAAAAAGAAACTCGCCGAGGACTAAATTGGTGTCCTTTTCCATTGTAAATATTCAGTGTAGCTGTGTACGAAGCACACTGCCAAACCAAACAACTTCCTATATGTCAAAGCGGCGAATTCACCAATTCTCAGCCACCGGAAGTTCATCTTGCAATTGTGTATTCCCATTGAATTGACAGTATTTCACCCACAGAATTTCGCAGTCTGAAGGTAAATGCCTTAAGTGGTCTTTTTAGATTGAGAAGGAAATGTGGTATTTTGTATCTCAAAACATAAAGAAAATTAGATTTACCATGATATGACTCCTTTAATATGTTTGGATACGTGTTTCTCCATACATAGTCAGGGATTCAAAGTGGTACAAACGAATGAAAACGAAAAACTAAAACAAACTACATTTCTTGCAGAACATAAACAAAAAAGGAAACAAAGTCCCTTTCAATTGTTCCAGAGTGAAAATGTTATTTTTTAACTGCTGGTATCCGGTTATTAACCGGTTAATTTTGTTCCAATATTTTATTCATGAAACCAAAGACTAAAGGGTTTATGACAGTACATTTTTGTAACTACACCATTTCCATTGCCTGAAAAGTTGTTTTTCTCTCTTTTTAGTAGAGCAAATGTGACATAAATAGCGCATTTTCTAAAGCAACCACATCGTTTATTGTCGCTTCTATGACACTTTCGTCTCACTTTTCAGCTTTTGTGCTTGGCTGGGCTCTAACCTCAGTCCTCTGAGTCCAAAGTCAAATACTCTAACAGGTGAGGTTCCGTGGAAGTTAATTACACTTGAATAAGTGTGGAAATGTAGGCGAGTCTGTAATACAAGTGTTAAAATGTACAGTTTCGATATCATAACATAGCAGTGTGCAAATAACTGAGGGAAAAATAAATGTCATAATAAGCTGTTGAACTCTGTTGTAATTTGTATGAAAGTGAATAAAACACAGTTGTTGTAGTTCCTGTTGTGTTAATTTGAACAGGAAGCTTCGGTGAAATGTAAAACGTGTGGGGCACTAGTGGGGACTAAATGGGACTAGGTTGTAAAAGAACCCCGGAACTAAAACATATTGGTTTTAGAACAAACCGAAATTAAAAACATTTCGTTTTTAGTCCCTGTTAATAGCCATGTTTCAGTGCAAAGTGATTGGCCTGTGAGGTAGCAGTCGAGCAACACGTGTGATAACTCCAGACTCCTGGCATAAAACAGGCTTAACCTCAGAAGCAGACCTCTAATCAGCCTACCATGTTCACGGAGCAAATACTGTGAGCAGAGGCAGAAAAACACAGGACTGATAATAGGACTTACAACTGAGCGAAAAGAAAAGACTGGTGATTTCTCTCAATCCGCTTAAAGGAAATAGTAAAGCTCATTTTCCTTATCTCGGCTCAGAAAGGTATAGAATCGATACAATGAATATTTTTTTGCTTTATCCATCCTTTTCCCCCACAATTATTCTAAGCATATTAAATCTAGCAGTTACAGAGCAAAAATGAACTTCACCTTTTTTCACTGATTTCATAGGCACACTGATGAGTGGTTCATTTCACTATTGCTTTGTTGAATTTGGGCATTTCTCTATTTCTCTATCCATATGCGAGAGAGCTGCCATTTAATTACACAGATGGTGGATATTGGCCTGTCTTTGGGTGTCTTGGTCCAGTATGTTGCTGTGTCTGGTGCTGGCACAGAGTGGATTCTGGATTCAGTGGCTCTTCAGCTCAAAACGTATCCTTGCCCCTGTTCTCTGTGCTGTTAATAGATACATGGTCAGAGATTGGGGCTAGTTCTCACATGGGGAATTTGCCACAAAGGCTATGTCTTAGAAAGCGGAAAATCATTGCTGAAATTGAGAAATTTTCACTGGAGTAAAAAAAAAAAAACGACAACCTGCCCCAATCTCCTATATAATTTGGAAAATATATAATTCATCTAAATGGAAGCAAATTGTATGATTCACTGTGTTCATGTATCACAAGCAGGTAAGTTAATTAAGCATATGTCAGAAGAGGAATAGGCCTTTTCCATGCAGTTTAATTGATCCAGTGAAAAATTCATTTTCTGGAATTTGGATGGATATTAAATTGTCAGCTTGTGGAAAAAGGTGTGCAAGCAATCCTGAATATATAAAAAATATGGCATATATAACTCAAACCTGGACTGTAATGTCTTTTTGCAACACCAACTAATTTTTTACTCTGGGGAAAATAGCTAGAAGAAGAATATTCCATGTAGTTTTATTGACCCAATGTTATGGCTTTTTTCAGCAACGAAGACAGAATTTTGCAATTATATTGAATTGCTGAAAGTGCTTATAGTGTTCTGTAGATCAAATTTTGATCTCACTATTAGTGTCAATTTTCTATATTCATTACCGCTCTTATGACACTTTTTATGTTCACATATTTGCTAGTGCAATTCAGCAAGACTATAAACACAGTTTAAGGGGTTTAGTGACTTCTAGTATGTAGTTGTTTCCAGTTGTACAGACATTACTGTTTGCAGTCACATTACATTGACTGATGCATACAGACAGAGCATCCTCCTCAGTCTTTAAAACCACAATCACACAGTCTACAAGTCATAAACAGAAGAACCTCCATGCTGTTCAGTTTCCAGGTGGTCTCTTTGCAATTTAAAGTTGTGAATGACTTTATTAGCATTATGGCTTTGGAAGCCGGTTCTAATTTGTCATTCATATGTGCATGAAAATTTATTTACAGGAACTTATGAGAATCAGCAAATTAGTAATGTGCTATTTGCTAAATAAACTGCATAGTTCCGATCCTGGATACTGATTGGTCAATGCATCAGAATCAGAATGAGCTTTATTGCCAAGTATGCTTACACACACAAGGAATTTGTCATGGTGACAGAAGCTTCCAGTGCAAAGAGATTGCAACCATATATACATACTGTATATACAAACATATACATATATACATTGTTCCAGTTATGCTACATAATATTTTTTATTATAAAGTATCTGTTTAAACTACACATATGGTTATATACTCTATGCATGTAATTTATATACAGGCTGCAGTATTTATATATATCTTTTGTATATGATTTTAATTTAAAAAAAATATCAGATGTATGTACAGTATTTGCATGCATGATACAATATAATCAATGGGACCTTGATGGTTTTGCAGAGCTAGTTGCCTCTTGAACTAGCTGTGCCAGGGACAAGCTTAATATATTAGTGAATTCATTTCAAAGGACAATCAAGTGTCCTTGGATATTCAGACTCACACTTCTGAACTGGATAATGACTGTGCTTTGTTTTTGTGTAAAGGCGGCTCGACCACTCTGTTGAGCATCAGCTAGACAATGAAAGTATTTTGAATAAAAGCAGATTCATATGCTGTAAGTATATGTGGCTAACTCATGTTGTGGTGCAGTTTTATCAGTGGCACAAGCTTCATTAAAAATCAGAATATTGTGCCTTTATCAACACATTCATTAAATTGAAATTTCTCTGGACTGTCTGGGCTGCTTTGTTTCTGACGTCTTGAACAATTACAATGTTTTGAGTGCCATAATGGAATGACGTGTGCTGTGCCAGCTTGTGATTGTCTAATATTCAGATTTTAAACATCTTAAGTGAATAATTATGGATGGTACAAAACACTGAATATTTAATAAAAGTCATCAGACGTTCCATTGCTGTTTTCTTCCCTTTTGCCTCTCTGGCTGTGCAACATTTTGAAATCACCACTATTATTTTTCACTCCCACTCAATGTGACACATTAATAGGCAATGACAGCTGTGGTCTAAGTGAGTCAAGCTTCCCCCATTAAACCAATTGGGAAAGCCAGTTAAAGACTAGAATGGATTGAATTGGCTGATGCTTATTTGGCTTTTTGTTGTTGATTCAGCCATTACATTGTCATTGTGTGGTCAAGTACTTGTCTGCGTGATATTTAATACCATGGTTACATGTTTTATGTGATCAACTTTAAGTTGATAGTCTATGTGACCTCATTTTTTTTCTTAGGTATTTGTACCTATACATTTAAATGAATTTCTTATGATATGTACTTATGTAAAAGGATTTACACTTTATAAGTTGTCCATACATTGATATTGTAAATATTAGTGTCTTTTTAAAATGTAAAAAAATGTTGTGCTAGAACTACACTTTGTATATTACACTATAACAGATTAACCGCACTGGATTTGACAACACTAGGTCGGAAGTTCTTCCGCTGAGATCGGTCTGTGCTTACCGAATACCGAAAGTCTGTGCTTACTGAAAAACCCCTAGTGGCGGTAGCTGGAAGTGTTGCTGAACGTACCTTTTGGGCACAGGTGAGATTTTATTTATTTTTTTTTTTCAGATAAAGTGTTCATAGAGTGGCACCAGCTGTAAAGTGAGTTGTTTAAAGTTTCAAATAATGTAATACTGTCAACATGAATACATATTTGATTAACTCTAACCCCAAAGTCCAAACCACAACCTAAACCTAACCATCAGTGAAGTAAAAATGTAATTTTAGAGTGATAATGCAACCTCCAAATCGCTTTTATCATTGTATATGTAAATGCAACTACTTCTTTGTTTCCATGGGATAAAAACCCATGTCTCTGAGTTTTCAATAAGGCTAGAGAGAATAATCAAATTTTAATTGATGCAAACATCTCTGATGAGGGATGCCGCTTGGTCTGTAATCCGGCAGAATAGGGTATATGAATTTTCGGAAGCAACTTGACGATAACATTGACTTTCCACATTAAATATATTTTCTACCACAAAATAAGGTCTGGTCCAAATTGCAGCTTATTCTTCTCAGGAACTGTCCAGTTAAACAGACAAATTTGTTTAGCGACCAATCACATCGGAAAATGTGCATAGACTTGTCATCTGTCCATTTCTCTCCATTCTAAAGTATGAATTCCTGATTATTTTACAAATATAACTCAACAGAATAGACAATTCTGCTCATAGATTTGTAGTTAACTTTCTCCTGATTGCCTAAAAAGAAAAGATTAAATGCCACTAACCCGGCAAATCCATTGGTTAGTTTTTCATCAAAAGTGCTTATTGTATCAACTTGTTACCTTGTGAAGACTAACACATTCTCATAACAAGTTGTCAAAATCATAAGAAATTGTACTATGGCTCATATAAAAACTTTAAACTTTTAATCGCATAGAGAAAATTACATGAACCAACGAACACAGGATATATTCAAATTACTGTATATGGTGAGCGGATGGTTGCAGTTCCAGGAATAGTAATAGGTGGTATAAAGATAAACAATCTAAGATATGCAGACGACATAGTCCTGATAGCTAGATCTGGATCAGACCTCCAACAAATAGTGAATACATTTGCATCTGAGAGTGAGAAGAAAGGGCTCTTTATCAACTCCAAGAAAATGGTATGCCTTGTGGTTACAAAGCAAAAGGAAACCCCGATCTGCAATATTAAACCTTTGGAGAAGGTCTGAATCAAGGGAAAGGCTTTAACTATTTGGGAAGTTGGATAACATCAGATGGGAGGTGCAACAGAGAGATTGAGAGAAGAATTGCAATGGCTGAAAAACATTCTCTAGAATGGGCAGCCTTCTTTGTGATTTAAAAATCACCATGGAAACAAGGATCAGGGTACTAGACTGCTATATAATGCCAATTCTAAAATATGGCTGTGAGAGTTAGTTGATATCAGAATAAATGGAAGATCAATTACAGGCAACAGAAATGTGGTTCATCAGATGTATGTTACATATTCCTTGGGCTATGGAGTTAGAATCATGCCAAAACCTCACACACACACACACACACAAACGTGTTTTAATCACACCCAATGATTCACAAACAAACTCAGTGTGGTTCACAAATACAAAACATCACTCACAAACTAATGCATTTTGTTCTGCAAATAAAAAACGTACCTATCAAACAAATACAGTATGTTTTACATATACATAGAAACATATTTCTTCAATGACAAAAATATCCTCCAAGTACAAACTAAAATTGTACAAATACAAAACAAAATCCTTCAAGTACAAAACAAAATTCTACAAGTACGAAAAACTGTCACATGACTTTTGGCACTAATTTTCCGCCTTGCTGATCCACACACAAATGCCTTCAGATCCACACACATGCTAGTAAATTGTCATGTAATTCGCACTCCACAACATCAGGTGGCGCTGTTACCGATTTGCTTGGCGCCGCCACGGACATGGAAAGAGAAGAGAAGAAGAAACGTTAGCGTGGGTAGGGTGTTTTGAACACGATGAGTGGCCAACAGGTGAGTTTGCAGTCGTTGCTGGTGAAAAATCAAATGTTAACTAACTAAACTCCAGAATGCAGCCAGTTTGGTTCTCTTTAATCTTTTTTGGTCGTCTTTTGACACCTTCAAAACCTTTTATTTCAACATTGTCTCCTGGGTTGTTTGTTGTCAGTTAAACAAAGTTATTGTATTTTTTTGGTTGTTCCAACCCCCAGATGTTTTAAGATTGTATTCACACTACAATAAAAATAATACAATCTACATGTCTTTGGTTTGAACATTCATTATGATATTAAGAGAGCTGAAAGTCCGCTGCTAGCACTGCTTGAGGAAAGCTATGCTTCCTGCTGGTCTGATTTGATTAAACAGAGAAAAATCAAACATGAGACAACCTCACTGATTCAGAAATATTTATTTGGTTTTAGTGTGAAAAGAAATGATAGGCCTATACTGTAACATCTCTTACAAACCAGTTATTAGCAGGGGCACTATTCTGTAAATAAGTGTTCTTTTTGTTACCCAAATGTATGTAGAGAATGTGAGAATGTATTTGTGCTACAATTGCATCGAATCAGGTCCTTTGCTGAGTACGTTTTATTGTAAGCCTAGTAAGTGCTGGACATACTGCACAGTAAGTAGGTAGATGTCTGAGCCATGTGATTGGGAGTGTCCCAGGGGATTTATGGCTGCCCTTAGTGCTGCCATTTGCTCATCACTCATTACATCGCCCATCTCAGGAACAGTGACACCATGGTGTGGCTCATCGGGCAGACCACTGTCCTCCCAGTCCAAATGTGGTAGGTACAATCCCTGAAAAGACATGTAAAGTGTTTATGTAGAGCAGTGGTTTTCAAACATTCTTACATCAAGGACCCGGACCACATTTGATAACATTTTGAAACAAACTACAGAAATACACAATATTTATTCTGAGACTGAATAACATTACTTTCTGTCAGTGTATGTTCAAATTAATGTCAATGGGATGCATTTTTGGTGAAATTTATAAAGAAATTTGTGGAAAAAGCCTATTTCTAGAAAAAGTCAGAATTAAAAAGTTGTGTATATATATATATATATATATATATATATATATATATATATATATATATATATATATATATAAATATAAAAGACCCCTTGAACCTCCCTCAAGTTTATTCTTAAAACTGATCGAATATACTTTAATTCAATTAAAATCTTCAGCACATACTTAGCGACTGTGGCTGTTTCTGTTTACACTTTAACCTCCTGTAGTATTTATAACTGTTCCATGAACATATTAGCACCAAATATCTCCACATCTTTTCACGTGAATTAGCTGCCGCTAAAAAAGTTTATGCTTAATGACATTTCAACTCCTATAAACTCTTCACAATTAAAGCCTCCCATTACTTTGTTATTTCAGTGACTTAACATGACTCCTCAGATGGTGCTTAAACAAATGTGTGTGGCCTGAGGTGGTCTTCACTTCAAAATTCCACCTTAAGACCAAGACGTATCAAGTGTAACATTATATGTGACCATAGTATAGTTTAATTTAGTTAAGTTAGAAACAAAATGGAAAAATTAGCCTAATCGGTGTAAGCTAGGTTAGCTCCTGCGGTACCATAAACTACACACATATAAATATGTATATGTATATATATCTCACCCTACCCACGACAGACATTCCTGGAGTTTAGTTAGTTAACATTTGATTTTTCACCAGCAACGACTGCAAACTCACCTGTTGGCCACTCATCGTGTTCAAAACACCCTACCCACGCTAACGTTTCTTCTCTTCTCTTTCCATGTCCGTGGCGGCGCCAAGCAAATCGGTAACAGCGCCACCTGATGTTGTGGAGTGCGAATTACATGACAATTTACTAGCATGTGTGTGGATCTGAAGGCATTTGTGTGTGGATCAGCAAGGCGGAAAATTAGTGCCAAAAGTCATGTGACAGTTTTTCGTACTTGTAGAATTTTGTTTTGTACTTGAAGGATTTTGTGTTGTACTTGAAGTATTTTGTTTTGTACTTATAGAATTTTTTTTTGTACTTGAAAGATTTTAGTTTGTACTTGGAGGATATTTTTGTCATTGAAGAAATATGTTTCTATGTATATGTAAAACATACTGTATTTGTTTGATAGGTACGTTTTTTATTTGCAGAACAAAATGCATTAGTTTGTGAGTGATGTTTTGTATTTGCAAACCACACTGAGTTTGTTTGTGAATCGTTGAGTGTGAGTAAAACACGTTTGTGTGTGTGTGTGTGTGTGTGTGTGTGTGTGTGAGGTTTTGGCATGATTCTAACTCCATATTGGGCAGTCAAAGGGTGCTACTCCGAAACAACAACTTGAGTTATTGGGCCAGTGTGTTCAGAAAGAAGGTCTAGAGTATTTATTTTTAACTGGAAAGATTGAGGGCAAGAGAAACAGAGGGTGGCAGAGAACAACATTTCTTCAGAATATTGCAAACTGGACAGTAGTGGATAAGATCAAGCTTCTGCAACTGGCAAAGGATAGGAAGGAGTGGCATTTCATTGTAGTCAATGTCACTGTGTACTAGGGTTGGGTGGATTGATACAAAATTATCGATACTTCCGATACTGATGTAGTATCAAGAATATCAATCCTCACATAAATATATAGATTCTGAAGTTGTTGTTTTTTTAACAAGTGATCTTATTTAGATTACATGAATATTAATGCAACTCATAAGCTTCGAAGTGGGAAAAAAAAAGAGTTTTAGGAGTGAATTTATGAGTTTTCTTCCACTCATCTTGACACGCAGAAATATTTAAATACAGTAGGGATGGCAAAACCACTTATTTTCTTTTCGATCCGATACCAAGTACTTTAAGGCCAATATTGCCAATATCAATACCAATACCAATACCTCTATTAAATAAATGTTTTATGAATTATTTGGATAAAATTTGTAACTTTATTATTACTTTTATAATTTACTATTATAACGTTTTATATATTTATGGGCCTAAACAGAATTATTAGGCTGATTTGTTTTCCCTTTAAACATTTAGTTAGTATAAGGCACATATAAAACTACAATATTAACCATATATATTATTATATGGTTACTATTACAAAAAAGTAGTAAAACCATGGTTCTTTTATCAAAACCTTGGTTACTACCAAAAAGAAAAAAGAAAGAAAACATGGTTACTACAGACGTGGTTACTAGTCATTGTTAATACAATATTAATACCTTAAATCCATGGGTAGTTTTCATAAGGGTATCATTTATTAACGAAGATTAAAGATCATTATCAATGTTTTAACAACTGGCTTGTTTTAAATAAGCCTGTTTTTACAGGCTTATTTAAATTCAAAGAAGCTATTATAAAACATGTCATGTCTAGGTTTGTCATTACTTGGTGTGAATAACTCCAGATGCTGTTTTTCTGTCATTATCGCAGGAAAGCACTGCTCCCTATTTGAATGAGTGCTATGAATGAAAGAGTGAGTGCTGTCTGACTGCTAGTGGATCCGGCACTTGAAGAAGAAAAAGAAGAACATGGAAGAAGTAACCAAATTTGCCCTTTCTTAAAAAAAGTGTTGGATATTAAGCTAACTAAAATCTGATGCCTGTATTGAATCGATTTGAATTTGAATTTCTATTTGCTGATTGGTTGGCTTGTACTTATAGGTAAGACTTTTTATTCGCATCAAGACCAAGTGGTCATGAGACTGTATGGCAGAATAATAATAATAATAAAAAAAATGAACCTGTGTGCCCTTACTCCCAGAAGTTGCATAAAACCAGGCAATCTGGTTGTTTATTGATTACAATCTGAAAAATTACTTTCTGAAAGTACTTTGCGTTCAATATGGATCAGACGGTCAGTAAATGGAATGTGGGCAATCTGTGGGCCTGCTGTCTGAGACTACATTTAAACATGAAGGTAACCGTGTTTAAATTCAAGTAATAGTGAATTTGTGTAATGGATTATATCTTTCAAATCAAAGATTACTGATAAATGATATAAATGTTATAACATAAGTGAAATTATAATAAACAAATTGATACATTCATGCTAACGTGCATTAATTAATCGTCAGCATGCTGGACATTTTATCTTCTCATGTCTGGCCATTCCTTTAATTGATGAGTTCCACTTACTGTCTGTCAAATGATTTCTCACCTGATAAGCAGATGTTTCGCTAAATGAATTTTTCCAGCACTGTTTGAGTCATCTCATTTACTGGAGGATGAGAGAGGATGCAGAATTGATAGGCCATCAACCGACAGAGCACCTCTGGGAATGAGACAGCTATTTCCCTCGCATCTTGCCATTTTTACTGGAAAGCTAATTGATTTCTGACAGGCTTTCTTAGCAACAGGTTTCTCTCTATTCAAATTCCTATTTTTTGCAGTCTCTTCAGCAGATGTCCTTGGTACACTGCTGAGAATATTAATTTCTACCACTTGCCAACCATAATGGATTTGTGGATGTTGGACTTGCTAGATACAGCTGTGGGATTGCTGAAATAGCATACATTTATAACCAGAAATCAGATTAGTGTTTTGATCTGTTAGCACTTATATTAGATTAGTGCTACAGCTGAATCTCTATAGATGTACAAATGAGTGTTGCTATTGTTCAGATGTGTGAGTTGTTGAAGCACTACAAACTGTTTACCAGCTGGCCAACTGCCATAATTACATACACACATTGAGTATCCATGACCTGTGAAATGGTTGACTGATGCATACATATGCTTAAACAGCACAATAGTGTAATACAGAAGTTGTTAATAAACTGCCTACCTTTGCAGGGGTCTAGTTGCTGCTCAATCTACCAGATAATGTGTTCTTTTGCATAATCCAAACACCTACTGAATTCTTGTTCAGCTAATGTGCATCAATGTTTCAAAATTGACACTTATTCCTAATGTACTTATTCTATATTTATAGTTTGCACACAGTTATGATTTCTTTAAGACTGCATGGAAAAGCACAACTTTCCCTTAAATGTAATCAGATATGAAGCAATGGCATGTATAATATACTGTATGTACAAATTATATATATTATTACAATATTTTAGAGAATAAAATTGTAATCACAATCGACTTTTTTCTACATGAATATGTCCATACAATCAGTGGATATGGCCCAAAGAGCCCCATTGAAGCTGTGCTTCAATTGGAGTCATTGGCAGATATCAGTACCATTTTATTCCAATGGTTGAAAGATAAATGTTCATTTGATAAGAGGATCTAAGCATGTAATTTTGGTTCCCACCCTGATGCTGTGCTTCAATGGTACATGAGCACTATTTGCAATGAACACTTATATTGGGCTTCAATTAATGTATTTGTATTGCTCCTGGAAGCCCAGCTTCTATATGTGATGATTGGTCGAGCTCTCAGATGAACAGGACTTTGCTGCAAATAGTCAATAATTGAAAATGTCATGAAGGTGAATGACAGAGATTGACATGTTAAAAAGCCTCATCAGCTAATAATGAACGGATACAACAACTTGGCATGTCACATACTGAAAATGTCCATGCTGTAACAAGAGGAGGAACATGTCATAACTGGGACACAAACCACAAGCCAAGACAGTGCCCTGCATACAATGATACATGCTCTATGTGTGGTAACAGAGGCCACTGGGCAAAGTGCTGTAAAAAGAGCAGGCGACAGAGACAGCTATCCAGCCAGTCCAGAAGTAAGACACAAACACGCAACAGATACCAAAGCCACGCTAAACCTAGGAAAGACCACAAACGCAAAGATGAGCCCAGCATTAATGTTGTAGACAGCATTTAAGATGATGAGTATACATACCAAAAACACTTTTACTAAATCACCATCAGTGCATAATGCATGCATAGCATCCATGTGAGATGAGGCATATACAACTCTGAATGTTAAACCACCTCTGCTGCAAGGACATGCATACACGCTTTGCCTGAAAATAGATACTGGGGCATCTGGAAACACACTTCTACTGCATACATTCAAACAGATGTATGGTGCATCACCACAAAGGTCTAAAACCAGCATCAAATGTAAAGCTAACGTCATACACTGGTGATGTTATGCCCTGCTTTGGAACCATCAACATCCCATGCAAGTACAAAAAGTCCAGATGGATAGATGCAAAGTTCTATGTCGTTGATGTACATGGACCAGCTTTAGTCGGACTACCCAAAAGTGAGCTTCTCAGCCTTGTGACAGTAAATGTTGATGTGATGGCTGAAAGAGAAAGCAATGGACATGAGGGAAGACAAACAAAAGAGAGTACCCAACAACACATAAAAAGCAATAAAGAACTAAAGGAGAAATACCCAGACCAATTCGATACAATTGGCAGTTTCAATGGCACTGCAAAGCTCATCCTAAAGGAAGGTGCCAATCCATTCCTTGACCCACCAGGCAAATGCAGTATCCACATCAAGGACAAACCTCAAAATGATGTGAACAAACTTTGATTTGATCAAGGAGTCCTGTGAAAAGTAGAAGAGAAGATGGATTGGTGTTCTAGACTTGCCTTCAGCAAAAAGAAAGACGGATCACTTTGAATCTGCTTAGACCCACAGAAACTAAATGTAAGCCTGAAGAGGTGCCCTCACAAAATTCCAACTAAACCCAAAATTTGCAAATGCAAAACTGTTCAGCAAGCTAGATGCAAAAGCAGGATACTGGTCAATACATCTTGACGAGGAGTCACAATCCTAACTACATTCCGCACTACTTTTGGTAGATACTGCTGGAGACGCTTACCATTTTGTCTCAGTGTGTCCCAAGACCTTTTCAAGCCAAAATGGACAAAATTGTTGAAGGTTTTTATGGTGTAATCAGCATAGCAGATGATGTTGCAGTATGTGGAGCAGATGAGGAGTATCAAGACAGGAATCTGATAAGCCTAATGGAAAGAGCTGTGGAAATATGTCTGGTGTTTAACAGTGAAAAGTGTATCATCAAGCAACAGAGCATATCCTTCTTTGGTAACTTGTACACAGACAAAGGCATCAGACCAGACCCAGCGAAAGTCTGCGATATACAAAAGATGCCAATACCAAAAGGCAAAGTTGACCTTCATCGATTCATGTGCACGCTAAACTACCCTAGTTTACATTACATATATATTGTGTATATTTTACATATACATTACATATACATTGTGTACATACACTCACTTAAAGGATTATTAGGAACACCTGTTCAATTTCTCATTAATGCAATTATCTAATCAACCAATCACATGGCAGTTGCTTCAATGCATTTAGGGGTGTGGTCCTGGTCAAGACAATCTCTTGAACTCCAAACTGAATGTCAGAATGGGAAAGAAAGGTGATTTAAGCAATTTTGAGCGTGGCATGGTTGTTGGTGCCAGACGGGCCGGTCTGAGTATTTCACTATCTGCTCAGTTACTGGGATTTTCACGCACAACCATTTCTAGGGTTTACAAAGAATGGTGTGAAAAGGGAAAAACATCCAGTATGCGGCAGTCCTGTGGGCGAAAATGCCTTGTTGATGCTAGAGGTCAGAGGAGAATGGGCCGACTGATTCAAGCTGATAGAAGAACAACTTTGCCTGAAATAACCACTCATTACAACCGAGGTATGCAGCAAAGCATTTGTGAAGCCACAACACGCACAACCTTGAGGCGGATGGGCTACAACAGCAGAAGACCCCACCGGGTACCACTCATCTCCACTACAAATAGGAAAAAGAGGCTACAATTTGCAAGAGCTCACCAAAATTGGACAGTTGAAGACTGGAAAAATGTTGCCTGGTCTGATGAGTCTCGATTTCTGTTGAGACATTCAGATGGTCGAGTCAGAATTTGGCGTAAACAGAATGAGAACATGGATCCATCATGCCTTGTTACCACTGTGTAGGCTGGTGGTGGTGGTGTAATGGTGTGGGGGATGTTTTCTTGGCACACTTTAGGCCCCTTAGTGCCAATTGGGCATCGTTTAAATGCCACGGCCTACCTGAGCATTGTTTCTGACCATGTCCATCCCTTTATGGCCACCATTATTCCAGCAGGATAATGCACCATGTCACAAAGCTCAAATCATTTCAAATTGGTTTCTTGAACATGACAATGAGTTCACTGTACTAAAATGGCCCCCACAGTCACCAGATCTCAACCCAATAGAGCATCTTTGGGATGTGGTGGAACGGGAGCTTCGTGCCCTAGATGTGCATCCCACAAATCTCCATCAACTGCAAGATGCTATCCTATCAATATGGGCCAACATTTCTAAAGAATGCTTTCAGCACCTTGTTGAATCAATGCCACGTAGAATTAAGGCAGTTCTGAAGGCGAAAGGGAGTCAAACACAGTATTAGTATGGTGTTCCTAATAATCCTTTAGGTGAGTGTATATATTGTGCTATATTACACGTAGGAATGGTGGTTCGAAACTCGATATGCCGAAGTGTCTTAGGCAAGACACTGAACCTCAATTTGCTCCCAATGGCAGGCTAGTGCCTTGCATGTATGAATGTGTGGTGTATGAATGTGTGTATGAATGGGTGAATGAGTCACAGTGTAAAGTGCTTTGAATACCGTTAAGGTTAAAAAGGCGCTATATAAGTGCAGACTATTTACCATCTATATGTGCGTGTACTGGAAATGTATGCCATGTTGAACATTTTGAAACCCTAGTAAAGATGTTTTTATCCACCTACGATCAGGGGCGAAAATTTCATCAAAATGTTGGGGGGGACAATAAACATTACAATTCACAAGAGCAATTTTTTAAGGGGACACCAAGGTTTTTTTTTGTTGTTGCCCCGTTTACATTTGTATTATTTAATTTCTTAAACAATTATTTGAAGAATATATCATTATATTATTTACAATACACATATTTTAATGATATTTTAAGGGGGGACAACCCTCAGATAGGGGGGTCCTGACTCCCGACCCCCCGCTTTCCGCCTATGCCTACGATGCTGTCCAGTAATACTTCACATAGATGCAGACACTTATACACAGTTGTTTGCCATCTGTTGTAACACATTTTACCTTCCATAATTCTAGATTTTGCTTAATTTCCATTTTTGCAAAAAAATATCTGAGCTTGGTCATCTATTTTCATTAGTTTATTTCACTCTGAGTATTGTACAAAAAGCAGCTAAAAAAAGATCTTAGTATTAGGGCTGTCGATTTAACACGTTAATTTAGTGCGATTATTTAAATAAAAAAAGAATGCGTAAAAAACAACGCTGTAATCTTGCCTCCTGACCCATATGTAAATTCCATAAAAGAGCATATTTTTTTCTGCAGTTCCTTTAGATCAAATTGAAGCTTGAAGTACTTTTTTAAGAGCCGTGTCAGCAGGGGGGAGTCAATAAGCCTCAAACCTCATACAGGTCACACAGAATACGTTCTTGAAAGCTGGATCAGCACAACAGAATTCAGCCATTTTGAGAATTATTTTCTCAGAGTTCAACTACTCTTAGCTTGACACATCATCCTAAAAACATGGCGTTTATGACACTGAAAACCAGTAAGATACTCCATAAGAGTATGTAACCTGGGTATAGTAATTCATATATTTGTAGTAACCTTAGTTGGTCAGCAGATTAGTCATGGAGCGATTTCTAACTCTAAGCATCGAACAGAAACAGAGTCTAAAGGAAAGCCAAAACCAGGAAATATGAAGAAAATACTTGGAATATGGCTTCACTCAGACGATGGGGATCCACAACCGCAAGTTGTGATTTGTGGTGAAAAGGTTAAGAACCACTGCTTTAATTCAATGTACAATGTAACATTATTAAAACGCTTGTAGCATTCAAAGCACATGAGGACTACTTCAAAATAAAAGCCATACAAAATATTTCAAAATAAAAGAAAGACAAGACCAAAACCAAAAAAAAACATTTGCTCCTCCATTTCACTCAGCCTGTTTTCAGTCATGCTCGTCTTGTTATCATGATAAATTGGTGTGTGTGTGTGTGTGTGGACATGATGCTTTTTCCTCTAAATGCACATCTCCTCACACCACACTGTTTCCTGTGTAACTCACAAAGGAGGATCATGGGAGGACACTCAGCCCACTACTGACATCACAAATTGCTAGTTGCCTGCAATGCTGTTGTATGTCTAAAAGATCACAGGCATTTTCCAAACAATTGCTTTCAACAGATGACAGCGAGGGTGCCCTGCAAAGATATTCATGCATAGACATGAACGTGCTCTCAACCTTTGTAGTTCAAACAACCTTTTATCAAAGAGACTACAGCATGAAGACACAGAGGCAGGTCTGACCCATCAACTGAACAGCAAATTTGAGGCCATGCAAAGACACAAGTGAACAAAAGAGTACTTTGAGCAGGAATCTAAATATAACATTTCACACCTGAAAATGAACAACAGATGTTAACGTATTCAAACTGTAATCAATTTGTTCTGTGTTGTTACGGATAATTCTCATAATTGTATTGTTTTTCTTCATTGTCCATTGCAGTATATTCCAAATATTCTGAAAACATAAGCAACTGTTACCTTAAGGAGCTATTTCTACTTAATGTAACCATTAAAATACATTTTGTTGGTGTAACCAACAGTAGTCAAATCGATTCAGACATGTAAATACATTTGTTGACTTGAACCAAACCAATGAATTAAGAAAACCAAGTTTTTTAGAGTGAATAGCGAATTAAATTTCCCCATTGAAGAGCAGTTTTGCTGTGGGACATTTACATTCACTACATATACTTTACCATACAAAAATGTAATTAATGTTGACAAATGTATGTCATTTGGCCAATGGCCAAAGCAGTAACTGTTGTTGAGAATATGGGCACATGTGAGCTCCATTTTCTGGCTGTAATATCCATGCAGGGGTGCTAAAAATGAGTTGTAAAGGGAGTTGTTTTCAGCTGTACAGGCTATAATACAGTGAAGAGGGATGCATATTTTATAAACTGTTCCCCCAAATCCAACCCACTAACCTAAATAAATGTTGCTTCTTGACATGGGTCTCTGCTTATGGTCTCAAACTAGACCAGAGTCTATTTTCTGCGCAATATTTACTCACCCTAAAGGTATAAAAGGTAATAATTTCCTCAACTATTCTGCACACAACAGTTTATTTACTGCTGTAATCTAAAATATTACAATTACAGTGAATTTCATTATTAGAGTATGATTAAGGCATTCACAGCGAATCCGAGCAGCTCTTAAAATGGCAAACTCATGAACATGCCATGTTGTTCCTTCAACTGTAGAGTAAATTTTGCCTTCCGGCTCTGTTGCTTCTATTCTCTGTCGTTCTACAGTACCAAGCAGCAAGATTGAGACCAAACCAAGTGGGGAGTCACTTTGAAGCTTTTGGCTTTGAGCAGTGATCACTTTTCTATCATTGACTGACGTGGCTGTTCGACTAAGCATATCACATCCTATCTTACAGTGGCAGAACATGCTGATTTTTTTACATAGGAAAACTATAAACCATAATCTGTAAGCACAGTGAAACTTTCAGAATAATATTCCAGTTAATAACAGCATTGAGTACTTCATAGAATAATAGTGTTTACTGTATAGGGAGACAATACTTTGTTACTGTACTTAAGTAGCTTTTTTCAGAATGTGTACTTTCTTGAGTATTTAAATTTGTTGCAACTTTTACATTTACTTCGCACATTTTTTAGCCAAACAAATCCGTTTTACTCTGATGCACACCCTCTCATTACTCGTTACCTGGACAAAAATAGGTTTGTTTTGTTATTTGCGAAAAGAGAGCAGAAAACAGAGCTCAGAGTTTTTGATTGACAGCTGCCACTGCGAGCACAAACACTCAGCACATGTGCTTATGCAGTCTGTGTCAGACCATGGAGGCACGCTTTCAAGCACACAGACAAGATGCAGTTGACCCTAGCTGTGTACAAACCTGACGGTCTAAATGTATTCATCACTGTAAATAAGCCACAGAATACGAGGAACACAGAAACCATGGAGGACTCTTCTAAGATGCTGTGGAATAATTGCAGTAGGTGTTTTTACAACATGATTTTGCTGTCACATGCTTTTGGTTCTCTCTATGGGACCGGTAGCATCAAGTAGTATTGACTCAATTTGATATCCAGGTGCCAAAGTGCCAGTTGTCTTCTGCTTCAAAACACTCACATTTATGTGTATGTGTGATGTTATATCGAGTTGTCACCTATCTATTTTCCCTGAATGGTTCCGGTTTTTGGCTGTCTGTCCTGGAAAAATACAATTCCATTTGCAAAATGTCACAGAATTTTTACATTTTTCTGATGCTTTCACTCATATGAGCACTTGTTTATGTGCACTCTATTCAAGAAGAAAACACTGATCAAGCATGTTCTCCAAAACAGCTTTTTAATACTGATAAGTACTGTATAATTAGTCAAAAAGGTAATACTTATTGTAGGTATGCCCTATTGTTAATAGCGTGTAGTGTAGTAACTATTTCTTAAAAGGCTAGATTTAACTCAAAATTGCTCAGAGACAGAATAAGTAAATACAGTATAAGAACATAATTTCAGCAAAAAGATGCATTGTACTAAGAGATTAAAGCACATGCTAATTTGAATCAAAGGTCCCTAGATAGGACTGTTTCCATATAGATTTATATATATATATATATATATATATATATATATATATATATATATAAAATGAAACTATATAAATAAAGCTAAACAAAAGTAAAACAAGCATTTGAAAATTGAAGAGAAATATTGACAATACAAGTTCATATTTATTGAATCCAATATTAACTTTTTAAGAATTATATGGCTTAAAAATAACAACATGAATGGATCAGATTTGAATTTGTAATACTTTTACTTTTTGATACTTAAGTATTTGTAGAATTATATGTAGAAAGTAACTACTAATATTTAGTATAAATACTGTATTGTTCATTGTTATTTCATGTTACAGTAACTATTATGTTAACTAATGTTACTAATGTTAAACAACCTTATTGTAAATTGCTACTAAATAATCTTATTTACACATTAATTTAACCCAATGCTAATTATTGGGAAACTCACCAACACTATAGTAACGCAATTTACAAAAAAGCATCTCAATGCAACAAGAAAACTCCATTACTCCACTATAATCAAGCTGTATGTACTGCAAGCACACAATATCAAGCTGCTTGCAGACAACTCCATTGATTTTAATGTGAGTGATATAATTTTGTTACATCGCATTGCGGCACTTAAAATTCGATTGGGTTTTAATTACTCCCCCCTCTCCCTTAGAGTTTCATAAAGTTCTGTGCCTCAACACCTAATCCACGAAATGTACTCAACTACATTGATTTATGTTGCAGAGTTCCAAGAATGACAAAAAAGCACCATGAATGTAAAATAATATAAATGGTAAATGGTCTGCACTTGTATAGCGCTTTATACTGTGTCCCATTCACCCATTCACACACACACTCATACACCAATGGCAGCAGAGCTGCCATGCAAGGTGCTAGCCTGCCATTGGGAGCAACTTGGGGTTCGGTGTCTTGCCCAAGGACACTTCGGCATGTGGAGTCATGTGGGCTGGGAATCGAACCCTGTGATTAGCGGCCGACCCGCTCTACCACCTGAGCCACAGCTGCCCCTAATGTAATACAAATGGTATGATAATAGTAGTCCATATGAGCAGAGCACTATATTCCAAATTTTCTGAAGCTATATGACATCTTTTTCAGTCATTATTCACTGAAAATTCCCGATAGCGCTACAATTTTAAGCAAACCTGCAGTGTCACAATTGATCACAAGAAATGCAAAAACCAATTTCATCAATGTTTACTCAAACATCATGGGTACTAACATATCTTGTGACCAGTCATGATCTGCCATATCTCCTTTTGTGCTCCACAGACGACAGAAAACATTGCAGGTTTGAAGCAAAAGGCAAAAATAATGGAAAAATTTTAACTTTTAACTTTTCTTCAATCACATTGTAGTTTCTATCAAAGCACTTTTTTTGTCATTTCTTGTTAAAGAGAGGAAGAGAGATTGTATGTTGTGCCCCAGGCAAAGTCATTCTATTGCCATTAAGGCCTTGACTTTTTGGCAGTCCTTCCTCGTGCAGAGCATCATACAATACATCAGAATAAACTGGGGACATAAAAGCATCTCTAATTTTGATTCAATACAGGATAATCCTCTGGACACACCTTGAGGACAGTTGCTACCCTCTCAGTGTTCTCTTTTCCTCTCCATTCCACTTTTTCCCTCCCTCTTTCTCTCCCCCTCGTCTTATTTTGAACATGAGCACTGAAATTTCTTGAGAACAGATGGGACCCTGCAACAGTCAGTACATCATGTCCAAATCATAGCAATCTGCCATGACAAAGAAGTGGAATGGATACAAAGTCATCCAAGAGCCAGAGGCATTGCACAGTAGTATGCAGGAACAGCATTCCCTTTAAAACTTACTGAGTATTCACTTACATTCCTCTTGCATTCATATTTCAGCAGTGCAATTTCAACTCCTGTGTTCAGTATGGTTCGGATCACCAATGCTCCCTCATCACTAACTTTTAAAGGGGTAACTTTTTCCCCTTTCTCCCAAATTTGGAATGCCCAATTCCCTCTATTTAGTAGGTCTTCATGGTGGCGTGGTTACTTACCTCAATCCGGGTGGTGGAGGACAAGTCTCAGTTGCCTCCGCTTCTGAGACAGACAATCCGCTCATCTTATCACGTGGCTCATTGTGCATGGCACCGCAGAGTCTCACAGCATGTGGAGGCTCATGCTACTCTCCGCGACCCATGCACAACTTACCACGCACCCCACTGAGATTGAGATTCACTAATCGTGACCACGAGTAGGTTACCCCATGTGACTCTACCCTCCCTAGCAACCGGGCCAATTTGGTTGCTTAGGAGTCCTGGCTGGAGTCACTCAGCAAAGCCTGGATTTAAACTTGCGACTCCAGGGGTGGTAGTCAGCGTCAATACTCACTGAGATACCCAGGCCCCACTTTTAAAGGGGTCATTATTTTTTTCTTGAGGTCTACTTTTAATGTCAATAAACCTTATTATTATTATTCAGATTAAACAGTAATTTATTTTTGCTGCTGTCCCTTTTTCATATGTAAAATGAGTAGACAGCACTTAACAGCACTTTGCTACACTTACACACAGGCTGCGCGTTTGCTTTCAGGTCGAAAATACTTTTTAACTGCCCCAACCTTCAATAGCATCTGAAACATAAAGTGTGCATTTTGGAAAAGAATTTGAAGTTTCAAAACAATTGCCTCAAGAAGTTTTGAGTTCTGAAACAGTGTGTTTTCATAGTAAAATTTCCTTTTTTTCTAAAAAGATTAAGGGAAATTTGATTCCTCATGATGTGACTTCTGAAATAAGAGGGATAAATACATTTCTGGTAAAACAGGGCAGCACTTTGCTTGAGTGTGCTGTAGTGCAAGAGAATCCTGCTCAGCTGCACATTAGCAAGCAACATGCATGCGAATCATTGCCTCTAAGAAAACTTGCGTAGGGGCTGGGGCAGTGTGCCATACATGAAGAAATATATCAGTGTCCAGTGGATAACAGAAGGCAGAACTGTTAGCATGATTTATTCCAGATGCAAAGAGAGAAGGAGAGAGAGAGTTGGAGATTAGGGAAACAAACGTCAATCCTGTCAGCTACACCTCCGGGTCTCATCAAGGCAGTGAGGTAGAAAACGGCGAGGCAGTTGTTTACAAATTCATCCGTCTGTTTGATCTTCAACACGGATGGGAATTAAAAGGCAAATTAGGGCCGCTGTGCTGGCGGTAATTGAAAGGATTGGGGGTTGTGGAGAGAAGCACCAGGAAGGACGTTCTTTGCAGACACACAGGATGAGATTTCATTGTGAAAACAATGACATCAATCAATTGAGCAACTGTGGTTTAGCTGGTACTGAGCATTTTACATTTGAGCAATTAAATATATTGACCATTTCAAGGATATAAACAATAACAAAAGAATTAGAATGCTACTGCGCATGTCTGGTCCTTAAACATTACCGGTAGTGGCATTTTTAAAATCCAGAACTGTAAAAAGCCCCACCACAGTCTAATTTGTCCCGCCACAGTTTCATAATGAACTGAAAATATTTTTTCACTTCTTATTATAACATAAAAGATCTCTAAATTTGTGTGCTGTATGCCACATGCTCACACACACTCACGCACTGGAAACACCTGGCTGCATCCGAGTCACCAAGGAGGACATATCATCATTTAAGATAAGATTTAACAAGGAGTTGGGCGTGGCCGGGCCGTCAGGCAACTCGCCCGGCGCTGAATTGTCCTAATCAGCCGGGAGGGGGATAAAGACGAGCCAGAGGTACCAGATGAGACGGAGGTACCAGTTCGAGAGAGAGAGACACGTGGCCGCTGTGTGTGTGTGTGTGTCTGTGTGTTTGTTTTTTTATTTGATTTATGTCATTAAAGTTAAGTCGACTGTTCTGTCGGTTCCTGCATCCTCTTTACTCCTGAACCGCTGTTGTGGAGTCCTCACCTGCCGTCTGCCAGGAAGCGGAGGAGCCGTGACCATTTGCCAGTGGACAGAGGAGTCGCTGCCAGCCGCCGGGAGTCAGAGGAACTGCTGCCGTCTACCAGGAAGGGGAGGAGCTGTTACCATCCACCAGGGGATGGAGGACTCGCTGCCGTCTGCTAGGAGAGGAATGGCTGTCATCTGCCAGAGGGCAGAGAAGTGGCTGAGGACCAGGAGACGGTGTGTCCGGGGACAGATGAGCCAGTTTTTCTCCTCTCTCTCTCTCTGTCTCTCCCCCTTGCTCTTTCCCTCTCCCCTCTCATCATCTCTCCCAGGGCTCCAGAGAGGCGGGGAAGACCTGCCGGCAAAAAGACAGCCGGAAGGGCAACACCTCACCTCCAGGAAGGGAGGGGAGTATGTCACGCCGCAGGTTTCCCCAACCTGTATTGGGCGGTGGAATAGCGTGACGATGAGGAGGGCATGGCCGGACCGTGAGGTTGCATGCCCGCCGCTGAATTGTCCTAATGGGCGGGAGTGAGAGACACACGGCCACTGTGTGTGTGTCTGTTTGTTTGTGTTCATTTAAGTTGATTTATGTCATTATAGTTATGTTGACTGTTCTGCTGGTTCCCGCCTCCTCATTGCCCATCCTGATACAAACGTTAACTAATGTTACAGTATCTACTGTAGTTATCCACTAATCCAAACACAATTTTATCATTATCAATGTATAAAAAAGCAAACAGATAATGTTACTGCAGAAGTTATCATTGATAATGTTAGATTGTTAATTTTGTTAGCATAGCGGTCATTCTGACCATTCATACTAGACTGTACCAAATTACGGTGACCGGGAGGGGACATGTTCGGTTCACTTAGTTTTGTGGTGGCCACGACATATTAACTCATGGGAATGTGATAATAAGTCATGGCCACGATATCATTATGTCGAGGTAACGACATCCTTATGCTGTGGCCTCGAGATCTCATGTGGAGGGAACGCCATCCGTCAGTCGGCATGAGATGGAGATGACTAATGAAATAACATTTTACTTTGAATTAGGACTGTCATATAAAGATATAGTGCGGCCTCTGGCATTGAGACATGGGTACGTTATAAGTGAAAGACACCTGAAGCGCATTCTTAAGTTTAATGGGCTCATGGGAATGTTGAGGGAACGCCATCCGTCACTGTAGTGTGGTATCTGTGGAGGCGTCCGGGACCGTTCAACTGGTCAATGATGAATCTGAATATTTAATTCAAGCCAGCAAATTTCCGACAGCAAAGCCCATTAAACTTAAGAATGCGCTTCTTGTTTTACTTTTGATTAATAAAACCTGTGTTTAGATCCTCACTCCTCGTCTGCCTCCTCCTGCTAAACGTTACAAAACCGTAGACATGTATGAAACACATATAGGCCTAACACAAAATGGCCAAAACAGTTCATAAAGAATATGAACATTCACTAAACTGTGGGAAAATTAACTGATTTAGATAGCAATATTTGTTTTACTGTGAGCAAAAATATCATGCTGTAAAACTATAATGAAAATATTATGCTGTAAAATCATTATGAACGAATTATCCTAAAAGTGTGCTCACTTGAACAAGGCATCTGGTTGTTTTGGGGGCAAACACCGCACATCATTCACTAACGCTTGTGGATCAATTACTCAGTCAACACATGTACCTTCTCTACCTTCCATGTGCAGCTCCCACACACTACCTTTTGACATTTGTCACAAGTGTCCTTAATTTTGTTTTTCTTGCAGTTTCTCCACACTTGGCACTGCCTTCCCCTCTCCATCATCAGCTGCTCCTGCCTGGGTCCTCGCACCATCAGCGGTGTGGCTTTTGCTCTCATACGGCCGTAGCGAAGTTAATTTGTCAGTTGCATTATGAAGTTCCTCCGTGACTCTCATTTGTGAATTTCTTGAACAGGATGGAAGCATTATTCGCATCCAGGTCAAGGATATTATAAAACACAGCCACTGACCATCTACTTGTGGGTGCTTTCACACAGTATTTCCTTGCCATTTGATCTAGCACATCTACTCCGAACTTGGTTCTGTTGTAGTATGTGACTGTCTCTGGTTTAGCCTTTTGGCCACTTGTGATGGCAACAGCTGTGTGGACAGTGCTTTCCTTCTTTTGCACTGATAGACTGTGAGCGTTGCATTGTCACTTCTCAGCACCTCCGTGGTGAACAGCACCCTTTGTTTCTTTACGTAGCAAAATGCGGTCAAAATGACTATTATGGCCATTCAAGGTAGAAATTTTAATAAAATAACAAAGTTAGAATAAAATATACACACATTTATGGTTAGGCTATATGGGTTTTATTTCAACAAAGTTATTACACTGCAAAATGTAAAAAAAAAAAACGGTAAAAATGACCGCCGTGGTAGTTCTAGTGTTTTAATCTAACATTATCTATCGACGTTAGCTGTCAGTCTCCTCGCTTATGTCGACTTACTATACAAAGTATAACATATGTAACGTCATATCTAGCTAGATAACATTAGCCAATTATCTAGCATTAAGGTTATTAACAGTGGCTCTGATAACTTAACGATTAAAAAAAAAAAACAGTTCAACACAAGTTTATTTGCTTATTTGCTTCATTGCATTGATGGCTCAAATTTATGCTCTAGTCGATTTTGTATTTTGACCATTTGTGAACTGCGTTAAACTCCATCTCGTTTAGCATGCTTTGTGGTTGAAACTTTTTTGCTGTGTCATCACCATTCATGTCTACACAACCAATATGTTTATGATTAAATTACTTCTAGAGCACAAAAAATGTAAAAAAGGTTTCTGATTTCTTTTTAGCACTAAAAATACTTTTCTTGTATCTTTCTCTGTATAAAAGTGTCTGCTAAATGACAAAAAATAATGTAAATGATTGCGCAGCTTCATTCATTATAATGGGAGTGGTAGTCACTTTTAGAGCTCTACCTCTCAAACTTACAATTGTTTGGCATAAATTGTGTTCACCTACCAGAGTTAAGATGTGTTCTACAGTTGTTACTACTGCACACTTCCTTAAACCATCTTGAAATGGTCCACTGTCAAAAAAAGTCATGGAAACAGTGTGTAAATTGTACCTCTTTAAATCGAAAAGCATTATCTGCTGACCAGTCAGAGAGACAAAAACATGTAAAATGGTCAACAAACCTGTCAATATCACTGTCATTACTGTGGAAAGAAGGGCAGCATTCAACATTGTAGAACAAAAAAAATATAGATTTAGAAAAAAATATACATGTAGATAGATTTAAATAAAGACTCAAGCTCGCAATTTGCTGATTAGATAATGACATGAATAATAGGTGTAGAGGAGTTCCTAATAGGGGTTTGAAGATTCGCTTTGACAACAATTAAATTCTATTACGATTCTTTACCTAACGATTACAATGCATCGTGAAATCAGAAATTTGGTAACGATTCGATCCGCTAAATTTATTTTTGGAACAAATTATAAATATAAAAAAAAAATATGCAAAATAAAGATTCAGAGTTTTTACTGAACATTCGGAATTGAGACAGTACATGATTTCACCAAACTTGGTTGCTAGGGTAACCCCATCTGGTTGCTAGGCAGTTACCAAGGTGATACTCAAAAGGCTCCTTGCTACCCTGAGACCAATGAACAAAACCAGAAGTCTTTATGTTGTTCTGGTGCAGAGATATGTGATTTGTTATTTGGTTGCTAGGGTAACCCCATCTGGTTGCTAAGCATTTAACCAAGGTGAAACTCAAAAAGCTCCTTGCTACTCTGAGTCAAATGAAAGAAACCCAAAGTCTCTACGATGTTCTGGTGCAGAGATATGTGATTTGTTACTTGGTTGCTAAAGTAACTCCATCTGGTTGCTAGGCAGTTATCAAGGTGATACTCAAAGACTCAAATGAAGAAAATAACCATTAGTCTCTATGATGTTCTGGTGCAGAGATATTTGTTTTGTTACTTCGTTGCAAGATTGAGCTCACTTGGTTGATTGGCAGTTATGCATGCTGCATTGCACAGAACCCATGCGCTGCTTCTGCTGCTGCTGACAGAGAAGCATGCTGCTTCTACTGAACAAACATAAAATACTCCAAAACTGCATTAAAAGAAAATAAATAGACAAGACAAATAAATAGAACCCCCCAAATGAGCAGATGACCAGCAGTCATGTGGGCTGTGAGGTGGATTTCAGATGTGTGTAGGTAGTAGTGTATCCCTCGCATGTGTTAAAAATGTGTTCCCACTGGGGTTTATCTAGTGACCTGAATATGTGTGTTATTTAAATAATCCAAATAATATTTTTTTTTGCACATTTTTGCACAACGCACACTTGTGCTGCTGCAGTATCAACCCGTAGATGCTGTATTTGCTGCACCTGGACAGCACATCTGCACTGCTTGCGGAGTCGTTAGGTTTAGATGCACAGCCCTAAGATGCCATAGTCGTGGCACCTAGACAGCACATTTGTGCTGCTTGCAGTGTTTTTAAAAAAAAAATGTCACCATTGGCTTGAGCCAAGTGACAGCTTGAGCCAATGACTAGCATAGAGCAAGCTAACAGCATACCCTAGCCAGTTTATACGATGACTAGTACAGCACAGCTGACAGCATACCCCAGCAACCACCTAAGCAATTGTATGATCAACTGAATCCAAAATAAATCACTTGAGTATTCAGAATAATTTGAAATACATGCTGCTAAAAACCAACATTCAATTCTTTTAGATAGCCGACAAGCTTTTAAGAGTGCTGGTGTATGCTTCTACATACAAAGTCACTTCGGGATACAGAGTCCCTTTAAAGTACAGAAGAGTAAATAAGTGAAGTTTTCGTCCAAATGTACACCTAACTAAAATGATGGACAGGAGTATGCAGACTGTGCAAATAAAGTCATTGTATCAACAGGATCTTATGACATAACTGGTTGTTTAAAAATGCCAAAGCATGCAAAATACAGCCTTACGTCAAATTACAGCATGCCTGCTGATTTAATTTTTGTGATAGACTGAAATCAAAGGGTAGAGAACCACTGATCAAAATACATTAATGTACATTTCAAACAGATTTATGTTATGGTATAGTGGGCATTCATGCATTTATACATCAATTATGCTGAACAACTGACCCGGCCATTATTCTTTAAAATATCAAATCAAATATGCTTATATGGCAAGTTTAAAGCTGCCATCATTTATGCAAAACTTACACAGAGGCCGAGTTTGTAGAGTAGGGAGATTTATGCAGAGTTCGGAATGGCACACCACCCCCACTACCTCTGCTCCGCCATGTGTGTCAATTGCAGAAATTGCTTGAGAAGTACAGTAGTATGCAATTCCTAACCCAGCCCTAGTCTGGTTTCAATGCGGCAGTGCGTTCAAGCTAGACAGATAACTTCTGCTGAAATACTATTCTAAAGCGTTTTAAAAGAAATGATAAAAGCAATTCTGTTCACTTCAACAGAATTGTGCAGGTACAGTGCAGGTACAGAGCAGGCACAGCTATGTAAAGATACATTTAAGAGCTTGAATTCTCTTCTAGAAAAAAAAAAATATATATATATGAAATGTATCTCATTACCTGCTAAAGCCTCCTACGAAGGATGGTGGTATGCTGCTGCAGAACGTACCATACAGCTGTAGATAAAGGATTTGCTGCTGCCAAACGAACGGTGTGATGTCACGATCAGCAGAAGGACCCCTGCGGTCCCTGCAAGTGATGCCAGAGATCTTAAATATAGTCTTCTATGACATATCAGAAGAAAGATCTTTATCTCCTCTCTAGCCTAGCACCCATAGTTGACGAAGACTGCTGCATTAGCTGAATTAATAGGCTCCGTTTATAAGGGCTCTGGTGATAGCTGCCTGTAATAACATTCTAAAATAATTCTCTAAAATAATGCTGTCTTTCTCCTTTTCTGAGGTCTTTTGATAAAATGATTGCTTCATTAGCTGCTGTTTATTTGTTGCGTTTAGCGGCAGCATGGGTAGATCGGCATCACTGTTGAGATGTGAACACTCTGCCTAGTAGGCTCAGGCATGCCCGGATATGATGTTTCCATTAGTGTGTTTGCAGATAGGGATTCCAGGATCTCGTTTGATACTCGATCAGCTCCCCGATCTTCTAAGAAAGGTGGCTTTCTGGGTCTGAAGCTCGAAATGAGGCATGGAGGTGAGAAAACAAGGAGAAAATAGCAAAAATCATGACTGCAGGAGTCTTGAGATGTTACCGTGCTGCTGCAGCCTGGCTGCTACGATGCTTAGGTGGGTTATATATAATTTGATGAGGAAAGGGGGCTCTGGATTGGTTAATGTAGCAAGGTGTGCCAGGGTGACCTATCAGCCTGCACCACAGAGTTTCCTAACTGAACTTAATTTGTAATTTAATAATGTCCCCGACCATAATAATGAATATTCCTTAGCAATTCAAGCTTGAAGTTCCACCTGTTCTCTCCAGGGGGCAGTCAGGGAAACTCCAGCTGCAAAGGCAACCCACAGCTTATACAGAGAACAAACCAAACTTACCCAGCAGACTTCTAACACAAGGACACATTCTTGCATTCAAAACACAGCTTGATGCACAAATCCTAACTCAGGGATCTCAAGATGTGTTTTTCTAAATATTAAACTACGTTTAACTTGACACAGCTAAAATCTACTAAAAACAGTATGTTTATGATGCGACACAACCAAAGTGAGATGGTCTGACACAGGTGTACATTGATGGGTCCTTAGAAAAGCTCTTATAATAGAGCTGTTCAGCTTGTAGTCCAAAAACCCTGAAGAGAATTCGCCATGGGCTGCCTCGGGATTTTCCTATGGGTTGTTATAATGCAACTTATGAGTAAAATGAGGTCTATGGTAAACATAACTTGATATGTGGACGTTTTCTTCTATAACATAAATGACATACAGTCACACAGGGTTCTGGGAACCCCATGCCGCACCCAGCAAATGCCCACCGGCGGCTGCCCATGTCGCCCATGCCTAAATCGTCACCCATGCCTAAATCCTCCCCTGTAAAAACCCATAGGGAAATCACCAATTGCAAATTAGACTTCCAGGTTTGCCTACAACTTGATGTCATGGCTGAACAGCTCTATAAATCTGTCGCACAGATCTTTAAAGCCCATAACAAATAAAGGGTGGTTGCCAACATGAATATAGAAATATTAACCAATTTGTAGTAATTTACAATATTTATTGTAATCATAAGAAAAAGACACAACAAATAATTGTGTTTACTAAATTCTCTGAAACTTCATTAAAGTGTAAATATAGTAGTAGGACAGTAGTTTTATGAAACTAATTGTTCCAGCTTTCCATCCAGCTGACTTCTGGTTTCTTTGTATTTGCGGTTCCTATGAGCTCTTGCCATTGATGTCACAGAAAGCGGAGAGTGCAAGTGAGCCTGAGCGTGGAGGGCTGCAGTCTGAGACTGCAGCTGACTGAGAGTGAAGATCTGCAGCCAGACCAGTCTCAAATGTATTGCTGTGAACTCTAGGCCATGCCCCCCCTTAACCACCCCAAATTGTCCTATAGTGTTGTATTATGAAAATTCATCATATTTCAGTCACTGGAGCAATTCACCAAATAAAGTTAAATTTAGTCTAACACTCATTCGGCAATATGTCATACACTGGAGCGTGATTAACGGCTATAAATATTGAAACCGTATTCTGTATTATTCTCAAAAATAAAATACATGTTTACCCTTATGACAATGGAATTACTTAACTGTTTTTAGATTGTATTTGTGATAAACTCTCATCACATAAGCCAGTGTCTGTCTCCATGTGAAACTGCACTTGTTACAAACACATGAAGACACATCAACCTGATATTGTAACGCTTGGTGTGGGAGCAGGACAAGACAGACGAGAGGTGCGGATCCAGACGCGGTTATATTGAACAGTAAAGTTAACACAAAACAAACAGGAACAAATGAAAACCTCCACATGGGGAAAACAAAACTAAATCAGGAAAACATCGAGGGTACACGGAACTGGATGAACAAACGGGAAGACAGGCAACGGAGCAAAACATCAACATTGATCAAACAACGATCAACAAGGACTGAACGAAGAACCAGGGTTAAATACAAGAGGAACAAACAAGGGAATGAGGGACACCTGAGGGAAGCAATCAGGGAAGGAGAAGCAATCAGGGGAACACCAATCATAAAAAGAAACTACAGAGGACTACAAAGACCAAACAGGAAACAGGAACTAAACTAAACTTCAAAATGACAGCACAAAACAAAAGACAACAGTGAACATGACAGAATAAAAGAAAATACAAAAACCAAAACAGGAGCTAAACTAAACTTCAACATAAAAACACAAAACCAAAAGACAACAGTGAACATGACAGAATAAAAGAAACTACAGAGGACTACAAAAACCAAAACAGGAAACAGGAACTAAACTAAACTTCAAAATAACAGTACAAAACCAAAAGACAACAGTGAACGTGACAGATATCATGTTGAATTCGTAATGGAAACGTCATGATGGATGAACAGAAACAGAGCTACAGGGCTTTATAAAAGACTTGCGGGAGCACAAGACATGATTTTAGCATGCACTCGCCCTCTATGAGCAAGAACAGGGAGATTTCATTAGAGAACAGCATATACTGTATTTGAGAGAGCGCTTACAGTTTTGTGTGAGAACGAAGGAAGTCCACTTGTGAGCAGAGAATTTTGCGCTCACGAAACTGGTCCGTCATGGATGCGCTCTTCACGGCATTTAACTGTATTATAATGAGATAAAGCTACAGTCTATTTAACTGGACCATGGTCCATTAATCTATTAATTTTCATTTATCGTGACAATAAAGTTTTTTATGTATTTGTTTATTTTACTTTAATCTCTGCGCCTCCCCTGACAAGCTCTGGCACCCCCCTGGGGAGGCGCACCTCCCAGGTTCAAAACTGTAGCTCTAGGCCAATGATTGGATTATATTCAGTAATATGTCAATATACAATACATTGGATTCTAAAGCCACTTTTTGTAGTGTCTTCAATGCTTAACACCTCTGCCATGATAACGTAATGAATTTTAATGATATTATTTAAATTAATATATATATATATATATATATATATATATGTATATATATATATATAGTATATATATATATATATATATATTATAAGTATTTATATATGCTATTCATTTGATTAATTAATCGGCATAACATTTCATTCGATCGCTTGGTAATCCAAACAGAACATAAACTTCAAAGTGCATGCTATAAGCTAAAATAAATTGTCAGGAATCACTGACTGAAAATTTATTTTAAAATGTGTGTCCGAGAGAGAGAGAGAGAGAGAGAGAGGGAGAGGAAGTATGTGTCACCCAAATAAGGCATAATGCCAGACAATGGTTATGATAATTTATGATTCCACAGGGTACATTACCCTCCAATACTTATAAAAAAATATGACGACTACATGGGCCAAATTGTTTTGTCTTGAAAATGAAAATTTAGAAAGGCTCTTTTATTAAAGCACAGTCAGAGGGATTTTGTCAACTGGGAACCTCGCAGAACATTGTTTTGTTTGAACTTTTATAGCTATACTTTATGAAGTATAAATCTCCAATTAAAACTCAGGTACTGAATAAGCTACCTAAGGGTAGAACCAGTGGCATGTGATTATTTTTTTTTTTTACAGGATGAAAAGAAAATAGTTAGCTGGGAGATTTTGCATTGTTGTCTTGGTATGACATGGCTTTGAACTGTTTATAGAAATGTTTTATAGGTGTGAAGACAGTTAGGTACACAATTCACCACAAAGCTCGGCACAGCAATCTATAATAAAAAATGTCACACTCTGAGAGAAGGCTGAACATGATTTATTGAATTTGACATTGCATCTGCCATTGTCATGCGTATGTAATGGAAAATCAGTTATCGTTAAGCTAGATTTGAAATGCAGCCGGTCTGTATAAAGAGAAAATATTTACAGCAGTAGAGTATACGAAGAGGCAAGGCTTCTGTTAAATTTTTAATAAAAAAAATAAAATCACTTTATTGTCACTCAACCATATACACAAGTGCAACAGTGTGTGAAAGTCTTGTGTGCAGTTCCGAGCAACATAGCAGTATGAGAGTGTTGAGACATATACAATCTACAATAAACAACATATTTACACAACACAATGTACACTGTCACGAACACGGGTGAAGGCGCCTCCTCCTCGAGCCTCCGGAGTTCGCATTCACCCGAATACTGATTACTCACCCAAGCTGTTGCTTATTACCTCACTCTATTTAATCACGTCTGTTTGTTCCCTCCTTGCAAAGTCTTGTTTAGCCCCGGCGACATTTCCAAGCATCATTAGTTACCTCTCTAGTTTATCCGTGTACCGACCTAGCTATTCCCCGTTCCAGTTTGTTAGCCACCGGCCCAGTTACTCTAGCCTGCCTTGTACCACGACTGTTTGCTGCCTGCCCTGATCCTGTTGCTGCCTGTCCCTGTTTACGCCTCTGCCTCTCTGCCTCACTCTGTTTGCCTGTCCCAGACCATTGCCTGTACGACCTGAGTTTACTGTTCTAATAAAGCCGCATATGGATCCAAACCAACCTGAGTCTTCATTACAGAAGACTTCGCCGCCCCTCGATCCAGCGGTGATCACCCGCCTGTCGGAGGAACTCTCGGCGCAGGCGAACCAGCTCTCCGCGCAACAGCTCCAGCTCGGGCGCCTCGCTTCAGCCATCGAGGAGATAATGCGCACCGTGCAGGCAGCACTCCAACCAGCGCCGGCTTCCGCGACCGCACCCGCGGTTCCTCAAGCTAGCCAAGCGTCAGCCAGCGATTCACTTCCCCAAGCAGCTGCCAGCCCACGACTCGCCTTCCCGGAAAAATTCGACGGTACACCCTCTAGATGCAGAGGCTTCGTAATGCAGTGCTCTATTTTTCTCACGCAACAACCGACGATATACCCGACTGATCAGAGCAAGATTCTCTTCGTCAGCTCCGTTCTGACGGGCCGCGCTCTCGACTGGGCGACCGCGGTTTGGCACAATCAGGGCTTCACACAATTTTCCTTTGACTCGTTCATGCAGAACCTGATCGACGTCTTTGATCACCCTGAATGTGGCAAGAGCGCTGGTGAGCAACTCCTGGCTCTCCGCCAGGGAAATCGCACAGCGGCGGATTACGCTCTCACCTTCCGCACCCTTGCAACGCAAACCGGCTGGCTTGAGTGCACCCTAAAACTCCTCTTCCGTCAGGGGCTGAGCGCGGATCTGCAGTCTGAGCTGGCGTGTCGCAATGAGGGGACCACTTTGGAGCAGTTCATCTCGTTGGCTATCCTTGTCGACAACCTCATCCACTCCCGACGACCAGCTAGATGGCTCCCGCAGCCCGCTCCGGCACCCCAGTGCCAAGTGGCTCCTGAACCCATGCAGTTAGACCGCGCCCACCTCACTCCGGAGGAGAAAGAACGCCGCCTCTCCAACCGCCTCTGCCTCTACTGTGGCCAGGCCGGGCATATCCGCTCCAACTGCTCGACACGTCCACCTGAGTGACAACAACCAGGGGTGAGTTTGTTCCTTTCTTCCACCCTAACCAGTTCCAGCCTGAAAGTTCCCATTTCCCTCTGCTACCGATCATATAGCTTAAATGTCCACGCTATTATCGATTCTGGTGCGGCTGGTAATTTCATTGATGAGAAATTTTGTAAGCAACATGGTATTCCCCTGACTGTGTGTGAACCTCCCTTGGCAGTGGCGGCCCTAGACGGACGGCCCCTGGGTACCGGTCAAGTGTGCAACACCACTACCGATATCCGCCTGCA